>NC_138371.1:52656276-52771522 GCF_054177405.1 Leptonychotes weddellii | reverse complement strand
TAACTAAAATGGTATTGCTCTAGGTTTGCCCCTCTCTTCTCAAATTACAGTGCAGTATATCATGCCATTTAACCATCCTCCCCCAGAATGGCCCACCAACCAAAAAATCCTATCACTGTACGATAGGATTATTATCAGTGGTGCATTGTTTTCCTAAAGGTATTTCTCCTAAATTACATGATTACTAGGAAAAAAAGGCAACATTTAAAATGTATTATAAACAGATACCTTAGGGGCAACTGGGTGGCTCAGTCGGTTAAGCATGTCTTCAGCTCTGGTCATGATCCCAGGGTCCTGGTGCATCGGGCTCCCTACTCAGCGGCGAGCCTGCTTCTCCCTCTCGCTCTGTTGCTCCCCCTGCTTATGCTCTCTCTCTCTCTCTTTGTCAAATAAAATCTAAAACAAAACAAAAAAGGTATTTACCTCACACCAGGCTGGGGGGGTGGTCTTCAGAGCCCTAAATAAATCCAACTAACGTTTCCCAGTATCGGACGCTCTGCTTATAAAAATGCCTCAGGGCCTCATACGGAGGCCACAAATCTGAGGTAACAGCCATTTCCAAATCTCAAGTTTTCATGAGGGTCAAAGTCTGAGATTTTGGCTGAGTCTAGGCCTTCAAACTTGGGATGTGCAACTTCTTTTTTTTTTTTTTAATTTTTTTTAAGATTTTATTATTTATCTGAGAGAGAGAGGGATAGAGCACAAGCAGGGGGAGCAGCAGAGAGGGAGAAGCAGGCTCCCCGCTGAGCAGGGAGCCCGATGCGGGGCTTGATCCCAGGACCCTGGGATCATGACCTTAGCCGAAGGCAGACGCTCAACCGACTGAGCCACCCAGGCGCCCCGGGATGTGCAACTTCTTTTGCCAGGAGCTGCAAACAATAAACTATGAAATAGCCAAAATCCAGGTGTGTATCTTGAATAACACACAGAATGTATAGTAATCAGAACCTAGGGTTGTCTGGGTGGCTCAGTCTGTTGAGCTGCTCACTCTAGATTTTGGCTCAGGTTGATCTCTGGGTCCTGGGATGGAGACCCACCTCCGGCTCTCTGCTTAGTGGGGAATCTGTTTCTCCTTCTCCCTTTGCTCCTAACCCGCCCCATTCATGCTTGCTCACTCTCTCCCAAATAAATAAGTAAAATCTTAAAAAAAAAAAATTTATTTGAGAGAGAGAGGGGGCGGGGAGGGGCAGAGGGAGAGGGAGAAAATCTCAAGCAGACTTTGTGCTGAGTGTGGAGCCCGGCATGGAACTTGATCCCACGATCCTGAGACCATGACCTGAGCTGAAATTAAGAGTCAGCACTTCAAGTCCCTGCTTGAAATTCCTTTGGGCCTATACCTACAAGTGTAATTGCTGGGTCATATGGTAATTCTGTTTAGCTTTTTGGGGAAATACCAAACTGTTTTCCATAACAGCTACACCATTTTACATTATCAATAACAGCACACAAGGGTTTCAATTTCTTCATGTCCTTGTCAACAGCCACTATAGAAGATTGTGGAAAGGTTCCTGAACTTGAGTTGAAAAAAGTCAAGTACCATTTCTGGTTTTTTCTTTTTACTCCACTCCCTTCCCAGCTTTGCTTTTTAATAAAATTTTTATTTTGGAACAACTTTAGATTTACAGAAAAGTTGCAAATATAGTTGTCTTAGTCTGTTCAAACTGCTATAACAAAATACCACAGACTGGGAGACTGGGTGGCTTATGAACAACAGAAACTTATTTCTCACAGTTCTGGAGGCGGAAAGCCCAAGATCAGGGTGCTGACATGACATCGCTAGGTTCCGGTGAGGACCCTTTCTAGAGTTGCAGACTGCAGCCTTCCTGTTCTGTTCTCACGTGGTGCAGGAGGTGAACTAGCTCCCGGGGGCCTCTTTAACAAGGTCATTCATGTCATTCATGAGAGCTCCACCCTCATAACCAGTCACCTCCCAAAGGCCCTACCTCCTTATTCCATCACATTGACCACAAGTTTTCAACTTGAGTTTTGGAGGGACACAAACATTCAGGCCATAGCAATAGAACTGAGAGTTCCCAAATGCCCTTCACCCAGCATCCTTCAGTGTTCACATAGCCATGGTACATTTGTCAAAACTAAGCAGTTAAGATTGGTACAATACTAACTAACTAAATAATAGACTTTATTCAGGTTTCACCTCATTTCCACCAAGGTCCTTTTCCTGTCCCAGACTCCAATCCAGAATACCACACTGCGGGTAGCAGCTCTGCTTTGTATTCGCTGAGACACTTCCGCCACTTTCCTCTCTAATCCTCAGCTGTCGCTCGTGTCCAGAGGGAACAATTTGAGTGCAACCTCCACCTCACGGGGTGCAGTGAGGATTGAAGGGGGTGGAAGAGGGGAGAGCGTTTTGTGAGCTGTAAAGCTTCAGGCCAATGTAAAGGATTGTTACTGAAGCCCGCGGTGGCCTCTCTTCACCACTGGTCTGCCACTAGGGGTCCTCTTGCTGACGTGGCTGCCATGGGCTTTGGAAGGAGGCCTTCCTACCAGGCCTCCCCCTGGCCGGGGTACTCCTGGTGCTCCAGGCCCTGTAGGCTGATTGAGGGGAGGACCTCGCCTCATTCATTGATTGACCAAGGGCTTTGGCAGACCCTCCTCCCAGTGCTTCCTGTCTGTTTGCAAAGCTCCTCTGGGTGCTGCCAGCTTCAAGCTTAGGGGTGGAGGAGGCTGGAGGTTACAGACTCCACTCTCTCCTGGGCATTTGAAATGCCCAGCATAGGGCCAGCAGGCCACAGAGCACCCTGCATTGGCTCAGCTGCTTATCGATTCTCTCCTGGTTGGGGAAGGGGAGTGGGGGTGGGTTGAGGGTGCAGGAGTGAAGTGCTGAGTCTATTTTGGGAGGTTGCAGGAGTCTAGCTTGGCATGCCCTCTCCACACTTGGCCCCCTCTGGCGTTTCCTAGAAGGATTTCCCATCCTCCCACAGCCACTCTCTCCCACCCTCCTTCCTGCTTAGTGCTTATAGTTGACTAGTGGCCCTAAAAGACGTGTCTCAGTCCTAACCCCTGGTACCTGTGAATGTGACATTATTTGGAAATAGGGTCTTTGCCGTTGTAACTAAGTTAAGGATCTTATGATGAGATCATCTTGGATTTAGGGTAGGCCCTAAAGCCAATGACAAGTGTTCTTCTAAAGGACAGAGAAGGAGAAGACACCAAGAAGAAGGCACATGAAGATGGAGGCAGAGGGTGGAGTCCTGCTGCCACAAACCAATTGACACCAAGGGCTGCCAGTAGCCACCAGAACCTACAAGTGAGGCATGGGACTGATTCCCCCTCAGAGCCTCCAGAAGGAATCAGCCTGTTAACACCGTGATTTTGGACGTCTGGCCTTGTCTTAGCTCATGCTGCCATAACCAGATACCACAGAGTGGGTGGCTTAACCGACAGAAATGTATTTTCCCACAGTCCTGGAGGCTGGAAATCCGAGGTCAGGATGCCAGCATGGGTGGGCTTTGGTGAGGGCCCTCTTCCTGACTTGCGGACAGCCGCCTTCACTCTGGGGCCCTCATGGGGCAGCAAGTGGGAGAGAGAGTGTGTTTCTTCTTCAAAAGCACTAATCCCATTGTGAGGATCCTACTCTCATGACCTCATCTAAGCCTAAATTTCCCAAAGCCCTATCTTCAAATACCATCACATGGAGGTGGGGGGGGGGCGGGGGAGGTAGGGCTTCACTGTACAAATTTTGGGGGGATGCAGTTCAGTCCATAGCAGGCCTCCAGGGCTGGGAGAGAATGAATTTCTGTTGTTCTAAACCACCCAGCTTGTGGCACTGGTTATGCAGCCTTGGGACACTGAGACAGTGTCCCACTTCTCTAGGCCCCCTCCTCCCAGAGACCACCAATGCAAAAGAAGACTTAGGGGCTGCGGTTGGGGGGGTCACGGCCAGGGCACCGGCTTGCAGAGGCTGTGGGTGTGCATGAATGGTGTGACAGTGACCTGGGCTCACGGGGTCCAGACCCAGTGACCCTGGGAGGACCAGCACTGGGCAGAGGCAGGCTGGGGCTGTTGTGGGCACCCCTCATCTTCAGCTACCACCCCTGAAGATGGGGCCCCGGCACTACACTTGGAAGTGATTCATCAGCACGAGCCCTTCCTGGATCTGCTGCTAGGCTTTGTGGCTGGCACTGAGGACCTGGGCCCACAGAACGAGCTGGGCCAGACACCCCGGCAGCTAGCAGCCAGCCTGTGGAGGGGTCTACACTGCAGAAGTGTGTGGCACACACTGGGTTGTTGCTCCTGACCTGCTGCAGGCATGGCTGCAGTCCCCACTGGCTGCCCCAAGGAGCCCCTGACCCCTACCTAGCTCAGGGCCCAAAACACATCCCCAACATCGACCCAAGAACCAGCTTAGAGAAGTTGGAGGAAAGTGAAGAGGACCAGAAGCTACAGTTGCAGGCTGAAAATGACAAGGACCACGGCCCACTCCATGTGGCCGCCATCCTCGAAGAGGCAGACCTGGTCTGGCTCCTCCAGGAGGCCCAAGCTGACCTCAACAGACCGGAGCCCACAGGCAGCCTGCACTTGGCTGACTTGCTAGAGTTTCTCCCCGGGGGCAGGCTCGGACCCTGCTGACCCCTCTCTGTGGCTGCACCCCACTAGGCATCCCCGGGCTCCAGCCCCACCCCATCCCTGCTTACCTCTGCACACGCGGAGCCCCAGGGCCCAAGGATGAGGACGCCAGCCCGGCTCCTGCAGCGGCAGTGGTGACGGCGACAGTGAGGACGAGGGCATGAGTCGGGGGAAAGACCGATCAGCCCGGCTTGGGGGTGAGGGTAAATCAGCAGGCAGCAAAGGGGAGAAGAGCTGTGAGGGAGAGTGTTGAGACCCTCCTTGGGCTGCAGTCAGGACAGACCCAGGCAGGGGCAGTGGGAATAAATTAAGGCACTGGCAGAGGTCGGACCCAGGCAGAGGTGCAGAAGAGACCATGGCCGGGGAACTGGTAAACCCAGGCAGTGGTGGGTGGCAGCATGGGGCGATTTGCGGGGGAAGAGTTGGAGAACTCGGGCTGTAGGAACAAAACCTCGGGCAGCAGTGATTGGAACATGGGTGATATTGGGGAAAGCCCTTAACCAGTAGCAAGGAGGCTTACTTGGAAAACCCAAAGGCGTTGCGGGGTAGGGCTTGGGGGATTTGGGTAGAGGCGGAGGGTGTGGTGGGAGAGACCTCAAGCGGCTACGGTGGCTCAAGAATCAATGTGGGGCTAGAACTCAAGCAGCAGCTATGGGAGAGATGACCTTGAACATGGTGGTTTGAGAACCAGGAGCGGGGAACTCAGGCTTGAAGACAGGACCCGGTTCTTAGAGTGGGGTGAAATCAGTTGGGCAGCGGGCAAGGAGGCCGCTGCCTGAGCCCCTCTGCCTGACCCTCTACCCCCCAGGAGGAATACAGCAGCACTGTGGTCCCTAGTGACGGGGGCCAACACTGCTACCTCCCACCCAGCCTCAAAAATCTCTCCCTGATGACCCCATCTGATTTGTTTAAATGTTAATATAATTTCTGATTTAAAAAAAACCTCCCAGTTTTGACAACCAAGGGTAGAAAAAGAGAAGACTTAGAGAGCTGAGCTCTGAACAGTTTCTGCTGCTGGTTTCAGTCTGTAAATGCATGTACCTGCCTGTGTCCCAGTTGCAGGATGCTCCTTACTTCCCAGGAAGTCCTCCTGCTATGCAGACACGCTCATCCACAGAGCTACAAGCAGGCCAGGACCTCAGCAAAAGCCTCCCCGGGGGGAGACAGATCCCAGCACCCCCTGCCTCCCCTCCCATTGCGTCAGTGGTCTTCTGGAGACCAGCCCAAACTAAGGGAGGAGAGTCCAAAGGTGAAAGCCTTTGATGTGGTGACAGACTGATGGGATCGATATTTAGGGGCTGATGGAACTACACGCCGTAGCACTGTGGTGTCCACTCAGGCTGGCTCTCCTGGCCAGGAGGGAATGTGCCTGAGGGCCTTGCTTTGCGGGGAGAGGGGTTATTTGGTGTGACGGACATAGCACAAGAGCGGAGTGAGGTCTGGTGTGTCACCAAATCGCTCTGTGACCTGAGGGAGGTTACTTCTGTAAGCCTCTGTGTCCTGAGAATGGAAGTGACTGTTCAGGTCCTTCTCTGAATCAACAGTCAGTCCTGGGAGACTAGGCCAGATTAGGCAAGTAGCAGATTCTTTTTTGTACATCTAATTGCGGTAAAATATATATAACATGACAGTTACAGTTTTACCATTGTTTTCATTCTTTATTTTAATTGTGGTAAAATATGCATAAAATTTAACATCGTGACCATTTTTAAGTGTACAATTCAGTGGCATTAAGTACATTCACAACGTTGTACAACCATCACCACTGTCCATTCCAGAACTTTGCCATCCTCCCAATCTGAAATTCTACCCATTGAGCAATAACTCACCCCTCCCTCTAAACCCTGGCAATCTCTATTCTACTTTTTCTATGAATTTGCCTCTTCTGGGTACCTCATATAAGTGGAATCACAAGATTTGTCCTTTTGTGTCTAGCTTATTTCACCAAGTATGTTTTCAAGGTTGATCCATATTGTAACATACATCAGAATTCCTCTTTAAGGCTGAATAATATTCCATTGTATGTATATACTGCTTTTCCACTGCTGGACACTTGAGCTGTTTTCACCTTTTGGGATTGTGATTTCACGCTCTGTGAACATTGGCATACACATGTCTGTTCACTTCCCTGCTTTCACTTTTGGGTATATACCTAGGAGTAGAATTACTGGATCCTATGAAAATTCTATGTTTAATTTTTTGAGGAACCACCAAACTGTTTTCCCTTGAGTTTACTCTAAAATGAAAGCACTCTGTCCTGCCATGGGTGTGTGCTCGAGAATTCCATGGAGAGGTAGCTCGAAACCACCTGGGATCGGAGAGGCCACCCAGAGCCCAGGGCTGCCCACTTTCTACTTCTGGAGTGAATTACATTGTGGCTGGAAAGTGGCTATGAAGAAACATCCTTTTCTCTCCTGTTCACTTGTCTGGAATTTTAAGAATGGTGGTGGTATGTGCATACATGTCTGATTTCATTGATAGAACAAAAACCCCAAACAGGACTGGATGAGGACTGGGGGAAAGGGCAGGAGGTTTAATTGGGAAGGGCAGAAAGGTGGTTGACACTAAGACTGAAGCTCTTCAAACCCTGAGCAGAGTTACAGGATGGCCTAGATCAGGTGAGCAGGGGCCAGGGGAGCAAGTGAGCAGATGAACTGACCCAGCCCTGCGCTGCTTTGAATCCACATTTGGTCTGGGTTCAACTCTCAGTTCTTGTCCTTGCTAGTTTGGGCAATGAACTTAGGCTTCTCAAGTTTGGCTTTCTCATTTGTAAAATTAGGGACATTATGAAAGTCAGGAGGATGGAATAAAACCACATTCCTGAGACAATTCCCACAGTGCCTGGCCCTCACACTCGGTATAGCTCAGGAAGCTAGCTGGCTGTGTTCCTCAAGCCTTGAGCAGCATACTCAGGTGCTGTGTTAGATTGGGAAGCCCCTCCCTCACCTCCCAGCTCTAGAAATCTGCTTTATAGCATGCGTTTTTGATGCAATTTGCATTTTGGTGGCTGTTTTAGAACTTAGTGGTTGCCTTTCTACAGTTTCCTTTTCTCTCTGAATCAAATGCTTTATCTTTTGGGGACTGGCAGATGGGCTTACTTGCATGTACAAAACTGACTTTTAAGCAAAGGACACATTCTTTGCTTAAAAAAAAAAAATAGAAAACCTGTTATTCTGGGCAAAACTCTTCCAGATGCCTTTGGAACCGAATACATCTTGTTAGTGATCCTGTTTCATGTACTACAAAGGGCTCACTCTACAGGCAGATAGAGCCGGATTGAAGAAGTACTGTGAAAATACTTGAGGCCATCACCTTATGTAAATAAAAATCATTATCATTAATCATAAATACAGAAAATTTGATGTCTGATAAGTGAGCTTGTATCAAAGCAGACAGATATTTCTGTCTTCCCCGCCTTTCTCTGCTCTGCCTAGTGCTCAGCGCTGCTCATCCTTGCTGATTTAATTCAATGAGCCGACCTGCAAACACGGCCAGGGTTCCAATGATACAGACGAGCATGAAGACTCCAAGGAGAATGTGGTCCATCACCATTGCAACATACTTCCATTCCTCGGCCACCTGGGAGAGAGAAAAGTGTTAGAATTTCCTTCAGGTGGTCATTAGACTCACAGTGTTCACGTTATGCATCGTCTGTGGTCCACACAATTTGCAGATCTCAAAGCCCTCGACATCCCTTGACTGGCATGGTGATCTTTATCATTCCAATAGATTATTCACAATGGGATGGCTCACGAAGGCGGCTTAGAGGTGGTCACCAAGGCACATCGGAGCTCAGCAGCTGCCTCGTGAATGCCAACCTACCCGTCAAGACAAACCCGTCCATCTGTGCTCAAGTATTTGATCATTTAAGCCTGGAGGTGTGGGTCTCAAGGCACGGAACTTACGTTGTTGGACTCCTGGTCTGACTTCATGGTCTCTGCGATGTATTTGACTCCTTCAATGGCACTTTTTACCTCGGGGTGTTTGATCAGGGGAGAGTGGAAACCCATGGGTCGAGGCCCTGGCTTCCCAGAAATGTCGGAAATATCAATGTCTTCTGTAAAAATCTTTTTGTCTTGTTTTTCTCTGGATGGTCTTTTCATTGTGGAGAAGAACATGATATTTGGGATAGTGTCGATAAAAACCTAACATAAAGAAGAAATCCATGCATGAGAATTATTGCCAACAGGGCAAGTATCAAACTCTGACTTTGAATTAGCAGCGTGACTTTAGGCAAGTCATTTGGCTTCTCTGGGCCTTAGCCTCTTTGTCCTTAAAACAAAAGGACTCTACTAAATTTTCTTAAAGATTTCTTCAGGCATATCTTGTGGCCTGTCAAATTACTACCGTGAGTAGAGATGATTCTGTAATGTGAGGAGTTCGCCACTGGAGGGAGCCTGTGTGCAGCTATTGGACTCAATGAGAAGCCATTGATGCTTAAGCTTCCAGCCCTGCTATAGGTACCCGCTGTTTTCAAAGCCATGTGTTAGCAGGATAATATGGTTAAAGAAAAGGTCTTTCTGGCTAAAAGAGTATATAAGTCTCCAAAACAGCGACTCTGTTTTCTTCCATTTCTTGTTCCTGAAGAAATGCAACATAGGTGTTGACAGGAGTCATGTGAGTCTTTATAGATACAGGGACTGATTGTCTTCCCAAAAGAATACATTGCAAGCAGTAGTGTTTCTGTCAGTTCATGACAAATCTTTTGCCTGCTACAGAAAAGACCCTGGAAGCTAGTGTCTCTGTGAAGTTTTATTTAAAAACTGACATACTGGAAATGTTAACACACTTTAAATTTCAATAATGTAAATATTTGAGACCAAGTTCCTCAGTGACACTCACTTCTTGACAATTTCTTGTCAAGCACTCCCTCCATCTCTAGTTCTTCTATTCTCAGCAGATAATTTCTCCCAGCAAAAAATAAGCAGTCTGTTCAGAGATTGGAAGACATACAAACAGAAATCTCAAGAATTTCACAGCATTTGACTAAAAAGACAGTGACTTACTCACCTTCTCTAATCAAAGGGATTATTTAAGCTTGAATTTGGAGGGGGCTCTGTTAATTCTGTTTTTCTTCTGTGCCTGGGGAGGCTACGTGAGCTATTTATTCCTAGAAAGAGGCTAAAGAAAGTTCCTTCCGGAAATCCCCTCAAAATCCCCAGAAAGGACTTTCAGTTCCGAAGTACCCACAGTGGTTAACCAGAATTCCACTGGCCACGTGGAAGGAGAGATGTTCTTACGGGCAAGAGTTTGCAGGGCCTTGCTCACTCACCTTGCGTACCCAGTCGGGCATGACGTGGGTGCTGGGGGAGCGGTGGTGTGTGTTGATGACAATGACGGTGATGATGATGGACGCTATGACAAACACCATGGTGAACAACATGTATTTCCCAATCAAGGGCACGGCACTGGAGGTGGAAGGGATCAGCTCCACGATGACCAGGAGGAACACGGTTAAGGACAGCAGGACTGAGATGCTTAGAGTCATCTTCTCTCCTGGACAACATGAAGAAGAAATACAGCCACTCATGTGTTATGGGCTGAATCGTCGTACCCTTCAGTTTTATACATGGAAGTCCTAAGGCTCGGCACCCCTGTGACTGTAGTTGGAGATGAGGCCTTAAGTCAAAATGAGTTGATTAGGGAGGGCCCTCATCCAGGATGACTGGTGTCCTTCTAGGAAGAGGAGATTAGGACAGAGACACCCACAGAGAGGAAAGACCAGGTGAAGACACAGGGAAGACAGCCACCTGCAAGCCAAGGAGAGAAGGAAACCAAACCTACTGACACCTTGGCCTCCAGAACCACGTGGAAATAAATTCCTGGCGTTTAAGCCGCCCAGTTTGGGGTACTTTGTTTTGGCGGCCCCAGCCAGCTCATATACCACAGACCCCAAGGGTGAGAGCAATGTGGCCTGCGTGACGCTGGGGAAATTTCCTGGGCAGAATTTGGTCCTTTGAGACCTTACGCACCTTAGCTCTGCTGACGGAGGCAAGTGGCAGGCATTTCCATGAGAGGCTGCCGAACAACCAGTGGCTGCTTGATCTCATGTCCCAGAATTCTGAGGCTTGGAATTCAGGGAACCAAGTACACCCAGCTGTGTGACGGGCTAGACTCTGGGTGGCAGTGTTCTGTCTGCAGCAGAATGTCATCAGCCTCCCAAAACGGAACCTGACCTACTTGTTACCCAGCAGATGGATGGGCAAACCAGAAGTACACGTGTAGTTTTCTCGTTATGGGAGGAAGCTGCAGGACCAAAACCAAGAAAAGGACAAAACCAATGAACTACTTACTTTTTCACATTCATCTAAGAGGACAATTTGTTTTTTTTCTTGTTCTGTTTTTCATATTAAGGGATCAGCAATTTCCCTGCCCCAACCTCTTTTCACCAGGCCCTATAATTTCAGGGTGAACAATTCCCTGTTAGAGTTTTGGTATGGCAAGTGAGGAGGGAGGGGCTGAATGGGAATATTTTTGTGGGGACTGACCACCTGAGATGCAGTTAGAGAGCCTTTGGAAGGGACTTTCCTTGGCCCGGTCCTGCTGTTTGTCTTGGGAAACCCTTGTGTTACCCTGTTCTCCTCCCATACTGGATGCTTCCAGATGCTATGAGTATCTACAGGATACAGAGTGGATGCAAACAAGAAATGACCAATTCTACCTAGTTAGGACAAGTCTACCTAGTGGGTAGGAAAGTCTTTAAAAGTGAAAAAGGAGACAGAATTATAAATACGAAATATTGATCAAGTTACATCAAATTTCTCGATTAATAATAATGAGAATAAGAGCTCGCATATATCATGCATTCTCACTGTTCTAAATGCTCTTCAAGCGTAAACCATTTCACATTTACAGAAACTCTGATTCGTTTCCGTATTGCCCTGACTGGCATTTTCTCTCTTCACTTTAAGAAGCTTCATTTGATTAGAAAGTTGAAAAAAAATTGTGTTTGGGATCATTTATTTAAAAATAAATACAGTCATCAATACAATGTGCATTCTGTGGGGCAAATTCTTTTTTTTTTTTTAAGATTTTTTTAAGTAATCTCTACACTGAGTGTGGGACTTGAACTCACAACCCGGAGATCAAGAGTCAACATGCTTTACTGAGTGAGCCAATCAGGAACCCTTGTGGGGCAAATTCTGCCTTATTCTCTACTGTGGCCTTGCCGCATAACAACTGTTCAACAAATATGTTGAATGAGTGAGTGTATATGAATCTTTTTTTTCCTTGTTGGAAAGCGGGACTTAGACTTGTGTGTGTTTATCATTTTGATATAATTGTTACCTGTCATAAGTTTGAGGACTGTCTGTACCACCTTTCTTTTTCCCTACTTGTCTGCCCTAAATTGTTTATGAGCAGTGACTTCAAGCAGGCACTCCTGTACCCTTTTCCCCTTTTCTGCAGATTGTTGGTATTTGGTGAAATTATGTCACAGATGTGATTACCCAGTAGGAGGTAAGGAAGTTGCTCAGGCTGATATGTGAGAAGGAATTGCTACTTGGGAAGTATGGTCTTGTGTATAAAGATACTGCCATCTGGAAAACAGACACACAAAAGCTATTTTCAAGTGGCAAGCAGTGAGCAAAAGAGGCAAGACTTGGATTAATCAGTATATAGTCAGTGGCTTCATAGGGGAAGTGACATGAGGAGTGTCTGTGACGCAAGCCTTACCCAGCACATTTCTGGGCACACAGTAGGTATTCAGCAAGCAAGTACTGGTGGTTATTCACATTAGACTGAGCTGTGTATGTGCGCCTCCAGGCTCATGTTCAACTCTGCCTGCCCTGTAGTCTGCTCCAGCTGTGAGCTCTAGCCACAGCGACTCACCACGGAACATGGCCACTCAGTAAATGCGTCCTCCCAGGGATGATGATTGGGCGTGTCTGCCTGTATTTGTTTATTAGCCCATGATTATTTCTGCTTTCCCCCCAAATAGCAGCACGAGATGTGTCTGCGTCAGCAGCAGCGGCCATGGCAATGGCACCCACCTGAGTCTGTGGGCAGGTAGAACACCAGGCCAGTTAAGAAGGAGAAGAGCAGGCAGGGAATGATGACGTTGACGATGAAGTAGAGGGGTAGGCGCTGCATGACAAAGTGGTAGGTGATGTCCAGGTAGGGGGTGGAGGGGCAACAGGCATAGAACACCCAGTGCTTCCAGCCCCGGGACTCCTTGATCACCCATTCTCCACTTTCCATGAAGTTGCTTAGGTCTGGTTGGTCACTTTCCTGAGAAGATAAAATGAAACTTTGAAACCCCAGCTGTGTCCCCCTTGAGGAGGGGTGGGTTTCAAACTCAGCTGTAATAAAGCAACAGATTGCAGTGCTGTTGGGACTGGAATGGGACCCAGGAGGGTCACTTCCAATTTGGGGTCTTTCCTATAAAATAAGGGGGATTTGGACCATTGGGATCCTCCATGTTGAACACACCTTCAAGTCACTTGGGAACTTGACAACATATTGGTGCCTTACTCCCACCCCAGACTGATTCAGCCAAAATTCCTGGGACCAAGTTCGGGCAGAGGAATGTATGTGAGCTCCCAGGTGGTTCTCATGTGCACACACCGAACTGTTGAATTCGATGATCCCCAAAGGTATAACTGGTGCTGAGAGACTGGGATTCTGGAGGGACAGAGCTGGACACCTGGATGACGCTCCTCCTGCATCCAGCCCCATCCTGCGAGGTCAGCACCTACCGGGTTGATGGCCACCACCGAGCCGTCATAGGTCCAGGTGCCCAACTTCATGCTGCAGTTCTGTTCGTCAAAGGGAAAGTGGGTGACGATAATCTCACAGTAGCTTTTGAAGATGGCCGGGGGTGTCCATGTGATATGGCCGGTGTAGTCCAGGAGCACTTTGGTTAACTTGACAATGGCAAAGTCGCCATCTGCACTGCAGTTGGGATCAAAGAGGAACATGACTCCAAGTGACGGATGAGCCGTCAGTTCTGCGTGGGGATGTTAGCAGGAGACAGCTGTTAATTATCCAGGTGCTAATTATAGATGCTTTCATTCGGGGAGTGTCACTTTTTTTTCATGGCAACGTTTCCCAAATTTATCTGATAATCACTGGGGTGCTTGTTTAAAATACAGACTTCTCAGCACCATCTAAGCACTAAATCAGAATATCCGGAGAAGAACCTAGGAATCTACGGCTTTAAAGAAATAACAGGTGATACTATATACCAGATGTTTTCTTCCCAGTCCTCAGTAGTATTTGTAATGTTAATCTCCATCTATCCCTTCCCCAATATACTTTGAAAGTTAACTGGGAAAAAAAAAAACGGGAATTTTAAATAAAAACAAGTCCAGTGGCTCATGACTGTGGTAAGCAGGTTAAAGAAAGGCTCTGTTATCTTTTTCAGAACTATCTAGAATTCAGTAGGGTAGAGTCGAAAACTCAGAGTGCTCCTGGGTCAGGCAGGTGAGGAAGGGGTGAGGGGTGAGAGGAGAGCCTTCTCTCCTCTAAGGAAGGTGCCACTCAGCTTTGCTGTGGAGCCCTCTTGTGAGGGAAGGATGATGCTGCCAGATATTGGGATTCTTCCTTGGAACCTGGAAATCTGGAATTTTTTTAATCCAAAGTTTCCATGCTTTTGAATAAGGGATTTTTCTACAGAGACTAGAACTCCAGAGTTTAATGTAATACTGTTCAATTTTCAAGTGTTGGCACTAATTTCTCATTTTAAAAATCCACCATGGTAGAGGGGCGCCTGGGTGGCTCAGTCGGTTAAGCATCTGCCTTCAGCTCAGGTCATGGTCCCAGGGTCCTGGGATCAAGCCCCGAGTCAGGCTCCCTGCTCAGCGGGGAGTCGGCTTCTCCGTCTGCCTCTCCCTTCCCCGCTTGTGCTCTCTCTCTCACTCTCTCAAATAAATGAGTGAAATCTTTTTAGAAAATAACAAATAAATAATCCACCATGGTAGGTAATAAAAAATAACAGGCCGTTTCTGTGGGCCTTATTCAGTGGGCAGTCCACTTGACCCCAAACAGCCTGTGAGTTGGGGCCTCGGCCAAAGGCATTAGAATAGGTGTTGAAGAGGTGGGTGGGGTCTGCCCTGGGGGACTTTCAGGGACCTATGGCATATGTTGGTGCCTCACTTCATAAATCAGTGATTTTTCCCTGGGGTGGAGTTGAGGCACTCTCCAGAAAACTGTGCGGTTCTGGACCTTCCCAAAAGAGCCCCAAAGAGCAGAGGGCCACAGGATCATCTACATCTGTCTCTATAAGCTAGTAAAACTGGGTTCTCTCCCCACCAGGGTGTTCCCGAGCGAGCTTGTCAAGAGGACCTGAGGACTTTAATTGCTTCTCTTAGATTCTTACCGAAAGAGAAACTTACTAACACCAGACACTCTGCTCTATCAGCGTATTTGTCCAAAAACTTTACACAAATGATTGGTTAATCGGGCTCAAGCTTGAGTCTCAGGTATCACTGGGAAATATGTAGTAGAAAATCAAAGTAGGAGGGTCGGCCGTAAAGGGTGTCCTTTCCATTCACAAGCCCTTGCTGCCCTCCCTGGTCAGTGTGCGAGAAGGCACAGCCCGCTTGCAGAGACACGCACTGTGTGTAGACTGTCAGACTGCACATCCTCCAGCCCGATGGCGGATGCTCCCGCCCGGGAAGGATGCTCCTTGAAATGAACATTCTCTGACAAATGAAGGGCGTATGATAATGAACCTGTCATTAGACCAGAGTGTCTTGCATCACATTATAATTTCACAACATGCAGTCTGTCACGGAGCCCGGTGGATGGGCGACGCAGGCCTCCCCGGCCATCAGCAGCACGCGATGTCTCGGGATGCCATGAGGATGTGATGGATAACCACCCCAGGAGGTTCAGACCTATTGGTAGGAAGGGCGTTTAATTCCAAGGAACTCAATTATATGAATTTGGGTTCCTTGGATAGTTGCCATACACCCTTCAGGAGCTCTCAGGGATTAAATGTCCCCCACCCCACAGCCCCGATTCAATTTGGCTCTGATAATTGTTTCTATTCATAACATGAGACACCATATGGCACCCCTAGCATGTCAACTTGGCTCTTGGTTTTTAAGGGTTATTTAATGTGAACAGTGATGAGAAGCATACTGAGAGTGGCAGCCCTTCGGATAGGGCACTTGGGCTCCACCTGCCCCAGGAATGTCCCCCTCTCCAGCCTATTTGTTTTGCTTACTTGTTATAGAGAACGAGGTCTGGGCGCCAGATCTTTTCTGAGGGAATGTGGATTTTTTTCACGCCGCCATACTCCTCTGGATTCCATTTTAGGTTGTGATCCACCCATTGCTAGAAATGAAGACATTTCACTAATAAAAAGAGCTAAAAACATTTAAAAAAAAAATCTAAGTTTATCAAGCGGTGTCTGGGCGGCTAAGTCGGTTAAGCAGCCGACTCTTGATTTTGGCTCAGGTCATGATCTCAGGGTCGTGGGATTGAGCACTGAGTCTGCACAGAGTCTGCTTGAGACTCTTTCTCCTTCTTGTTCTGCCCCTCCTCCCTGCTTTCTCTCTCTCTCTAAGATAAAGAAATAAAATCTTTACAAATAAATATCTAAAGTTATCAAGAGTTCTGATGGTATATGATAGTTTGGATATTGACAGAAATTGTGCTCCAGTAAAAAGATTTGATTCAGAATTCACGTTTCACTTTAGTAAACGATAAAAGCAAACACTTCTGTAGTACTGACTCCATGCATGCACCATTCTGAGCATTTTACATAAAATCCATGATTTAGTCTTCACAATAATCCTATGAAGGAAGAGTGATTATTGACCCCATTTTACAGATGAGGAAACAAAGGTACCCCAAGTCACACGACTGGGTGGTGACACATCTACCATGCCACACTGCCCACCCCAGGAAAAGAGAATGACCCTATTGTGAACATTTCCCTCAAGCAGACAATATCATCTTTTAAAAGTATTATATTGTTTCCTACATTATAAAAGTCATACATGCCCAATGTAGCCTATTCAGATGACACAATGTTACGAATTGAACTGTATCGCTCCAAAACTCATATGTTGAAGTCCTAATCCCCAGTACCTCAGAATATAACTTTATTTGGAGACAGGGTCTTTATAGAGGTAATTTGGTTAAAATTAGGTCATTGAGGTAGGCCCTAACCCAACAGGAGTTGTGTCCTTAAAGAAGGGGACATTTTTTTTTTTAAGATTTTATTTATTCATTTGACACAGAGAGAGTGAGAGATAGAGAGCAAGCACAAGCAGGGGGAATGGCAGGCAGGGGAGGAGCAGGCTTCCAGCTGAGCATGGAGCCCAATGTGGGGCTCAATCCCAGAACCATGGGACCATGACCCGAGCTGAAGGCAGCCGCCCAACCAACTGAGCCACCCAGGCACCCCAGGAGGGGACATTTGAAGACAGAAACATATTCGAGAAGAATGCCATGGGGACATGATGTTGGCCAACTATAGGCAAAGAAGAAAGGCCTGGAAACAGATTCCCCCTCACAGCCCTCAGAAGGAGCCAGTCCTGCTGATAACCTTGATTTTGGACTTTTGGCCTCAAGAACTGCAAGAGAATAAGTTTGTCTGTGGCTTTGTTTGTGGTAGCCTAACAAAGCACTAAGTAAAACACACACACATACACACGCACCAACAAATATGATCCATAATCCCACAACACCGAAATATTTACTTGCATCATGTTGGTATGCATCCCTGTTACCCAAATTGATTCCCCCTGGGCCCAGGTTCAATCCCAGGGTGAATACAAACGACATCAATGCACTTATCGAGCTGCATACCTGTTTCAGTCGCACGTTGGTTGTCACAATCTGATTTACTTCATCCTGAGAAAAGATAAGACCGCATCTTCAGAGGTAAGGAGGGGAGGTCAGGGTGAGGGGTGCAGGAGCCCCAAGTGCTACTGTCTCACCACGTTGATGAGCTGGATCAGCTGCAGGCCCACGGTGACCTCCACAGCCTGGCGGTGGTCTTCCACTGGTCGCACCACACTGTTATAATCTTCAAATAGCTTTGCCACCAGGCGGGTCTCATGTTCGGAGCCCAGGACGAGGCCAGCTGGGACAGCAAATGACACATACACTCAGATTCTGCTCCCCAGCCGCCACCAACACTAACATGAGTCACTGAGGCGTGACCAGCAAATGGAAGGCACACGGACCCCCTTGTTCAAGGGCTCCCAATGCAGCTTTTATGGTCCTAAGTTCCTTTCCAGTCACAGCTGCTGGTGTGGTCCCTTCCCAGTGGGGTGTGCCAGATTATTGTGACACTTGTGCTCTAAACAGATGACATTCCTTAATACAGCCGCTGGCTGGAATCAGGTTTACTGGATGCACACATGCAAGAAGAAACGTCCACACAAAAACCCATCTCCGTATTTCAGGGTCTTGGCATGGGGTAATGAAATCTCAGGTTGGCTGGCCTCGGATCTCAAAATGCTGTGAACAGCCAAAAATTGATGCCGGTTCCTACCCACTAGGATGGCGAGAATTCACAAAATTGAAAGCAGTGAATATCGGTGAGATTATGGAGCCCTCATATGTTGCTGGTGAGAATGTGAACGGTGCAGCCACTCGGGGAGACAGTTTGGCACACAAGTTACATGCAGAGTTGACCATATGACCTAGTGATTCCATGCCTAGGCATATCCCCAGAAAGACTGTCCACATAGAACCTTGCACACCAGTGTTCGTGGAAACACTATACATAATAGCTGTATTATGTATAGTGCAACTCGATATACAACTCGAATGCCCATCAGCAGATAGATGGATGAACAAAATGTGGCATATCCATGCAGTGGAATATTATTCACCCATTAAAAGGAAGTGTTGATTTATGCTACAACGTGGGGGAACCCTGAAAATATTATGCTAAGTGAAAGAAATCAGACACAAAGGAGCACATATTGTAGGATTCCACTTATGTGAAATATTCAAAATAGGTAAATCTGCAGAGAGAGCAGATTAGGGATTGAGAGGATGGGAGAAAGGGGAGTAACTGCTTATGGGTATATGGTACAGGGTTTCCTTTTGGGGTGATGAAAATGTTCTGGAACTAGATAGCAGTGATGGTTGTATAACATTGTGAATGTACTTAATGCCACTGAATCATACACTTTAAAATGGCAATTTTAGGTAATGTGTATTTTACCAGGACAAATTCTATGTAATGTGTATTTTCCTGTAATTTAAAAAAAAAAAAATCACTGCTGGTGAGTACACGTCCCTGTTAAGTGACATAGAGTAAAAATCATGTGCTTTTCTGACCTGGATTTGGGGCTACTATGGAGCATGAGTGACTCCTGAGAATCTTTACTACATTTTCCTTCAGGATGCTGAGCAATATTATCTACTACTCTTGGACCCCACAGCCCTTTTCTGTCCAGTGTTACACGGGGCTCACCAGCCTCCGGTGAGGCAGGCAGACCGGCATTCTTACCTGAGATCCGAGAGGCTGGAGGACTTGTCCAAGGTTCTGTGGCTAGGGCAGAGCTTGGAGCGAGCCTTGCCATTTTGCGCTCTGTTCCCGCACTAACTCAAGATACCATGAGTGTGTCGTGGGCTGTCCTGGAAATTGCACCACTGTCCTAGCATTGTTCCAATGAGAAAAAGCATTCCCAATTCCAACAAGTGCCTTATGAAGGATCTTCATAACTTTGTAACTTAAGCCTTACGTGGATTGAGGATTGCTTGTTCAGGGTTAGGAGAGGAAGCAGACACAAGATCCACTTGCCCTAATGCACGTAACCAGATCCCTCCTTTCCGCAGGTTATTGCTGAAGCCACCATACCTTCTCCTTTGGCCAAGACAACTTTAAAAACTGAATGAGTGAGATGCTTTCCTTTTTTTCCCCAGTAGTGTTAATCTATTGCCTCTAAGACACGTTACTATTTTTCTTTATTATTTTTCTCCTTGAATCTTCAGTTTGAAAGTTTGTCAACAAAATAAGTAAAAAGTAATTACTTTTTCTATTTTTAATAACTAATAAAAATAATAGCATATCCAGCTGTTATGTGCAGACAATCTTCTATGTGCTTTATATGTACTAACTCTTTCAATCCTCATAACTGGGTGGGGTAGGTACTGTTCTTGTCCTCGCTTTATAGAGGGGGAAATTGAACCTTAGAGAGGTTGAGTGAGTTGTCCAGATTTCATAAATGGTGGAGTCAGCCCACAGCCCATACTCTCAACCACTAGTTCACATCCAGAACTTTGGATCATCTTGAAATAACCAGTGTTATGCAATGACTTGAAACATTTTCATCCTCACAAAAATGTGTATTTTGTTGGTAGAGCTTCACTGATGGCCCTTTATTTGTATTATTGAATCCTTACAATAATCCTAGGAGATAAGTCTTTACTCCTGGTTTACAAGTGAGAAAACTGACATTTGGACAGTTTTGGCATGTGTTCGTGGTTCCCAGCCAGTTGGAAGTAGGACTAAAAATGCAGGCAGTCTGACCCCAGGGTCTGTGCTCTTTACTACCTCCCTAAAGATAAATGTATCATTTCCATTTGGATTTTTGAAGCTTTCAGTATAGCTTAAATGTCTGCATTATGACCTTCCTGGACTCTAGGTATGGAACCTCTGACCTCGCCTACCTCATTTCTAGTTTCCCAAACTTCCTGAGCCCAAAAGAATCCATTCGGCACTTACACATAACATCTCGCCCAAACCACCTGCCACCTGCATTCAGCGCCCTTCAAGTTTGCATGTTGTACAAAGACCCAGTTTTTGCTGTCACCCCATTGAGCCCCTGGGACATGGCAATCCTCTGTCCTCCACACCTGTCCACCCTGGACCCCTCCTGGCCCACGGGTGGCAGGGGGAGGGCAGGACCATGGCATGGGCCACCGAGTGCCTTGGCCACTGAGTTTGAAGCTATTGCTTTGGCACTGCCTGGGCTGCTTATTTTTAAGTGACTGTTTATTCCCCTTTGACAGGAAGAACATACTAGAAAGCATCAGATAGAGCAGATGGTCCACATTATGAAGCAGGAAAACTATGCAGGCCAACTCTATGGTCCACTGGGGAGAAGGGGAAGACCGGGGAGACAGGCCTTGTCAGAAATCCAGTGACATTCGCTTCCTCCTCTCTCAGTCTCACAAATAACAAGGGACCCTGTTCCTTCCATAATGCATTTCTAAGGAATTTCTGTGGAGGTCTCTATGTCTCAGATTGGGTTCATTGGTGGTGGTGGTGTTGTTTTCCTTTTTCCTCCCCAGAGCAAGGCAGAGAGAGAAAACACATAGGACTTGAAGTCAGAATTCTGTGATTCTGTTCCCAGCTCCAGTGTGGTCTGGGTAGTCAGACCAGTTCTTCATGGAGTCAATGAATCACAGTAAATACTTTCTTAAAGACAGGGTGTAAATTGATAAACGTACAGACAAATAAATAATGTCAAAGTCTTTCTTTTCAGCAAGATCATATGGTAATCTTTACTCAGATGCTGTCCACATTACTTCATTCGTCAAGTATTTATTGAGCACTTACTGTGTGCAAAGCATTGCTTTAAGAGCTCTGAGATATTCATAGGTGAATCTGATACGAATCCTATCTTTCTACCCTCATGGAGACTGACATGTGTCATTTACATAAATAGCTAGGAACAAGTTGGAAAGTAATATGCCATAAGAAAAATGGCAGTGAAGTACTTAGGATTCCAGAGATGGAAGAGAGGAAGAGGTTGTAATCCAAGGTGCTGCGTAATTAGAACAGAGATCATTATGTGGTAAGCTCACATAAGAAAAAGTGCCCTGATGTGAATGAGAATTTTGGCCACAAAGAACTGAACCAGCCACAGTTTCAAAGTGTTCTTTTTGTACCGTACTGGTTCAATTTGCATTTTTATGGAGGAACAGCCTACTGGACTGGGCGAAAGGAATTCTGAAATGTTACTAGTTACTTTGGGTAATTCTTATCTCAACCTGGTGCTGTATCTTTTGCTACCTTTGGCAATTTCAGGCTGGGTTTTCTGACTAGGCGCAGCGTAAACAGTCTCCAATGGATCACATTCCAACATTTGTAAACTAAGCGACCCTGGGCAGGTCAGTTCATGTCTTTCAGCCTCGGTTTCCCTGTAATAACAAATTAAAGTTGTGGCACTGCCTCAGCTAGCTCTAAATTTCTATGAGCCCCTATGTGAATTGATACAGGGAAACTCTAGGTTTGATCTAAATATACATCACATACCTTTTTAGATAGGTAAACATGCATTTTCCCGAGGTCTTTGGTGTCCAGAGAGATCGCTTAAGGATTTTTATGTGTAAGCATATCACTTAAGAATTTTCATCGGGTGTAGTCTCTGCAGGCGAGCACGCACACATGTACACGCACACACATATGTGCACACACACACCACACCAACAAAGGCCAGTTTTAGTTGGATCAAGTCCAAATCCCACAGGCTGTACTTTATCCGAGTTTGGGCTATTTCCCTGAACTCTGCTCTTGAAAAACATTAATAATAAAGCTCTTTACCTTTTTTTGCGCAGAAGGTATGTGTGTGTGTCAGAGCAATATTAGAGAAGAGAAATCACAGAATGTCAGCCGTCTTGTTTCTCAGGTGAGATGATATCACCAGTAAACTTTTAAATGAAGCAATCAGCAAACATCTCCTACTTCCCTCTACCGGAAGTTTGGGATTAAGGGTAGCGTTTCAGCTGCTGTGTGGTGACACATTCCAGAGGGGAATGCAGGTCAAGGGCTGTGCAAGGTTTTATAGTTTCAATTCCAACCCAAACCTACATAGAGTGAAACAGTAGGGCAGAAGTGCATTCAAACGAGCTTTTTTTTTTAACTGCAGAAGTTAAAAAAATTACCAAATATCTGATCTCTTATGGAAAGAGTTTAGTTACGATTATTAATAGGTTTCTCTCTCCAGCACATGCAGCTGTCAATCAGTCCTCTTCATTACCAGAATTCTCCCAGAGCAGTAAAAGGACTTGTTACCCAAATTGTCTGCAATTACAAGATGCCACTCTGAGTCCCTATAGTTGCTCCAAGATGAAAGCCGCTCCTGGATGGTAGCAGGGGTGCTGAGTCTGATCAGACGGGTGAGGCGACCCTAGGCACTGATGGTGGGCGGGGCCTGCCTGTCTACTCTATAGCCTCTGACCAGGCAGCTCCCATTTTCACTGGACAACACAAACTAGAAATCTGTATCCACAAGCTGAATCAAGCCAACAAGAGTGAGAAACTGACAGAGGAGCCTCAGGCTGATGAAGCCCTGCCATTCTGTATCCCCAGAAGCAAGACACAGGTCCAGGGACGTCTCATGCTTCAGCCTCACAGGAGAGCCCCGCGACCCCGGCACTCACCTGAGCAGAACCCTAGGAGCAGGAGGAGCAGCTGTGGCTCCATGGGCCGTGGGTGCTGGTGTGGACTGGAGGTGAGTGGTGGCCTCCCTGCGCTGCTTGCAAGCCCTCTCTGGCTGGAAGCTTGGCTGCTAGAGGGTTTGGAAAGTGAGCGGCTCAGTGGAGCTATTGTCTTACACCACCTGTTTGTGGCGGTGACAGCTGGGCTGCCCGGAGCCCTGGAGCCCAGGGACTTGCTGAGGGCCTAGCAGTGTTACAGGGTGCCTCACTTTACATAATTGCTATACCCTTGATAAGTGAGGGTGAACTGCATTGTATTTTAAATGCACCATGAGTTAGGTTTAATAATTTCTTAATTGTTAAGAAACAACTCAGAGTAGACAATGAATTATTTTGAATGCTGAGCAACCCCCTCCGTTTTGTATAAACCAGACCCTCATCTGTGTGGATTGATTTGGATCAGCGTTCCTAGGGCTGAATAGATCATCAGCTGTTTGTGTAAGACGCTGATCATCCTAAATCACAGAAGTCCACATTCCACACACAGGACAGTTGATTTGCTTGGTTCATTCTAGACTGAGAGTGCATGGGGCTTCTGTGCTGAATAAATTTGAGAAGAGCAGGGTTGGTGCCGAATCTACTGTCGGAGAATTCCACGTTTGGTTGGGTTTGGTTTTTAACAAAGATGGCTTCTTCCATAAAACTGGTTTTATTGGCCCCTGGAGTGGCTGTTCCAGCCTCTGTCTCTGTATCAGGCAGTACCTGTCCCATGGCACGCCATTAGCGGGAGCTAACTGCCCACTTCCCACGTACTGTCATTCAAGTGAAGCGTAATTAGCGACAAAGTGTCCCACTGCATAAACATTTGTTCCAGGCTCCTACTCTCTTCCATCCATTCTCTGCCTACTCTCACTCAGGGAAGCAAAGAGTAGAGTGGTTCAGCTTTTCAATTTCTTTGTTAAAAAACAACCACCACCCTAAAAGCCAGCAGTTAGTAATTACTCAGTCTGAAGAGTATTTTTACCAAAACAGGGAAGGAAGCAGTTATTTAAAGAGACCCTGCCTGTTCCTTCCTTTTTCCCCAAACTGAATCAGGTGAGGAAGGTCCCTCGTCTCAAGTCCAAGGACAGCTTCCTGACAAATCTGCCCATTCTGGTGAGTCCAAACAGAGCATTAGAGAAAAGGCTTGGAAGGTACAGGAGAGAGCCACACATTGACATTATTTATATTTTTTCTGTTTAAGTTGTGGGATATCGCTCACTGTCCACTAAAAAATTGGTTCTCTCCTTTCCAGGGTATTGCACTCTGACTGCCTAGGAAAAAATACATCCTTCCACCCGGTTCTTGCATCTAGATGGAACCATGTGACTGGATTCTAGAAAATGAAATGTGAGGAGAAATTTTGAGACTCACAAACCTTTCAGCAGAGCGCATCCATGCTCTTCTAGTCTTTTCTTTTTAAACTTTAAAGTATCCAGTATCGGGCATCTGGGTGGCTCAGTTAGTTAAGCATCAGTCTTCGGCTCAGGTTATGATCTCAGGGTCCTGGGATCGAGTCCCACATCAGGCTCCCTGCTCAGCAGAGAGTCTGCTTCTCCCTCTCCCTCTGCCCCTGCTCCCCCTGCTTGTGCTCTCTCTCTCTCTCTCTCAAAAAATAAAATCTTTATAAAAAAATACAGTATCCAGTATCATTAATAGAGTGTTACATTAGTTTCAGGTGTACAATATAGTGATTCAACAACTCTATGCTTTACTCAGTGCTCATCGCAAGTGTACTCTTTTCTTCACCTTTTTCACCCATCCCTCCACTTAGTCCCCTCAGGTGACCACCTGTTCTCTACAGTTAAGAGCCTGTTTTTTAGATTTGTCTCTTTTTCCTCCCCTTTGTTCATTTGTTTTGTTTCTTAATTACACATAAAAGTGAAATTGTATGTTATTTATCTTTCTCTGACTGACTTATTTCACAATAATGCTGCAATAATCGTAGGGGTGCATGTATCTTTTTGAATTAGTGTTTCTGTATTCTTTAGGTAAATACCCAGTAGTGGAATTATTGGATCATAGGGTAGTTCTATTTTTAACTTTTTGAGGAAACTCCATGCGGTTTTCCAGAGTGGCTGCACCAGCTTGCATTCCCACCAACAGTTTAAGAGGCTTCCCCTTTCTCCACATCCTCACCAACATCTGTTGTTTCCTGTGTTGTTTGTGGTTCTGTTTTTTGTTTTTTAATTTATTTCATTTCATTTTAATATTTCACTATATATTCGCCAGAGAGAGAGAGAGAGCACGCAAGTACAAGCAGGGGGAGCGGCAGGCAGAGGGAGAAGCAGGCTCCCCGCTGAGCAAGGAGCCTGATGTGGGACTCGATCCCAGGACCTTGGGATCATGACCTGAGCTGAAAGCAGACACTTAACTGACTGAGCCACCCAGGTGCCCCTTCGTGGTTTTGATTTGCATTTACCTGATGACCAGTGTTGGGCATCTTTTCATGTATCTGATGGCCATCTAAATGTCTTCTTTGGAGAAATGTCTGTTCATGTCTTCTGCCCATTTTTTGGTTGGATTACTTGTTTTTTTTGGTGTTGAGTTGTGTAAGTTCTTTATATATTCTGGATACTAACTCTTTATTGGATATGTCATCTGCAAATATCTTCCCCCATTCAGTGGGTTGTCTTTTAGTTTTGTTGATTGTTTCCTTTACTGTACAGAAACTTTTTATTTTGATGTAGTCCCAATAGTTTATTTTTGCTTTTGTTTCCCTTGCCTCGGGAGACATATCCAGAAAAATGTTGCTATGGCCAGTGTCAAAATCCTGTGCTCTCTGCTAGGATTTTATGGTTTCAGGTCTCACATTTAGGTCTTTAATTCATTTTGAGTATGTTTTTGTGTATGGTGTAAGAAAGTGGCCCAGTTTCATTCTTTGCAAGTAGCAGTTTTCCCAACATCAGTTGTTGAAGAGACTGTCTTTTTCCCATTGCATGTTCTTGCCTCCTTTGTCAAATATTAGTTGACCATAAATCATGGTTTTTTTTTCTGGGCTCTCTATTCCGTTCTATTGCTTTATGTGTCTCTTTTTGTGCCAGTATCATACTGTTTTGATCACTATAGCTTTGTAGTATATCTTGATATCTGGGATTGTGATACCTCCAGTTTTGTTCTTCTTTTTCAAGATTGCCTTGGGTATTCAGGATCTTTTGTGGTTCCTACAAATTTTAGTGTTGTTTGTTCTGTGAACAATGCTGTTAGTATTTTGATAGGGATTGCACTGAATTTTTAGATTGCTTTGGGTAGTATGGACATTTTAATAATATTTGTTCTTCCAATCAATGAGCATGGAATATCTTTCCATTTGTTTGTGTTGTCTTCAATTTCTTTCATCAGTGTTTTATAGTTTTCAGAGTATAGGTCTTTTACCTCCTTGATTAACTTTATTCCTAGATATTTTATTATTTTGGTGCAATTGTAAATGGGATTGTTTTCTTAATTTCTCTTTCTGCTACTTCATTATTACTGTATGGAAATGCAACGGATTTCTGTATATTGATTTTGTATCCTGTGATGTTACAGTTCTAGTAGTTTTTTGGTGGAGTCTTTAGGGTTTTCTATACATAATATCATGTCATCTGCAAATAGTGAAAATTTTACCTCTTCCTTACCAATTTGGATGTCTTTTATTTCTTTTTTTTTGTCTGATTGCTGTGGCTAGGACTTCTGGTACAATGTTGAATAAAAGTGGTAGAGTGGGGACACCTGGGTGGCTCAGGCAATTAAGCGTCTGACTCTCAATTGCAAGTCAAGTCTTGATCTCAGGGTTGTGAATTCAAGCCCCATGTTGGGCTCCAGGATGGGCATGGAGCCTATTAAAAAAAAAAAAAAGTGGTGAGTGGATATCCTTGTCTTATTCCTGATCTCAGGGGAAAAAGCTCTCAGTTTTTCACCGTTAAGTATGATGTTAGCTGTGGGTTTTTCATAAATGGCCTTTATTATGTTGAGGTATGTTCCCTCTAAACCTACTTTGTTAAGGATTTTTATCAGGAATGGACATTGTAGTTGTCAAATGCTTTTTCTGCATCTATTGAAATGATCATATTGTTTAAATCCTTTCTCTTGTCTTTTTTTTTTTTTTTTAGATTTTATTTTTAAGTGATCTCTACACCAAACACAGGGCTTGAACTTACAACCCTGAGATCAAGAGTCACATGCTCTACCAACTGAGCCAAACAGGTGCCCCTATTCTTTCTCTTGTTGATGTGATATATCACATTGATTGATTTGCAAATATTGAACCACCCTTGTATATTGAGAATAAATACCACCTGATGGTAACGAATGATTTTTTTTTAATGTATTGTTGGATTCAATTTGCTAATATTTTGTGAGGATTTTAACACCTATGTTCATCAGAGATATTGGCCTGTACTTCTCTTTTTCTGTAGTGTCTTTATCTGGTTTTGGTATCAGGGTAATACTGGCCTCATGGAATGATTTTGGAAGTTTCCTTTCTCTTGAATTTTTTTGAATAGTTTGAGAAGAATAGAATTCTTTAATTTTCTTTAAAGAACAAAATTATTTAAATGTTTGGTAGAAGGGCTCCTGAGTGCCTCAGTAGGTTAAGCGTCAGACTCTTGATTTCAGCTCAGGTCATGATCTCAGGGTTGTGAGATCAAGCCCTGCGTCAGGCTCTGTACTGGGGGTAGAGCCTGCTTAAGATTCTCTGTCTCTCTCTCCCTCTGCCCCAACCACCCCCTCCAATAAATAAATAAATACATGTTTGGTAGAATTCACCAGTGAAGCTATCTGGTCCTGGACTTTTGTTTCTTGGGAGTTTTTTGATTGCTGATTCAATTTCATGGCTAGTAATCTGTCTGTTCAAATTTTCTATTTATTCCTGATTCAGTTTTGGCAGGTTATATGTTTCTAGGAATTTATTCATTTCTTCTAGGTTGTCCAATTTGTTGATATGTAATTTTTCGTAATATTTTCTTATAATCCTTTTGTATCTCTGTGGTATCAGTTGTTATTTCTCCTCTCTCATTTCTGGTTTTGTTTACTTGGTGGACTTCCTTCCTTCCTCCTTTCCTGATGAGTCTGTTTACAGGTTTATCAATTTTGTTGATCTTTTCAAAGAACCAGTTCCTGGTTTCATCAATCTCTCTCTCTCTCTCTCTTTTTTTTTTTTTAGTTTCTATTTCATTTATTTCTGCTCTGATCTTATTTCCTTCCTTCTACTGGTTTGGGGTTTTGTTTGTTCTTCTTTCTCTAGCTCCTTTAGGTGTAGGTTCAGTTGTTTATTTGAGATTTTTCTTGCTTCTTGAGGTTGGTTTGGATTGCTGTAAGGTTCCCTCTTAGAATAGCTTTTATTGCATCCCAAAGATTTTGGACTGTTGTGTTTTCATTTTTATTTGTCTCCACATATTTTTTGATTTCCTCTCTTATTTCTTGGTTGACCCATTCATTGTTTAGTAGCATGTTATTTAACCTCCATGTATTTGTGTCCTTTGCAGATGTTTTTCTTGTGGTTGATTTCTAGTTTCATAGTGTGGTGGTCAGAAAAGATGCATGGTATGACTTCAATCTTTTTGAACTTATTAATACTGGTTTTGTGGCCCAAGATCTGATTCTACTCTGGAGAATATTCCATGTACACTTGAAAAGAATGTGTGTCCCACTGTTTTATAATGGAATGTTCTGAATATATTTGTTAAATCCACCTGGTCCGAAGCTACTGTTTTTTTATTTTTTATTTTATTTTATTTTTTAAAGATTTTATTTATTTATTTGACAGGGAGAGACACAGTGAGAGAGGGAACACAAGCAAGGGGAGTGGGAGAGGGAGAAGCAGGATTCCTGTGGAGCGGGGAGCCCGATGCGTGGCTTGATTGATTCCAGGACCTGGGATCATGACCTGAGCCGAAGGCAGACGCTTAACGACTAAGCCACCCAGACGCCCCAAAGCTACTGATTTTTTTAATTGATTTTCTGTCTGGATAATTGATTGATGTAAGTGGGGTGTTAAAGTCCTGTACTATTATTCTGTTATTGTCAATTACTTCCTTTTTGTTTGTTTTTAGCTGCTGTATGTATTTGGGTGCTCCCATGTTAGGTGCATAAATATTTACGATTGTTACACCTTCTTATTGGGTTGTTCCTTTTATGATTATGTAGTGTCCTTCTTTGTCTCTTGTTACAGTCTTTGTTTTAAAGTCTAATTTGTCCAATGTAAGTATTCCTACCCTGGCTTCCTTTTCACTTCTATTTGCATGATAAATGCTTTTACACTCCTTCACTTTTTTTCCTTCCTTTTTATTTATTTATTTACTTATTTATTTATTCTTCCAAATTTTTATTTAAATTCTAGTTAGTTGACATATAGTGTAATATTGGTTTTGGGAGTAGAACTTAGCATATAGATGGGTCTTGCTTTTTTATCCATTCGTATGTCTTTTGATTGGCAGTTAGTCCATTTACATTTAAAGTAATGATTGATAGGTATGTATTTATTGCCACTGTGTTACTTGTTTTATGGTTGTTTTGTAGGTCTTCTCTGTGCCTTCTCTTGTTCTCTTTTCTCATAGTTTCCTGGCTTTCATTAGTGATATACTTGGTTTCCTTTCTATTTTTTGCATATCTATTACTGGTTTTTGATTTGTGGTTACCATTAGGTTTATATGTAACATCTTACACTGATAGCAGTCTATATTACGTTGATGGTTGCTTAAGTTTGAACCCATTCTAAAAGCACTGTTTTTATTCCTCTCCCCACCATGTTTTAGGTATATGGTGTCATACTTTCCATTCTTTTATTTTGTGAATCCCTTGACTGATTTTTATAGATATACTTAATTTTATAGACATACTTTTGCACTTCCTTCTTTTCTTACTCCTGCTTGTGGTCTTTCCTTTCTTCTCAGAGAGTCCTCTTTAACATTTCTTGTAAGGCTGATATAGTGCTCATGAATTCCTTTAACTTTTGTTTATCTGGGAAACTCTTTATCTCTACCTCTATCCTGAATGATAGCCTTGCTGGATAGAATATTCTTGGCTGCAGGGGTTTTTGGTGGTTTGTTTGTTTGTTTAGCATTTTGAATATATCATGCTTCTGGCCTGCAAAATTTCTGCTGAAAAATCAGCTGATAACATTATTGGGTTTTCCCTTATGTAACTGTTTTCTTTTACTGCTTTTAAAATTCTCTCTCTATTAGTACTTCTTGCCATTTTAATTACTATTTGTTTTGGTGTGGACCTCCTTGGGTTGATTTTGTTGGGGGCTCTCTGTGCCTCCTGGCTCTAGATTTCTTTTTCATTCCCCAGATTTGAGAAGTTTTCAACTATTATTTCTTCAAATAAATTTTCTGCCCCCTTTTCTCTATCTTCTTCTGGGATCCCTGTAATGTGAATGTTATTATGCTTGATGGTGTCACTAAGTTCTCTTAATCTATTTTTATTTTTATTACTCATTTTTCTCTCTCCTGTTCAACTTAATTGCTTTCCATTGCTCTGTCCTCCAGGTCCCTGGTCTGTTCTTCTGCTTCTTCTAATCTGCTGTTCCCTCTCGTGTATTTTTAATTTCAGTTATTGAGTTATTCACCTCTGATTGGTTCTTTTTTGTTTTCTGTCTCTTTGTTGAAGGTCTCACTGAGGTCCTCCAGTCTTTTCTCAAGTCCAGTGAGTATCTTTATGACCATTAATCTAAATTATCTATCTGGGGCACCTGCCTGGATCAGTTGGAAAAGCATGCAACCCTGTGTTGTTAGTGGGCCAGTCTGGGGCCATCTTGGGCTTGAGTCAAGTCAGACCAGGTGTTTGCCAGAGATGCAGTAGCCCCAAAATGCAAGGACTCTCCCTGTGTTGTCCTCTGAGAAGCTTTTGTGGGTGGGCCAGGTCTGCAATCAGACCAACTCTCGGCTCCCAACCCACTGCTGGGGCTGAAGTCTGACTGGTGTGTGTGGTTATCTTCCCCTCTGCCCAGGGCAGGAGTCACTTTGGAGTGGTGCTGGCCCCTGCTGGGGCTGCTTGCACACTGCCAGCCTTGTGGCACTGCTTCGGATAGGCTTTGACCAAAGGCATGTTGGAGAATGCAGTTCTGCGGGAGAACTCGGGGGCAGGGCGTGCAGTGCCAGAAGGTCCACACTGGTCCCCTGTGGGAGGGGAGCTGCATGTGCCTGGGAAAACTGCCCAGGCTGGGGTGGAGGGGACAAGTCTGCAGGAGAGCATAGGGGCAGGGTGTGCTATTAGCAAGCTAGGTGGAAAGTGTTGGCACTCTGTTGGTTCCCGCAGGTGTCTGTGTATCTAGGCTGGGTGTGGGGGAGGGAAATGGTGCCCATCAGCTCTTTTATTCTTGGAGAAGTCTCCCAAACTTCCCTGCTCTTCCAGCACATGCTCTGAGATTAGTAAAAAAACCTCCCTCCTGTATACCCCAGGCATTTTCCAACTGCTGCTTCTATGCTGTGTTTCCACAGGGCTGTTTGTTTTGCTGCCTCTTTAAGGGTGGGACTCAGTTTCCTATCACTTTCCTGGCTCTGCCAGAACCAAGTCCACTGATTTTTTCAAGTTCCAGGTGTTAAGTCCCACTGATTATAAAAAACTCATGAAGCCAGGCCCCTTGAGCTTTCAAAGCCAAATGTTATGGGGATTCGTCTTCCACATGCCGTGCCTGGGGTGCCTGGGGTGCCTGGGGTGCCTGGGGTGCCTAGGGTGAGGGTCTGTTTCTCTCCTCTCTCCATGCCAGCAGCATCTCTCCCTCCTTTGGCCAATTACAAGGGTCCTTTTGGCTCCCAACACCTCTTTGCCCTTCCTATCCTCTTTGATGTGGCCTCTTCTCTACATTTAGCTGTGGAGAGTCTGTTTTGCCAGTCATTTTCTGGCTTATTTACACCGATGTGGGTGTTACCTAGTTGTATCCATGGGGTGAGATGAGCTCAGACTCTTCCTGCTCTGCTATCTTTTTATTTATTTATTTATTTATTTATTTATTTGAGAGAAAGAGAGAGAGAGAAACAGCATGAGAGGGGATAGGGTCAGAAGGAGAAGCAGGCTCCCCGCTGAGCCAGGAGCCCGATGTGGGACTCGATCCCAGGACTCCAGGATCATGACCTGAGCTGAAGGCAGTCGCTTAACCAACTGAGCCACCCAGGCGCCCTGCTCTGCTATCTTTAAGCCTCGTGCTCTTTAGTCTTCTGACTAGCTGGAATGGACATGAGCCCATTGGAAACCACATGTTGGAGGTGACTTTGCTTTCAACATCCTGGATCCTTGAATGACTTCATGGAGAAGGACATCCATTGACCTGTCACCACCCAGCTCTATTTCATGAGTGAGAACAAAACTTTCATCGGGTTAAGCCATTGAATTTCTTGGGTTTATTTATACAGTAGCTAGTGTTATTAGTATTACTACAAAATTTACTCCCTTCCATTGGGGTTCTGAGGTTAAGAATAAACCCTAAAAAAATAGCATTACAGAGGGAGGCAAGAAGATTGGTATTGGAGGCTGACAAGATGAAAACCCATGTTATATAATAGCAAATTATTTAATAAAACTGTCGTCCTCAATTACTTGGTGAGCAAAATGTCTACTGAGCCGTGGCTTTAAAAGAGGTTGGAAAACCCAAAGATAGTGCACAATTGTTCTTATTTGCTTTGCTTAGTGTGTCAGCATAAGGGCCAAGCTCAGGCAAGAATCGGCTGCTTTAAGAGGAGAGATGAAAGGAAATAGAATAAGTCCAGAAATTTGAAGCCTTCTGCTTTGAAACCCAAAATATAAGTGATAACATAGAAAAAAGGCTTTGAGCAACAAAAGCCCATTAAGACTTCTTTTTAAGCAGATAGTTTCACCAATGCAGTTTAAGGATGCTTTCTTCACACTCAAGACTGTTTTTTTCCAGATAGCTTCAAGATGGTTGCCATTAAGTTGAAGGAGAGAGGCATGGGGGTTAGGATGCAAAGAAGTAAATCAGGCTTGAGAGTTAGGTCTAGTGAAGAACCCTATGTGTGCATACTGGCACATGGAAATGACTGAAAACAAATATTTCAGAAGCTCACTAAGTGTTGGAAGGAATTGTATTGCCAAAGAGTTCTTGAACCCAGACTAGAAAAATTTAGGTTGTTCAGGCCTTAAAACAGTCCTTGGGCGCCCAAACATGCTACAACAGTTGTACAGACTCCAGGGAGGGCACTTTCCCTGCTGCCTACTTCGGATGTGGCCATGGAGATGCATGGGCAAGCAAGACCTGCAGGGGAGCGAGGAGCCACAGAGAACAACAGACAAGGGAGCTCCTCCCACAGAGCAAAGTCAGGGTCTAATGAAGGAACCATAGCAGACCCTCTCAGGGCCCTCCCTCCCCTGCCCCATATGCCCTTGTCTTTCACCTCTACTCTGAAAACTCTGCCTACTGCCAACACCTGCGCAAGGGATTTTTTCTGGCTACAGGAATACACAGGACAAGCTGGAAATGCAAGAGCATTAATGGCTCCAGAAACAGCCCTCAACTGCTGTAGGTGGACAAATACCCCAGTTTCCTCACCTGTCAGATGGGGAAACTGAGACACGCTCTATGCTGTGACTCAGAGTTCATCCATGGATGGAGTCCCCACTGCCCATGGTGGAAATGGCTGGACAGCCCTCCCTTTACTGGCTTCCTTCACTTCCCTGTCCACTTTGTTCACTCTGTACCTCCCAGATAGACCCCTTACAGGGTCTGCTTCTGGGGGAACCCAAATCAAGACAGAATTTCTCCCACTGTCTGGGCAGGAGCTTCATAATGGCTTCACAGTAATGTAAATGGGTACCTTTCCCATATTTCTACCATCTTACCAATTCTCTTCTATAGATGAACATTTGAAACTGTAGACTAAAAAATAATTAATTAAAACTGTTGTTATCCTCAGTAGTAAACTTATTTTTTCAAAATGTCTAAGTAATTGAAGTTTGTTGTAGAAAAATTAAAAACAGATGAACAAGAAAAAATGATTATCCATTATCCTTCTAACTAGAAATTTTCATCGTTAGTGGGTTAGTTTTTATCTGTTCAGACCCTTTCCATGCATTCATTTATTCACTCATTTTTCACTATCCCAAATCCTTTATGTTACTTAAATTAAGAGTTTACTTAATTTATAGGCTTTCATGGATTAACTACTGTTAAGGAAATGCTACTTTCAGGAGAATATTAATCTTTTTTTCAGCTTTATTGAGGTATAATTGACAAAATTGTAAGATATTTTAAGTATACAATGTAATGATTTTGATATACATATGCTTTGTGAAATTCATCGTATTTAGGGGCGCCTGCGTGGCTCAGTTGGTTAAGCGTCTGTTTTTGGCCCAGGTCATGATCCCAGGGGCCTGAGATCGAACCCCATGTTGGGCTCCATGCTCAGCAGGGAGTCTGCCTCTCCCTCTCCCTCTGCACCTCCTGTGCTTGTGCTCTGTCTCTCTCTCAAATAAATAAATAAAATCTTTTTTAAAAAAGTGAATTTTTTTTCCCTGGGCATTGCTATGTACCAAGCATAGTTCTAGGCGTTTGAGATACATTAGTAAACAGATGAAGATTTCTGTTCCTCAAGAAAAATGCATTCTAGTTAGAGAAAATAAACTATATATATATATATAAATTTAAACATAAATTGTTTAGTATCTTATTGTGAAAATGTTATGGAAAAAAAAGAAGGTAGAGCAGGGTGAGGGGAATCAGGATGGCTAGAGAGGGGATTGTAGCATGGAGGCACAAGTGTTAAAACACCCTCAGCAGGGGTGAGGCATTTGAGCAAAGACTTGAAGGAGGTGCAGATATCCATGGGTTGAACACTCCAGGCAGAGTGAACAGCAGTAGACGTCCCTAAGTGGAGTGCACCTGGTGTGCTCCTGACATCGCAACGAGGCTGGCCAGGCTGGAGCAGAGTGAGCGACGGGGAGATGGCTAGATGATGTTGGAGAGCAGCCGGGGAAGAGAGGACACAGTGTGTCTTGTAGACTTTTACTGTGTGCAAGACTGGGAGCCTCTGCAGGGTTTTGACCAGGAGGGACGTGGTCTGACGTACGTCATAAAGGATCACTCTGGCTCCTGTGGTAGCAAGAGACTGTAGGGAAGACAAGGGAGGTGCTCCTGCAGTAATCCAGGTGGTGGGTGGGGGCAGACAGGACCACAGTGGTTGCAGGGAGGGCGATGAGAAGTGGCTGGATTGGGGAAATATATTTTGACACAAGGCTAAGAGGATTTCCTGAAGGATTGGATCTGGATACAAAAGAAAGAGAGGATGATGACCGCAGATGATTTGCAGGGTTCTGGCTTGAGCATTGGGAAGGATTTAGGTGCCAACAAGTGGATTAAGGAAGGCTGTGGCTGGAGCAGGTTAAATGGGGAGGAGGCTCATAAGTTCTGTTAGGGACATGCTGAGTTTGAAACGTCTATGAGAAACCTGAGTAGACAGTTGGATTTATGAGTCAGGAGTTTAGGGGAGAGGTCTAGGCGAGGGCAGATGGTGCTGAAAGCCATGACTGGATACGGTCAAAGGAGTGAGGGAAGAGAAGAGAACTAACATTAAAAACCTGGGAAGAGGGCACCTGGGTGGCTCAGCCGTTAGGCGTCTGCCTTCAGCTCAGGTCATGATCCCGGGGTCCTGGGATCGAGCCCCGCATCGGGCTCCCTGCTCTGCGGGAAGCCTGCTTCTCCCTCTCCCACTCCCCTTGCTTGTGTTCCCTCTCTCGCTGTGTCTCTGTCAAATAAATAAAATCTTAAAAAAAAAAAAAAAACCTGGGAAGAGAGGTGCCTGGGGGGCTCAGTTGGTTAAGCGTCTGCCTTCGGCTCAAGTCATGATCTCAGAGTCCTGGGATCGAGCCCTGCGTCAGGCTCCCTGCTCAACCGGCAGTCTGCTTCTTCCTCTCCCTCTGCCCCTCCCCTCTAGTCATGCTTTCTCTCTCTCAAATAAATCAACAAAATCTTTAAAAAAAAAATAATAATAACTGGGAAGAAGAGGAAGAATGCAGAACAGCCTGAGAAAGCAGAAGCAATGAGGCAGGAGATCCCAGAGAATGGTGTCCTGGAAGCCAGAGGAAGAACGCATACAAGGAGGAGGGAGCAGCCGCTGTGTTAAATACTGCTCAGGGAGCCCATGACAGGAGGACAGAAATGCCTCTGGGGTTAGCAGTATGGAGGCCACTGGGGACCTTGACACATACAAAACCTGACTGGAGTAGGTTTAAGAGGGGAGCAATTAGAGTGGCTTTACTGAAAGGGTAACAAAGAAATGAGGTGGTGAGGAAATAGAGCCAACACAAGTTTTTCCATTGTATGCCCTTTTTGTGGGGGGGGGGATGGGAAAAATAACAGCATATTTGTATGATGATCATAATGATCCAACAGTAACAATCAAATAAATTGATTATGTAGTAGGGAGCTCAAAGAAAACACCCATAAAAATGTTTTCAAAAATGGGGTTTACTATACCTACCTTTCTATAACTTACAAAATATATAATAAATATGTTCCTAGTCAAATAGCGTGGCTCTACATTTTTTTAAAAGATTTTATTTATTTATTTGCCAGAGAGAAAGCAAAAGCAGGGGGAGCGGCAGGCAGAGGGCGAGGGAGAAGCAGACTCCCCGCTGAGCAGGGAGCTGGACATGGGGCTCAATCCCACGATCCTGAGATCATGACCTGAGCTGAAGGCAGACGCTTAATGGACTGAGCCACCCAGGCATCCCGAATGAAACATTTTAAATAATTTTAATGCATATCGAATAGCCCAAATTTCCATTTTAGAATCGATCAAAGTCATTTAGACTAATCCTTTATCGCAGTTATATTTTTGTATTATACCTATTGCATACTGTTACGTTTATTTGTGTGATGATCTGATTAATGTCTGTCTCTCCTACTAGACAGCAGACCAGCGAGTGGGGAGTCAGTACGTGTTTTTCTCACCACTGTATGCTCAGCTTCTGGCCCCGAGCCTGCCATTATAGTAGGCCTTCAGTCAGTATGGGTTCGTGAGTGAATGACGAGCTATAAAGCCTAATTCAATGATTAGGGTAGAAGATCCAGTGGATAATGTCATGTGGGGGTAGAATGAGGTGTGACTATCGATCACCCCGAGTGCCTTGCAGGGTACCTGGTTTATAGCAATAAACGTGTTTGTCATTGACTAAATCAGGCACGAATGAGGTTATCACTTTTGTAAAAGTCCACCTTCTTGTGTGGCTTAATGAGTGGAATGGTCGTAGATCCTCCCCAGGTCACGTCTTTGGAGAAAACACTGAGTCTGCGTCTATATTTTGGTGCAGCTCTCAGGGGCCTGGCCACCGGCCGCCAAACAAATCCTCTTTTCCAGTGCTGAGCACCTCTTTCCAGTCGCCAGCAGGCGGCGACAGTCGGCCGGTGAAGTGGCCGCGGAGCGCATGAGGCCCTCTGGCCGGACCCTGTCTGGGCTGGAGCACTGTCTGCCGTCACCGGGCTCTGTCGCGGCTCCGGTCACCCGGAAATGCCCTGCAGGCCAGCCTGGCAGGCTCCTTCCCGGGAGGCAGGCTGCTCAGGTGCATTCCCCGGGACCCTGGAGCCGTGGTCTCCCCTCAGCAGGGTCACTTCTCAGCCCCTAAGAGAGTCCAACTCTGCGCTTCCATATTACAGGGTTTACATTCCCAAGGAACTCTGTACTGGACGGCTCAGGAGCCAGGACACGGCATTTGAAAATCCGGACTTCTTTGGGCTCTGAGATTTTATCCAGTTCACATCAAGTGACCTGCCTCTGTCATTGTCTCAGTCTGAAGTAATCAGTTTCTGTTAATTCTTCTTTTTTTCCCAGCCCAGCTCAGTGCCATGCAGACAAGCTGACCTTTTTTTTTTAAGATTTATTTATTTGATAGAGCGCACAAGCAGGGGGAGCGGCAGGCAGAGGGAGAAGCAGGCTTCCCGCGGAGCAGGGAGCCCGATGTAGGGCTCGATCCCAGGACCCTGGGACCATGACCTGAGCCGGAGGCGGATGCTTCACCGACTGAGCCACCCAGGCGCCCCAGGCTGATACTTTCATACGACCGTGCTGGATCTGTACTCATTGGATCGTATAACTGCTTCTGAGGACCTACCAAACAGACTGCGGCCCACTCACCATGGGTCCACCCCATCTTGCGGCTGCTTTTTTCCAGCGGCAGGGATGGATTTGCCCGCATGGACCTTTACTCTCTCCTTTGTTCCCTTGCGACTGATGATAGGGAGGAAATCGCCATTTGCTGAGAAACCCCTGTGCACCAGTTCCCTCTCACAGCAACCCAGTGGGTGGGTGTCGTGTCACGGTGGCCAAGCCCACTTAGGTTGTAAGTAGCAGAGTACCAGGACAGGAGTCGGCTATTGCTGACTCTGTGTTGCTCCATCTGTATGCTCATAGTCCAAAGTGTGCTCCAAGAAGCCCCTCGGAGGTGGCCACGAGAGAGGGGGCGGAGAGGAGAAGGTGGAAGGGGGGCACGTGCCCTAAGGGTGGTGCTTCTTGTTTCCCACCCTTGCTTCATCTAGAGCAACTGCACTTTGACTTAAAAGGAAAAAAAAAAATACGTGTGTGTGTGTGTGTGTGTGTGTGTGTGTGTGGTCTCCTGAAAGAAAAGCATATGGGCGCCTGGGTGGCTCAGTAGTTAAGCGTCTGCCTTTGGCTCAGGTCATGGTCCCAGGGTCCTGGGATCAAGCCCCGCATTAGGCTCTCTGCTCCGCGGGAAGCCTGCTTCTCCCTCTTCCACTCTCCCTGCTTGTGTTCCCTTTCTCGCTGTGTCTCTGTCAAATGCATAAATAAGATCTTTAAAAATAAATAAATAAAAGCTTAAAAAATAAAAAGAAAGCTTAAGTGAAAGATTTTATAAATACGTAAAGTATAAGAAGAAAAAAACATCTGAAAATCCTCTTGCAGCGTACGTCGTCGTCCTGGGACATTCTGACACTGCGGAGTCACAGTCAAGTGTGAGCTGTGGATGTAAGACAAAGCAAAGCTCACGGGGACTGAAGCAGGGCTTTGGCCCCTGCAGCTCCAGGGTATAACCACTTGCCTCATTCAGGAAATGCTTTGGTGGCAAAATTCCTCTGCAGCAGACACAGAACAATGTGTGGGATACAAAATCTAACGTGTACCCCTGCCCCCTGCCCGGAACGAGGGGCATGTTTTGAAGTTTGTCACACAGAACCTGGGTAATAGCAATCGGATGGAAAACTAAAGAAGCCCGGGAGACCAGGCTGAATGACAGATGAAAAACAGAGGCAGAGAAAATAGGGAGTGGGAGAGAAGCCTCAGGCTGGGTCTCTGATCAGAGAACCAGAGATCGAGAGACAGGTGCAAACAGTATCTTTAAGGAGTTTGCTGGATATTTAAAACACACTCCCACCTTTGACATTTTCTTAAGAGAAAGATTTGAATTGTTTTCAATTATATTTTTCTGCAGGTCTGAACCAGTGCCAAGACTAGACCCATGTAGGATCCTGGGTTTGCATCGGTTATATAAGCAAACCAGTTTTTGCTGTGATCTGGAAGAGTCAAAACCATGAGTGTTTTTCAGCTTCCATTTTGTCAGCTGCTTAAGTTTCTATTCTGAGAGGTGCTAACTGTTAAACATTGTTATTCACTTGTGTTCCCTAAATAACTTTTAATTAGTTTTAATTTGGACCAAGGATGTTCTACTGTTGACACAGTGACAGGAATTATCAAAAACTAATAAAGAACTCACTTGAAAAAAAACTTGCACTAATATTACAGTATTTTATAATGTCTATCTCAGCAGACACAGCTAATTTACATTTTTAAATTTCATTTTTTGATGATTTTCCTCAAAGCCATAATCATATTGGTTAAAAGGTTACCTAAACATTATTTTTCACCTGCAAGCATTTTTCACAATGGAATTTTTCTTTTATCTTTCAGTGGAATGAATGCACGGGTGCAAGAAGCGTAATCAAATTAGTAACTGTATGGAGCCTTTGAAACTTTGTGTTTTGCTGGATAGTGACTATTACTCAGTGAAAAATGAGCAGTAAATCCTTTCCCCTTAAAAATTGTCAAAGAAGGGGCACCTGAGTGGCGCAGTTGATTAAGTGTCCGACTCTTGGTTTTGGCTCGGGTTGTGATCTAGGGATCTTGAGATTGAGCCCCGTGTCCGGCTCCACACACAGCAGGGAGTCTGCTTGAGATTCTCTTTCTCTCTCTCCCTCTGCCCATCCCCCTGCTTGTGCACTCTCTCTCTCTCAAATAAATAAATAAATCTTTTAAATAAAATAAAAATCGCCAAAGAAAAGTTTGTCATGCCTTTCAGAATATCATAAAGCAGACAATACAAGGAATTCAAGAATAGTGTTGGAGTTTTTCAGTCAAACACCCCCTCTTCCCTCAGTTGTCCCCTAATCCTTAGGGCATGATTCTAACAAAGACTCAAACATCCCTTTGTCTAAGAAGTGACCCACTATCAAAGAGCTAGTAATCTTGGGGTCAGCCCTTTGTCTTTTCCAAAGTGAGTAAAACCTTCTGAATCCTACAGGGTAAAAATCTGGCAAAAGTCAAAGAGAATTTCTGATACATCAAGGAAATACGCCATGAGGATCCTGTACATGACACTAATCCAAGCATGCTCTAGTTTAGTTCAAAAACCGGTAAAGACATAAATGTCTGAGCAGCTTTCTTTAGTGAAAGCAAGCCTGTGATATGTAAGCTAAATCTCCAAGTATAGTGACCAACGGGGATCTTGTGTCCAGACTCATTTTCATCATCTTCTTAAGTACTTCTTAATTTGGTTTTGGGACCACTTAGCTAATTACAGATGAGCAGGATGGGCCTTGTGTGTTACTGCACAACTGAAAGAATTGTTTAGTATTCTGTAGTTCAGTGACAGAGAGTCTGGATGCGCTTGAATATTTAGGGAGTTCTACCTTATCTTTTTGTTATAGAGGCCTTACGACAACTTAAAACATTGGTCAGCTTCACTGTTACCTAGCTAGACTTTTAAAGATTGGCTAGCCAAGACTGAATTTTATTCAAGCACTATTTTAAGGACATTAGCCTGTTCTATGGCCATGATAGGTACTATTTAAATTTCCAGCATCTCTGTGTTCTGTGTGCCAACCTATTGTGTTAGTGGTACCACCTAATTTGTCACAATTCTGGACACACTGGCAGACCTCAGGTGTATCTGGAGCTCGTGGATAGATATGTGCATCTGTCTGGAACTCCAGTTTTACTTGAAGACTTGGAAGGAAAAAAAATTAATCAATTTAACCATTTATTTAATGTGCTGCCAATTCTTTATTTAATTTGCTGTGAAGCAAACAAAATTATGCATTAGCTATGTTATGACTAAAACCCAAATGTTGACTAATACTTACAGTGATAGAATAACAACTTGTAAACCAAGAAGTGTGTTTGTTTAGCTGTCAGAATTCCAGCCAGAAGCCAACTTGTGATGCTGAGGAAAAAATAGGATGACATTGGTCCTGGGAGGGTGATGAGACACGACCCCGCTGGGCCGCCAGGTGAGGCAGACCAAAGCCTACTGCTCCCATCTCCTGTCTATGTCCTCTGTGGTTGGACAGGAATTCTAAGGACTATTGGAGAAGGAATAGGGAATAGGACTGATTCTGTTAGGAGAGATCCTGAAAAACCTGGACCAGCTGAATGTGGGTGGCACCATTAAGGAAGTTTCCTCCTACCTCAGCAAAGACTGCACTGGGCAGGAGCTCTCTGAGGTACAAAGACATCCTCCAAGAACTGTCCCCATGACTCTACCTGACCTGGCCATGGCACCTCCCAACTCCCAGTGCCTGAGTCTCTACCTTTAATGAAGACCACCCTTGAGCATCCCATCAGTGGACCTCCTGCTTCTCCCTAGCCTGCCTACTGTGGGCAATGCAGCCTTGCTCAGGTCCAATCCTAGCCTGTGAGCGAGCTCCTGCCCTTGACCCTCGTCCAGGCTTCCAGTTCCTGTCTTCATGTGGCCCACTCCCCGGACTGCAGACTGGGTCCAACCAATGAAGAATTTAAAGCCAGATTTTTCTGTGAAAATAAATACAAATGCAAAATTTACGTGGGTGTCTAAGATACAAGACCTCAGATATGATGGGTGCTATTCACGGTGCCTTTGAACAGTTCCTCAGCCCCTCGGGGATGCATTCATCCTTCCCTGCCATTAGAGTATCTCCAGCAGACAGGTCTGAGAAGCCCCGCTCTGAGAAACATCACTATGAGGTGAAGGAGCCCGCATGTGAAGTCCTCCCTCAGAATCGGAGACAGTGCTCTTCAGAAGGCACGTGGAAATTCCATACAGTTCCAGATACCTGGCCTCCTAACTGAGCGTGAGGCCATGCCTTTATGCCCCCTTCCTAATGCGTGCAAAATGTCAGAGGAATAAAACCAGTTTTGTTTCTTAATGGGCTCATAAAATGTGCCAATTTTGTACAGACTGCTTTTTTCTATTTTTCTGTAAAGTTGTTTTCAGAAGCATTTAAAATTGTTTGTAGAATTCAACTTTATGTTGCCTGTTTTTCATTTCCAGAAAGATAGAGGCAGCTCTGGCTGATGCTGGGGAACCTGAGCTCAGAGGGCATGAGGCAGGGTCCAGGGACCTCCCGCTTCCACAAGATGCTTGTACTGCAGTCCCCGCGCCCTCAGCTCCATCCCCCTCCTTGCCCGTGTAGACACAGGAGAGCCTTTCTGAGCATGAGGCTGTCACTCTCGAAGCGTCTGAGGAGGACAGGGAGGGGCCTCCTTGTCCTGGACAAACAATAGCTGTGCCATTACCTGGCCTTTTCCTCTCTTCTCCTGCCCCGAGGGCTCAGGGTACATCTTGAGTGGGAAGAAATGCACCACAAGGGGTCCCTAATTTGAGATCTGATTGCAATAGTCTGGTTCCAGCCAGGCCAGTTGTAGGTCTAATTCAGTGAATTCTGGATTAAGTGAAGGATCTGACCCTTCCCAGACAGCCCCTCGAGCTCTGCCCCTCAAACATAAAATTTCCCAGAGACCGATCTTGGCATGTGTTTCCCAGAGAAGCTGGCAAATTTGGAGGATTATACTTCTGTATCTGTTTCTACTCTGGCAGCTAAGTAGCGTGTTGGTTAGGAGGCTCTTGTGCATTTATTAGAACTGTCACCCTAAGAGCGTGTTTGCAGGGTCCTGGCTCTGAGGTAAACACCCCCCCACCCCCCCACCGTTCAGTTGCACAGGGCTTATGTGTCCCTTTTGCCCTAAACCAGAGCCTTCTCTCGCACTGTATGCATGAGCCCTGACACCTAGCAGATGGAAATTCATCCCTGAGATGAAGAGAGATCATCTGCCACCTCCCAGATGGCTTAGGAAGGGCAAAGAAAGATTCAGAGGAACTAAGCTAAGAAAATGAGAACAAGGGAATCCAGTTGGGTTAATTCTAAGGGACACACCAGGGAGCTTCCTGGTATGGCCTGAATCACTGTATGGGACTTGGTATCAGGGAAAATAACCCATGCCTTCAAGGAGGAGAGTCTGAAGGAAAAAGCTGTATGCCTGGCGGGGAGGGGAGCGGTGTGGGGGCTGAAGATGTGGGGTGAAGGTGGGGAGCTGGAGGGACCAAGCAGACTGGGGTTGAGGAGAAAACTGAGCAAGCCAGGCAGTGCTGACTCTACAAGGACCCGTGACTGTCCCGTGTTTATCGTGTCCTGCATTTTCTCCCACTTCAAGTAACTCCTCCACCTGGAGGAGAGCAGGGCGCGTGCACGCCCTTTTGCTCTCCAGGCCACCCCCAGGGAGAGGAGGCGAGGACAACTTGTTTGCAGGCATAAATTCCCATGTTTGAGTTTTAAAACTCTGTTTCCTCACCCCCAAATTACGTGTGGTGTGTTCATGGTGTGTGCCTTTGTGCTCTCTGAATTTGTGCTTTGTGCTCTCTGCCTTTCCAAAGCCAGGCTCTTCTCCAGAAATCCACTCTGGCAGGAGATCAAGGGAGGGCCCAATGCTCCCCAGCTAATGGCAAAATTCCGAAGTGCAGCTTTCCCAGCATCACCCAGAAAGAACCCAGAATTGGCAATCTGGCTCTGACAACTGCAGCATATGTCCCCACACAGGCCGTGCACCTTGTCTGAGCAACAGCTCCGTCCCCGGCCGGCAGACGGTGCCTGGTCCGACTTGGCCTGGTGCGGGCAGACGGTGCCTGGTCCGACTTGGCCTGGTGCGGGCAGATGGTGCCTGGTCCGACTTGGCCTGGTGCGGGCAGATGGTGCCTGGTCCGACGTGCCACCCAGGCTCTTCTCTATTGTCGCGGGCAGGCTGCTCAGCGCAGCGCACCGCCAGCCTTCCCTGTGGCCCCGGAGCCACAGCCTTGCCCCTTGCCCCGGAGATGGGGTTGCGGTTTGCTTCATCTGACAGATTCCTCCCTGACAGGCAAGATGAAAGGCAGGAAATGTGCAGTTCCAGTTCCCACAGCAGGAGTGGTTTGGCCACACTGTATGGCATTTACGGTCCCATCACGGGCTCTTGGAGGCCGACCTCAGGCCAGGGGGGCCGGTCTAGCGTTGCACACACGGGGTGCTGCTCGCCCTGCCTGGATCCGCCCTTCACCACCGACTGACCACCGCCTTGCCCACTCTCCCCACAGCCTGCGACTGAAGCCATCTCCTCAAAAGGTCCCTCCCCCAGGGACCCCTACTGCCCAGAGGGCCCTGGCCCAGAGAGAGCCCACTTCCTCCCAGGCCACTCCCAGGCCCTGGTGGCCTGTTTCTGAGCCATTAAGTAGAGTTTTCCCATTTCCCTGTGAACAGGTCTTCCATGCAGAGGACTGGAAACCCCCGGTATTAAAAAAAAAAAAAGTGGCAGAAATAGACCCACTAAGACTCAAAGCAAAAGGAAAAAAAAAAGGCAAGGCCTTGCTGTGTTCTCTGAGTGACCACTGGCCCTTCCTGCGATCACCCTGGCCGGCCAGATGAGTCTTCTATAAACACACCATCTTTCCCACAAGACATAAGTAAGCATCGCTTCCACCCACACTCAGGATGTTAGAGCATTGGAAGAATGATTTGTTCTCAACCAGAAAAAGAACCTGCAGGAAGAATTCCATTTCTCTTCCTCCAGGTGTGTGCCACGTGGCTGTGTTCTGGGGGTAGTGGGGACCGTAAGTGGCCGTTTCCTGGCTTTGGTGCAGTTAAACCAAACCCTCCATCATTCGGCTGCAGGAAGAGCGTGTGCGCATTTTATTTCCTCGGGGATGATTTTTTTAAAGTGGCTCGAACGCACCTGATCACATTCAGATGTGTTCCACAGAAAACAGGCAATTGGAAAGTGCAGTAAAGCCCGCTCTCTTGTTCAACAGAAGCCACTAAAGACAGGTACTCAGGGACAATAATGTCCTTTGGTGCCTTTGTCTGGGGCAGCTCATTAAGGTAGAGACCACCTGAGCGCTGACAGGACAACCCCTGCCCGTGTGTTCCAGGAGAACATAATTGACTACAAAACCTTTTTTCGATGTCACCACTGCCAGATACAAACCCAATTAGCAGCAGAGTTAACTCAGATGAATCCTGGGAACAAGGAAACCGCACGTTCTACAGCTAATCAGACCCCTGGAATGATGACACATCGGGATGTTGCCAGGAAGGTGGGATCCTGGGGACCCCAGGGGGCTGGACTCCCGCAGAGTGCACATGTTCACGGATGGCCCAGCCTCCCGTGCTGGATGGATTCTGCAGCCTTCGGGGACTAACAGTCAGAGCCTGGCTTCTGTCTGCTCAAGGTCCCTGCATGTGGGAGCATCACACTTTTATTCTGAGGCCAGAGATACTCAAAAGAAGTCACCCAGGTCTTAATTCAAGTACGGCCCATGACCCCCTCCACATCTCTGGATGGATTTAAGAAACCTTTTGTTTCTTGTTATTTGAAACTTCTCCCAAGGGCTAAGGAATCATACATTCCGACTCCACTGAGTAAAAGCAAACAAGTCATTTCAAGGCACAGAGGGATGCTCTGGCCCACCCCTGCCTCAGTTTAAATAGGGAGCATTGCCAGGCAGGTCTTTAAAGGATAGGCAGAGAGAAAACCACCAATGCAAGAGAGCAAGCCCATGAAATACTCGCCTGGTTTTCTAATTGTTATTATAATGGGATCATGGTGATTACTAACATGGCAGCGTAGACCATAATACCGGATTGTAACTCTAGGCTCTGGGCACCTGGCTTTTAGTAATAAAAATCCCATTTAGAAGTACCTTGTGACTTAAGCAGCTGAGCTTGAATCAATCCGTCAAAGGCCACACAGGAGGCTATAAGGGGGCTCCTCAGGATGGCATGCTTCTCGTTGTTTCGGGTGCCCTCAGCAGTCCGTAGGACACATTACTCCTCAGTCTGCTCGGCTGATTGTTGGGGAAAAGCCCGTGGGTAGAGGAAGCCTGGCTCTCAGTGTTGGATGACAGGACTGGTGCTCGATTTGAAGGCTTTTCTCCTTCCCCTTTGCCATGTGCTGTGCTCGGTTGGTCTAGCAGAAGGGGTCTACTCTGGCCTGGGGCAGGCAGAAAGCATTTGGAAAGGAGTAGGATGGAAGTCTCTGGACTCAGAGCTCCAGAGCCCTGGGGAATCAGCCCGAGCTCTCACCTGTAAGCAGCAGAAACCAACTCTGGCTGATTTAAGCAGAAGCGGGTGTGTTGAATGGCGATGCGAGGGCTCAGAATTTCAGGGAGGACTGCAGAGTGAACCGAGGAAAACAGAGGCATGAGGTTCTGCCCAGCCAGGCCCACAGGCAGCCCCAGAAGCCCGGTCCTCCGGGGACTGGGCAACCCCACTGGGGATGGCTGGACATTGCAGACCCTGCAGGGACCACTGGGGCTGAGGCTGGCCACGGGGCCTGGAACAGCTGCCTTTGAGCCCGTGCAGGCCCAGGACGCCCCTCCCCCTCACAGTCCCCCTTCCCCCCCATGGTCCTGCCCCCTCACAGCTCTGGCTCCTCACTCAAGCCCGTGGGTAATACACAGCCACACGCCTGAGTTCGATGCAGATTCTTCCAGTTTTCAAAAGGGAGACTACTGACTGCTTTTTTTATCGTCCATGGGCTATAATGAAGATGAAAGGAGACAATGTCCCAGCCTCAGAGGTTTTCCCCTCCTGTCCTATACCCCATTGGCTTTGGTCCAGACTTGACATTCTACTTGGTGGCTATCCAGACTGTTGCCATTTCTGTATTTCTCCTCAGACTCTCCAAGGGGGGGTGGGGTGGGGTGTGAGGCAACACCAAATGTGCCATTCCTCTGGAGAAAGGGGGGGACAGAGTAGAACTAGCAGTTAACTAAGTGGCCAAGGCCAAGGTGAGAATTGGTTAGAAAACACTAAGCACCTGTCAAAACTCCCAGGCCCAGCAGATGAAACAGCTTCAGCTGGGGTCTGAGGCTCCCACGAGGAGCAGGAGAACCTCTCCAGCCAAGGAGACGGTCTCAGATGCAGGGTGGGGCGGTGGAGGCCAGGCCGAGTTCCCCCTCCGACAAGGTAGGAGGGAAACGGAGCGGGCTGGGGGATGCTGGGAGATGTTGAAAGATTGGAACCAGACTTGTCTGTTTATCTTCTCCCCAGCTCTGCAGCCGGTCTGCAGTTAGGATAAATGCAGCGCAGGAGGAAAAGACAGCATTTCCTCCCCCTCTCTCCTCCCATTTTAGGTGAGAGGAGGAGGTGGTATGGGGGATAGAGAAAGATCTGGCAAGCTCACCAGCTGGTGCTGCGGCTGGGCTGGACAGAGTGAGCTTATTCTGCGCCCCCACAGAGAGGAGCCCTCTCTCTTGTATCCTTGTCCCCAACGCCTTGGAAATGGGACGGTCTCAGGCGTGGGGGGACTAGGTAGCCCCCTACACGGTATGATCCAAGGATCCCCGCAGTCAGGATGCCCCAAGCAGAGCCCCATGAACCCGGCTCAGGGCATGCAGCCCCTCGTGGGGGCCACGTTTCTGGAGGACGGTTTTGCTTTCAGAAGGGCCCAGGTGAAATGCAGTCATGTTGCCTGAGAACAGTAACATATAAACAGTTCAATCCCCTCCATAGGGCTGGTCATCAGATTACTGAGGGCTGGGCTGTCCAGTTCTAAGGGTGGGAGCCGGAGAGACTGATGCTAGTGAGGGGGTGTGTGGAGGGCATGCAGGGGTGGGTGCTCTGCACATGGGGGGTCACACGAGGCTCCTGGGCGACAAGGGGCACCAGAAGATTAGAATGAGTGGGGAGTGAGGGACTGGCCACTGGGAGAATCAACAGCAGGCTGCCTGACCCCACCTCTCTATAACACGGGGAAGAAGCTGGAAAGCTTTGGATCCAGCTTTCCAAAGCCCTGTTAAAACCTCTCACAAGAGCCTGGGTCTGGACAAAAGGCCCAGACGCCTCCTGGGCTGTATGTTGGCCATGGAGATGAAGCAGGTGGGAGACGGAGGCCAACTTACTTTGTAGGCTGGCTCCAGGGACAGTTAAGCAGAACCATATTGATCGTTTCCATTACCAAAGGTTTGTTGTAACATTTGGTTCAAGGCCTTGTAGCTGTGGAGACGAGATGCTCTGTCTCGGCTTGGGTTTTGTCCTGTGCTTTTTAGGAACCATACCAGGGGGCGCCTGGGTGGCCCAGTCGTTAAGCATCTGCCTTCGGCTCAGGTCATGTTCCCAGGGTCCTGGGATCGAACCCCGCATCGGGCTCCCTGCTCGGCGGGAAGCCTGCTTCTCCCTCTCCCACTCCTCCTGCTTGTGTTCTCTCTCTCGCTGTGTCTCTCGGTCAAATAAATAAATAAAATCTTAAAAAAAAAAAAAAAGAAAGAAATGAAACCGGTAACAATGAGGTGCTTTTTAAAAAGATTAGTGCAGCATCTCTGCTTCATTCCCGGGGTAAGCCCCAGTCACAGAGCTCAGGTGAGCACTCCCAGCTGGTAAGGCCAAGCGAGATCCTGACCTTCCGCCCTGGCTCCCCTGGTCACATGGAGCCCGCTGGTGGCAGCCCTGGTCAGGGCAGGTGCACAGCTCAGCGGGGAGCAAAGAGGGAGCTTGCAGGTGACACCTGGGCTCTGTTTAAACCCACAGGCAGTGGCATCCTGAGCCTTTGATGTATGTTTTATGACCGGCTGGCTGCGTCTGTAGCTGGCTAGGGCTCTGTGGTTCACAGCTCCAGGGGGACAGCAACAAGCCCCTGGGTCCCCCTGCCCCTGAGATTCTTATTCTTGTGCTGTGTCTCTCCTACTCCTAACACCCCAAAACTGGGGTAGGGGCTCCTGTGGAAGCATCTCCAAGGGCCCCCCGGTTTGGAGGTTGCTACGTTCCAGGATGTCTGTTGAACGGTTTTAGGTCTAGTAGAAGAGGACAGGCAGGCCCTCCTTGCCTATGAATTTGCAGAGCATTTGTTGAATGTTGGAGAGCTGGGATGCAGAGACACTTTTTCATTTGGGGTGAAAGTGAGAATGACACGACCACTTAGGAAAATAGGTCATTCGTCCGCTGGTAGAGGTGAAGATCTACAGACGCTGCGACCTAGCAGTCCTGCTCCCTATGCACATGCTCTGCTTTTGGAGATGTAGAAGAATGAGCATAGGTATCTTCATCCTAATAGCCCCAAACTGGAAACAACACACCGTCCCTCACCATTTATAGCGCACGTGCCCTAAATAAACCAAGCTGAGCTGTACGATGGAATGCTATAGTCTGTAAAGATGAACCAACCCTGGCTTGGTGCGAGGACATGGATGCAACTCACACACACAAAGTCAAGTGAAGCAAATCCTAAAAGAATGTGTACAGCATTATTCCACTCATGCAAAGTTCAAAGACAAGAAAAACTAAACCATGTTTTTTAGGGATGTGTATAAAAGCGGAAAACGTATGAAAAAAAGTCAAGAAAAACACTTATAAAAGTCAGGATAGGGTTGCCCCGGGGGGAAGGAGAGGAGTCAGAACTGGCCTGGGTTCCAGAATACAAGGGGGCTCTTGGGGTGCCTTTCAGCGTTCTCCCCCTTAGGTGGTGGTGACAAGAATGTTTCCTTTATAATTATTGATTAAACTGTTTGCTTACATTTCATGTGCTTCTCTGAGCATGTTATATTTCACAATAACAGTGTTAAGAAGATAAAAAAAGCAAAATGAGGCAGAGGGATCTTCCAGCCTCCACGTCGAGAAATGGCCTCTTCTGTTACCCGTAGGCTTCCTTTATTTCAGGGACCCGAGGCAGCGTCTTTGTCCAAGTCTCTGACCAGGGTCATAAATCAATAGGCCCTTATTTACCAAGTTCTGCTATGAGCTTAGCCTTGTACCAGATCCTGGTCAGGGTCAGGGTGGGATGTGTACTGCTCCTGAGAGGACAAATCATTGGAAATAACGGTGGAAAACTCTAGAGCGGGCTATAGACTTGCAGTGCCGGGGAAGTCCTCAGGAGAAGGAGCTCTGTGAGGGAGGGGGTGGAGGTGGCGGTGGCCGTGGGGAGCCAGGGAGGGTGTCAGGATGAAGGAAAGGATGTTGTGAAAGTGGCGGGAAATCATGGAGTGTAAAGGCCAAAGAGGCCTGCCTGCTGGCCCAGATGCCCAGGTCCCCATGGGTGAATATTGGAAGCCAAGTATTGTGGGATTGACAGGGTGGCTCAGGAGGGTTTGGAAGACCAGGAAGATGAGGCTTCGCCCCACCCCACCTGTTGCTAGTCTGTCAGTGAATAGATCATCAGTCTGCTGCCCCCAGACACATTAAAGTCTAAACAGACAATAGAAGAGAACTGAACTAAGGAAGACCTGCAGAAAGCCTTGGAGAAACATAGATGAGTGAGTGTAAGAGAATTAGCAAAGACCGTGATGCTCATGGCCAAACTCCCTTGGAGAACAGTCCTCAGCTGCCCCAGGAAAGCCACTGATCCTAAGTCCACAAAGGCTCACTGTGGAAAATAGCATGACACCCCTCCAGAAAGTTAGACACAGGATTGTCGTATGCTCCCGCAAGTCCTACTTCTGAGTATATACCCACAAAACTGAAACTAGGGACCCAAGCAGATATCTGTACACCCGTGTTCACAGCAGCATTATTCACAGTAGTCAAAGGTGGGAAACAAGCCAAGTGTCGGTTGGCAGATGAACGGATAAATAAAACAGGGTATGTACATAAAAGCAATATTATCCAGCCTTGAAAAGGAACGAAGAGTTGATACAGGCTACAGCATGCATGACCCTTGAGGACATTCTAGTAAATGAGATAAGCCAGTCATGAAATGACAACTATTGCATGGGTCCACTTATCTAAAGCACCTCGAACTGGCAAATTGCTAGAGACAGGAAGTGGAAGAGTGGTTGCCTGGGACTGGGGGAGAGGGGGTAATGGGGAGCCATTGCTTAATGGGTGGGCGGTTTTTGTTTGGCATGATGAAAAAGCTGTGGAAAGGGTGATGGTTGCACAACCTTGTGAATGTACTTAATACCACGAAATTGTACATTTAAGATAGCGAAAATGATGCATTTTATGTGTATTTTACCACCCACCAGAAAAAAAGTTCACAGGGGTTATTATGGATGGAATGTGTCCCCCCAAATTGGTATGTTGAAATGCTTACCCCTACTGTGATGGTATTATGAGGTAAGACCTGAGAAAATTAGGTCATGAGAAGGGAGCCTTTCTGAATGGGGTAAGTGCTCTCATCAGATACGACAAGAGAACTTGCTTCTTCTTTCTTCCATGTGAGGATCCAAGAAGACTGTCATCTGTAAACCAGGGAGCAGGTGCTGAGCAGACACCGCCCGATCTGCCAGCACCTTGATCCTGGACTCCCAGCCTCCAGGACGGTGAGAAAGTAAGGTTGTGTAAGCCGCCCCATCTATGGCACTTGGTTTTAGGGGTCCAAAGTGGCTAAGACTGGCTCAAAACATTGTTCCTGCATGTTGACCTGCATGTTCCTGCATGTTGACCTGCATGCATGTTCCTGCATGATGCTAAAGGAGAGAGCGAGGACTGTGGAGTCATTTACTGAACAGCAGGGAAGGTGGAAAACAATGTGAAACTTCCTCATTGAAGATCACAGCAGAGGAAAAGTGCTGTCCTTGGCCTATCTCTAGAGCTCCTCCCACTCTCGGCCATGCAACCTTGGAGATGCCCCCAGGAACCCCCAGGAAGCCAGGCAGATCTTGCTGCTTCCTGAAAAGGAGCCCCGTGCTCTCCTTTCCACTGTCAGGCCTAAACAAAAGCTGAACCCCAAACACCCTCCAAGGAGCTGTCCCCTGGAAAAGTACCTTCCGTAATTCTTGGGATGTGTGAGCCCACCCTGGATGCAATTTGAAAAAGAAAACGAGTTTAAAAACTCAAGATGCTGCAGTATGTTTACATATACACAATGGAAAATTTGCTCTCACAGAGCTTGAGCAGAAAACCTCCTATCCCCATGGCAACCGGATTCCTCCATTCCACCGTGACCACGCATCTCTGCCAGGTCACCCACCCATTCGTAAGCCTCAGCTCCTCAGCCGCTCCGGGAAACACATGGGCCCCAGATGATCCCACGCCCTGTGGTCATCCTGCAGCCCCGGGACTGCGGGCTGAGGGTAGGGGCCTTCCCAGAGACTCATCTAACCTGGGGCAGCAGGGGGCTCCGGGGCAATGTAAGCCTGTGGCCTACTCCAGGGCTCAGAGCACTGGGGTGAGTGGATGGAATTCAAAACAGTTCTGTGCTGCTGACCAGAAAATCCGCCCCTGGGTAATCACGAGAACCGCAGGTCCTGCATTCAGTAAAAACTCAGGTGACAACTAGATCCTTAACGCTTTATTCCCTTGAACACAGAGTTTCCATCATCTTCCCTTTGATCTTTCAGAACAAGTACTTCCTTCGGTGTATCTTCTCAGTGCCATTTTCAGAGAGCGGTTTTGGAGTGGCTGGCCTGCAATAAAGCCACCGTCCACTCCCTCGGGGACCGGCTGAGGTCTCTCTCCCCTGTAGTCGCCCTCCCCTGCTGACACAAGGAAAGCCTTGGGGGGGCGGGGGCAGGAAGCTTGGGTAGAAAAGAAAGCCTGCAATTTTGATGTTTCAGGGCCCCCAGCCCCGGCTGACCACATTCTCTTCTCTCCTGTAATACAGTTTTTATAATCAGCAGGTTTTGTTTTTAAATTCCAGACCTGAAGTCTTTTTTCCCCCACAACATTGTAGAAAGCTGTGGGCACTCCAAGAGCCGATTTAGTATGTTTGTCCTTTGGATTATATTTGATTGGGGGCCAGGCTTTTGGTACAAGGAAAACATACACAAAAGCAAGCAACTAGCCGTGTTGTTAGTGGACCACATGGGTTTTCTGCCCTTCACCACTTTTCCTTGCCTTTGCGCTGCTTTACAGGGTGGGGGTGGGAGGACATGCTTCCTGCATCTTAGGCTAAAGTCGGCCTGGGTCAGTTCTCTGCTGGGCTGTCCCCCAGGCTTCTCAAAGCCCCACTATCCAGCAATGCAGGGCCCTTGGGCACTCATTCCTTGTGAGAAATCCCCAGCTCCCCCTCAGAATGATTTTCCACCGAACCCTTTGTCCCACCCTCCCCATCATAAAGTTGGAAAACGAAGAAAGAACAGTGTGGTTCACGGGGGTGTAGGCAAGGAAAAAAAAAAAAAAACTTTGTCATAATCCAAATTCAGCTCAGTAGACTTGGAGTGGGATGGACATTGTGGGATGAAAACCTCTGACTTCCCTCTGCAGAGAGACAGCTATGTGATCCGAGAAGTGAGCTGTGATACAGGGGAGATCACATGGGGGTTGTGGGGGGAGCAGTGTCCCAGGAGCTCAGACCCTAGCCCAAGCCTTGTTAGGTAAGGTCTGGCTTATCTTTCCCTTTCTTTTTTAAAAGATTTTATTTATTTATTTCACAGAGAGAGACACAGCGAGAGAGGGAACACAAGCAGGGGGAGTGGGAGAAGGAGAAGCAGGCTTCCCGCTGAGCAGGGAGCCCGATGGGGGGCTCCATCCCAGGACCCTGGGATCATGACCTGAGCCGAAGGCAGACGCTTAACGACTGAGCCACCTAGGCGCCCCCTTCCTTTCTTTTTCAAGTAAGATGATGAAGCTTCTTCCCTTTGGCAGCTCTGCGTTATCTTGCTTCACCCAGCTTAGAGCTATAAGGATTCAAGTCTGTCTTTAGATGTTTCTTCTTAATCGCTATAATTAATATTAATGGTGATTAATTTTTAATGAGGACATATCCAGGAGCACACTGGCACAATGTCCACTGGTAATCTGAATAACCTTAATTTTGTGAGGCCAGTCGCCCTCTTTGCTTGACCACCAGTTTCACAGACAATGCACTGGATCCTGGAATTCTCTGATCGTTTCTTAGTTTCTTCTCCCCAGTCTGGGACAAAAGCAGGGCTTTTCCAGAGAGGAAATAGCAAGGAAGTTAGGCTCCCCGACTGATGTCTCCTCCCCGCTCTGAGAGGGCTGTGAAGGGGCCAGCCGGGGATTTCCTGGGATCTTCTCGTGGCCCCACCAGGAGCGGGAACTGTTCTCGGGCGAGCGGGCACCGAGGCCCAAGCCGGGCCGTGTGCACTGTGTTCAGTGGCTTCGGGAATCCAAGGCAGGCGGGTGCAATGGACGGCCTCCACAGAGACCGGTGGATTCCAATAAGCCTTCTTCATCGATCATGTAGAAACCATTCATGACGTGGAAACTCCCCTCGCCCGGGCAGCCGGTTCAGCACGGAGGCCTGATGGGCGGGTGAGGACACTTGCAGGAGGGGGAAGCCTGGGTGCCTCTCACTCACCATTAGCTTCAGGGTTATACTTTATATACTTAGTACTTCTTAATTTCTCTTAAACCATTCATGCCCAAATCAATGTTTTACAGGCCGATGTTTGGGGGCGGGGGGGGAATGTTCTTAGAGGAGTTAGTAAGTTTGCAGAAAAACCAAGGCTTCCTATGCACAAGCTGCTCGTTTGCTTAATATCCTAAAGTTTTATTTTTTAATCCAGAATTTTCAGAAACATTATCATTCTCACATGATTGCAATCGTCATGAAGGTGGAACTGGTATATAGGATTTCCCAAACTTGCCTACAATAGAGCCCTTGGCTCTTGAAATCACTGTTGAGCTTCCTGATACATTATCTGACTGCCTGCAACTAAAGCAAAACCAAGCTCTTTGGAAGCCAGGGCGCAAGCGGAGCAGGTCAGATTTTGTGGGGCTTGGGGGTTCTGGATTCAGTGGTTACGATGTGTCTTTCAAGGGGGCGGGGATATGGTAGTATAAGGCTGTCGAACACAGCAGGGGCCTCGCAGGGGGTCTTAATGGGTAAACTGCTCTTGGATTAGCCAGCTGTTTGCCCGGGTGAGCAGCCCTTTGTCTCAGGTAGATTGATCTGCAGGAACTTCTGAAGCAAGCAGTCTCAGCTTCCTTGGGCAAAGGTCTCCTGGGACCAACAGCTGAGCCGTGTTGACACAAGAGGACCCAAGTCTCAGACCTTCTGGCTGGGTTAGGCTGCGGCGGGTTGTGTCGAAGTCCTCAGAACAATTTCCATTTCTTACATTTTGTGCAAGGCTAGTCTCATCAAGTGCAGGCCAAGAAATCGAAATCCTTGAAGTGATTCATGTTAGAGTCCATCTCCTCTTTCTGACTTGACCTCTAATTTAGGTTAAGCTATGTAATCTACAATAAACTTTAGTAAAAGGAAGTACTGGGGACACGGGCTTGGGTCATAAACTAGGAGGGGGAGATTCTGAAGGGAAGCAGAGGTAGCCAGCTACTGACCATACTTTCTTATTTTTTGTATTCTTGATGCTCTGGCATTTGGGGTGTGGAACCTGGGAAGACTGCCCCTCTCAGGGGTAGCTAATTCCTAGAGGCAAGTGTTCCTGTGATATACTAACCAACCACCCCAAGAGCCCACATCCCCAACAACCTCCTTTATCAAACTCTCACACACCAAACCGGAATCCCCCTGCTTATGTCACCCCAGGGCCAGGTTCCAGACAACTAGGGACCAGCCCTAGAGCCCAGAGCCTGCTGAAATTCTTCAAACTATCCAATACCAAACCGACTCAGGGAACCTACCCTAAATCCCTGTTCCTTCCCAAGAAAACCCCAGGAGAGTTTCTGGGCCTTGCTCTGCCCTCCCCCTTTCTGCCTGACTGGCCCATCCCTATGTGGCCCTGTCTCCTGTTTCTGGAGGTCTGTGAGTATAACCTTTCTACTTCCTGACAATCCTGTCCATGTCTGCCAGTCGCACCATACCTGATTAAAACAAACCCCGCGTGCATTTTAACACGCCAACAGAAAATGGAGCTGAGTTCCCTTAGCACAGCAGGGCCACGTGAGAATCACCTGGGGAACCGCCTTCCCAGGCCTTGCCCGCAGAGCATTTGGTTTAACTGGCCTGCGCTGGGGCCTCCGGTGAGCCTCATGGGCAGCCAGGGCTAAGACTGAGCCAGTGGTTCCCCAAGCATGACCCCAGGTGGCAGCAACAACATCACCTGGGAGCTTGTTAGAAATGCAAATGTTGGGGCCCCACCCCAGGCCTGCTAATTCCGAAAGGGCGGGCGGGGCCTTTATTCTCCAGGTGATCCGTGGAAGAGGCTCAGGTTTGAAAACCGCTGCCCTGGGTAAGGCAGGGTAGTGAGAGAAGCGGGTCCGCCGCGGGCTGAGGGCCCGGGGCCCTACGGTTACGGCTACCTTCCATGCGGTCTCAGTAGCGTCCGTGCCTAGAGTCTTGCTGCATCCCACAGGTTTTGGTAAGTCGTATCTCCGTTTTCCTTTGTCCTGAGGCATTTTTTCCTTTTCTTTTTTTTTTAATTTCTTCGTTGACCTGCTGGTTGTGCAGTAGCATGCTATTTAATCTCTACATATTTGTGAATTTTCTAATTTTCTCAAGGTTGATTTCTAGTTCTATCCGAAGAAATGCTTGATCTGATTTCAGTCTTCTTAAGTTCGTTAAGAGTTGTTTTGTGGCCTGACCTATAGTCCGTCCTGGAGAAGGTTCCATCTGTGCTCGAGAAGAAGGTGTATGATGCTATTGCTTTTGGGTCGGGTGTTTTACGTATCTGTTAAGTCCCTCTGGTTATATAGCGTGTAAGGCTAATGTTTCCTTATTGATTTTGGGTCTGGATGATGTATCCATTGGCGAAAGTGGGGTATTAAAGTCCCCCAGGACTATTGTGTTGTTCTTTCTCCCTTTAGCTTTGTTAATATTTGCTTTATACATTTAGGTGTTCCTACGCTGGGTGCATAAGTATTTACAGATGTTATATCCTCTTGTTGGATTAACCCCTTTATCATTATGTAATGCCCTTCTTTGTCTCTTATCACAGTCTGCTTGAAAGTCTATTTTGTTTGATGTAAATATAGCAGCTCCAGCTTTCTCTGTGCTTCCATCTGCACAGAGTATCTTTTTCCATCCCTTCATTTCCAGCCTGTGTCCTGACATCTAGGGGAGTCTCTTGTAGGCAGCATAGAGATGGCTCTTGTTTTTCACCCAGTCAGCCATTCTGTGTCTTTTGATTGGAGCATGTAGTCTATTTACATTTAAAGTAATTGTTGATAGGTGTGTACTCAGTGCCATTTTGTTAATTGGCTTCTTTTTTTTAAAGATTTTATTTATTTGACAGAGAGCGAGAGAGGGAACACAAGCAGGGGGAGTGGGAGAGGGAGAAGCAGGCTCCCCGCCGAGCAGAGAGCCCGATGCGGGGCTCGATCCCAGGACCCTGGGATCATGACCTGAGCTGAAGGCAGACGCTTAACGACTGAGCCACCCAGGCACCCTGTTAATTGGCTTCTGACTGTTTTGTAATTCCTCTCTGTTCCTTCCTTTTGCTCTCCTTCTTTATGATTTGATGACTTTCTTTGTAGTCTGCTTAGACTCCTTCATCTTTATCTTTTGTGTATCTACTATAGGTTTTTGCTTTGTGGTTACCCTGAGGCTTACATAAAACAACTTCTATTTATAACAGCCGGTTTTAAGATGGTAACTACTTGAACGCATTCCAAAGCTCTCCAATTTTTACTCCCCCTTCCTCCACATTTTGATGTCACAGTGTTCCTAGACTCTGGGGACGGAGAGCTGATGTACTTGAACTTAACCTTTGTATGCCTGAATTATCTCCTTTCTCACATAGTTTGGATACAATTTGTAAAAAGAAACAATAAGTTATTGCTCAATATTGTGAATTTTCGTTGGCAAAAATAAAAACTGTCTTAGGAAAATGTCCACTCATAGGAAGAGGCATCCCAATGACCAGCCCAGGCCTTGATACTTTTTTTTTTTTTTTTGGCACCGACAAGACTTGGCTTGTGCCCAGCTTGTACTTCTAGGCAATATCAAAAGGAAACTCACTGGTCTAAGATTCACCCAGTGCAAACCAAAAGATTTTTATGTTTTTAGAACATTCCAAGTTTACAACATTTTACCTCGAGAAGATCCTTTTTGCTAATTCCCTTCATATTTAATCTTTAAACATCCCCTCCTCTGCTTTTTGTGTTACCGTAGTGACAGCTAAGTAGTGGTTTCCGAACTAGAAAAACCACTCCTAGGATTTGTAGCCTCGCCTGCTGCTGTTACTTGCTCCAATAATAATTGTGACTGTGTGTGAACAACAGTTAAACCCCAACACTTGCAAGTGTTCACGAGAGCGCCAAAAACTAGGTCAGCAACATGGTGTTTATACTGCCGTTGGGCGCAATGAGCAAAAAGGGAAGACACTGCCACTGTGAAATACATTACGACTGAAAGATTATTAAAATGTATCTTCAGAGAAAACATGGCTCATAAATCAGGGCTTTCCTTTCACTAATTGGTGATGAATGAATCCTAATTTCTAGCTTAACTTTTCCTTGATTTTTGGTTCTAGTATGTGAAATATCAATTGATGTTAGATCCTTGTGTGAGACGCAGGACTAGTGAAATAATTTTACTTTAAAAAAATTTTAATCATTTGCTGAGAGGTCCTGATGACTTTAATAAGGTAGGAGAATGTGTTGAAACAAATGTTTGGAACTATGATAAAAGTATTAATATAACCTTTATCAATAAAATTCCTAGTTGGTCTTACGTGGGATTTGGTATATGTGTTATGACCTAATTTCTTGACTGGACAGAACCAAGAGAAAAGAACAACTTTGGTTTTTTCCTTTCACTACTATTCAGTAAATATGAAAGACTGACAGTCTGTTTTAGGTGAATGGTGACTCTGAGCTGTCAGGTTGAGACCATCTCTTATTCCCAAAGGACCACCGACTAGGCACAGAATTGGCCAAAAGCAATGCAAAGGACCACTAGCAGCGCTGCCTAGACTCGAGCAATGCCGGGAAGTCAGGGGTGAGTGGACCCACGGCAGAGGACATGATGGGCTCCTTCGTGCTCCGGCGTCCCATTCCAGAAAACACACTTGCCCACAGGGACAGGCAGCTAAGACCTTACGCTCTTGATGCTTCCAAATAAGCTCATACTGAGTATGTGTGAAGTCATTTTCATATTTTCTTTGCTTATTGGTCAAATGAATGTTTATAGTCAACTTGAAAGTATCAATGGTACTGTAAGAGTGTGGCTTGTGAACCCACGCTTTCCCCCAAGAAAGGCAAATACATCCATGCTGTCTTGTTTTTGTTTTTGTTTTCGAAGATTTTATTTATTTGACAGACACAGCGAGAGCGAGAGCGAGCGAGAGCGAGCGAGAGCGAGCGAGAACACAAGCAGGGGGAGTGGGAGAGGGAGAAGCAGGCTTCCCGCCGAGCAGGGAGCCCGATGCGGGGCTCGATCCGAGGAGCCTGGGATTATGACCTGAGCCGAAGGCAGATGCTTAACGACTGAGCCACCCAGGCGCCCCAGCCATGCTGTCTTGTTTTAGCTTTCTGTTGACGTCTAGTGCTGAGGCCCATAGGAAATAAGATACTCAGTGAGAAAAAGGACAAAATCCAAGTCTGATGAGGCCACACTGACCTGTTAAGTTCCCTGAGAACTGGAACTGACCTTGTTCCCAGGCCTAGCACAGTGCCTGGCCCACCGGGAGCAGGCAGGAAATGGGAGTGGAATGAGGAGTATAGATACATCAGGGGATGCAGGACTGGGCTGCATTTGGACAGAGAGTGCAAGTAAAAACTAGATCTCTAAAACTTAGAGAAGCTGACAGATCCCTGGCAATGCTGCTGCTGCTTCTTAGCTGTCTCGTACATTCCACCACAGTGTGAGCCAATCAAGGGTCAAAACGGCCCAGACGTTCAGTGGGAGTGTGAGGTGGGATGATGATGTATGTGAAGATCACTATTACTTCAGCTCATACAAGGATGTGCCATTCACTTAACACTAATAGACAAATGTGAGTACCACACAGTTGTTATAGGCAAATCAGGTTATAAAGATCCTGAAAGAGTTCTATAAGAAGTTGCCCTCCCAATGAGTAAAACATGCAGTTGGGAGAATGTTGGGTATCCTGCTTTTCCAATGTGCGTTAAAAAACAAAAACAAAACTTTTTCTCTTTAAATGGAATTACCAATAATACCTAATCAGCTCTGGGGCTATAAACTCTAAAATATTTTGTTGAAAATGAATAGTGTTGGAACCCTGAACCTAATTTATTTAGAGGCACTCCATTTGAGCTCATCAAGTAACCAGGAACATTTTGATAAACATCCATTCTTCCACTTAGCAAACATTTTAAATATCAATTCAGTGAAGAACGACTTCCTTTGGCTGGCTGGTATGACTAACTGCCATTAAAAACTAACAGAAAATGTAGAGAAGAGCGATTCATTTCTCAAAGTCTTTAAAACTATATATAGAAAATTCGGAAGAAATGGACCTGACATTGGGGGCAGAGTAGATACAGTGCTGCCAAATTGGTGGATGATCACGGGGAGGTTTATGTGCCCCTCCTTCATGTCTGCCGTGGAAATCAATAGAAACTTTTGCTTCATCCTAAAAGGTCATGATTTAAGAACTCTCCCATTAGTCACAGAAAGCTATGTGTAAAATCTTCTGCTAATTATTCCTGAGCCAACAGGGGATTGTTTCTTCATTTTAAGGAGTGTCACCCACGGTCCAAGAATGTTCACAGATGATGTAGCTGTAATTTGAAGCTGCATGCCCTGAGGGGAATGAACTACACATCCGGGTCTTTAATAACATACCAACTGTGCTTGTTCACAGACCTGGTAAACAAGGACCCTGTCTGAAAACTTGAAAGTTTACCTAAACATCTGAGTATTTACTATGATCAGGCATTGCTTCTGCTCCAGGTAGATCTCTAATTCTAATAAGGGCCTCCTTGATTCCCCTGGCACCTACCTGTCCCCTGCACACACACGGAAGCTGTTCCCTTCAGGTGTGTGTCTCATTGCCTTTGGTCTGACACTGAAATGGGACTGATTCATCAGGTGACTTGGAACCTCCTGGTAATATTCACACTTAACCCTGAACGTCTATGCAGTCCTGCTGGGGGAAGGCTACAGTGTTACCTCAGCACCACGGGGCTTACGTCTATACCTGTGGATGAAAGACAAGTGATTTAAGTGGCATAGTGTGTGTGCGTGTGTGTGTCATTCTATGGCCTTTTAAAATGTGCTTGAGACCTCTTGAAGGAAGGCACAGTGTTAAATATTTCTGCTACCTGGATTTTCCTGGGTAATTTTATGGAATATTTTAAGTTTTAGTAAATCAGAACAATAAACGAATTTTCCCCTAGAAAAGAAAAAGTGCCCACTCAAAAGTCAACCATATCTGTTCCTTTTAGGAAAAGGACAGGGTGATTATATTCTAATAAAGCATAGTTCTTTACAACTGGATTTCTCCTTTAAAAAGACTTGGTACAAAATGAACATTAGCCATGAACACACAGCAGTTCAGTAGCCTTACCTGACCTGGGACCGATTTATGTGATCAGATTTCTCTGACAAATGTATTTCATGAGTCAAGAGCATTGACTTACGTGTATAGTGCCGTTTAGTGGCCTCCATTTTTTTTTTTTTTATTTTTATTTTAGAGAGAGAGTGAGAGAGAGAGAGAGAGAGAGAGCACAAGAGGGGGGAGCGGGAGAGGGAGAAGCAGACTCCCTGCTGAGCAGGGAGCCCGATGCGGGACTCTATCCCGGGACTCCAGGATCATGACCTGAGCCGAAAGCAGTCGCTTAACCAACTGAGCCACCCAGGCGCCCCTTAGTGGCCTCCATTTTAAAGAAAGTTTTTGTTATACAAATCTCTGTAGCCTCTGAATCTATGCATCCAATGTTCAGTGTGATGACCTTTTCCGTGGGAGACTGTGGTTGAGAAGGCAGCGGTGAGGGACTAACCTTTGAACAACTGCACTTTTCTGAACACGTACATTACTAGTTATACTATCCACTTCCTATTAGAGCCCAGGGGCAAAACTAGGAAAAACTCCTCATTTCTGTCAGTTACCACCATCTTTGAGATAGTCTTCGTAGTATCAAGGATTGAAGTGGCAAAAACACAAAAATGTGCCTTGCATTATTACTATTATTTTTTTTACTCTTAAAGCAGGATAGAACTTGAGTTCTGGAAGGATGCTCATTCAACAGACAAGGAAACGGACCTGGAGGGTCCTTAGTGCAAAGGCACATGGGTGGCGAGTAACAGTATCAGACCCACCGCACGTGTCCTGGCATCGGGATGTACGTGGACCGACTCCTCTCCGGCAGCCTCATCAGCCCCACTGCATGTGAACACCAGCATTTCTGACAAACGAAACATTGAAGAAGTCACTCTTTTTAGTTAGTCTCTCTTCTTCTGGTGGCTCGAGAAGGAACTCCTGCCCCCCCACCCCCCACTGGAAGTTGAGAAGATAGTCTAGCAAGAAGAAAAATCCAATGAATGGGGATTTTAATCCTAAGCAGTTTTAAATTATTTGAGGAACTCAGTACAAAACCTTACTCAGTATTAAATAAATGGCCAAACACATTCTCCCAAATATGCTCAATCATGGGGAAAAAAGTAAGCTATCAATATTTTTGATTTCTGAAAGCCAAATTTAATAAATTAATAAATGCATGCCAGATAAAAACACAAAATTGCAACTAAAAAACCAATAATAACAGAAAATGTTCTGCATTGTACTTTTTTATTGGTGGATAATTGACTAAAGTAACAAATCTGAAAACACATTTTGCCTTTGCTGGAAACAAAGGACTCTGTCAGAGAAGAACGAGGAGAAAGCAGAAGTGCAGCGTTTGCGAGAGTCGGACGCCTATGTTCTAGTCTATGGGGATGCGGGACAGCCAGAGGTGCTGTTCCATCCATTTGTGGGCCCATTTGTAGAAGCGTCAGAAACCAAAGACCTAGAACCCAAAAGCGAGTCACGACAGATTTACTCTGCGAAACATGCGGAATTACAACCACAGACTATCCGGGACAAAAAGGCGGTGCAGGCTTGTTGTCTCCTTTGTGTGGGGTTCCCTTGCCAAAGAGGGGGCTAATCATGCAGTAGCTTGAGTTTCTCTTAACATGATAAACACCCAGGGTTACTAGAACTGGAGCGCGTGTGTTCACTGTTTTACAAGGACAGCTGAGCGGTGCTACGGAAACCGTGGAAAGTTCCTTCATTTTAATCTGGCTATCTGCCCAAACTTCTAACCAAGAAATAATTCAGCTATAAGAGCCAATTAAATTACTATAAAACCTTCCTTCATCTGTAAAACACTTTTTCCCCCGCGAACTAAAATTTAAAATAAAATGTCTTCATTTTTGATAAGCAGCTCCACCACCAGTCTCTGATATCGTATATCGTTCAAGGCGGCCATGGCGTCTAGTTCTGGAGATCTCATCAGGGTCGGGCCGAACACAATGCCAAGGTTCTCGGCGTTCATAAGATTCTCCTTCTCGTGGAGGGTCACTCTGCAAAATAAAAGCAAAGGAGCGCACCTTCGTGTAAGTGCCCACGTTCTGCACGGTGCTCAAGCACTAGAACAAAAACCAGGTTCACAGTCAAGGTTCCTGCCCACTTAACTCTTCGGCTACGTTCTTTCTCTGTCCCCCTCTTCACTTCAAAGTAAATCCTATCAATAAATTAAACTTCTGGTGATCACTGAAGCTCCCGCCCGAGCTCACTGCTGGACTGTGGGGGGTGTTTGCACGTAGCAGACCAGGGGCTGGGTCGTCTCGATTATTCCATCAGCCCTCCTTCCACACTGGCTGTCCTGTTCCCTGGATTTTTATTGAGTATCTGGGGAGGGTGGTGGCGGTGGCATAGAGAGATGGCTGAGGGCAAGCGACCTGGTCGGGGAGCTGGGTGTTCGTATTCGCTCTCCTGCTATACAGCAAAGGCCCGGACTAGGATTTGAGAGCCGTTCCTTTGCTTTAGTGGGAAGGACTTAACTGCATCCATATATGAAGCAAACTTGAATTTGCGAGTCAAGTTGTAAGCATATTGAACACAAGTTTTAGCTCCTGCTGCTTTTAAGGAGGGAAACCATGTAAATGCTAAATGCGCCATCCAGTTAAATATTTATTTCTGGGTAGCTCTTGCCGAGAGGCATACAAAATAGATGTCAAGTTCTGTCTTTTTTGTTTCTAATTGGCTTTATATTTTGAAACCCTAAAACCACTAAAACTTGATCACATAATTTAAAACAGTTTCCTTCAACTGGTAGAGAGCGAGAGTGACCGAGCAGGGAAATGAAGTTATACCACCACCCGTCTACTTAAGACATTAAACCAGAAGTAACGGAAATATTTTATTTTCTATTCCTCCCTCTACCTCTTATTTTACTCCATTTTTTTATAGCAGTTTTCAGTGGGGGAGACATTAATGCAATAATCTAAAATCCTGTCACCAAGTGTCAAGTGCCTATTTTGGAGCAAGAAGTAAGAAAAGTGAGCCTTCTGGCGAGCTGCTTTGCTCTTTATTATGCTAATGCTCATGTCCTTACAGCTACAACCTTTTCTCTTTCCACAAAAATTCAGTTTATGTCCTTGGCAGAACATCAGTATCTCTCACATATTTGCAAACACAGACTGGAACTGCAAATACGTTTACGTCAGAATCCAGTCTGTATTCGGCACTGGAGCGCAGAATATTTTTAGCATTCCTTCTCAGCTTGTGCATTCATTTATTCCTTCAATAATCTGTCCTTTCTTTCACCTTTGGTTTCATCTGATTCTTAAAATTCGGCTGCAGTACAAGGAGAAGCTTCCGAGTCTGTAACTTGCCTCTTGAGATGTGCCATGAGGTACCGCAGGGTTTCGCAGTGCGCAGGGGGCAGCAGCTTCAGTGCCTCGTGGAGGGTTTCTAATTGCTCGTCAGGATCCATAATTTCTGAGACAGCAAGGTGAATACCAAGGAGGAGAGCTTTAACAGACAACTTGTATAAATGCTTCACTGAATTCTATTCTTGTGGTGATCATCTAGGACCGGTAAGAAATTCTTTCTCACAGATCCTTGCCCACAGCTTTGGAAGATATTTTTAAGGTTCAAGTCTCAGATTGCAGAAGATTTAGTTTCAGTGCGGCAATACCAGTTACTTGGACTTTTGGGGATGGCACCCACTTGATTCACTTGAGTGCCTTAGAGTCTGGTCACCATGGAACTTGGACACTGGATAGACAGGATGTAACCACAAAGCGTTCAGACACATGTATACATGGATTAAAAACTTAGACATTCGAATGAGGTCATCTTACAACATTACAGACCTACTTAAGGGATGTTAATTTGTTCAAGATATTTTGAACATCCCAGTTCAGCGATGGTAGACAAGCTCTGCCCCTGGCAACCCCTGCCAAAGTCTTAATTGGTATTCATGCTCTTTTCTCTTTAAACCAAGAAAGGCATCACCCAGTATTTCCTTCCTTGGTTTTAATTTGCTTTTTGTTATATAAAAAAGTCAAACCTACCCTCAGAGCACAAAAACATTCTACCACTTAGGACATTCAGGATAATGCAATAACCCTGTGGAGGCAATTCTAAATGTTGGGAGTGACCGCAGGTAAATGTGGCTCTTCCGAAGTGTAAACTTCAAAGGGAACCATCCTCATTTGGACATTTTAGTTCTGTCTTGGCCCAAAACCCAGCACGTTCCTTTGAGGTCACATTGCATTTAGTACATCCGTTATTCCCATAATCAGAAACAGCAGACGTCTTTGGAATGCTGGGCTCTCAAAAAGAGCACCCTAGCACATTCCTGCTTCTCCGATGTCAGGAAGATAGGGAGCCTTTAAATGTCGGGTTGCAGTGTAATTGCAAGGGGACCCCAGAGTGCTGAGTCTCAATCAGGGGAGCAGCCTTGAAATGCTGGAAGGCCGCAGCAGACCACAATGTATCACTGAAGACACAAGACTAAGAATCCTAGTTTTCTAACGTCTAAGACAAACCGATTCAATGCCAACGCGTCAGAATTTGGTTAAAACTGATAGAAAAATGAATGTGAGAGTTCCTAGCATCCGGCAGTGCAGATCTGATAAATGTCAGAATGGGAAGAGTGAAGCTTTTTAATTCAAAGAAACTTTGGCCATTTTAGAATTTCAGCCCAAAGCTTACCCAGGGTTCCTGGTTCGTTTCTCAGTAATAAAGGATGTATTATTTGCCATGATAATTGATGCATGGTCTTTGAAACTTCAGGTCTTTAAAGAATGCCAGTTCATAACAGCAATACCATCTCGGATACTGAAATTCAATCATTTAATTTCTAGAATTAAGAAAATTCCATTTACTATAGAAACTATTACTTAGTATTTACTTACAATTTTTACCATAGGACTAATTAATCTGAAACTATGTTGTTTTGGAAATTGAAAAAAAAGTAACAGTTTCCTTTTAATTTTCACATTTAATCTTTGCAGGGAGAATCTTGAGATGGTGTGAAATTAGGGATATTGTTGGTGGGCTAGCAAATAAAATTCTCTGCTCAGAGAGAGCTTATTTTCTCTCTTGGAGGGTGACTGACAATAATGAACACATACCTTCCCGTTTGTACTATATTAGAATGAGGCCAGTGCTATGGAAAAAAAGAGCAGGGTAAGAAACACTGCAAGTGTGATGGGATGCAATTTAAAATGAGGATCAGAGGTGCCTGGGTAGCTCAGGCATTAAGCATCTGCCTTCGGCTCAGGTCCTGATCCCCAGGAGCCTCGCATCGGGCTCCCTGCTCGGCAGGAAGCCTGCTTCTCCCTCTCCCCTCCCCCTGCTTGTGTTCCCTCTCTCGCTCTCTGTCAAATAAATAAAATCTTCAAAAAAATAATAAAACGGGGATCAGCATAGACCTCAATGGGAATGTAGGTCTTGAGTAAAGACTCTGAGGCTGTGGGGGAATGAACCACACAGAGATCTAGGGGAAGGGGTTCCAGGCAGAGGAGTAGCCATGCAAGGGTCCTGTGATGTTTGAGGACATGTGAGAAGCCAAATGCGGCTGAGCTAGAGTGAGCAAGAGGGGAATGGAAGGGACTGAGGTCAGAAAGGTAGCAGGACACTGTTGTGTCCGTTGCCATCAGGCTGTTGCAGGGACTTAGCATTTACTGAGAGAAATGGGAAGGTGCTGAATAAGGGCATGATCTGACCGACATTGCTCACAATATCTCTCCTCTGTCTGCCATGTGGGAAACAGACTATGGAAAGGCCAGAGTAAAAACAGACCATTCTAGTAACTATTACAAAAATCCAGGTGAGCGGGGAGCCTGGCTGGCACAGTCGGTTAAGCGTCTGACTCTTGGTTTCGGCTCGGGTCATGATCTCAGGGTCGTGGGACTGAGCCTCACAATGGGCTCCGTGCTCAGTGGGGAGTCTGCTGAAGATTCTTTCCCTCTGCCCCTCCCTCCATGCTCGTACATGCTTTCTTGCTCTCTCTCTCAAATAAATCTTTAAAAAAAAAAAAAAAAAACCCAGGTGAGGAATGACTGACTCTAGCTTAGACCAGGTAGTGGCAGTGAAGGTGGTAAGAAGTTGCTGGATTCTGGGGATAGTTTAAAGGTAGAGTCCATGGGATTTCCTGATGAGGGATGTAGGAGAAGGAGAAGAATCAAGAATGAGCTAAGTTTTGGGGTTAGGCAACTGGGAGGATGGAGCCTCCATTAAGATTATGGGTGGAAGAGGTTTCATGGGAAAGATCCAGGGTTCTATTCAAGATGTCATTGAGACATCCAAATGATCATGCTGATGGTGGATTAATCTGGTACTCAGGGAGAGGTCCAGACTGGAGATATAAATTGGAGGACCTATGATAAACTGCATTTGAATATTCTGACATCAAATTGACAGAGAATCTTCCCTGGAATTAATTTTTCTCTATTTTTTTCCTACTTAAAGGACTATTACCCATAATGTTTTCAGAGAACACAAATCTTTTGCCCTAAGAAGACCACGGCATAATTTAAGAGAAAGAAAGACAAAATGGGATGTATTTAGAAATGAACAACCACCATCGGTTGTTTCAAGTACGTGAAAGGCTTGCATGCGGAAGAGGGTGATATTAGGACCATTGCCAAGGGAGGGAGTTGAAAGCAGGCAGATCTGTTGCGCACAAGTAGGCCTTTCTGACTGTTGCATCTGTCCACCAGCAGCTGCCTGCCGAGAGAAGCGGTCATCTTGCAGTTACTGCGTATTTAAAAAAGAATGTGCCGTAGAAGGAAGTCTTGTTAACATGACCCTTTAGAAGACCTAGAAACTCTTAAGATTCTATGGTTCTCGATATAAAATTATGTTTACTCATTCAACAAGTATTTACTGAGCACCTATTATGTAAGTGCAGGACTCTTGCAGGTGCTGTGGGAAAATAAACACGAGGGAGAGAACGCCCCCTCGTAAAGGGGTTAGTCTAATAAGGAGGACGAGACATGAGTGCAACCTTCCAGCATGAAGGAAGGAGGCTGTAGAAGAGGTCCTGGCGAAGTGTGATGGGGAGATGGAGGAGAAAGATGGCCTGGGGGCTGAGTGGAACAGAGGGGAGGAAGAGAGGGCATCGGAGGAAGGTCTCGAAGGATGTGGCAATGTGGACGTGGTGTGAGCAGGAAATACGCACCTGAACCTGTATCAGTATCTAGTTAAAAGTTCTTTTTAAAGTATGTGCTGTCAATTCTTTGAGAGAAATTCAAATAGAAGGAAAAAAGACTTAGCCACACATAAGGGGTGACCCAGTGGCAGAGGTGAGGGAAAAACTCTGCAAATCCTCATCCCAGGCTTCCCTTCAGGACATTTTAAGTTGCTTGGGACAAAGAACCCTGGGTTTTATTTCTGAGTTTATCTGACTCACTCAGGGTTACACTCTGAGTCATATTTTCTAAGATCTTCTGGGAACAGAGCTCGTAGAGTCCTTGGCCAGAGAAAGATTCCCGCACACATTCCTGGCAGCGCCGTTTTCGTCGTGGTCAGGAAGCGGCCAAGTGCTGGCTTACTGAGCAGGCCTGTGAGAGGCACCTATCTTCCAGCCTTTGCACCAGGGGGTGGGGGGCGGGGGCAGCAGTGTTTTCACTGCGGGGGACAGAGAGAGGCAGCGAGGAAAAAGGGCCCGGTAGTCCGACACTTCCAGGTGGTTCAAGGGCAGTTTCCAGGGCATTATGAAGACCTCCAAGCCCTTAGATGAGATGCCCTGGCCTCCACCACCCATGTGTCCCTTTTTCATTTCCCGTAGCCACTGCCCTCCAGCTTCCAAGCTGCAGCATGTCCGAGGGAGGCTGCAACAGCAGAGCTCAGACCGCTTTTGCATGAGAAAGCTTTAATGTGAACTCCGAGTTTCTGTTGGCAAGAAATGCTAATAAATGCCAGAGAAACCCGAGCCCTAAAGAACAGGGCCCCTGTTTCCTAGGGACTGAGTGATAAAAAGGTTCAAGAGCACCTGCATCAGGAAGGGTCAGCTAGCCCTGACCATCCTTTGGGAGGACTTCCTGCCCTCCTGCCCTCCTGCCTTCCTCCCGTGGGTAAGTCTTCTGTTCTACCAGGGAAGCCAGGCACTGGGCCGAGTGGAGAGAGCGAGGGCTGGGACTAATTAGACAAATGTGAGTTGGAATGCCAGGGCCACCTCCTCCAGCGATAGGACCTTGGACAATTTACTTAAACTGTGTAACATCTCCTTCCTAAAATGATATCCTGGCGGAGTGCCCGGCTGGCTCAGTTGGAAGAGCAGGCAACTCTTGATCTCAGGGTCATGGTTTGAGCCCCACATTGAGTGTAGAGATTACTAAACTAAACTAAAACTAAACTAGAATAAAAAAAACTAAACTAAAATGATATTGTGACTGTAAAGTGCCTAACATGATTCCTGGGACCTAGTATATACTCTATAAATCTTAGCTTCTCTCGTCTCCCTTGTGTGCCTATAAAGATAAGAGAAAGGCTGTATCTATGTGTCTAAATAATGAAACAGACTCTACTGCTACGAGAGACACAGACAAGGACACAATGTTCCATAAACAATTGGATCAAAAGCAAACACGTACAATAAACGTTGATATTGTATATAAGTATTAGGCGTGGTTTTGGTGTCATGGCAATCACACATCAAAACAGTTGAAATTATAAGAAAGAATCTACCTTGATTTAGGAAAGTTTCTATCCTATGATGCACTTTGAAGAGCTCTCGGAGGTAGGACAGGGGGTTTGCTGATGTGAGACAGGAGGCCTGTTTCAGATACAAACCCCAGAACCCTGACAAATGGTTTGGAAGGTTAACTGAGGCAGCTGAGGTGGGTGTGCGGAATGAAGGTGAAACAATGTGAGGGTGTGGGGGGCAAAAGGCCTTGAACCCCAATAAGGAAGGCTTGGGTTTTTCTTCTACATAGATGAGGCGGTTGTGTAGAGTTCAGAACCTGGGTTTGAAGGATTGCTTTGTCCTCTGCAAATGGGGTGCCCTTGGCTTTGGCACAGAAGCCAAGTTTCAGTTTTACTCCAAAGTGATACTGGGGACAGGAACACTGCCCACTTGGGCCCTCAGTGTTGTCCTGGGGATCGGGGCAAACTGTGGACTGAGCAGCCCTTTGTGATGTGTGTGTCAAGTGCTGTCCATGTTCATGGCCATCAGACTTCTCTCTCTGGGGCGGAAACGTCTGGCCCACGAAACAACAACCATAAGCTCCCGCAGACAGTTTTCATGATCAGCACTGAATCCACCCCAAAATAAGAGGAGTTAAATTCCGATGGAAGAGATCTAGAGTCTTTCAGGCTCCTAACATGGACATTTGTACAAATCAGTGTAATTCTCCTGGCTGTTCTCTACGTGAGAGCTGGGCTGACCCGCAAGAAATCAGGGCTCCAGGGAACTAACCACAGAAATTCTCAACAAAAGCACTGAAGGGGAAACTAAAAATTAGAACAAAGCAAGTCTGTACTTCACGAAATTTCCAAGTCAAAAAGCAAATCAGTGTTACTAAGAAAGTGATGTTATTATTTAAAGATCAAGACAACATATGGTTTTTAAGAGAGAAAAGCAAATGACAGAAATAGCCTATCTTTTCTAAAAAAGGGCAATGCCAACACTTAAAATCTGTTAAAAATTCCCTTCTTTAAAAAAATGAAGTGTGAATTACAGGTATGAGTTTTGCACCATAAATAAAATTTGGCATATGAGCCTTTGCTTTTTTTCTCATTTGCATCTCAACTAGAACTTAAAAAACCACTTCTTGATCTAAAACAGTGCTCCTTAAAGTATGATCTACAGACCACTGCCAGTTCACAAACTGTCTGTTAATGGTCTGTCACAGGATAAGGACAGAAATTGAAAGTAAGAATTTGGAAACTTATGGGATCTGATAGAGCAACTTTTATGACTAGCTGAATCTAATAACAAAATAGTTTGGTCCTGTTTTTCAATTTTATTTTTCTAGTTATTCATTTTTATTTTGTAGAAGTGTTGGTCCTTATCTGAGGAGCACTGGGAAAATCCTTACTTTGGAAAATGAGGGTTAGCCCATTACAAAGAGGCTTCTGACGGCAGAAGTCACAAACAACCGACGTTGGAGAGGAGTTCAAAACTCTTGTGGGTGTATTAGCCATGGAGAGAGGTGAGGGGGAAATACTTAGTATGCATTCAAGAAACTCCGACAAGCCAGGGAAGTGATTACCGCGAGGAGGCATTCTGTGAGGTTATCGGGAATGCGCGCCTTCATACTTACTGGCCGACTCGATGAACTTCGGGTAGGCGTCGTATGTGATGAGTGGGATCGGGAGATCCCGGAAGTACAGTTTCAGCGCGCCGGTGATGATGTTGATGTCTTCGTACATGTTCACAGAAATATCTGCCTTCTCACCATCTTGGAAGGATGTTAAAAACAATAAGTATCTGGATGCAGAGCACTGTTTTCATAACATATTTTTGTATACAGTCTTTAGAGATTGGCAATGCGTCAGTTTTTAGTATCAAATTCGGTGTGCTGATGTATATAAATGATCAATTTTCCGTGGAAAGCAAAATCGTCTTTTTTTTTTTTTTTTTTTTACTTTTCTATTCTGAAGTTACTTCTTTTTCCAGGTTTAACTGGGGGGGGGGAGTACAAGAGGACAGAGGTCAACAGCAATATTTGTAAATTCCAGGAGTACTTGAGAATTCGTAGGGGAATGATGTGGAATTGCTTTTTCTTTCTTTTTTAAATAAACCTAGAGGATTTGAAAAATAACAAGAAAGGCACTCCTAACTTACAAAAGGCCACCTCTGACTCACCCCAGGCTCCGACACATGACCATGACGTTGGGATGTTGTCTAAGCCCTGGGGGTAGGCAGATAGTGAGAAGTACTAGAATGAAATGAAACAAAACTTCAGAGTGCTGAAGGACCAAGAGAAGAAGTTATAAAAGAGGAGTATTTTAGAGGTGCTGGGCCTTCAGACTCGAGTAAAGCCGGCCTTCCTTTACTACCCTGCATTTACTCATTGGTTAAAATGCCTGAATTTTCATCTACAAAAGATTTAATTAGTGCCTACTCTGAGCTGATCTTATACTAGATTTCTTTTATTCCGTTTGGCTTATGAATGATTTCTAGCGATTAAAAAGCAGCCTCTTCCCTACACAGATATTAGAATGGCTAAAATCCAGAACCCTGATGACAAATGTTGGGAGAGGATGTGGAGCCACAGAACTGTAAAGTGTTGGGAACGCAAAATGGTACAGCCACTTTGCGGGGTGGACGGTTTCTTACAAAGCTAAACATACTCTTACCATATAATCCAGCACTCACACTCCTGGGTGTTTACCCAGAAGAGCTGAAAACTACTTATGTCTACACAAAAATGTGCTCACAAATATTTATAGCCACTTTCATTCATAATTGCCAAAAAATTTGGAAGCAATTGAGATGCCCTTCAATAGGCGAATAAACTGTGATATATCTAGACAAAGGAACATTATTGAGCAACAGCAAGAGAAGAGCTATCAAGCTATGAAAAGGCATGGGAGAACTTTAAATGCATATTGCTTAGTAAAGGCAATCAGCCGAAAAAGGCTACATTCTCTATGATTCCAACTATGTGACGTTCTGGGACAGGCAAAACTATGGAGTCAGTAGAAAGAACAGTGGTTGCCAGGGGCTCAGGGGGAGAAAGGGAAGGAAGAACAGGTAAAGCACAGATGATTTTATGGTAGTAAAAATCCTATGTACCACTGTAACATGGATATATGACATTATGCATTTGCCAAACCCACAGAACTGTACAACATAAAGAGTGAACTTCAATGTAACCTACTGACTTTAGTTATTAGTAACGTATCAATGTTGGTTCATCAATTCTAACAAATATAACTAAACTAATGCAAGATATTAATAACAGGAAACTGGGCTTGGGGCGGGGGGCATGAGAGGAGAGCTTATATGGGAAATCTCTGTACTTTCTGTGAAATTTTGTAAGCTAAGACTACTGTTAACCTGAAACTGTAACCCTAGAACTACTCTAATGAAGTCTGTTTTTCTTTAAAGAAGCCTCTTTTAAATGCAAAATACCATGGCCTATCAGACATTCGCATCCAAGTGTGAGTTAGATCACCGGTATCTGTCTTTCCTACTTGGGTTGAAATCCCGGACAGTGGCAGTACAAATTGGGCTAGACCACTTTCTGGGAGGAAAAGGCAATGAAGAATGCTTCACTGGGGGACCTTAGGCAAGTGTGCAGGTCCTAGGGGCCCGAAGACCTGGAGAAGAGGATGGGAGAGCACAAAAGGAAGGTAGAAGAATTAAGAAGGCAAATATCACCTCTATCAAAATTTTTATTCAGGACAAAAGAAAGAATACTGGTATTCTCTCCTGCCACATGGTTCCTGTTTCCATTATCTAGTAGTTATTTTTCTATGAGAATCCAAATTTCAAATATCCTGTCTCATTATAGGGTACACGTCCAATTTTTGGTTTGGAAAATAAAGTTGCCAACCTTATAGTTCAGTCATATGACAGGTTAAACCGAATTTGGAGGTTGATCTGAGAACCCTTCTACCATTCAGCTAGTTCTTTCTATAGTAAGATATTATATTCATTGTACCTTAGTTCACTCTCCTTTCATTTCTTACTCTCTAAGCCACAGCACTTTTCAGGGCCTTGACAAGGACAGCCTCAGCGTTTTTGCACAGTCTTCTCTTGCCAAGGTCTTTACATATCCTGTTTCTTTGCTACTCAACCATTATCTGGTCAACCTCTATTCTCTGGAAAAGCCTCTTTTGATCTCCAGCATCCCCCCAACCCCAACAAACTAGGTTATGTTCCACAGTTATAATTTTCCTTTATGGCACTGATTAAAATAAAATCAGTAATGATTCTGTGGTGGGGGAATCTAAGTCATTAGATTCTCCCTGGCAGACAGCATTGTTGTCCTAAGTTAATGAACATGCTGAAGAACATACCTCTGTCAAAAGCCATCTTGACATCTTCAATTAAGTCACTAAATCCTGATACTCGATACAGTCCTTCAGAATTAAGACCTGTAAAAATAAAGCAAGGGAGCTAATTAGTTTCTTTGGAATTATGCCTTTTCTCCAAAGTTTAACTTCTTCCCATACTTCAGGCTGGGGAAGTAATGTGCATGGAAGAATGATTAAATATACTTGTTTAGAAATTCCTCTTTACATTTTCTCCTAAAATAAAACCATTGCACTCAGTTTTTAAACTCTGACCTATTGTTACCTGAGTGTTTGTAATTTGGCTCATCAGTCTAATTAGATCAAATATGTTGAGTCTTAAGGGAAATAATTCATCACCCCAATTATACCTTAAATTCTTTTATATAACTGAAGACTAAGCTAACCATATTAATAGGTCCATACCAGAGTTTCCCAAATGGGAAATAATAATGAGGATGCAGCTCTGTTTTTTGGCTTAGGATAGTTTTAACAGAGCATTTACCCCTTTGCTTCTTGGACCTAGAAAAAATGTAAAAAGTGAAAAACAAATTGCTATCTACATGTCAACTTCTATAGACTAGAAGATCCATCATCCATAAAAATATTTAAGCATATTTCCTATAACTAGTTAACTGTACCTTAAAATCAAGCTGGTTCATTATTTGCTAAATTAACTCATTTCAGACTTTCAGATTATTTGACATCTGAAATCATCCCCCCCTAAACTTACAGAAGACAACTGGATTATGCAGTGAAGCACCCAGAAGGGCATTAGAACTTGCATTCCTGGTGCATTCTAACTGCTGAACCACACTGGAAACGCCTCACCTCTAGATTCAATTTCCCTGATGCACATGTCCACCACCATTGGTCGCTTGGTGATATGGGCTTTCACGAGTGTTGTGAGGTCACAGCTGTATACCTTCTTGACATGTTTCAAGTCTGGCTTACAGTCATTTGGGACCATCTTGGAACACTGCTTATGAACATTCAAACCACAATCTAAAAAAAAATACAGAAAGGAAAAATTCATCAATGTTTTCAGAGTTTTGAGCATTCTGGAGTGTTTATTTTAGCAAAAGACACTCCCTCCAGCTTGAGTTAGGTTTAAAAGGGGACTAGCTTCCAGTAGTTTCTGCAGAGTGTAAAAACATTCTTCCCATCTTTTCTCTTGGAAAATTTTGGTTTTAAGTCAGCAGATGAGAATTCTAGCTCATGCTTCATCACTTGCTGTATGATCTCAGGAGAGATTCAACCCAAATAAAACAAAATTAATAAGTGTTTAAATGTCTACAAAATGTAATATGCCAAATAGGCAACTTAAAATTGTCCATTTCCTTAAAGTGACATAAAAATTATATTTGATGTGGGATATATAATTGTATTTTAATATACTGGATATGAAGAGGAATCAGATCTCCAAAAGTAAGAGTATCTCAGGGCCCTCTTAAAATCATGCTGCTCATATTCCTATCTATTCGTAAGCCTTGAGATATATATAAAATAATAAATTTAGTGGCTAAAAATAGCCGTAGTTGTTATTTACTATTAGCACCAGCTTACTGATGCCAAGCACTAGTCCAAGTGCTTTACATTACTTCCATTAAGCTCACAAAACTCTATGAAATAGGTACTATTTTTCTTATTTTATAAATCTGATGAAACCAAGCACATAAGTGTTAGGTAATTTACCTGAGGTCATGCAATGAGTGTGTAGTGGAGCTGAGATTCAAGGGTTATAGATGTTTCTATGGTTCACGATTTTAATACATATACCATGTTGCCTCTCCTGAAGTGTGTCCTTCGCTTTGTAATTTTACAACTTCTCAGATGCTAGAACTCAAACATCTTCTAGTTAATGTTAGGAGATACTTGATTTTCAACAAGAAGAGAGCAACGGAATTTTAGAAGGGACCGAGAGGAATTCAAATATTTTGCTAAATTAGAGTGAAGAGTGTTAAACCATCGCTGAGTAATTTAACTAAAATAAATGTCATCTTTATGTTTTTAAAAACATAACCCATTTGATGTTTTTCATAAGAACTTGATGTTGACCCCTTGTAAATCTGATTCAATTCTATCCAGGCCTTAACGAAACAATTTGAAAATCCTACAAGTCCATGACCACTGCTTGTGGTCACGGGGCAAGCTTTAGTTTTGCTTGCTCTTTCAGCAAATGTTGGTGATTATCATTGTAATAATGACTTGGTAAAGCTGCGGTCTAGTTCTATACAGCAGTAACAATAAACAGAGATAAGGAACATTGGCCAAAATTTATAAATGGAATCATTCTTTCATTAACCATGTAGACACTGCCAACTTGCAATGAGCACGTAAGGCCCGTGTGACTCAAAGGGAGGAATTCCTATGTAGCGAGCATCTCCCATGTGCAGACAAGCTAGGTGTCAAGGGACAGTGAGTCTTTGCACACATGTGTGTAGGAGAACAGCACTGGAGATGGCATGGCCAGTGCCAACAATGCCCAACATTATCATCACCAAAGAATAGCAGCTGCTTCCTTGAATACAGAAATGGGCTTCCAGAGCACAGAGCTTGATCTATACTATGGGAGGAAATGACCCAACAACATTCTGTATACTTAGACAATGTCCAAATGACTACATCACCCAGACCCCCAATTCCTCTTTATATGTCTGTTAGCTACAGATAAAATTTCTGATTCAATCATAAGGCATATCAATGGCAAAATGTCCACGTAAAAGACCTTGTTTCCCGTGAACATTTTAATGTTTCCACAACTTCTGTAACTTCGAATTAGCTCTATCATCTATTAGCTGTGCGATTTCGAGTGAGTTACCTTTCCTGTGCCTCAGTTATGTAAAATAGGAATAATAATAGTATTTATTATCTATCCATTATGTTCATGTGAGGCTTTAATATTAATATATGCAATTTCTTATGTGTAGTAGGTTAGAAGTGTTTACCAGGACTATGCTGTTGTCATTATCAAGAAGAAACTTTTTTTTTTTTTTTAAGATTTTATTTATTTATTTGACAGAGAGAGAACAAGTAGGCAGAGGGAGAGGGAGAAGCAGGCTCCCCCCCGAGCAGGGAGCCCGATGCGGGGCTCGATCCCAGGACCCTGGGATCATGGCCTGAGCCGAAGGCAGCTGCTTAACCACCTGAGCCACCCAGGGGCCCCAAAAGAAACTTTTGAGAGGCCTTTTCTATGCAGCACCCCAGGGTCCATTACATGGTATTGTCCTAATCAGCTTACGGGCAGAAGCTAGGTGGAACTCTGAGCCAGTTGTTTGTCACATGTGAATGTGACAGGACCTTGATGACTGGGGCTATAGCTGCTTCCTCATCTTTACTGTTCTAATACATTTCATTTACATAAAAGTGTCTCCAAATAAGTACTTCATTTTTCTTGGCTTTTACCAAATCTAGGGAGTTTTCAGCCACTCGTTTTTCAAATATTTTTTCGGCCTCTATCCTCTTCTGGGACTCCAACAACACAAATGTTAAATCTTTGGCTATTCTGCTACAGGTCTCTGAGGCTCAGGTCACTTTTCAAAATCTACTTTCTTTCTCTTGTTTGAGTTGGATAATGTCTATTGATCTATCGTCAGGTTCACCAATTCCTTCCTTTGTCACCTCCATTCTGCTATTGAGCCCATCGGTCTGGTGACTTTATTGTTAATAAAATTTTCAGTTCTAAAATTTCTGCTTATTTTTTTTTTTAAAGATTTTATTTATTTATTTGAGAGAGAGAATGAGAGAGAGAGCAGGAGAGGGAGGAGGGTCAGAGGGAGAAGCAGACTCCCTGCCGAGCAGGGAGCCCGATGCGGGACTCGATCCAGGGACTCGATCCCGGGACTCCAGGATCACGACCTGAGCCGAAGGCAGTCGCCTAACCAACTGAGCCACCCAGGCGCCCTCTGCTTATTTTTATCTTCATTTTCTAATTCCTATTTTTCATTTGTCTCAAGAGTGTTTATAATTGCTTGCTGGAGCAGTATTATGGTAGCTGCTTTTCTTGTCTGAGAATTCTAGCATCTAGGTCATGTCAGTATCAGCACCTGTTGATCATCTTTTCTCGTCTGAGTTGAGATTTTCCTGCTTCTCAGTATGAAGTGTAATTTTGAATTGAATCGTGGATATTTTTGAGTGTTACAAGAAGACTCTGGCTCCTATTGAAAATTTCCCTTTTAGCCGGCAGTTAACCTGTTGAGATTTAGAATGCACGTCCTAGTTCACCTCTGTAGGCCATGGTTCACATATCAACCTAGTTTACAAAGCCTTTGTAGTGCTACTGCAGTGCTCTTCTGCCCACCCTACTTGTATGTTACCCAAATGGCAGGACTGTACCCCACTTTTTTTTTTTTAAAGATATTTTTCAACAGAGAGAGAGAGACAGCAAGAGAGGGAACACAAGCAGGGGGAGCGGGAGAGGGAGAAGCAGGCTTCCCGCTGAGCAGGGAGCCCGATGCGGGGCTCGATCCCAGGACCCCGGAATCATGACCTGAGCTGAAGGCAGACGCTTAATCAACTGAGCCACCCAGGCGCCCTGTACCCCACATCCTGGAGAAGGAGAGGACCACCTCCTAGTTACTGCAGGGTGAGGATGGAAGCCAGGGTTTGCCCAGAAACCGGTTGAGAAGGAATGCCGAGCCGCATGGAACTATAGGGTACAAGTGGAAGACAAGTTAATGCTCCTGGTCTCAACGGCCCCATTACTGCAGGTCAGCAGGAAGACAGGGCTCCACCCAGACTTGGGCTGAGAGCGTGCTTTTTCTACTACGTGGTAGGGATGGAAGTCCGGGTGCCACCCACAGGCTCAGCCAGGAGGGGTACCACTTTCTTCCTGTGAGGCAGTGCGCAATGACAGGGCTCCGCTCACTTCCGGGGAGAGGCGCACCCTGGGGACTACAGGGTGGGGCGAAACCGGGTTCTGCCCATAGACTGTGGCGGCAGCATTGTGCCTTGTTCGTGACGCTCACCTGGAGGACAGCAGGAAGGATGGAACGGTTTGGCTGGCTGGGCTACATTTTCCCAGGGCTTTGGCTAGGAAGAGCAGGCTTTTCTGTGGATTATGTTTTTGTCTGTGCTTGTTGGCACTGATGGGTTGTGGGCTTCTCCCGTGCCCAGGCTGGGGGTATATGGGAGGGAGGAAAAAAGCCAACCCCCAACCACCAGGCAACTTGCTGCTGGGTTCCTTGGGTTGGCCTGCCTGCTTTTCTCCATTTTCAGAGTCTTCTCATAGTTGACGTATAGATTTTGTACAGGGTCTTTTGTTATTAATATTGTGAAGAATAAAATGAAACCTATTTATTCACCTCATCCAGAACCAGAAGAACTCCTACACAGTATTTTAAATGTATAAAAGCAAAGCTTCGTAATTTCAAATTAACGTGTCTCATACTTTAAGTGTGTACAAAGAAGTGACAGATCCAGTTGGAAAGGGCTGTTGGTGACAGCCTATCCCAGTGCCTTTACCTTACAGATAGAGGCAATAAAGCTCCAAGAGGCTAAATGACTTGTTCAGATTACTCAGCCAGAAAGTGCTAGAACTGGGATGTAGCCTTGGCCTCCGGATTCCCAGCTTGTGCTCTTCCCACCAAGTGATGCGTGCCACTCTTCACTAGCAGTATATCACACACTCTGAGTTAATGGTTTTCAGCCCTGAAGATGAATTTGCTAGTTTCAGCCTCTTATTCAGTAATGTTTATTGTACCCATTATTTGTTGTATATTCTTGAGTTTAAAAGACATTGCTATATTTTACTGTTTTATATATATATGATTTGGCAAGGACTTTTTTATATCTGTGTACTTTTATTTTTTTATTTTTATTTTAATTCCAGTTAACATACAGTATGAGTTTCACATGTACAATGTAGTGATTCAACACTTCCATACATGACCCTGTGCTCATCACAAGTGTCCTCCCTTATCCCCATCACCTACTTCACCCATCCGCCCACCAAACTCCCCTCTGGTGACCATCAGTTTGTTCTCTATTGGTAACAATCTGTTTCTTGGTTTGTCTCTCTCTTTTCTTCCCCTTGGCTCGTTTATTTCCTAAATTCCACATATGAGTGAAATCATTGGCAAGGACCTTTAAAAAGCAGTGATAGAAGCTACCCATTATATTCTTGTTTTTGTCATATTCTTTCCCTATGTATAAATTCCATATGGAAAACCACTACAAAGCAAACCAGTAAAATTTTGACACATAATCAAAACCTGTGAATGGCACTAGTGGTCTGATATTAATACTAACTTTTTTACTTTCAATAATTGCAGTTACCTACCACTTTAAACATTAGGCTCCTAGGATTATTTGTGACTCAGTGAAAAGTGGGTAAAGTGATGACTGAGCTCAGATTTAGGAATTAAGGAAGACGGAAATGTTTTCTAAACTGATATTCTTCCATTTGAATAAGATTGAACTATGGGACAACATATTCTGCTCAATTTTAGAAATAAATTTTTGGCAGCATTGGATATGAAGTCCTTCAGACAAAGGATAGGGCAAAGTCATAAAAATAAAGCATCTTTATACCCTTAAGTTCATGGTGCAATATACCAGCTCTGAGCTCGCTCTGGAAATCGCTCCTGCAGGGACTAGCCATACATCAATATTTCAGCTTGCCATTAAGACTTTATTTGGTTTTCATACTTATTTATTATCATCATATAACTTCTCTATCGTTCCATTTCTCCCAAGGAAGCTCTATACTATAAACAACAACAAAAGTCCACAGAAGATCATTTCATTTGTTGCATCTCTTGGTTTAGTAGGTTATTTTTATGCTACAATTGAACCACATTTCCCCCTCCTAATCCTTCAAGTTAATAAGCATGGACTAAACCATATGAAAGGAAAAATGAAAAAGCTCAAATCGCATTTTATTCTGTCCTTTATTAATGTTTCTATTACTTAAACTACTGACTTTAAGCTACTCTCAGATTTCAGATTTCCTGGGGCTTGATTTCCCTAAAAAACATGTTTCATATCTAGAAAGCACAAAAATCTATCTTTTGAAAAAAAGGTGATATTATTTACATTTTATTGATTAAGTCTTTAAGGGGTAATATTTTGGTTTTTTTTTTAAGATTTATTTATTTATTTATTAGAAAGAGAGAGAGCATGGGGGGGGGAAGGTCAGAGGGAGAAGCAGACTCCCCGCCGAGCAGGGAGCCCGATGTGGGACTCGATCCTGGGACTCCAGGATCATGACCTGAGCTGAAGGCAGTCGCTTAACCAACTGAGCCACCCAGGCGCCCTTAAGGGGTAATGTTAATGTGTGTTTTGAAAGAAAAGATAATTGCTCATTCTTTGAGTGTTCATATTTTATTTATTTTTTTAAAAGATTTTTTTTTTTTAAAGATTTTATTTATTTATTTGAGAGAGAGAATGAGAGAGAGAGAGCATGAGAGGGGGAGGGTCAGAGGGAGAAGCAGACTCCCTGCCGAGCAGAGAGCCCGACGCGGGACTCAATCCCGGGACTCCAGGATCATGACCTGAGCCGAAGGCAGTCGCTTAACCAAGTGAGCCACCCAGGCGCCCTAAAAGATTTTTTTTAAGTACTCTCTATACCCAACGTGGGGCTTGGACTCACAACCCCGAGATCAAGAGTCACATGCTCTACCAACCACGCCAGCCAGGTGCCCCATGAGTGTTCATATTTTAAATAATTGTGAATGAAAGTTTTATTCTAAAACATATACCTTAGATGTCCCCCCTCCCTGAATCCCCATCCAGGAAAAGTGGGAATAGCCCAATTCTAATATGTATCAGAAGTCATTACTTTCATAAGCAAAATTAAAAAGAGTAACTTGTTCTTTGGGGTATTTATGAAAATACTGCTACATGAAACTTCTAAGCAAGTCTAATCAATTTTTCACTGATTTTGGACTCCTCCTTATAAGGACACCTGGGTGGCTTGGTTGGTTAAGCATGTGGCTCTTGGGTTTGGCTCAGGTCATGATCTCAGGGTAGTGAGACTAAGCCCTGTGTGGGGCTCTGTGCTCAGCACCGAGTCTGCTCGAGATTCTCCCTCCCTCTCCTTCCCCCTCTGCACCACCCCCCATGCTCACTTGCTCTCTCAAATAAATGAATAAATATGATCTTTAACCAAAAAAAGGACAAACATAACTTTTTAGGTACAATCAAAGCAGTAATTAAAATATTACTTCCACTCCTTCTCTTCAACCTAAAAAAGCTAAGACCTTGTATACTTTAAGCAATGAATATGCTTTTATTATTAGGAAAAAACTGCTCCTGTTCCCGTGTGTGTGTGTGTGTGTAAGTAACAGCAATGCTAATGACACACTGGAAAAAGAGTCACTTGAATAGCCAATACCAAATAGATGTGTGATTTACAATTATTATCTGGCTTAATTCTTAGACTATTCTGGCAAGGCTAACCTGAAAACAACTCAGGAATGCTGGTGGAATAATGGTCTTTTTGATGGGAGGGGTGTTTGGCAGTCTCCATGATTATATAACAATAGGTTATTTTAACTTACAAACTTACATTTCGTAGAGAAAGGACAAATAGTTTGGGGAAACTATTTTGTCTGAATGAGGCTCCTCTGAACTTTGCTGTTAAAAACTACCTGTTGTGCTCATAAATATTTTGGTCAGAGCCCCACTCCCGAGCTGTAGTTCCATGCCCCCCTGCACCCTCCTTGTATTCTTTCAAGCAGTTTTGAGGGAGGGAGACGTTGGTAGATGAAGAGGATGTTTCATGCCTGCTCCGGAATCTGGTGGCTGGTGTCACAAAGGCCGCGTCCGCACTGACTGGCCCTCCGTGGCCCTCCATGGCCCCTTTTGGCGGCAGCGAGCTTAGCAGCCGGCCTAGAGCTTGCGGGGCGGAAGGGACAGCTTGCCTCTTACTAGCTGGATTCCGTCTGCTTCCGACAGTAACTCTGCCAGCCTGGTGACTGGAACACCACCCAACACTTCACATGATGTTTAACAACAAAAAGTAGAGGGGGTGGGGAGATACAAAACTGAGGCTTGTGGGAAACTCTCCCTGAAAAATTCCTGACGAGCTCTCTTCTGCCTTGGTGGATTTTGAAACAAGACGGCAGAACGAAGCAAGCTGTCTTAGGATCAACAGCAGATAAACACATCTCCTCTCTGGTAGGCAGCTAGCCTGCCCTCTGCCTTTGGAAGTAGTATGCTGAGTGGCTAGTGGCTAGTGCGCTTAGTTCCCTAGCGGTGCGGGGACAAATGACCACAAACTCAGTGGCTTACAACATTAGGAGTTAATGCCCTAGTTCTGGGGCACAGAAGTCCAAAATCAGTTTCCCTAGGTGGCCATCAAGGTGCTAGCAGGCCCGTGCCCCTTCTGGAGGCTCCAGGGGAGGATGTGTTCCTCTTCCCCCTTTTCCAGCTTCTAGAGGCTGCCCGCCTTCCTCGGCTCCTGGCCCCTTCCTCCCTCTCCAAAGCCAGTGGTATAGCATCTCCTCCCTTTTCTGACCCCTGCTTCTGTCCCTTTTTTTTTTTTTCCAGACTCTGCCTCTTTCTTGTAGGGACCCCCGTGACTGTGATTATACTGGGTCCACCCCAATAATCGAAGGTAATCTCCCCATCTCAAACCCTTAACTTTAATCACACAGTCCCTTTTGCCATTAAAGGTAACATATTCACAGGTTCCAGGGATTAGCAAGTGGACTTCTTTAGGGAGCCCGTTGTTCAACCTACCACAGTTCTCTCTCTATAGTCTTAATTCTTTGCGTTCTGTTTTAAAGTGGAAGGCTCAAAGGTCAGGATGAGCCATTTCAGATCTAAGTATTCGTTGTCAGAGAAAACAGAACTAATTCAAATGCCAGCCTTCACATTTAAAAAAATGAGTTGACTTGTCCTTATACATTAATGTGGTTCAAATCACATAGAATATAATGCTTTTACGGACAAGGCATAAAAACAAAAAATTTCAAGGCTTTTCTTTCAATTCCTGCACAGTTGTGCAACAAGCTGTGGAGGCAATGAAGGCGGATAGCTGTGGGAGGGGACAAATCACTTTCTCTTTCCTTTTCCCTCATATTATTACTATCATAAAGGTTCCAAAGCATTTCTTTCAAACGTGATTTGGGATTGTAACATATTGTCAAAGATTATCCATACCTGTACCAATTCTCTGCTAACATAGCAAACTCAGAACTCTTATGTAGATGGGCTTCATGTTTCAAAACTTAAGTGATACACATCATTACTCCAGTAAAAGAAAAGCTTTTAAGTTAGTGACACAAAGTGTTTAAGAAACTGTTGCAAGGTCTTGGCCGGTCTGGCTGTGTCATAAAGGCAAAACATGCTGATTGAGACCCACATTCCTTAAGCAGGTGATCTGTGCTCTGGAAAGAGCACCCCATTTACCTTTGAAAACCCACAGTGTAGATGGTCTTAACATTACTTTACCAGTACTTGAGGTTCCAATGTGTTCCCCTCCAGTTCAAAGGCTTACGCCCACAGCCTTCTTAATCTCATCCTGACTCAGTAACCACCAGCTGGGGGCTGACAAGATTATCCTCATTTATTCTCCGGACAGAGACTTGCAAATGGGGTTGTCATCCCTCTAGGATGATGGAGGAGTCAGACTGACAATCTGAGCTGAGACACTCTTTGATAGATACCTCTGCACGGTTCAAAGTCAACACATGGGGAATTCTTATCCCTGTGTGTGACAGGGAGGTCCTTGAATGGATTGGGCTAATGATGTATGCCTGGAACCTTATCATGCCTTAGTGATGCTAAGGGAATAATAACTGAAAGAAGGACTTGGAACATTAATGTGCAATTCATATTGTACCTTTTAAAAAAAATGCAGTTTAGAAGTAAGAAAAATCAGACCCTAGAAATTTCTGCACATAATGGGCAACAAAAATATTCCGCTAAAAATCATGCCATGGAGTGGGGCGTGGGGGCACCTGGGTGGCTCAGTCCATTGAGTGACTCTTGATTTCAACTCAGGTCATGATCTCAGGGTCATAAGCTCGAGCCCCGTGTCAGACTCTGTACTTGGCGGGCATAGAGTCTGCTTGAAATTCTGTCTCCCTCCACTCCTCCCCAGATAAATAAATCAATAAAATCTTAAAAAAAAAAAAAAAATCATGCTGCAGGGGTCTTCTGGGGAAGATGGCAGAGCAGGAGGGTCCTTATAGTACACTTAGTGTGATGAGCACTTCGGAATGTGTAGAATTGCTGAATCACTATACTGTACACCTGAAACTATAGGATACGTGTATGCTAATTATACTAGAATTAAAAATTTTTTAAAATCATGCCACAAAAGAAATGTGGGTTTTTAGCGATAAACTTGACAGAATTACTACAGTTACCATTTTGAAATATTTTACTTTTAGTATACATTTTTAAGTGTTAAGCTCCATGCTAAGAGACATGTAAGAATGTATTTTTTAGTTTTACAATTTAAATAGCAGAAAGAAATGTCTTTGACCAAACACTATAATTTAAATGTTTATTTTTAAGCCTACGTCAGAATTTAGAGTAGCTTGAATAAATGGCTAGTTTTTGGTATAGTTGTTTTAGACAAATGAATTTCACATGATACGAATAACTTATTTTCATAAAGCATTTCAATAAATCCCAGAGTTGGTTATTTCTTTATATGTAAATCTTCAAAGTTTCTAAATTTATAATCTAAAACTACTATGGTCGTATTTTATAAAAAGGATTTGGCATATTCAAGATTTCAAAATGTCACAAACAAAATATTACTGACTAAGTGGTTTTTCAGAATTTGGTAACCATCTTTGAAGATAAATTCACAGATTTTTAAAGCTTCAATTTGATTTTGCAAAAAATGTAAGGACAATCCAGCTTAACAAGTTATCTTTAAAATTCAGTTTCCAAGGCAACAATCATAGGTCCCTGTACACTGCTTTAAAAAAATCATTTTTATAAATTTAGTTACTGTAACATCAAAGGCAAGAGTTAAATATAACTGCCTTACTTTTATCTCCTTTTATCAGACTTTCTGAACAGGCCGACTTCTTTCTTTTTAATGGACTAATACCAGATCCCTAATCTGCTGCCCACTAAGTACAAGAAGGTTAAGGGCAGATAAACTGCCAATTTCCAAAGTGGCTGTCTGTGAATCTAGCCTACTGCATGTGTGTTAAGGGCAAACCAGGATCCAGCCCATTGTATATGCATAACAGCAAATCTTATAACTTATTCCTTCTAACTTCGTAACTCAATAAAGCAAAAAGGGAAGAGCTCTTACCTGCACATTTCACTCCCTGAGCAATGAGACCCCACATGAAGTTGGCACAGTATTCACACCAGTGTGGCCCTCTGAATGTATGGACCTGAAAAAGAGTAGTGAGTGACAGAGTGGCCAGAGGGGAAAATACACGGACGAGGAGATTGTTTTCTGTCAAAGCACTGAAATACAAACCATAGTTAGTACCGAAGAGGCGCGGTATGGCTACATTTAGAAAAACCTTGGTTGAGTGGAACTGACAAGCAGTTAAAATTTCTGCCAGAGCTCGATTTCCTCTGTTTCATAAATGGTGATACATCAAACCAATATTCTGTGATTTACTTTGCAAAACAATTTCTACAGTGGTTTTCCAACTCGTCCCCTCCAGCTGTAAGCCTCATCTCTGAGTTACATAAATACTGGCATTTTCTGAGTGCTATGGCATGGAGGAGGAGAAGGAGTGGCGAAGGGTATGTCTGGGTCCCGTCAGGATTTTGTTGGATGACCTACCTTCTGTGACCACAGATGGTGAAGGTGATACTTGGTGACTGGTCACAAGTGAATCATCAAAAAGGGCCAATTTCTGTTCAAAACCATTTGATACTTAATGTGTTAGTTCAGGGAATGAATATATTTTAGAAACTGCAGAAGCTACAGTTAATCAGAAACCCTATTTGAGTGTAGTAATTATGCATGAATCATTCCAGCCTCAAAAACGTTTTACTGCATTTGATTCCTTTATCCCTAAGAAAGGAATCCCCAAAGAGAGGATTCAAACACTAAGATACCTCTAGACTTTTCTGTATAGGAAAGAGAAGCCATTCTAGCTTAACTCAGATGAAAAAGTATTAGTAGAAAAGAGAAGCAAGGAATCCAAACCCCAATATTAAAGAAAAAAAGAAAAAATCTGGAATATTATCATACTTTGAGACTTCTAAGGAAAAAAAAAAAATTTCTGAGCAAATATTGGCTGAAAACACATCCAAGAAATAAAAAGGGAGAGGGAACCAGGAAGTCACTGATCTGTGTATCAAGGTACATTTACCTGAGAAAATTTCTTATATGTATGATTTCCTCCTGCAGAAAACAGTCAGAGTGAAAATCACAAAGTGTGGCGATTTGGCTCCAACATAAATATCTGCCAAAACAGCTACTGCAAATAATGAAATTCGCCATTAAGATGGTCATTTTTGCTACTGTTCTTTTTATGTATCAAATAGGTAAATGATTTTTAAGATAATATATAACTTATTTTTTCAAACTTAAGATGCTATTGAACACAAGACTTATAATGAATGTAAGATGCATATACTCCATTTAGAAAAACCAAGCCAAGTAAATTATGACAAACCATTGATTATAAGAGAAATCCCAATTCCAGAGATGTTAAAATGAAAAAAAAAAACAACAACCCATATTACTAAGATCAATGAGAAAAGGTATGTCAGAATTCAGAATACTAATACTGGCTAAATAAGGCTGTCATGGATAACCTGGTGTTGGTTCCTTCCAAGGAGGTATGTGCTTGTGACTCTGGTCACTGCCAAGGGAGCTTGAGTACAAAATGTGTTGATTTTGAAAAGAAGGCCATAATCTCTTCTGTGTCTTCTATGGAAAAGCATCAGGAATGCAGACACAGTTGCTTCTGAATTGTTATTGATGCTCAGTGCCTGTAAATTGAAAGCATTTCCTAGAGTTTCTAAAGCAGAGCCCAGATCAACATTCAGATAGTCTGTGATGTCTTTGTGTTTGTGTTCCCCTGAGTGAATAAAACTGGATAAAGTATGCAGTCTTGCTTTGCTTTGAGGGGAATGAGTGAAACAAGCGCTGACTTGTATAAAAAAAAGTTATGTAATCATGAAATAGCTATAGAAGCATGACGTTAGTTTTAGGGAACGTCTTTGGGATACCCACTGGCTCAGATGTTGCCAGATCTCGGATACTCCAGTATCCCTTGACTTGGTGAGGTTAATAGGAATGGACTAGAAGCATAGACTAGGAAGTAAGTCCCAGTCTTGTACCTGCCAGGTATCTCATGATAAAGGATCTTAAAGTTCCATGTGGGAGAGCAAAAACAGAGTAGATGATGTGAGGTAACTTACAACCGGGCTCGTGGCAGACAGCACTTCGTACTGAGAGGTTATGACAGAACCAAGTCCCTGCCCCGCCTTCCAAACAGCAGCAGTGAGTGTGGCATCTGGGAAATCTTGGGACGTTTCTTCATCTGACAAATAAGGAAGGATTTGAATGGTCCGAGCAGGCTGGCGCTCTGACTGAAGCATCACATGTGAGATCAGAATGCAATCTCTAGGAAATGGTTATTTATACATTTCCCTCTTGGACGGTGCTTTATAAAGGTGTCCGGAGCCATGTGGGACTGCTGCGTGGTTTTCTCTTTGTTTAAACCACTTGGAAGGTAGCTTATACAGCTCTCCAGGAAACGGTTCTAGAAAGGGGACTGAAGCACCGGAAGCTTACTAAACGTCTACTTGTGTAACAGGGCTTAACTGGATTCCCTTTTGAATCTTCATAATTCATAATTCTTAAATTTTGTTTTGTGACCTCTATGGCTTGACAATGGACTCTATTTGTAAAAATGGAATATTGTAGCCTTTTTTGTCTTTTTTTATTCCCCTAGAGGACATCAAAACAGAGACTTCATTCAGTGGTCATTTTTATTCATGCATGAGCATTTTTTAGGTAATGACAAACACAAAGATAAAAAGGATGCTGGCTCAAGGAATTCACTGTAGAAACTGTAGGTTTCTCCCATTAAATACAGTGTGAAAATGCTCCAGAGAAAGTGCCTGCAAAGTGCATGGGAAGGTGGGGGAGGGGCACTGTGCAGGCTTAAGATGCACCCCAAGAGATGGGTCAGCCGGGTGACCTGTGGGGCAGGACTGGGGTGTATGTGTGTTGGAGGGGGTGCATTAGGAAAATTCCTTGATTGTTCCAAGGAAATCAAAAGTACGTGGCTTGAGCCAAACAGTGGGATGTTTAGAGAGTCATAAGGAAGTTCAGCATGGGCACAGGTGGCGATGACCACATGGCAAGAGCCAAGAGAGACAGGGCCTCTCTTTTCCATGCCTACAGATTCATACTTTGCCCAATGAACAATGCAGGGCCACTGAAGATTTTTAAGGTGAGTGACACAGGCAAGCAGGGCTGGCGGAAGACAGATTAGGTAGGAGGCTATGTATGGCAGGAGTCCAGGTAACAGATGGTGTGGGCTGGAACTCAGGCAGCGGTGACGGAGGAAGGGGTAAAGGAGTTATGTAGGAGGCAGAATCAACAGGCCTTGGTAACCAACTGAATCCGAGGCACAGGAGAGGGGAAGAGCGCATCAGCAGGGGGAACAAAAGCAGAACAGGTTTCGAAGTGAGGAGGGAGGGGAACGGCAGATTGCAGACTTCTGGGAAAGAGTGGGTAACTAATGGAGTAAAGTTCCTGAAGATGGCAAATGGAGACAGGATCCAGGGCAGAGGGATTAGCTTTGAATAAGAGCATTATTTTCCCCATTCCCTGAGTTGGAAAAAGGGAAGGAGGGGAGCAGATGGCTATCAGGAGTCATGGGGCCTGGAGGCCAGAAGGCTAAGGGAATTCACTATCTAGAGTCTCTGCATTACGATGGAAGTTCAGGTACTAAGTAAATGAGGAGTTTGCGGGAAAGGGGGGGATAGGAACTGGAACTGGCCAGAGATTCAGAGAAGGGATGCCGGACGTGAAAGCAAGTTTCTTTCTGGGATGACACTAAAGTCACACAATAAATGTCAAGTGCATTAAAGAAAAAGTAAATATTTTTTTATTTTTATTTATTTAAGATTTTATTTATTTGAGAGAGAGAGAGAGAGAAACAGCATGACAGGGGAGAGGGTCAGAGGGAGAAGCAGGCTTCCTGATGAGCCAGGAGCCTGATGCGGGGCTCGATCCCAGGACTCTGGGATCATGACCTGAGCCGAAGGCAGTTGTTTAACCAACTGAGCCATCCAGGTGCCCCAACAAATACTTTATAAAAGTGCTTTATCTGAATGTTTTATTTTATGTGCAGTTTTACATAATCCATGATGTTTATATCATATATTTTACCAATTCAGAAAAAGATATCTTTAAAAATTAATCACACAAATCATGCAACTTCAAGCAGGACAACTGGAGAGCTGTTCCTTCCAGCACGATGGAAATAGGGTGCTGTTCCTGCACACAAAGCTCTAGGGCATGGATACCTGCAGATCATTCTGTTTAATAGATATGGGTATATTCTGAGTACCTGTCTTAAAAATGACTAAATCAGAATGTAATGCGCATTCAAAATATAATAACTAAAAGGTCAAAAGTTGCACTTTAGGGAATTTTTCTGCTTAGGAGGATTCTGGGGTGGAATGTGGAAGACAACAGGCTTGGAGCAGTTCTCAAGGGGTCCAGGGCTTGGCCTGAGGCCCCACATTATAACAGATGGCAACTTTTGCCTGGAATGCCCTATAACATAGTAGAGACCTTCTTAGGGAGCAGCCGCTGGTCAGCATTTGGGGTTCAGAATTACTGATGTCACTAATGATTATCCGCCAGTTGTTTTTGTTGTAAAGACATTTTCCATAGGATTTTAATTCTAAATGGGTCCAGATTTTTTATGTTTTCAAAAGTTTGTGTTTTACTTTTCCTGTTTCTTATTCTCCAAGGCTGTCATGTCAGCTCTTTGTCCTTCTTCCGTACCCCCCTGTCCCTTTTCCCACTCACTGATTCTTAGATCCAGATGAGGTCATCTCAGAGAACTTGCTAGCACTGGATGTAAATCAAGAACATATGTCATCTATATTCCTTTTGAAGGCCTTTTAAAAGAAAAACACAAACTTCTGGCTTCTTGTCTGTGTTTCTTATAGTTGAGGCTGATGGGTAGTGGGGACAGTGGTCTTCAGATGAATGAGGTGTTAGTAGTATCTTACTTAATTCTATGACATCCACTAATCTTTAGTTAGTGTTTCTTACAGTCTGTTTCTGCTGTTTACTGTGTGACCTTAGTGACCTACGCTGGCTTTATAAGGTGGGAAACTGACCAGCACTATTTCTTCCTTAGAGTTTATCTGAACAAATCACTTGATCAATTTACCCTCCCCCCCCAAAAAAAAGGGATCCCTTTGGGGAGGGTGTTTTGGTAAGATAATCCAAGAGAGCAAGCAGCTTCAGTGTGTAACATTATCAGGGAGGTCAAGGATGGTCCTGAGAAAAGCAACCTTGTAAATTGGCCACAGGTTTTTTTCTAGGCCACCTCCAAACCTCTGGTACATCTTGACAAATGAAAGCGACAGAGTACACAGCATGAATTATACCTTCATGAACAAAGGGCACTGCAACTAGTTTTAAGGTCCTTTTTTACAACTGGAAAGAAGACAACTTTATTACCATGACATTTGAGATTGCTTTCCACCTGTGAACAACTCCCTTCATGTTAACATCACAGACATCACTGAGGAACAGAGATGAAAGACTGAGTTACTTAACGGATCCCAAAAGTCTATCACAGAGAAGGCGCTGGTCAGAACCAGGCTGAGGACACACAGGGAGGGAAGTGAATGGGTTAGTGAGGGGTCCTTGTGGCAAAGGCTGAGGGCCACATGTCTCCCGGGCACTGACCTGGGTAAACGCTGAAGCTCTTCGCCACTGGGCCTACTGTGATATCGCCCCAAACCCTGGCTTCTGTAAGAAAGCCAGAACATCTTCTCATCATGCTTCTGACATTCCCATCTTCAGTTTGAATGTCAGTAATAAAAGGAGAGGAAAATAAATCTATGCGTTGGGAAGAGAAAGAAAATTTCAGCCTATCCTCATTGTCCCTTCCAAGCCATAACACTCCCTCTAGAAATAAGCATGAATGCAAACAGCCAAGGAGCATGCCTGCAAAGCCTGCTGCAAATGTAAACTACACTGGAGGCGATAAAAACATTCGGGGAGGGGCGCCTGGGGGGCTCAGTCAGATAAGCATTTGCCTCTTGATCTCAGCTCAGGTCTTGACCTCAGGGTTGTGAGTTCAAGCCCCATGTTGGGCTCCACGCCCAGCATGGAGCCTACTTAAAACACACACGCACACGGACACACACACATTTGGGGAAATGAAATTTTGCTTTGGGGGAAGAGGACTGACATTTGGGAGGCTCTGGTGAGTCAGCTCTGCAGCCTGGTACTGGGTGATGATCCAAATCAAAACGAAAAGCAATGTAGGTAGAGAGGCAGCTGGGCAGGAAAGGTTTTTGCTCCTTTTTTCTCCCCGTTTTTATCTTTCGGGCAACCAGAATGTACTCTTATGTAACAATTTTAGTCTCACCAAGATGCCTTAATTGCGATCCCAAATATTTGAAATTTAGAATTTTGGGCCTGATTTGCCACCTCAGTTAATGTATTTTGATTTATACTATTAAGTCATGAGCAAAGAATGTATAATGTTGGCTATGATCATTAGCAACAACAAATATATAAAATTGTGTAGGGGTTCCCTACAAAAAGCAGTAGGGAGTAGGTACTCAAAATAGTATCTTTAGTATCAAGGCAATACCGTCTTGTCCTTTTATTAGTTAAATCTAGTCAAAATGACTCGACTAGTGGCTTCAAAATTCTTGAAGATCTCGAACAGTGAGGCTTGGCTACGGTTAAGGCCCCAGCACTGACCTCACGTTAGCCGTGCCTACGCTTCTTGTCCTGATGGAAGGAATGTGTACTGTAGTGCCCACAGCAGGGAAGGTGGAAGGAGTGCACAAAACACTTGCAGAAATAGTGCCTGGAACTGAAGGAGGGGCACACTTGTTGCCCCATGTGGTGCCCCCAGCAGGCTGAATGGGGGCACTGCATGGAGGCCTGGGACCACGGGGGAAGGGGCCCAGCTGTGAACAGCTTCTCCAGCTCGCTGCTATAGAGGAGGACGGTACAGGGGAAGGCTCGCGGGGGCTCTGTGAGGCTACACTTAACCTCACAATAGTTAACACAGTCAGAAGTACCATTTTGGAGAGGATGACAAATGACAGAAAATCAGTGACCTAGGGTTTCAAAAATGAAAAAACTGTGAGATACCACAGAAGTCTGCAAGACCTACGTTGGCTAGACCATTAATAAATGATGTCTCCTTGAATATGAAAAATAACAGTAGGAAAACGCTGGTTTAATAACTGTCAGACTTTAATACTAGTCTTAATTAGTAGGGCAACTATTAGGGCAATATAATAAGGTAGTTCTTCCACATACAAAATATTATAAAAATGGTTTTTATTGATTGGTATATAAAATGACACCTTAAGTAAACATGTACAGACAAATAAGGGATTCTTACCAATTCCACACTCATACAGTCTATTTCCTCCAATTCTATGCAGGCCTTATTCAGAGAGTTTACATTTCTTTATGGCTTGCTTCATGATCCACCTTTCTCTACCCCACCTCCCAAATGAACACTATCTCAGTGAGGGAGAAATATCTCTAAAACTACAGCTGAGTTAACTGTGGTGTAGACCAAGTGAACTTAGAATCACACACAATCATATTCATGCTAGAACACACACACGCAGTTTTTTGGGTCTGTGTTCTGTTCTCAGCTGCCAGAGTAGCTCCTGACACAGAGCCATCAATTTGAAACCTAGGAATCAGGCAGTAGTTTCAAAGTTCAAGAACTTTGAAACAGCAAAGTTTTCCAGGGATTCCATTTATTTATTTACTTTTATTAAGTTACAAGGTACAGACTGTATAGTAAATAATATAAAAATAGATATGAAAAAATAAATAAAACCAGTAATTTAAAAATACTTTGTTTCAAAATATGAGTGTTTAAAGTACTAGAAAACCCATGATTTTAATGTTTAGACTTAAGTTTCAGAAGCAAATTTCTTCCCCCCTCTCCCCCCCCCATAGGAGCTTTAATGAGAACTTTACCATTAAACTGAATCATGGTTAAAGTTTAACACTGTCAAATGCCATAACCTAAAACACTTCATGTTGAAAGTTTAGTTTTATTACTTGGATTAATAAGTTTGCATTCAAGTATCAGTCATAAAAAATCAACACAGTGAATCAGGACTTCAAAATATCAATCTCCTAAAGTTGTGTTATGAAGGTATGATAGGAAAATGAATGAATCATACTTGGATGTGCAATAAAAACCACTGTACAATCCATAGCTGATTGACAGATAATCTCTATACACACATTATAGCCAGGTAAACTGAATACCAAGAGACAACCCTCAGACCAATCCACATAATCTTATGATCCACAATTCCTTGAAGCCAATATTGTACTAATGTATAGTTCCACATAACCAGGTTTCAATTTCTCTTTGGCTTAGTTGTCAGAATGTCATCTGAAGTTTACTGTTAGCATACATTATGAATGGAAGTGTTTCTGTAATATACCAGGAAAAAGGTTAGAATAAAATGCACAAGAAATTATTAAAGTACGTAGTTAAAACCCTTTTTAAAGCTCTAGTGAAAGAGATTCAGATTTTCTCTACTTTCTTCTATTTCACTGATTACTGCTCTTATCTTTAATATTTCCTTCCATTACTTGGTTTAATTACATCTTTTTCTAGTTTTAGGTGGAAGCTTAACTCATTGATTTAAGACTTTCTTTCCTAAAATAAGCATTTAGTGGTAAAGATTTCACCATAAGCACTATTTTAGCTGTATTCCACAAATTTTGATATGTTGGTAGTTTTCTTTTTATTCAGTTCAAAGTATTTTCTAATGTCTTCTTTAATCCACGAGTTATTTAGCAGTAAGTTGTTTAATTTCTAAATGTGTGGGAAATTTTTCAGGCATGTGTTATTTTGAATTTAATTCTGTTGTGGTACAAGGATATGCTTTGTATGATTTCAGTTCATTTACATTTACTGACACTTGTTTTCTGGGCCAGAATACTGTCTATCTTGGTTAATGTTCCATGTTCACTTGAATAGTACATGCGTTCTGTTGCTGAGTAGAATACTTCTATAAATATCAATTAGGCCAAACTGGTTGACACTATTGTTCAAGTCTTCCATCTCATTATTAATGTTCTATTTGTCCATTCTGTCACTGAGAAACAAGTGTGGAAATCTCCATCAACAATTGCAGATCTGGGGCACCTGGGTGGCTCAGTTGGTTAAGCGACTGCCTTCGGCTCAGGTCATAATCCTGGAGTCCCGGGATCGAGTCCCGCATCGGGCTCCCTGCTCGGTGGGGAGTCTGCTTCTCCCTCTGACCCTCCTCCCTCTCCTGCTTTCTGTCTCCCATTCTCTCTCTCTCAAATAAATAAATCTTTAAAAAAACCAAAAAAACAAAAAAACAATTGCAGATCTATTTCACTTTTTAGTTGTTGCTTTATGTATTTTGAACCTCTGTTATTAGGTGAATATAAATTTTAAATTATGTTCTCTTGATGAATTTTACTTCGCTACTCCCATTAATATTCCTTGTTCTGAAAACCACTATATTTTATATATATAATATATATATAGCCACTCTATTTTCCTTTGAATTATTGTCTCCATGGCATATCTTTTTCTTTGGACTTCTCTGGGTCTTTATATTTAAAGTGGGTTTCTGTGGATAGCATATAGTTGGATCTTGCTTTTTTATCCAATCTGACAACCTTTGCCTTTTAGTGGAGTGTTTGGGTCGTTTCCATTTAAGGTAACTATCAATACGATTGGGTTTAAAATCTATCATCTTGGTTTTGTTTTCTATATACTTTGCTCTTTTGTTCCTTTTTCTCTCTTCTTCCATACTTTGGAATAAATTGCATATTTTTATGAATCCCTTTTGTCTATTAGCTTATAACTATACCACTTCATGTATAGTGTAAGAATCTTATGACAGTATGCTTCCTTCACCCTGTACATTATGCTAGCATTGTCATATACTTGTATAAACTATGTAATATTACTATTTTTTTTGCTTTAGTCAGTTAAATATTCACTACAATGAAAGAAAAAAACATTTTTTTTTTTTAAGATTTTTTTATTTATTTATTTGACAGAGAGAGACACAGCGAGAGAGGGAACACAAGCAGGGGGAGTGGGAGAGGGAGAAGCAGGCTTCCCGCTGAGCAGGGAGCCCGATGCGGGACTTGATCCCAGGACCCTGGGTTCATGGCCTGAGCTGAAGGCAGACGCTTAACGACTGAGCCACCCAGGCGCCCAGAAAAAAACATCTTTTAGACTTATCCACATGTTTACCATTTCTGGCATTCTTTATTCTTTTGTATAGATCTAAATTTCCATCTGGTATTATTTTCCTTTTGTCTGAAGAACTTCCTTTAACATTCTTGTAGTATAGGTCTCCTGGTGATGAATTCACTCAGCTTTTTTTTGTTTAAAAAAAAAAAACTTTTTGTCTTCATTTTTGAAAGGCTTTTTTTTAGTTGTCATTGAGTACTTTGAAGATGTCACTCTGTTGTCTTGCATAGTTTCTGATGAGAACTCTGTTGTATTTTTCATCTCTATGTAAAATGTATTCTCTTCCCCTTCTCCCCCTCTGCCTTTTAAAAAACTTTCTACAATGTGTGAGTGTACCAGTGACAAAGAAAAATAATTTGTTTCTTCCTTTGACATATTTTCCTTACACTGAAATAAACTTTATAGATGTTAATAAAGAAAACTGTAAAAATCAATTCTCCTCTTTTAAAAAAAAAAATGTACATTGTGTTTCTGTGCATGAGTGTGCACATTTAAGATCCTATAAAGCCATAAAATTATAAACACATTCCGAAGCTGGAATATGAAAATAAAATTCAAGAGAAACTGATAGATGTTTAATTTCTGGATCCTAAATATGTCCTCTACACATTCTGATGTCATATGTGAGGGATGAACAACTTCCTTCCAGGCTGAGGTAAAGTACCACTTTAGGAATAAAATTTTTCTTTCCCATAACCTGGTTTTCTCCTCTCTGGCTACTCCTAAGATTTTCTCTTTAGTACTGGTTTTTAGCCATTTGATTATGATATGCCATGGGGTTTTCTTCATATATATATATATTTTTTTTTTCTATTTGTAGCTCATTATACTTCTTGGATCTGTGGGTTTTCATCAAAATTACAAATTTTTGGATCATTAGATCTTCAAATAATTGTACTGTTCCCTAGCCCCTCACCATTGCTCCTTCTGACTCCAATTACACTTTTAAGCTAGATTGTTTGATACGGTCCCCCACTGGTCACTGATGCTATGTTAATTTTTTTTTTTTTTAACCTTTCTGCCCTTCATTTTGGATGTTTTCTATAGTTGTGTCTTCTGGTTCACAAATCTTTCCTTCTTTGATGCCTAATATGCCATTAATATTACGCAATGTATTTTTCATTACTTTTTAAGATTTTAAAGATTTTATTTTTAAATAATCTCTACACCCAACATGGCGCTCACAATCCTGAGATCAAGAGTTGCATGCTCCACTGACTGACCCAGCCAGGTGCCCCCATTTCAGATATATTTTCAATCTCTAGAGATTCCACTTAGGTTATTTCAAATAGCTTCAATTTCTTTCCTCACTGCAGCCTTTAGTCTATTGCTAATTTAGTCATGCTACCAAGATGATATCCTTTTGAGGACTTTTAAACAATGCCTCAATATATTATCACATTTTTCTACTCCTACTGGAGGGCAAAAACTATTCTCAACCCTGAGTGAATTTCAGTAATTATTCAGCCTATTGCTTTCTGGTGTGTGTGCTTTTTTTTTTTTAATAGGCTCCATTCATGCATACATAGATAAGTACTTGCTCTAAGAGTCAAGAAGACCACTGTGCACATCCCCAGAGCTCTGTGTACAGCTCCGTCCCCACAGGGACACTGCCCTACAAATTTTAGCTGCTTTGCCTCATCAAACTCCAATCTATGTCTTCAACTCAGCTAGACCAATGGATTCTCTTTAGATTCTCCCTCCATGTGTTGTGGCCAAGAACCTGCCTCCAAGCAGTAAATGAAAATAATCTTAAGACTCCTCTTATTGTATTCCTTTTTTCCAGGTATCACAGTACTGTATTACCTGTTCAATATCTGAGTGTGGTTTTATATATATTTTTTTCTGGTTAATTGTTTAAGATGGGAAGGTAAATCTAGTTCCTCCATCATGGCTAGAAGTGGAAGTTCAGATTATATTCTTATTTCTAAAACTGATCTTTCAGGTGAGCTTGAATCTGGGACTTCTGGGCTTTAGTTTCTACATGTGCAAAATTAATCAGTAATTCTCAGTATCCCTTATAGAGGCTGAACTTCTTGAGGATTCTTATGTCATCATGCTCTATGAACATGTCTCTCCTAGAAAAGTGTTACATTGACACTGTTGTATTCAGTAGGTTGTATACTAGGATCTTGAATTAGTGACATCATTTTGTCATTTAATATTGTGGGCATTTATTTTTTTAGCTACACAGAATAAATGTCTTCTCTTTGGGTACCAATTTTCAATTCATATGAATTTTATGGAACTGACCCCATCCCCAGTTCCAGGAGAGAGTATATGACCTTGCTCTAAGCCAAACAGCACATTCCATTCTCCTGCCTAGGAGTTGAGTTACTGGTTCAGAGATGGGCATATAAGATAATTGGGCAAATGCCTGCCAGGCCCAGACTTTTTTGTTCAGTCTCATTTTGAGCTGACTAGAATCAGAGACTATTTAGAGCCGGAGCCTCTGCAGGCCATCTTGTCACCCAGAGGAAGGCTGCAAATGAAGACAGAGCTAGAAGATAGGGTTCTGGTGCCATTTTAAGCCCCTTAGGCAAAGGATACCAACCACCGGCAGACTTTTCCTATGTGAGCCAATAAATTCCCTTTTTACCTTAGCAAGCATGAGCTGGGCTTTCTGACACTTGCGATGGAAAGTCTTCAACTCTTCCATCAAATGGTAAATATCAATCATGGGTTCCAAAGAGAGTTTTAAAAAGACACACTGAAGCAATGTGGTTCAAATGTGGAGTAATGAACTATACTAGCGACCATCAAAACAAAATCGCATGCTTCCTAGAGATGGACCTTTTCTTTATGAACATGGGTACTATGCAAGCTCATTAGGCAGAGCCACGAGCAGTGATCTGGGTGTGGCACATATAAGGCTAGAGCTCCAGACAAAGGGAGTTCTATAAATGGGAGAGAGTGAACATGCTGGGACTGATTTGGGCAAATCCATTCACATAACTAGCCAAAACATGTCATTTCTCATACAACAGACTGAAGGATATCACCTAATACAACAAGAGTCGTCAGACATCCATGACCTAAAAATGAATATATTTTTTTGTTTTAATACTTTTTTTGCATAATACTTAAAAAATGCACCCAGCTCTATTTTTGCTCCCCAAAGAATATAAAAATATTTTTTAAATGAGTAGTTGATGATGTTCCTTCGAAGTGTAACATCACTGGGCTATTTCCCCTTTCCTTTCTAGCTTTCCCTATTTTGCAACCAGAAGAATGTTAAGATAATTTAAGAAGAGGGGTTAAAAAACCTGAAAAAACAAAAACACTACTGGTATGAGCTTTATTAGAAAAATATTTTGTAGTGGTTTCTCAGATGCTAGCAGTACTTGATAAAATATTTAAGAAAGAAAAATCAATATTTTTGTGTATTCTCTTCACTTAAAAATTTTTTTTTCCTAGACCTATATTCCACTTATGCCTGTATCTCTACTCTCTGTCCCTTGGGTTCTTTAATGAAGGCAATTATATTTTTGTATAATGTACTATTACATAAGAATAATGAATGCTGCCTAATGCTGACTGTAAGTGTACTGAGATATAGCGAACTTGGCAATATGGACAGTAACTGGGTAAGAGGTTATGTACATATTCTTCAGTCATATGCTTTCACTATCTTATTAAAGCCATGATAAACTTCACTCCTAAGAAAGACTTTCCTCCGAGGAATGGTGACATGGTAGGTCACAAAGAAGATGAAGTAGGACAGTGTAATTTGTGAATTAAACAAGGTTTAAAAATTAGAGATCTAAAATATTACAATAGGTATGCTATTAGATTACAAAATAAGCAATTAATACAATTAAGACTCAATTGAGTAGGGATATATGATACAAGTGACTACAAAAAATTGCCTTTAACATACCAGTGTGTCCCAAACGTGTGAAAAACTCATCCTTGAAGGTGCGATTATTATGTGGACACATAAAGTATTAAAAGAACTGTGGTAGAGGTGACTTATTATGTGGAAGGGGTGTTCTTCCTATGGGTTTATATCCTTATCTTGTTATTGCAATGGGAGTCACATGCCAGGCCGATTCTCTACTTTGAGATAAATTTTGGAGATGGCATTTATTTTTAAATTGAAGAATAACCGACATACGATGTTATATTAGTTTTAGGTATACAACATAGTGATTCGGTATTTGTATATATTAAAACATGGTCGCCACCTTAAGTCTAGTTGCCATCTGCCACTATACAAAATTGTGACAAGACTATTGGCTAGATTTCCTATGTGGCACAGTTCATCCCCATGTCTCATTTATACCTGGAAGACTGTACCTCTTAACTGCCTTTACCTATTTTGTTCATCCTCGCCACTGCTCTACCCTGTAGCAATCCTCAGCTTGTTCTCTGTATCTATGAGTTTGCTTCAGTTCCATTTGTTCATTTGCTTTAACTTTATTTTTATTTTTTGATGTCTGATCTTCTTTGTGACTTTTAGAAAATCTCATTGTTGACTGGCCTCAGAACTAGAGCTTTCTACCTCCGAGAGGACAGCCTCTGTCTCTTGGCAATCTGTTCCCCGAGTTTTTCTTTGGCCTCCTTCATTCTCTTGGCCAAGTTTAGCATGTTCTGTAGCCTCTTCCTTATTTTTCCTAGTATGCCGTTTCTTCAGAGCAGTATGCCAACATTTGTGTGGTAGAACACATGCAGTAACAAGACACAGAATTGTGGGTGCTTCGGTTCTAGGTCTCTTACCTTCTTTGTTTAGGGGCTTTCTCACAACATACTGGCGGACACCATCATCTTCTGAGAGACTGAAAAGTTTGTGGATTCTGCTAGCTCTTTTGGACCCCAGGTGACGAGGCACGGTAGTATCAGTGAGTCCAGGAATATCCTTTTTTTTTTTTTTTTAAACAATGACCAAGTTGAGAACACTGAGATTGGCGTCCACAATGCAACCCCAAACAGATCTGCACTCTTTCTCCAGTCCTCCTCGGTTTGTAGCAGGAACCGTCCTTGCTCAGCAGCAGGTGGGCACAGCCATGGATCAAGACACCCTGCTTCACGGGGAAGCCTTGTTTGTCATTGCCACTGATTCTTCCTGTTCACCCAGAGCATCAGCAGCGATTTCTGTGGCCATATGCTTCTCATAAAAGGTATGGAGTTTGCGTTCATCATCCACTTCAGTGAGTTTCTGGCAGCCAGTAACTGAGAAAGAAAAGTTCAGCTTCATCCTAAAACAGCCTACTGCCTCTGAGGTGCCATGGAAAAGAGCTGTTTTGATTTTAAATTCCATATATAATGAAATCATATAGTATGTGTTTCTCTGACTGACTTAGCATAACACCCTCTAGGTTCACCCATGTTATTGCCAATGGCAAGATTTCATTTTTTTATGGCTAATATTCTATTTCACACACACACACACACACACACACCCCCCCACACCCACATCTTCTTTAGCCATCTATTTTTTGGTAGATATTTAGGTTGCTTCCGTATCTTCGCTATTGTAAAGATTGCTGCATGCATCACGGGATGAATAGGTCTTTCTGAATTAGTGTTTTCATTTTCTTTGGATAAGTACCTAGAAGTGGAAATACTGAATTGTACAGCAGTTCTGTTTTTAATCTTTTGAGGAAACTCCATAGTGTTTACCAATATGGTTACATCAATTTACATTCCCACGAACAGTACACAAGGGTTCCTTTTTCTCCACATCCTCGCCAACACTTGTTTTTTATCTTATTGATTCTAGCCATCCTGACAGGTGTGAGGTGATACCAAATTTTCTAAAACATATCAGTAGGATGATTATAAATGCGAGAATTAATCAATACAATGTTAGATGTAGTTGTTTGTCAGAGGGTCTCACATTAGGATATTGGTTGGGAATAAGAATCAGAATCGGTTCTGGTAAGAAAGCCCAGATGTTTAAAAGTGACAACCGTAGGGGCGCCTGAGTGGCTCAGTCAGTTGGGTGTCTGACTCTTGATTTCAGCTCAGGTCATGATCTCAGGCTCATGAGATGAATGGGAGTCCCATGTTGGGCTCTGTGCTGAGCACGGAACCTGTTTGGATTTCTCTCTCCCTCCCTCTGCCCCTCCCCTCACTCATGTACATGCACTGTCTCTCTCTCAAAAAAAGTGACAACCCTATATTTTAATTTCAAGGCTGGCCTGAGGTTCTCTTTTATTTGCTTTTTAATTAAATAAAACAAATAGTGCACTATTGACAGTCTCCTAGTGAGAAAGACAAACTTCCAAATCTCTCCAAATTTTAAAACAGCATAAGCAAAAATAGACAATTGGGACTACATTTAATGATAAATCTTCTGCATAGCAAAGGAGACAATCAGCAGAGTGGAAAGGCAACCTATTGCTGGATCATAAGGTAGTTTTTAATTTTTTGAGGAACCTCCATACTGTTTTTCATAATGGCTATATCTATTTACATTCACAGCAACAATGTACGGGGGTTCCTTTCTCCACATCCTCACCAACACTGGCCATCTTTTGCCTTATTTATACTAGCCATTCTAACAGGTGTGAGGTGACATCGTGGTTTTGATTTGCATTTCCCTGATCATTTGTGATGTTGAGCATCTTTCCACTGACCTATTGGCCATTTGTGTATCTTTTGAGAAATGACTATTCTCAGGTCCTTTGCCTGTTTTTATTTATTTGACAGAAAGAGACCCAGCAAGAGAGGGAACACAAGCAGGGGGAGTGGGAGAGGGCAGGCTCTCTGCTGAGCAGAGAGCCCGATGTGGGGCTCGATCCCAGGACGCTGGGATCATGACCTGAGCTGAAGGCAGACGCTTAACGAGTGAGCCACCCAGGCGTCCCACCTTTGCCTGTTTTTAAATCAGGTTGCTTTTTGCTAGTGAGTTGTATGAGTTCCTTATATATTTTGGATACTAATCCCTTATCAGATATATGGCTTGCAAATATCTTCTCCCATGCCATAGGTTGCATTTTCATTCCATCAAGTATTTCCTTTGTTGTGAAGAAGCTTTTTAGTTTGATGCAATCCCACTTGTCTATTTTTGTTTTGGTTCTCTGTGCTTTTAGTGTCCTATCTGAAAAAATCACTGCCCGCACCAATGTTTTTTCCTGTTTTCTACTAGTAGTTTTATGGTTTCAGGTCTTATATTTAAGTCTTTAATCCATTTTGAGTTGATTGTTGTATATGGCATGAAATAAGGGACCAATTTCTTCTCCTCTTTTTTTTTGGCATATGGATATCCAGTTTTCCCAACATCATTTATTGAAGAAACTATCCTGTTTCTATTTAGTGTACTTGGCACCCTCGTTGAAGATCAGTTGACTGAAGACACATGGATTTATTTCTGGGCTTTCTGTTTGTTTCATTAGTTTATATGTCTGTTTTTATGCCAGTGCTATCCTGTTTTGATTACTGTAGCTTTGTAATATATTTTGAAATCAGAAAGTACGGATCTCTTGGGTTAAGTATAACATTTTAAATTCTCTAACCTCATAAAATGGCTACAAAGAAGTATAAGCAACCGGGGCAAAGCTTGTGAAATGTTTCTTTTTGGATTATTAATGGCAGGCAGTAACCTTCTTTGTACTTGAGGCATCATAACCAGTTCCTCAGCAGACATTACAAACCATAAAAAGGATAGACAGGGCTGAGAGGGTCATGATGCTGAGGGGCAATGTAGAGGCCTGGATGGAAATGCATGATGAGTTTTTGTGGTCCTCTTCACCACCTTTAGGGACAGAGATAAAAAGCAGAGTAGCGTGTGTTCATTATTTTTGGCTTCTGTAGCACCTGGTAAGTACTGTACCAAACAGCAACAGAAACAATGCCTACAGGGATTTTACAGATGATCTTATCCAATCTCCCACTTTGCCTCCATGACTGCCCTAAGGAGAGAAAAACCCCTGCTCTGCACTGAGCTTTGTTATTTTTATCTTCCCTTACAAGTGACCCACATTAAGAATTGGGAATTTTGTGTGTATATACACAGACACATATAAATTATTTGTATAAACTAGAAATATGTATGTATATATTTCTCTCTATATAGAATATATTAGAATAGAATATTATATATATAATTCAATTTAATCTTTTATTTGAAGGAAAACATTTATTCCTTTAAAATGTCTGTCAGACACTCCATACTCCTACCCACAGGAAGGGCAATAATGTTTAATAATGAGACATTCTAGGTTGCCTTTTCCATTAGTTATATTGCATTTAACTTTTTATAATGCTATTAATTCAAAACAATATTCAAATTTCTGACACTTAAAATGTGAACACAGATTCTCCAGTCAAATATAAGACAACATGATATTGTGAGTTTTACTGCACTTAAAAAACTCACATGAATTTGATTAAAAAATTGTAACAGTATGTGTCTTAAAATCATTAGGAGAACCTATTTTTATGTTGAAATTTCCTGCTGTGGGAGAAGTGATTTCAAAATAACAACACTCACCACCACCACAAAGAAAGGTCCCTCCTGTCATATTGTATGCTCATTTAGTCATTCAGCAGATGTTTCTTGAACATTTGCATCTTACTAAATATAGGGACAGGGGAAGGAAGAGTGGAGATGAGTAAAGAAGTGGGGGACGGTGGTGTTGTGATGGTTGGTGGGGAGAATACACAGGTAGCCCATTTGGTGAATATGATAGTTCACGGACTGTTGATATAACTAGTTTTAAAAAAATATTCCTTCATATATAGGTTAATTCTTTTTAAAAATAAACATTAGTATCTTGTCCTCATATGGGCCTTAATAAAGTTTTAACAGTAGAAAACAGTAATTACCTTAACAAATCTAATGCTTCTCAATATAATGTAATCAAGAGAACTTTAATTCTGGGGCGCCTGGGTGGCTCAGTTGGTTAAGCGACTGCCTTCGGCTCAGGTCATGATCTCGGGGTCCTGGGATCGAGCCCTGCATCAGGCTCCCTGCTCGGCAGGAAGCCTGCTTCTCCCTCTCCCACTCCCCCTGCTGTGTTCCCTCTCTCCCTGTGTGTCTCTCTCTGTCAAATAAATAAAATCTTAAAAAAAAAAAACAAAAAAACCCCCAAGAGAACTTTAATTCTGAAGCAGTCTCTACACCCATTGGAGGGCTCGAACTCACAACCCCGAGATCAAGAGTCACACGCTCCACCGACTGAGCTAGCCAGCCGCCCCAAGAGAATTTTAGAGCTGCAAAATAACTTCTAGATCATGTAGTTTAATTCCACCCTTCACAATAACTCTATTTTTATTTGCTGGTTCATTTTGTGTTTATTCTCAGATGGGAATCAAATGAGGACCACAGGTCTTGGATCTGTGTCCTTCGGAGGAAAGGAAAGACCACTTTCAGCAGGAGAGCTGGCCATTTCGATCATCCCATTTATCAAACGGCAGCAGGTCTGCTCTACCAGGATCGATGGGTTCACTCTCATTGGTTTAAACCCAGTAGGTCTTGAATCAGTAATTTTAGTAAATATTACAAGGCTCATGTGATAGTCTAATTACAGTATCAGTTCACATTTCGGGATTCATTGCATATTATCTTGGCAACATTAAATCTATTAATATAATATGTTACATCTTTCACTTATAGGCAGAATGCAAGTATCTGAGACTCTAACATGAACCAGTTGCCACTTCAAGACTACTTTAAAGTCATATTTTAAAGTATTCTCTCACTGTAATTCTTAATGTTCTTTTCTTTAAATTACTTAATTTGCCTAAGTAGCCAGGTTTCTGTGGTTGTTTTCATTATATGGAATCTTGATTTTATAGAGTTATCTAAATTATACCAAATGAAACACCAAATAGTTAAATCTGGAAGGAATAAGAGCCACACAGAGGATTTCACTGTACTCTGTGGTGCATGGAAATGCAACTGCTCTTACATAACGTCTAACTCTGCCTGGGAGCTAAGAAAGAAGCTAGAGCTTTCTTTAGCCCCACAGTCATGCCGGGGTTCTCAATTGCATCATGACCTCTGTACCTGGGCAAGAAAAAGCCTTGGTATGGATTCAGAAAAGGAAAATAGCAGTTACCAAGTACCTAACACCTACCAGGAACTCAGTTCTTCTGATGTAGAACCAGTGGTTTAAAGATCAAGCAGTCTGCCCAAGGTCATATAAATGATGAGCAAGCTCCTGAGGGCCAGGGCTGGGTCTCTGTTATCAGTCCGTCCAGAGAACCTCAGATGTAGGGTGTAAGGATATAATCACTGCTGCTGGAGTCCCTCTGTCTTAATGTCAGAGGTGTTTTAGTTAACACTTGTATTCTCCCTCTGTTGTGTTAGCACAGGGGCAGTCCTTAAAGTGAGAGGTTGATCCCAGAAAGAGTTAAAATTATTTTTGCTCTAAGTTATGTTGACAAATTATAATCAGTTTTAAAGGATGTGGTACATTTATTTTTTTAAATGATTATCTCCCTAAGAGAGACAACTGTTTCTTGGGATAGATTCTTTATCAAATCCTTATAAATAACAATAGAAAAAATTTAAAAGACCATGTTACATAACAGTAAATGGGAAGCCTTCCTGCTTTGTTTCATTTTTTTCTATTTAAAAAAAAAAAAACGCAAAAACAAAACACCTGTCTGGAGTTAGGCCTAGTTGATTTTTTTTTTTGGGGGGGAGGGTCTCAACTTGGTGAGTGCTTTCACTGAAGGCATAAGGTATTCTTAGCTTCTCCTTCTGAAATGCGACCTGGCAACTGCTCAACGCCACTGAGCAATGTTACAGAGCAAGGCAGTTCAAGAAGCGAAAAAGAAAGCCACACTGAAATGAGGCTTTGGAGAGTGGGCTTGTGGATTGCAGAATCCACCTTTACCAACACAGAAAACAGTCAAGGGCAAGGTCGTATGAATGATTACGATCATATAAATGCTCAAGTTCTTCCCACCATAAATCTCTGAGCTGTACATACTTACATACCATAAGCAGTGACCTTCTAAGTGAACATCTGTGTGGGAGAGAAGTGCTCCTGCCACAAAGTCTGAATTCTTTGGGGGGACGCGGGAGGGATGTTCTCGGAAGTCAAGTGTGACTACCCCTCCCACCTTTCTTTTCTCATTTTTATAATGCCACCCCACAGAAACATTTTTTAAATAACAAAGGGTAATTTCAGTGGAAAGAGTCAAATTCTGAGACTTCTGACCTTATTAGTAACTATAAAAAATATGTAATAGAACTTCGCTTTCTAATATGAGCTCTTTCCTGAACATAAGTACTTTTAAAAAAATACAGCCCACTTGATTTTAATTGTTTAACTCCAGTGAAGGAAGCAGACTTCTTTTTAATGTGGCCCCCCCCCTTTAAAAACACAAGTATCTTTATAACAGTTTGGGTACCAAGTGAAGGGTCACAGTTGGTCCCAGAGTCAGCACTTTCTGGCTGTTCAAAATTTGCTCATTAAAACCATGTGTTAAATTAAAATTGAAAAATTACTGGAGGATACAACAACAACAAAAAGAATGTGTTTATGTAAATCCCTGAATGGACTTACTATTTGCTTTTGATCAATGAACTTGATTTAGCACTAAAATGGCATCCTTAATAGGTCAGTCTGTTCCTGCTGCACACACCAGAGGGGACATTTTTAGAGACGTATTTTTAAATCTCAGCCGTTTCTAAACAGTATGCATAGTTTCTTGCTTAGAAACCTCAATGGCTATTTTTTCGACCGAGCATGCATATAACTTTATACTTTGGGGTCATTCTCTTACAGGATAAAAATCCTGTAAGACTGATTTGTCATACAAGAAGAAACTGAGGCCTAGTAACTTGCATATACTGTTTAGGTTCAAAAATGGAAGAGATGGTTGACCAGTGGATGCACATACTGAATGGTCTCCATTTCATTTAAAATCAAAGATACTAGTTGAAAGGTAAGGTCCTTAACAATATGTTTAAAGAGGGAGAAGAAAATGCTATTTGGTTTACCTTGAAATATTAGCAATCTTTATATAGTCCAGTTTAGAATTTATCCTTTATCCCAAAATTATCTGAAGATTATAAGAATCTATTCCTCGCTAAAAAAGTAGAGCATTTGGGGGGCTTGGTATTGAGCATTTGAGTAAAATAAATGCTAGTGTTAAAAATCAGGATGAATTGCAAATGTGAAGTGAGATTTTCTACTACAAAGCCTAGTACATTCTGAATGAATATATCTGCTGAAGAAATGTTGAATAAATGGAAGATCAGGGTTTCCAGCCTATCATCTTTTGAAACCATATGCCCTCTAACATTAAAACTGATGACCTCTAAAGACAGAAAACTTGATCATCAAGTTGGGTAACTCCTGTGAAGGGACTAGAAATGCCAGCGCACCCACTAAGTGTACCTGGGTGTTTGTACGTACAGCCTCATACTGCATGTTTCCCCCGTTAGATGCAAAGGACCCAACTCTAAGGCCTTGTATCATGCTGTGCATGCAGGCAACTTGAATCAACACACATATCATCTTGACGAAAGATGATTGAAGTATAGTTGGTAAAACACATTAACACAATAATTAAACTCTCTCTCTCTCACACACACACCCTGAAAGCAATACTCAAAAAGTAAAGAGAGGCTGCTTATATCAGCAGTAACAGTCCCAGAGTAGCCATCCTCCTTTCATCATGGTCAATTCATTAACAGAGGAGAAAAGACAGAAACTGTGGGAAATGCAGACCATCTGCTCAATCCAGATGCAATAACACACGCCTCTTATATCCAAAGCTTTTTTACCAGGAAGGAAGGGAGATAAGATCTAATCCTCTCATGAAATATCCGACAAAGGTAGTTAGATATATTTGCATCACAAATAAAAATAATGCCAAAATCATTATTAAATGAGACCTTTTAAATGTCAGTCCAGACTTTTACCATTGAGTGTATTATTGATTAAGCAGAGTACTAAATCAGCATTAGATAAAATGGAGTTGGATTCTATTAGCTTTAGTCAGCTATTCCTTAAATAAGGAATGAAGATGTTTTAAGCATGATTTTAAATAGCAAGCACATTTTAGTCCAGTCATCGTAGTTTTTAAAAGACCTCAAAAGAGATTCCTTTAACACTGTATATTGCAAGCAATGTGCATTTTCTCTCTTCTAAGAAAAGGTTAAAAACAAATATTCTTACCTTGAAATTGTGAACCTTTTCATATTTTGGAATTTGCTCGTTTTCTTTCAGAGTTGCTCTTCTAACAAGTGATGTCAACTGCGAATAAGCAAAGAGTTTCAGAGGTTGCCAGATTGTCACAGACGACTTTTGAGAACCCAGTTTCATTCCCAAGGCTGCTATCAATAAATCTTGCTGACGGCCCTCTGGTTTTGATTTGTGAACTGCAGCTCTATTAGCTTTCCTACCCGACCAAGACTCTTTGGATGGCATTTTGGAATTCAGGAAAGAAATAAAACCTATATTGATCTATGTCGGTGAACTCTATTCAGCTAACAAATGAGCATTCTGCCAGCCAGCACAGAACCCTAATCTACAGAGAGCTGCAGAGAAACATCGCGGAGAGGTGGAGGAGGATGATGAAGCACTTCTTAAAAAGAGGTCGACCTAACCAGAAAAATTCTTCTTTCTTCTTTTTTTTTTTTTTTTAAAGGGCTCTATATTTAAGCTTCTGAAAACTCAAGAGTCTGAATAGAAATAAAGAGTCGATGCTAACATACAAAACATTCAGCATCTCTCTATCCCTTTTTAAAAGCCATGCAATTTGGACAAATGACACATTTCTAAAAGCTTCCTTCTCTATTCAATATATTACTGTCCATTCTGGATGAAAGATGCCTACATACTGCCTGCAAGTCAGCTTCTAGCAGCAGACACCCTGTGGAGCCCCTAGCAGGGAGGGTGGGGAGGGAAGGGATTTGACAAGGAAGGCTGGATTAGACTGGTCACCGTAAGAAAGGAGATAACCAATGAGAATCGAGCAACAGTATTTAAGTATTGTATTCCTCAACTCTCTTTTCCTCCCTCCTCTCATGTAAGATTTTCTTGCTGGCTCAAGGAAAAGGAAAAAAAAACAAAAAAACAAAACAGTGGGAAGACAATGAGCCATGAATGAGTCATGCATTATTACAAAATGGAATATTTCTTTTACCTATTAAAAGCAAAGGAAGATTAACATACAGCATCAGGTTTCAAAAGAATTTACCATCACTGCCTGGTAAATTATGAAAGGCTAATCTATATCCTCCTTTGTGCATTATGGGCTGAGGTTAGCTAACAAAAACCCAATTTTTTTTAAGATGAGCAAAAGCTGGTAAAAAGAAAAGGGGTTTAACTAGATAGCACACTATTTTCATGCAAAACAAGGAGTGTGCATATAACACTGCTAACACCCTACAGTGGTCAGTTTTGTCTCCCTATAAGGAGGATTTTGTTGCGAATCTGTAAGTAAATGGATCCGGTCTTTATTTTGATTATTAGTCTCAACATTCTTAATTCAAAGAGCTTGAGGCCAGATCATAGTGGGAGCCAGCTAGGAATAATTTCTCATGCACACAGGTCGGAGATGTCGTGTAACTGTGCTTATATTTGTTTGCTGATATAAAAAGGTGGGAAGGGTGCTGGGTAAGAGACAAATCCAGCTCCGTTTAAGAGCAATACCTATACTTTTTGCTCAACTGCTATAAGAAGCTCAAGTTTTCCCATATTGGTTCACTAAACGTCTCCCATTTGTTTCCTCATGTTATAGTAATTAAGTTTAACCCATTATGATTCCAGTTGTTACACTACTATATTTAAAGAATCAAAAACTGTATTTAAATGAATTCAGTCCATTTGCTGAACACAATTTATCTCAGATTTCATAATCTATAGGGGGTATGTGCCCAATGCAGATTCTAGTTTAATTGGGACATGAAGTTGTTCTTAAACCATGCTAGATATTAGAAATATTGATGACTGATTTTCTAAACATCCCCCAATTTTTTAATTTACTTGAGTATATAGTCCCTTCTTTTAAAATGTCTTACTCTTTTAAAAAAATTTCTAAGGGCATCTGGTTGGTTTAATCGGAGGAGCATGCAACTCTTGTTCTCAGGGTTGTGAGTTTGAGCCCCATGCTGGGTGTAGAGATTACTTAAACTTATGAAAAAAAATTTTTCTAATAAAAGGCAGAAGTTAATATTTACATCTATAGGTATTTCATTCCCACATATTTATACCCTTATGTGATCAAGACCAAAAAATAAAATGCTCCTGTTCTAAGAGAAAATACAACGGAAAGAACTTTCCTTGCCTAACCTAAATTACTTTTCAGTTTAGACCTAGTTTGTCGTGTGATGACTAAAAATATAAATGCCAACCAACTCTTTAGTCATGCACAACTGAAGGTGAAGTTTATCCAATTCTCAGTAGACACTAGAAAAGATTCCAAAGCCAAATTGAACAGTAAATTTTTTTCTTTCTATGATGTTTAATGCTTAATGTTTACATTACTATGTTAAAGAAAACAATCACCCATGTAACTCAAAGCAGTTTTTTCTCCCCTGAGTATTTCTGATCAAGGTCCTTTATTATAAACCATCCCCAGTTCTTCAGCTGTAGTAACTTAAATTCAACCAACGCATAGAAAGACTGATGGTAGAGAAAATTCATGGCTGGGCCAAAGTGCACATTTTGTCTTTGAGAGGCAAGTCTACTGTAGACTCTGCAAGGTCACTCTTCTTCCCAAATAATTTTGGTACCTAATCAAGACACACTGGATTAATTGCAATTTGGGCAGCTACCTAGGGCAACAGGAGATAGAAAACAATGGCGCAGGATGAAGTTCTTAGCTACTCTCAAAGGGCTAGGGTTTTTTTGGTCGCAGGATGCCTTCAATAACCTGCAATAATGTGCTTCTGCCATAATTTTGGTGCAGTAGCTCTCAAGTCATAAGAACTGCTAATTCTAAAGTTCAGAACTAATATCAATGTTCTGATGTTCTAGACAAATATATACCACTCATCCTTATATTTATCTGGCCATATTTAGATAGCTACAGAATCTATTAATGATGGCTATCATTTATTATTAAATATCCATGTTCCAGGCACCTAGCTAATAAGCACTTTACATACAGAATCCCATTAAATCCACAGAAAGATGCCTATGAAGTGTATTTTATCCTCACTTCATAGTTGAAAGAAAAGAGGCCTACAGTATTCAGTTTTTCATTTTGACTGTAACTAACTCTGGCCATCCTTGATACTGATAGCACTTTTGTACATTCACGTAAATGAGGGGGATGAGCCTGGAAAAAACAATGGAGAACAGGCAGATTCTACAACCCTCTCGGTGTCTGCGTCTGTCCATACCATCTACAATATAGAGAAGTGGACTACAAAAATGGTGTGTGTGTAGTAGGAGGCAGTTGTGTGAGGAATAAGAAACAGCAGGGGGAAACAGGTGACCTTCGAAGGGAACACATTTGCTGTTTTTCAAATAAAGAAATTTCCACCACTACCCCTCTAGCCGGTTGTTTGTCTAGTAATAATACTGAATTTATGTGAAACTAGTCTCTCATTTTCACCAAGTGTAGTACAATAGGGTCAGACAAAAGTGCTGATCTTAACCCTGTCATCTACTGGCTGTGGCATGTCCTGGTCAAGTTACTAATTTCTTCCAGTCTTTGTTTCCTTATGTGTATAAAAGTACTTACATTATAGAATTAGATGAGATAGTATAGGGGAAGCATTTTGCATTATTCCTGGCACAGACAGTAATCAATAAATAGAAGTTTCCCTCCTTTCCTTGTATCTAAGGACTTCTATTTCCAAGATCAGGGTTAAGATAGTGGGACTGTGAAACATGTAAAAGGCCCAAGGCCACTGGCCTAAGCAGTATAAGCTTCAGGTCAAGCTGTAACCAGGTGCTTTAAGGACACATCATAAGCATCACTGTTCTGCAATCCTTAGCTTATCCTGTCGTGGCAGTCTGAACCCCTAGGCTCAAACTCTGAGTAATCCTTGTTCTGTCCACCTTCCCACCTCAAAACCTGCTTACAGGGAAGGATCTTATCAACTTATTCATGCTAAGGTACAAATGACTGATTATACTTCCTTTTCCACAAATATCTGGTTTTTAATATAGGACCAAGACTTCTGCCAAAGGAATAAATCTAATTATTGTATGTCAGACCTCGTTAACAGTAAGAGTATTCTGTAGGAAACTGAAAGGACCTCACACAGCCAGCCACCTCCTTTGACTATCATCGTGATACCACAGACTCATGAACACAATGTTCCAGTTAACTAAGTAAAGTCAACATTCCATCAGAAAAGCCATAAAGGAATGTTCTAGCTGGCATGGCCCAGAGGTTGGGAGAGATGAAGAGTAACTACATTAACTATTGGGTAAACCTGGTTTAGCAAAATTCTGCAATTTCTATAAAATATTAATATTCAGATATTAAGAACACAGCTTTGATTTTTGGGGTCCAGGATGGTAACAGAGGAAGACCCTGAATGCACGTCCTTCACGGACATAGCACACCTACACCTATTTATAGAGGAACCACTCCTGAAGAACTGAGGGTTGACTGAACAGCTCCTGCACAACCAAAGAAAGACTTCATAGAGAACAGCCAGACAGACTAATGAAGGAAACTGCTCCCCTTGAAACTGCAAACTGCAGTGGGAAGGGATAGTACTGAGGGGCTATGAGCTGGCCACAGTTTAACAAAACAACAAGAGGGGAGGTGGACGGGGGGATGGGGTAACTGGGTAATGGGCATTAAGGAGGGCATTTGAAGTCATGAGCACTGGGTGTTAAATGCAACTGATGAATCACTAAATTCTACCTCTGAAACTAATAAAAAAATGAAAATTAAAAATTAAAAACCAACTACAATATGAAAGATCCAGCCCTGGAACTCTCTGGCAGGGTAGCTGCTGGAACTCTCCGAGTTGAAGGGGCTGGTGAGTGCCATGGTTTACGTTCCCCTCCACCTTATAGCCCAGACAGGAGCACAGCTGGCTTGCCATCTCATGAGCCTCGAGCCTCCCACACCAAACCAAGCTGTGCCACCAAGGTGGCTCCAGCACAGCGTATACCGGGCCACCCCCGGTCACCGTTGGCTCTAGCTCCAGCTGTCTCACTAAGATGACACAAGCATAAAGCACCCTGGAACACACCAGGCCCACACTACTTCAGCTCCAGATGACCTACTGGAGCAACCCCAGTGCAGAGTGCTCTGGGACCTCCTCGCTCCCACCTCCTTTAGCTCCAGCTGCCCGCCAGGGCACCTCCTTTGCTGAGCACCCCAGGACACCCCAGACTACACCCACTTCAGCTTCAGCTGTCCTGCCAGAGTGCCCTCTGCACGTAGAGCCCCAGGGCCCTCCCCCCACCCCCACACTTGTATGCACTTCGGCTTCA
>NC_138371.1:52643177-52656176 GCF_054177405.1 Leptonychotes weddellii | reverse complement strand
CTGCAAGCTTAGAAGTAGCTGTTCTAATTCATAGAAACAAACACAGAAAGTGAAGCAAAATGAGAAGACAGAGAAATATGCTCCAAATGAAAGAACGAGACAAAATATCAGAAAAAGAATTAAATGAAACAGAGATAAGCAATATGCCTGATAAAAAGTTTAAGTAATGATCATAAAGATGCCCATGGACTGGAGAGAAGAGTGGAAGAACTCAGTGAGAACTTCAAAAAGAGACTGAAAATATTAAAAAGAATTAATCAGAGTTGAAGAATACAATAACTAAAATGAAAACTACACTAGAGGAAATCACCAGTTGATTAGTAGATGGAGAAGAAGAGATCAGCAATCTGAAATACAGGCTAGTGGAAAGCACCCAAGCTGAACAATGAAAAAAAAAAAAAAAGAATTTATAAAAAGGAGGATAGGTTAAGGGATCTCTTAGACAACATCAAGTGAACAAGCATTTGCATTATAGAGGTCCCAGAAGAAGAAGAGATACAGGGGCAGAAAACTTATCTGAACAAATGATGACTGAAAACTTCTCTAACCTGGGGAAGGAAATAGACATCCAGGTTCAGGAAGCAAAGAGAATTCCAAACAAGATGAATCCAAGGATGTCCACACCATGACAAATAATCATTTAAATGTTTAAGATTAAAGGTAAAGAGAATTCTAAAAGCAGCAAGAGAGAAGTAAATAATTACATACAAGGGAACCCCATAAAGCTATCAGCTGATGTTTCAGCAGAAACTTTACAGGCCAGAAGAGAGTGGCATGATATATTCAAAGAACTTAAAGAAAAAAACCTACAACCAAGAATACCCTACCCAGCAAGGTTATCATTCACAATGGAAGGAGAGAGAGTTTCCCCACAAAAACAGAAGTTAAAGGAGTTCATCACCACTAAACTGGCCTTACAAGAAATGTTAAAGGAACTTCTTTAAGTGGAAAAGAAAAGGTGATAATTAGAAAAAAAAATTATAAATGAAAAGATGTAAAATAGGACAACATATACATAAAACGTGGCAGAGGAAATAAAGTAGTTTTTAAAGAATGTTTACTTTAAACTTAAGTGACCATCAACTTAACAAGACAATACATACTGAGGATGTTATAGATGAACCTTATGGTAATCCCAAACCCAAAACTTACAATATCTACACAAAAAATAAAGAGAATGAAAGGTAAGAATAACAGTCAAGTGTAAATCAAAAGGAAAGGGAACAAGAGAAGAACAAAGAAGTAAAAAAACAACCAGAAAGCAATGAATAAAATGGCAATAAGTATTTAGCTATTAATAATTACTTTAAATGTAAATTGTCTAAATGCTCCAATAAAAAGACATAGGGTGGTGAAGTGGATAAAAAAACAAGACCCATCTGTAGGCTGCTAGAAGAGACTCACTTCAGACCCAAACACACAACAGACTGAAAGTGAATGGAAGGAAAAAGATATTTCATGCAAATGAAAGTGAAAAAAAAAAAAAGCGGAGGTAAAAAAACTTAGACAAAGAGACTTTAAAGACTGTAACAAAAGACAAGAGCATTATATAATGATAAAAGGATCAATCCAACAAGAAGATATAACAATTGTAAACATTTGTGCACTCAACATTGGAGCACCTAAATACATAAAGCAAATATTAAAAGACATAAAGGGAGAAATTGACAGTAATACAGTAATAGTAGGGGAGGAGTTTAATACCCCAATTACATCAATGGATAGATCATCCAGGCATAAAATCAATAAGGAAACAGTGTCACTGAATATCACATTAGACCAGATGGACTTAACAGATATACACAGAACACTGCATCCAAAAACAACAGAATACACATACTTTACAAGTGTACATGGAACATTCTCCAAGACAGATCACCATGTTAGGCTAAAAAACAAGTCTCAATAAATTTAAAAATACTGAAATCATATCATGCATCTTTTCTGACTATAAAGCTATGAAACTAGAAATCAATTACAAGTAAAAAATACTAGAGAAAAACCACAAACATGCAAAGGCTAAAGAACATGTTACTAAAAGACCAATGGGTCAATGAAGAAATAAAAAAAAAAAAAATACATGGAGACAAATGAAAATAAAAACACAATGGTCCAAAATCTTTGGAACACAATGAAAGGAGTTCTAAGAGGGAAATTTATAGGCCTACCTCAAGAAAAAGAAAAAGCTCTCCAAAACAATCTAAACTTACACCTAAAGGAAGTAGAAAAAGAAAAAACAAAGACCACCGTTAGTAGAAGAAAGGAAATAATGAAGATCAGAGCAGAAATAAATGAAATAGAACCTAAAACACAACAGAAAAGGTCAATGAAATCAAGAGGTGGACCTTTGAAAAGATAAACAAAATTGATAAACCTTTAGGCAGACTCATCAAGAATAAAAGGGAGAAGACCCAAATAAGTAAAATCAGAAATGAAAGAGAAGTAACAACCAACATCACAGAAATAAAAAGAATTCTAAGAGAATACTATGGAAAATTATATGCCAACAAATTGGGCAACCTAGAAGAAATGGATACATTTCTAGAAACATACAAACAAACAAAACGGAATCATGAAGAAACAGAAATCTGAACAGACTAATTACTAGTAATGGAAGAGAATCAGTAAACAAATAGGAAAACTCCCAACAAACAAAAGTCCAGGACCAGATGGATTCACAGGTAAATTCTACCAAACATTTAAACAAGAATTAATACCTATTCTCCATAAGCTATTCCAAAAAATAGAGGAGAAAGTTTCAAAATCCATTTGATGAGTCCAGCATTACTCGGGTATATCAAAACCAGACAAAAACACCATGAAAAAAGAAAACTACAAGCCAATATCCCTGATATAAAATATCCTTGAACATAAAGGCAAAAATCCTCAACAAAATATTAGTAAACCATATTATACAATACACTAAAAGGATCAGTCACCACAATTAACTGGAATTTTTTCTGGGGATGCAAGGATGGTTCAATATTTGCAAATCAATCAGATGATGCACCACATCAACAAAATGAAAGCTAAAAATCATGATCATCTTGGGCCACCTGGGTGGCTCAGTCAGTTAAGCATCTGCCTTTGGCTCAGGTCATGATCTCAGGGTCCTGAGATCCAGCCCTGCGTTGGGCTCCCTGCTTCAGCAGGGAGCCTGCTTTTCCCCTCTCCCTCTGCTGCTCCCACTGCTTGTGCTCTGTTTCTCTCTCTCAAATAAATAAAATCTTAAAAAAAATCATGATCATCTCAAAAGATGCATAAAAAGCATCTGACAAAGTATAACATCCATTCGTGATTAAAAACCCTCAACAAAACAGGTTTAGAGGGAACATACCTCAACATAATAAAGGATATAAAAGACCCATAGCTAACATTATACTTAGTGGTGAAAAACTGAGTTCCCCTAAGATTAGGAACAAGACAAGGATATCCACTCTCACCCTTTTGAGTGGATTGTAGTGGAAGTCCTAGCCACAGCAATCAAACAAGGAAAAAGAAACAAAAGGCATCCAAATTGATAAGGAAGATGTTAAACTGTCACTATTTGCAGATAACATGATACTATACATAGGAAACCCTAAAGACTCCACCAAAAAGCTATTAGAAGTAACAAATGAATTCAGTAAAGTCACAGGATACAAAATTAACATACAGAAATAGGTTGTGTTTCCATACACTAATAATGAAGTAGTAGAAAGAGATATTAAGAAAACAATTCGGGCGCCTGGGTGGCTCAGATGTTAAGCATCTGCCTTCGGCTCAGGTCATGATCCCAGGGTCCTGGGATCGAGCCCCACATCGGGCTCCTGGCTCAGCAGGGAGCCTGCTTCTCCTTCTCCCTCTGCCTCTCTCCCTGCTCATGCTCTCTCTCTCTGTATCTCTGTGTCTCAAATGAATAAATAAAATCTTTAAAAAAAAAAAGAAAACAATTCCATTTACAATTGTACCAAAAAGAATAAAATAACTAGGAATAAATTTAACCAAGGAGGTGAAAAACCTATACTCTAAAAACTATAAAACACTGATGAAAGAAATTGAGGATGACACAAACAAATAGAACAATATTCCATGCTCATGAATTAGAATATTGTTAAAATATCCATACTTCCCAAAGCAATCTATAGATTCAATGCAATCCCTATGAAAAAACCAACAGCATTTTTCATAGAACTAGAACAAATAATCCTAAAATTTGTATGGAACCACAAAAGACCCCGAAAAGCCAAAGCAATCTTGAGAAAGAACAATGCTGGAGGTATCAAAGCCCCGGATTTCAAGATATACTAAAAATCTGTAGTAATCAAGAGTATGGGACTGGCACAAAAACAGACACAAATCAATGGAACAGAACAGACAGCCCAGAAATAAACCCATGCTTAGATCTCCCATTAATCTATGACAAAGGCTATGACAAGAATATAACAGGGAAAAGACAGTATCATCAATAAATGGTGCTGGGAAAACTGGACAGCCACATGTAAAAGAATGAAACTGGACCCCTTTCTCACACCATATACAAAGATAAACTCAAAATGGAGTAAAGTAAACTCTAAATGTGAGATCTGAAACCACAAAACTAAAAGAAATCATAGGCAATATCTCTTTGACATTGGCCTTAGCAACATTTTTGTAGATGTGTCTCCTCAGGCAAGGGAAACCAAAACAAAAATAAACTATTGGGATTACACCAAAATAAAAAGCTTCTGGGGGCGCCTGGGTGGCTCAGATGGTTAAGTGTCTGCCTTCGGCTCAGGTCATGATCCCAGGGTCCTGGGATCGAGTCCCACATCAGGCTCCTGACTCAGCGGGGAGTTTGCTTCTTCCTCTCCCTCTGCCTCTCCCACTGCTCATGCTCTCTCTTTCTCTCTGTATCTCTGTGTCTCAAATGAATAAATAAAATCTTTAAAAAAAAAAAAAAAGCTTCTGTGTAGCAAAGGAAACCATAAACAAAATGAAAAGGTAACCTACTAAATGGGAGAAGAAATTTGCAACAGACATATCCAATAAAGGGTTAGTATCCAAAATATATAAAGAACTGATACAACTCAACATGAAAAGGCCAAATAATCTGATTTAAAATGGGCAGAGGATCTAAACTGACATTTTTCCGAAGAAGGCAGATAGATGGCTAAAAGACATGAAAAAGATGTTCAACATTACTCATCATCAGGGAAATGCAAATCAAAACCACAATGAGATACCACCTTACATCTGTCACAGTAACTAGAGTCAAAAAGACAAGAAACAACAAACGTTGGTAAGGATGTTGAGAAAAAGGAACCCTCATGCTCTGTTGGTGGGAATGTAAATTTTTGGTGCAACCGCTATGAAAAATAGTATGGAGATTACTCAAAAAATTGAAAATACCGTATGATTCAGAAATTCCTCTACTGGGTATTTACCCCCCAAAAGTGAAAACACAAATTTGAAAAGATACATGTACTCCTATGTTTACTGTAGCATTGTTTACAATAGCCAAAATGTGGAAGCATCTGTCCACAGATGAATGGAGAAAGATGTGAGACACACACACACACAATGGAGTATTACTTAGCCATAAGAAAAGAATGAGATCTTGCCATCTGCAACAACATGGATGGACCTAAAAGATATTATGCTAGGTAAAATGAGTCAGAGAAAGACAAATACCATATGATTTCACTTATACGGGGAATCTGAAAAACAAGACAAAACAAACAAAAGCATAAATAGACCATAAACAGAGAACAAACTGATGATTGCCCAAAAGGGAGGGGATGGGCAAAATGGGTGAGGGCAAGTGGGAAATACAGGCATCCAGTTATGGAACGACTAAGTCACAGAGATGAAATGTACAACATAGGGAATATAGTTAATGGTATTGTAATACAGTAGTACAGTTACAGATGGTAGTTAAACTTGTGATGAGCATAGCATAACGTATAGAGTTGGAGAATCACTATGCTGTATACCTAAAACTAATGTAACATTGTAACCATAATTCAATTAAAAACAAAACAGCTTTCCTAACCCCCAATATCAAGTTATTATCATGAAGATTTGTGGATCCAAGCAAAGCTCACCCTAGATACACAGATTATTCATACCTTTCCCCCTGAATTATAATTTATAACCTAATTTCTCTCTGATTAGAGCCAAGAATGGAATATATTCCAAGGTACTTAGTGACAATGTGTCATATTACATTAACTGATAACTGCATGTTACTGTACTAGGAAATGCTTCAAATGGAGGATGTAGTTTAGTTGTTAAAACAATCAATAAGGTAGACATTATAATTCTCACTTTGTAGATGATGAGACAGAAGCTTAGAAAGGTTAATAAGTACCTTGCCCAAGGTCATTCAATATGTGGAAGGAGTAGGATTTGAACCCAGGCCTATGTGACTTCAAATTGTGTGTCTTTCCTCTAGAACTGTCCTGCTTCTCCTATTATCTATTGTTAACATGCAATTCTGAAAGGCTATCATTTCAATAAATTTCTAGATCACTTAAATTCTGGTACTGTTCAGATCACCAACTATTTTAGTACTGCTTATATCTGAATTTATAGTATCTTCCATATTCATCACTTAATCAAAATTTTCAAATGCATTTTAAGTCAAACAGTAAAAACATCTATACAGAACTTTATAAATTCCTTTAGTTATGTTGGGATAAATAACTTTTTATGTTGCACAGGAAACCCTTACATTTTGCCAGGGCTCTAAATTTTTATGCTACTGGCATCAGTCACATTCCTAACTTGGTCTTCGTTACACAGCTCCTCCAGCATTAACATAAAATCCACCTAAACAGATGATAAAGCACATCGGTGCATTAACATAAAATCCACCTAAACAGATGATAAAGCGCATCAGTGCATTCATTTCGGTGTATAATAAATTTAAATTATACTAACACTGACACTACCAAACTCTGCATACTTTAACATGTTCCCTAACAGACTCATATGTAATAATTTTAAACACAGGACATTTGAAAACATAATACAAACAAAAAAGTACAGCCCTGCATTCCTTATTCTTTCAAGAAACAACAGAAATGATCAAATTTTCCAAGCAACAGTTTTGAGGGAGTGTTTTGCACTCTGCACAAAGAACACCAGGCCCTGAGAGGGGGTGGAATGGCGCACAGCCCGGTTTCCAAGCCTGGCTCTGACTGATACCAGCCAACTCCCTGAACTTCTCTAAGTCCTCGACTAAATGAACTCTGTGGTGTTCTCTATATTTGTAATAGAAAGTCAAAGGAAAGGAAGGTTCATACTCATTCAGCACACAGGTATAAAGACTTGGGTGTGTCTGCTGGGAAAGACCAGCTTGGCCATCACCAGTTCCCCACAAGGCAGCTCTGGCTGATTTACTACGGGATTTTGTCTGGTACCCAGTCTTATAGGCTCAGAAACTCAAGGTGATCATATCTATTTCTCAAGAGAGAGTGACAGTATAATACCAAGCTCATAAAACTGATAAGGTAAAAGCAGAATGACAGTAGTCTAGTTTATCGTAAGGGATGAGACAGAATTATAATATGGTGGGTGACCAACATTCTCTTTTCTGGTAACATACATATACTGGAAACAAAAAATAATTAGGGTGCTGATGAGAAAGGAATCAGAACAAGTGGAGTGGGTTAGATGAACTGGTACTGAATGCAGAGTTAAGCCATTGGTTCAATCCTAAACAATTAGGATGGCCCTGCCAATAGCCAAGAACATTCATTGTCCAGTTGGTGGGGCTCCCTCACTTTAAATCAGTGCTTAGATGGACTTAAGCAACTTCCACTTCTTTGAGTCTTTTTCCAGGTGTCTCTTTATGATGGTTTTGCATATTTCTGTTCAAATATCATAAATGGCTATTTTAAAGTTAGTTCCTAAGACACAGTCCTAGGTTTTCACTTACAAGTTCTTAAAGGATACTAGATTGTAGCCCTGATGTACTGATAACAATTTATATAATAGGTACTTTGGGAAGATAAAATAAATGGAAGATGTTTTCTTATCCTGAGGTATGTAATTACAAAGTAATATATACATGTAATATACATAAAATTACCCATTAAACATTCTAGTCTAACACTCTTCAAGATTCAGCCACTGGCAACGATTGGTTGGATGGTGATGATCATAACAACATTCTTTTCTGGTTCTTCCTAATGAAAAGCTGAAATTGACCTCCATGGGAAATTCTCAGTTTTTCCGCCTCAATGAACCTGAGGGGCTACGTAGGAAACGTATCATTTTTTTTTTTTTAAGATTTTATTTATTTATTTGACAGAGACAGAGACAGCGAGAGCAGGAACACAAGCAGGGGGAGTGGGAGAGGGAGAAGCAGGCTTCCTGCTGAGCTGGGAGCCCGATGTGGGATTCGATTCCAGGACCCTGGGATCACGACCTGAGCCGAAGGCAGTCGCTTAACCAACTGAGCCACCCAGGCGCCCTCATTGATTTTTTGACTTTTGTTTTACCCATATTTTTGGTATCTTTTATCTACAAGACTTAAAGAAACACTATTATTATTCAGTAACAACACAGATGAAATTAGAGGAGCACGAACACTTTATGAACAATTAAGGGACTTGAAATTCAGTGCAAAACTCTTGAATCACAGACATTTCACTTTTACAGAAAGCTTTTAGTTATATATTTGGAAATTACAACTAAAATGCCAACTCAGATCGATATTATTAGGAGTATTTTCAGATTTTAAACTGCCACGTGAGGCTATTTCAAGCTACTGTAGTCCAGTAAACATTTTGCAATCAACAGTGTATCATAATAAAAGTTAAGCTTTCTCATTCGTCCAGTGACTTATATGGACTAGGGTGGGATGAAGTCCTTGTGTTTTGGTTATTTTAAAAAGGACCTGTTACCAACTTACTTAAACTTAAGGTATAAAAGCTTATTTCCTTTATGTGTAGTCCGATTAAAATATTCTAATTATAATTTATTTTAATATTTTTAAGCTCAATAAAGATAAATTCTGACACATGGTATGAAGTATATTTGTGAAGTTCAAACATACCTATTTTGAAAACCTGTTTTTATTATTTGAAAATGACAAGAGTGGCCTGAAGGTAAAAAATTTAACTTTCATAACAATTACCCTGAGAAGAAGTGTAAGCATGAGCATAATTCATAGATGTGTTCATTGTTCACCTCAGTGCTAGACATTAATGTGTGTTTTTTTGTAATGACACTGCTATGTGGTGTGTTTTACATCAAGATAATGATGTTAAAAAAGTAAAAACAGCCTGTTTCTGGGCACTTTTTAAAATCAACCTTTTTATATCATGTCCACAGTATTTCATTTTCTGAAATTCTTGTTAGTTCAAAGGATCCTAATGAAATTAAGAGAAAACTTTAACAACCTCTAACTTAAAAGAGGTAGATTCTTTTACATATATATGTATCTTAAGTATTCTTTTTTTATTTTAAGACTTTATTTACTTGAGAGAAAGAGAGAGAGAGAATGCACACGAGCCGGGGCGAGGGAGAGAGGGAGAAGCAGACTCCCCGCAGAGCAGAGAGCCCAACGCAGAACTCGATCCCAGGATCCTGGGATCACAACCTGAGCTAAAGGCAGACGCTTAACCGACTGAGCCACCCAAGCGCTCCATGTTTTATGTATCCTTATCTATGTATATTCATACATATATATAGGTACATGTGTATATATATGGTGTCCCATAATGGAGTTGGACATCTGAAAAGTAATCTCAGGCACGTGGACCAGGCCCAGAAGTACATTAGTCAATAGGAGAGAGACTGCAATTAACTTCCTGCGAGGAGGAAGAAGAAAAGATTATAGGAGAATTTAACCTCCATCTTTCAGTGACATTTTGTACTGAGAGGGATCTACCCTGCTCCTTTCCTCCTCCACAAAGGATAGGTTAATGGAGAATAATTTAAGGAGCAAGCGAAGATCTTAGGTTGAGAAGGTCAAATATTACTTAAGGCTCTCTAGCTAGCTTGGGCTAGAGCTCTACTACCTTTCCCACCAAAATGTCCCCAAGAGCAACCAACAGTGAAAGGGATGTGCAGGGACCCAGGGGTGGCTCTCTAAGCTCCCCCATAGCATACCCATATAAAAATGTTTTCAATCAGTTACTACTGGGTAAAAGTGATGGTCTAGGAAAATGAGTCATATTTCTCTCTAGGCTTAGCATATCCCTGCCTTGCAGCAGGAAGCTCACAGCTGGTTTCAGAAGAGCAGGCCTGGGTGACTGAGGGAGGCCCAGGAAGATCCTTTTCAGCAGCAGGCCTGGTTCGAGGGTCATTTCACATAGCACAAAGTAATCTGTGAGATAACTGGCTTCTTGATCCTGTTCTAGTCTTACTTTACAAGAACTTTCATTACTGTATTCTTCTGTGTATTTTGGCTAAAAAAAAAAAAAAATTCCAAGTCTGGTTCTTAGGCTGTCCCCAGCTCAGTAACACTTACACAGAGCTTTAGATTCTACAAAGTGCTTTGTCACATAGACTACTGCATTGCATCCTCACAATCCTGTTCTTCAGAAGGAAAATTCTGTGATGCTAAGGTATTTGCAGATAATCAGTAAGCAAAGGAGCCATGATGGAAACCCAGGCCTCCTGACTTCACACTCTATTCTCTCTCTCCTCTGCTCTGCTTCCCTGACACCAGGGATATGATCACTTAACATGGCATGAGACTGACTCTCACCTTAGGAAGGCCCAGGCTTACAAAGACCCAGAACCAAGAGCAAGCAGAAATATTTACAGCTGAAAATGACCACCCCCAATTCAGTTCTAAGCTTGACAAATGGTTTACAGATAAGTATGGTCAGTCTTGGTGATTAATTTCTGGCAATTAAAAGCCTTCTTCATTATTTAGATGGTGGTGAGTAAAGTTATATGTTGCTTTTAATTAGATACATGCAGACCCTTTGACAAATGTCTAACAGGGCTTCAAGGAGCGTTATGGAGCAGCCTGCTTTTTTTTTGTTTTGTTTTTATATTTGTTTTTGCATTCACTGGCTTTTCGTGTTCCTTAAATAAAAACAAATCAACAAAACCATCCTCCAAACCAATGGATTGAGAGACTAGGCTCCAGAGCAACTAATTAAGCTGTCTTTAGAAAGAGGTAATTAAGCTTTCCATTAAAATTCACCAAAAAGACATACATAATTTACAAGGTGGAAAGCCATTTCAATCTTATGGGTAAACAATTAACTAAGTCTTATATTGATAAGAGAGATTCCAAACTGGCCAATGGCAGTGATTACATGATTAGATGCATTTTATCTTTAAAAGAATATAGTATAAAAAATTAAGAATCTGGGGTTCTGGACATGTGGCCTGAGAAAGTATAAACACTTCACAGAGCCCACTAATTCAGTAAAAGAAAATACAGAAATGGCCAAAGTATATATGTACAATACAAAGTTCTCCTAAATAGCTTTCATTCAAAAAATATTCTATTGAATATCTATGTTTTAGGCATTAGTGAAACTGGTGAGTACCAGAGAATAGAGCTCTAGCTATTTTCACAAGGACCTGATATTAAACAAATAAATACATACTTAATGAATCAATTATAATTGGGATAAGTATTGGATGAGTAGTGGATTTAATTCCATCGTGTTTTAATCCTGATGACCACATTCTTTAACAAAAGTTGAATATATATGAAATCTACGCCCATGTCCTCCTTCCAAGCTGCTTCCTCCTCTCCCATTCCTTCTGAGACTCTCTCAGGTGACTTCTACACATCTCTCCATCCCAGATCTCTTTCTTCCCCCAATCTGGGAGTGCCTTCAGCAGCCTCTAACACTGAAACCACAGGGCAGTTTGCTGACCACCTCATATAGTCCTTTGATCAGAAATAATGCAAGCAGGGAGCTGCTGTTTATAAACATTCCTCCTCAGGGCACCTGGGTAGCTCAGTTGGTTAAGTGACTGCCTTTGGCTCAGGTCATGATCCCAGGGTTCTGGAATCGGCCCACATGGGGTTCCCTGCTCAGCGGGGAGTCTGCTTCTCCCTTTGCCTCTCCCCCTCCTCGTGCCTCTCTCTCAAATAAATAAAATCTTAAAAAAAAAAATAAACGTTCCTCCTCAATCTAATAATTCCATCCATAGTTAATTAAAAATTTTTTTTAAGATTTTATTTATTCACTTTAGAAATATATATACAGAGATAGCAAATGGAGGGGTAGAGGGGCAAAGGGGGAGGGAGAGGGACAAGCGGACTCCACACTGAGCATGAGCCAAACACAGGGCTTGATCTAATGACCCTGAGATCATTACCTGAGCCAAAATTAAGAGTCACACACTCGGGGCGCCTGGGTGGCTCAGTCGTTAAGCGTCTGCCTTCGGCTCAGGTCATGATCCCGGGATCCTGGGATCGAGCCCCGCATCAGGCTCCCTGCTCGGCGGGAAGCCTGCTTCTCCCTCTCCCACTCCCCCTGCTTGTGTTCCCTCTCTCGCTGTGTCTCTGTCAAATAAATAAATAAAATCTTTAAAAAAAAAAAAAAAAGGGTCGCACACTCAATCAACTGAGCCACAAAGGTGCCCCTAAAAAGTTTTTTTTAACTGAAGTTCAGTGTTATCTACAGTTAAATAGTTAAAAGCTTGGCTCCTGAGTAAAGACTATCTGTAAAAGATCTCCACTCACTTACTACAGTTATGGGACCTAGGGGGGAAGTTTCAGTTTCTTCATGTGTAAAACTGAAATGATAACAGTACCTACCTCATAGCGTTGTTGGGAGGATGAAATGAAATAATGTATGTAGAATGTATGGACTATATGTAAAGCATGCATTTTCAGTACCTAACATGCAGAGAGCTCTCCAAGACTAGGTGTTGGTGACCATACCAACACTGCTATCATCAGCAGCATCGGTCTTATCACCTAACACCGTGCTTGGACCAATGGAGGAGCTAAATGTTGAAAGAAAAGAAAAGAAAAGAAAAGGAACGGAAAGAAAAGGAAAAAAGAAAGAAAAGAGAAAAGAAAAGAAAAGAAAGAAAGAGAAGGAA
>NC_138371.1:52607788-52643077 GCF_054177405.1 Leptonychotes weddellii | reverse complement strand
GGGAGGGGAGGGGAGGGATGGGGGGAAGGGAGGAAGGGAGGAAGGGAGGAAAGAAAGAAAGAAAGAAAGAAAGAAAGGAAAAGAAAAGAGAGAGAGAGAGAGAAAGGAAGGGCAGACAAAGTTCATGGCAGTTGTAAGACTCACTGAATTCTTCAGACTCATAAATGAATGCCTGTCAGGATGATTCTAGCCTCCTGCCCTTGAGATATTTGATACAAAGAAAATGGCTACTTTCTTATAATGATCATTCCTTAAAATATCTTATATCATGGGTTTTTAAAAAAGTAACGGTTGGCCAGGGGTGCAAAGAAGAGGGGCAATTTAAATACTGTTTCCCCATTTGACAGCCAAAATGTATGCAAATATGAACTGAAAACATGTTAGGAAATTTGTGACAACATAGGTATCTTAGCAACACAGCTGACTAGAGAATGAGACTGAATTAAAAACATTTGTTGTGTTAAGAGAACAGGTGCCACCTGAAACATAAAGGACGCTCAGGATTCATGACCTGCCGTTTTCAATTCTAAAGATGGTTGAAGCATTGTGTTTAAATGAATATGGAAGACCAAAACAATTATTATTGGAGGAAGAGTGCAAAGTGCAATGAAAATTTATGGATGAATAAACCCCCTCTGTAATGATGTTAGAAAGAAAAGGGAATTTGCACAGTATCTACCATTAGTAAGCTTAAAGTTCGATTATTTTCTTCCCAAGAACTCAAACCCACAACTTGTTATAAAACTGCAAGATGAAAGTATTTTCAAACGCATGTCTTAATAAGGAAGACATTAAAATAAGAAGTATGATATTTAAAAAAATAACTTGCCTAAAATATCTCCTCCTGCAGGATCAGCTGTAGACTTTTTTCCTTTGGATGATTTTTGTTACATTTTTTTTCACTGTTAGAAATATCAAACCATGTCATCAGTTGAATAATGTTTCCTTGTTGTTTCCATTTTTAAAAGAACCCAGTCTTTGAAATATTAGGTACAGCATTTAATGCATTATTTTATACCAATGGTACTGCTTTTAAGGAACAACAGCATGTTAAATTAGTTATTATGGGTCACATATTTAGACTTTTTTCCTCCTCTGTCTCCTCTGTTGTTTTTGCTGTAAATTACATTAAGTTTAGAGTTTTACACCTCCACATTTAAAAAACTCTCCAAAAGAGAGTTAGTGTCATTCAAAATGATGTAAAAGGTATGTGGATTCCTTTTAGGGATGGTTTTCTTGAGGGAAAGTATTGTTAGAGTTGCAAGCTGAGGTAGCTGCTTTTTCCATGGAATATCATTTTTAACTTGGAAGAATAATTAACATAAATATTAGTTATTTAGACTTGGCATTTTCTCAAAAATGAACAAAGTGAGCCAGCCACCTCAAGGAAAACAACTGACTGTCAATGATAAAATTCAAACTTTAAAGTGAAAAAAAAAGAATTTTGGAAATTCTGTATCTGTCATCCTGAACATATCACCTGTTTCCCACCACTTAAATGACTTTTCTGATGAGATCAATGATGATATTAACAAATGTGATTTTTTGATATCGTATAAAGAAATGTGTCAATGTTTAGAAGATATATAGAACTCAGTGAACCAATATTTTCCAAATGACCAATGCATGATACTACAAAATCATGCACAGTTGGAAGATCCAGAGTTCAAAATAGATCAATGGATTTTAGTGTAACAGAATAAGAAATTCGCATTGTGAAGGTTTCAGCTAACACCACTGTGAGTTAACCTTTAAGAAATTGTCACTTATCCAGGTATATATACACACAGACACACACACGTGTGTGTATTGCATATATACACACCACTTATTCAGGCATGCATGTGTGTGTGCACACGCACACACACAGAGGCACATAAATATACACACACACAATGGAATATTACTCAGCCATAAAAAAGAATGAAATTCTGCTATTTGCAACAACATGGATGGACCTGGAAGGTATTATGCTAAGTAAAATAAGTCAGAGAAAGACAAATACCATATGATATCACTTATATCTGGAATCTAAAAAAAAAAAACAAAATAAGTGAACAAACAAAATAGAAATAGATTCATAAATACAGAGAACAAACGGGTGGTTGTCAGAGGGGAGCAGGGTGGAGAGATGGACAAAATAGGTGAGAAGAATTAAGAGGTACAAACTTCCATTTACAAAATATATAAGTCAAAGTACAACATTGAGAATATAGTCAATAATATTGCAATAACTTTGTAGAGTGAAAGATGGTGACTAGACTTTTCATGGTGATCATTTTGTAATGTAAATAAATGTTGAATTACTATGTTGTGCACTTGAAATGAATATTATTGCATGTTAAGTATACTTCAATAAAAAACACATTACCATTTATGTAGTTTTGGTGAGATATCAAAGACAAATACCCACAAATATCTGAAAAGGCTATTTAAATACTCCTTACTTTCCCAAATGCACATTATTTGTATGAGGTCAGATTCTCTTCATATGCTTGAACTAAAATAACATATCACCACACGGCGCGCCTGGGTGGTGAAGTCTGTTAAGCGCCTGACTCTTGCTTTTGGCTTAGGCAGTGATCTCAGGGCCCTGGGATTGAGCCCCGCGTTGGGCTCTGCACTCTGCACAGAAACTGCTTAAGTTTCTCTCTTCCTCTCCATCTGCCACTGCCCCCCACCTCTCTTGCTCTCTCTCTTCCTCAAAATAAATAACTAAATCTTTTTTTAAAAAGTAACATATCACCACAGATTGAATACAGAAGCATTTGAGAATCCAGTAGTCTCCTCAGCATTAAGACATTAAAGAGGGGCGCCTGGGTGGCTCAGTCATTAAGCGTCTGCCATCGGCTCAGGTCATGATCCCAGGGTCCTGGGATCCAGCCCCACATTGGGCTTCCTGCTCAGCGGGAAGCCTGCTTCTCCCTCTCCCACTCCCCCTGCTTGTGTTCCCTCTCTCGCTGTGTTTCTCTCTGTCAAACAAATAAATAAAATCTTAAAAAAAAAAAAAAAGACATTAAAGAGATTAACAGAAATGTAAAAAATACCACTCTTCTAACTAAATTTCTTTAGTAAAATATGATTATCTTAATAATAATGCTATTACGTTAACATGCAATGGGCTTATTGTTTTTTAAATGAATTACCAGACATTTAAAAAAATGTTTTAATTTCCAATATAGTAAATGTCAATAGGTATGACCCAAAATTGTTGAGGTCTTCAACAATTTTCAAAGTGTAACAGCTCCTCAGTCCAAAATGTTTGAGAACCACTAATCTAATCCATTACTTAAAATCTTTACTGTGCAACGGGATCTCACACAGTCTCAGTCTCAGTCTCTCTTTTGTTCTCTCTCTCTCTCATATAGAAAGACACATATATTGGGGCACCTGGGTGGTTCAGTTGGTTAAGAATCCGACTCTTGATTTCAACTCAGCTCATGATCTCAGGGTTGTGGGATCGAGCCCTGAATTGGGCTCCAGGCTCAGTGGGGAGTCTTCTTGTCCCTCTCCCTCCCGCTCTGTCTTTCCCCCACCCCCACCTCCCGCTCACACCACCCTCTCTCTCTCTCAAATAAATAAAATCTTAAAAAAAAAAAAAAGACACATATATTAATGGGTGGCTGGACCCCATACTGAATCTACTGAATCAAAATTTCTGCAACCATCTTTATTGTATATAAAGTTTCATTTGTGAGGACTTTGATCTGATTGGACTCTGATCAAAAACTATTTATGACTGCATATTTTAGAACTTCCCAAAAGTTTAGTTTATATTATTTTTTCACTTTCATTACTTTATTTCTCAAAAATATTATCATTAGTAATAGTATCTTTAATTTTTTTTCTTTCATATTTATGAATGCTAACCCTTATTTATTGTTACTGGTTTCCCTGCTTCTAAGAGATACCATAGAAAATGATACCACTGTCAAACTGTGTTAAAAAGACAAGAGGGTTTCTGTTTGTTTCATTTTTCTTTTTATGTTTGCTTCTAAATTATAATAAACTCTCTATAGTTCTACATATAGTCTCTAGAGTACTGATTTGAAAAACACTTCAGCTGCCTTCACAATCTTATTTATTTAGGAGGTGACTGTCAACTCAGAGGTCTTTTGTCAGTTTCAAAGAGCTAAGTAAACTTCAACTTTGACAAGGAAATGTTAATAAGCACTTTGAAGACTGAAATGATGAAAACCTGAAGATGTCAATGTAAATTTAAGTCAACTGTTGAAAATGTAGAAGTGTGCTGACTTTTCTTAAGTGCAACATGCTTATCCTAAATCTTAGTTGCAAGTATATTTCATTAATACACAAATAAGCTATGTTAATCATTTAATATGGTCCGATCATAAAAACTTTAAAGAAATTTATACAGATTCCATTCTATTAAGTATACTGTGTTTAAAATTCACACGTTGAATTATTGATGGTTTTGCACATTTATGTATAATTACACTATCACATAAGTTTAAAATCCTTTCTTGGGGCGCCTGGGTGGCTCAGTCATTAAGCATCTGCCTTCGGCTTGGGTCATGGTCCCAGGGTCCTGGGATCGAGCCCCACATTGGGCTCCCTGCTCGGCGGGAAGCCTGCTTCTCCCTCTCCCACTTCCCCTGCTTGTGTTCCCTCTCTTGCTGTGTCTCTCACTGTCAAATAAATAAATCTTTTTAAAAAATAATAAATAAAATAAAATCCTTTCTTATTTTTGTTGTTGTTCCTATGAAAGGAACAAGACTATTTGGATTTGTACATTTTTGTGGTAAAGATAAAGAAAGGAGGTTAGTTCAAGGTTTTCTTATTCTGTAAATGGGAAGCTTTTTATTCTTTTAACATTTGATAAGTTTATTAAAAATAAAAAAGCTGAACCTAAGCATTGCAGTTCTAGTGTGATAAGCCTCAGTGGGTGAAGGACCCATCTAAACCGTGCTTCAACTGCCTTTGGGCAGGCTTCCAAGGTGTTTTAACTTCTTTTTTGAGTAATCCAATTACTCAAAATATAGTGATCTACTTAGTTTAAATACTGACACAGTCCAATGTTTCATCTCTATGATGACATCAAGGGACATTTGGTGGAAGGGTCTGGTTGTCCTTTGTGATTTCATTCTTAAAAATGAAGTATGTACTATTAAAACACACCCCTAGAATCCCTTGATAACTCTCCATAAACCTATCATCCCCAAAGATACCCATATTATTATAATACCTACCCTCAAAAGGATTGCTATAACGATTAAAGCACATAATCTGGTGAAGTACTCAGCACACTTTCTGACGTATAGAGGCTCAATAAATGTTAGTTATGTCTATTATTATTTTTAGTTTTACAACCCTTAGACATGTTTATTAGGGAGCTAGAAGAGACCTTCAATTTCCTGAGGCCACAGGAAATTACGTCACTGGCTCAAATCCTACTTAGTATCAGAGCCAAACCTGTACTTAAATCTGCATGTTTTCAGCCTATCTTCCTCTTAGAATAATAAGTTCTCAGAAGTATAGAATCTTAAGTCTGAAAAATCTCTTGAGGGTTAACAAAGAGAACTTATGGGTTGTGAACCATGACAGCTAGAAGGAACCTGAATGTCAGCTATGAAGCTGAGTTCTTCATCTCAGGCCTGAAGAGGTTATGATGTACTTAAAGTGACATCATTAAAGTCATAAGACAAGCAGACATCCTGTCCCAAGTGGATGCCCAATAAAAAAAATTGTTTTAGGTGTATGCTGGAACGGCTGGATAAATAAGAGATAACATGATAATCAAAGCTCCCTTTGAAATACTTGTTTTTGAGGAGCAAAGGTAGATCTTTCTGGAAAACAAATCTCAAAAAATAAGGAATTAAAGAAAGAAATAGCATAAAGAGAACATTTGAACCAGATGCTGTGGACTGCTCCAAAGCTATGATCAAACACTAACATACATGGTTACAGAAAATCTTTTATGAGTCTTAACACCAGATCAAATGTTAAAGATCCATTACTATTTAAGTTCTTTAAATTTTTTTTACCTTAAAAGTTTAGAATATTTTTGTATGAAACCAAAAGTAAAAAATTAAAAACACTTGTTTAGAACCTATTATCACTATGAACTAAAAAAATGTATATGAAAAAAATTACCTCCTCCTCAGTAACAATAAATGCTGCTTCCAAATAAAAGCATTTGTCACATTCACTAATTAAGCAAAGGCATTTTAGGGTCTCTACCTATAAGAGACAAAGGGAATTCCCTATTCAAATTGAAATAAGTGACAATTAGAAAGTTATGTACACAAGATATCAAAATAGTTCTGGCTTAAATAATAGTTAACAGTTGTGGATAGTGGGGCTGCGGGTAATCCTCTCTTATTTTTTTTTAGTTCCTATTTTTCAAATTTTTTATAAAGAACATGTATTTCTTTAAGACTGGGGGGAAAAACGCTCTTAAATTGATTAACTTGATATATCAACACATGATTCCTTTTTTAAATTTCAGAATAGTTTTAGGGGGCACCTGGGTGGCTCAGTCAGCTAAGTGCCTGCCTTCGGCTCAGATCATGATCCCAGGGTCCTGGGATCAAGCTCCGCATCAGGCTCCCTGCTCTGCTGGGAGTCTGCTTCTCCCTCTCACTCTGTGCCCCCCTCCCACTTCATGCCCTCTCCCGCTCAGTCTATTTCTCAAATAATAAATAAAAAAAATTTTTTTAAATTTATTTATTTGACAGAGAGATAGAGAGCACAAGTAGGCAGAGTGGCAGGCAGAGGGAAAGGGAGCAGCAGGCTCTCTGCTGAGCAGAGAGCCTGATGCGGGGCTCGATTCCAGGACCCTGGGATCATGACCTGAGCCGAAGGCAGCCGCTTAACTGACTGAGCCACCCAGGTGCCCCAATAAAATACTTTTTAAAGAAAGAAGAGTTTTAGGTAACATGATTGGACTTGTTCACACACTCACACACACACACACACACACATATAGGTATAAATAATATATACAAGCATAACATGGTGAACTAGTCTGTGTAAATAAAACATTTCTACAATTCTCTACTGTTTTCACACTCTAGTACTCTCCTCTCTCCACCATTACACCCAGTCCTCCCAGTCTTAAGAAACACTAGACTCCCGCAAGGTGGCCAAAAAACCATGTGGAATTCCAAAAGAGGGTCACAAGAAAAAAGTCTTTGAGCTCCTGAGATCCGTTTGGCTTAGAGAACAGTTCCAGATCACTGGAAAGCCTACTCTAGTCAAACTGCATTGAAATTGATTACTAAGATTAATATGCAAATGATTAAAACTATCTTTAAGAAATTAGAGTGAAGTCAAGGTTCTGTATCTATTAGCATTCCCCTCATTCACTCATATACCAATAGTTTGGTCTGAGGAAGACAGGAAAAAAGTTAAAACTATTTCTCCAGGAATTTATACAACCCACAGTCCACACATGGGAGCCTGTTATACAAGAGAGTATCAATCTTCACTTGGGACTGGGCAGAGAACTCTAGTCTACAGGATTCTTGAGTGGGCTGTACCTGCAAGCTTTTAAGGATCATAGGGAGAGATATCTAAATGCTGTAGTGGTCTCAATAAAGCTGAAAAAAAAAATGCTCAGGGGTATTCCACAGGGAATTCTGCAATCCTGGCCACTGCCACACACAATGCCTTTTCCCTTCTGAGTAGACTGAAAGGAGGGAAACAGAAATGGTAGTTTTTCTCATTGTGATACTTAGTTCTACGTGGTACAGTGCACATCCAGAGAGTTGACACCGTCAACTGTGACTGACGAACATCTGCTGTGGGACCTACTCCAGAGAGGAAAGGCCAAGAGACAGCCAGTGATCAAAGGGGGGCTGGCTGAGGGCTTCTGGCTCAGGTCCAAGATGGAGCAGAGCAGAGCAGATCTTCTTCCCTGAGAATCCTCTCTCATTGTGGACCTACATTTATTTTCACATTAAAAAGTGAAAAGCACATGACAGGACTGATGGTTATAGTGCCTTGCAATCCGTACTACACATCAAGAATTCTTTTTTTGCCCATATTTCCCTAAAATAACATGACCTGAAAAATGTTATATCTAAAATTAAGATAAGAAAGGTATTTAATAAGATGATGTATTTATAATAAAGAGACAAAATGAAGGTAAAAAGTGCTGTAAATGTGGAAAACTAAAACATTAAATAGAATGCCACCTGTCACAGCAACACATTACCATATGATCCAGTAATTGCACTATTGGGTATTTACCCAAACAATATGAGAGCACCAATTTGAAAAGATATGCACCTCTATGCTCATTGCAGCATTACTTACAACAGCCAAATTATGGAAGCAGCTCAAATGTCCACTAATGAATGAATAAAGAAAATGTGTTGTACATATATATATATATGTATATGTGTGTGTATAATGGAATATTACTCAGCCACAAAAAAGAATGAAATCTTGCTATTTGCAACAACATGGATAGATCTAGAGGGCAAAATCCTAAGTGAAATAAGTCAGTCAGAGAAAGATAAATACCATATGATTTCACTCACATGGAATTTAAGAAACAAAACAAATGAATAGGGGCGCCTGGGTGGCTCAGTCGTTAAGCGGCTGCCTTCGGCTCAGGTCATGATCCCAGGGTCCTGGGATCGAGCCCCGCATTGGGCTCCCTGCTCGGCGGAGAACCTGCTTCTCCCTCTCCCTCTGTCTGCTGCTCTGCCTACTTGTGCTCTCTCTCTCTGTGTTAAATAAATAAAAATCTTCAAAACAAAACAAAACAAAAAAAACAAATGAATAAAGAAAAAAAGACAACCCGAAAAACGATACAGAAACTATCTCTTAACTATAGAGAACAAACAGATGTTTACCAGAGGGGAGGTGGGGGGTAGTGAAAGAGGTAAAGGGGATTAAGGGTACACTTTTTTTTTTTTTGAGTGAGAAGGGGCAGAGGAAGGGAGAGAGAGACTCTTAAGCAGGCTCCATGCTTAGCACAGACTCCAACTCAGGGCTTGATCTCATGACCCTGGATCATGACCTGAGCCAAAATCAAGAGTAAGATGCTTAACTGACTGAGTCACCCAGGTGCCCCAAGGGTAGACTTATCTTGATGAGCACTAAGTAATGTACAGAATTGTTGAATCACTACATTGTACACCTGAAACTAATATAACACTGTATGTTAACTATACTGGAATTAATTTTTTTTTTTTCAAAAGAAAAAGCTTCCTAAAACAAACAAAAAAAGAAATTATCAAAGATGATGCTTAAGTTGTAAAATTTAGGTCATCAGCAAACCTAGAGCATTTAGTGAATTTTCACTGAATGGTTTTAGAAGCTAGGGAAATATGGAGGATAACAGAGCTGATTCATTTGAGTTACTGAACAAAACAATGAACTAACGTAGCAGCACACCTAAAAGGAGACATAAACAAGGGTACGACAAGTTGCCATTATAGATGTCTAGAATTTCTTATTGAAAGAATCAATTTTTGCAATATAATGCCCAGGTTTGAGCATTTCTGACCACATGTAGTAACTCAGAGAAGACCCAAGAAGAGTTAAGGACTAACTTATGAGGCCATATGAAAACAATTAAGTTCTCATAACTTGAGTAAGGAAAGGCTCAGGGCATGGCTATGATTTCCAGTCTCTGAGAAGCCTAAATATCAGAGAAAGAGAAAAGGACTCCAAATATAAAGGGAAATAGGATGGAGCGAAAAACATAAGATGAACATTACAGATCCAAATCATTTAGCATGAGGTCTAATACAAGGATTTACTGAAACTGGAAAGTTTTATTTTAGAACTGCCCACAGAATTGGTGTGTGGGCAACATGGGAAAGCCAGATTATTGCTTGATAGTCTCAACTTGTTTTGGATCCCAGAATTGTTACTCCTAAAGCCACCAGAGCTGATTTCTGTTTCACGAAGTTAAATGGATGGGCCACCAATGATTATTTCCCCACCAAAATGCGAAAGACTCTGAAAAAGCAATTGTGAAAGAATTTCTAATAGCTTCCTTTTCCAACCCTCAAGCCAGTAATTTAAGATTTTATTTGTTTAATTGGCTCATGTACCCAAATTTTCCAAAACTGCAACTGGCTTGGTGAATTACAATTTGGTCTTCTGTTGGCCTGGTTTTTGGAGGTGAGGAATTGATGTTTATCTTCCATTTTCATCTTTCCATCTGGTTTTCCCTAATGGCTTTCAATTACTAATTCTTTTTGTGGGTGATAAGATGGAAGAACAGATGAGATTGATGCAAAAAATGTCCTGGGCCCCATTTGAGTTTTCTTTAATTATTTTGAGATTCTCTTGTGGGGTCTAGATTGTCTCCAACACATAACTGATAACTATAAGTTTGGGGAGATGCCACTCTACCCTTGGCTTCTTTGCATATATCCCTGAAGAGGTGCATCTAGCCACCACCTTTCACAAACTATTTCATGTCATAAAGACAATTTTTCTGTACCTCAGATGTTTTGTGGAATTAGGAACATTCTAAGGATTCTGAGTTCTTAAAGGAAAAAATATAGAGTAGGAAATCAACTTGAATTACTCTACTTTCCTTTCTCAGTCTCAGGACTGATTATATTAGGGCCTTGGATTTGGCTAAATTCAAAAAATATACTCATTTGTTCATTTGGTTAGTCAACAACTTGTATATAAAATCCAAGGTGCTGAAGCAGAGGTGAAACAATACTAGGGGACTTAACCTGGAGTGGAGTGACAATGAAACTGGAGTAGAATGACAGAATGTTGTATTGATTTCTGATCCACAATTCTGAAAAAGTAGTGTGCTTGTCTACAAAAGTGTCTTTTGTGATCTGCTGGGCTATTAGAGAAGCAAACTCAAATCAGAGTAAATCCAACTTAGTACTTTCTGAACTGTAATACTATACAGATTATATGGGCAGGTTGCCTCTTGCTATCAATATGCCTAAGTGCTAATTAAACAAGGCAGAAACAATAAAAACATTAACATGTAAGTTCTTTGAGGCAGGGCTTATATCATGTACATCTTTTATCCCTTCCAGAGCCTAGCCTGTTTCCTTACAAACAGGAGTCATGCAATAAATGTTTAATTAAATGCAATTAATTTTGATAGGAGATGAGTTAGTTCATGGAGACGAAAGAAGAAATGGGGATGATATTTCTGCAATGCTTTTTTAAAAATATTTTATTTATTTATTTATTTATTTGAGAGAGAGAGAGCACAAGCAGGGCAGAGGGTGAGGGGGAAGCAAACTCCCCTCTGAGCAGGGAGCCCGATGTGGGACTCGATCCCAGGGTCCTGACCTGAGTCAAAGGCAGACGCTTAACTGACTTAGCCACCCAGGCACCCCTGCAGTGCTCTTAACTTATTTATGTTCCAAGATAACTCTTGAGTAACAAAAAGAATTTATTTATATAGACAGCTCATGGAAGACTATCTATAAAATGAAGTGTAAAGATGTTAAGGCAAAGGAAGGAGAGGGTTTGCCTAGCTGGAGTTAAGAGAATTGTTAGAAGTCAGGGGAAATCTGAGATGCTAATGGGATGCACATTTAATAAAAGTTCACTGGCAGGCGAAGAAGCCGGGAGACTTTACTTGTCTTACATTCAGGAAAAGTTAAAATACTGGTCAATACTAAAATGCAAATAACCACAGAAAAATAACATTTTAGCCTTAAAATCCTAAGCACATTATTGGGCAAAGACACATGCCTCCTGATTAGACACAATTAGAGGTATCTCAGCATTACTAAAAGAGAATCTCCACTATTGGATGAAGGAATTAGGAGCCGTCTGATGTTATCTTGTGAACCTGGAGGGCACTTTAAGCAATGAAAACATGCATCTTCAAGAGAAACCTGAACATGGTGTTTCCAGCATGGGCTGGGGGAACAGTACTCAGACCCACGAATGGGCATCTGGTTGGTGATCGCTCTGATCACAAAGTGCAATAATGTATCACATACAAGGAAGACCACTTTACAAAATTTCATGAATACTCATAACCACCAGTGTAATGGAATCCATAGTCCTCATTTTAGAGACTGGGGTGAATTGAGACCCAGAGAGATTTAGGGCTTGTTCAAGACCACACAAATATATACTTATATACTGACTATGTAGGATTTTTTTAAAACTCTACTTGATTCTTTTTTTTTTTTTTTTAAGATTTATTTATTTATTTGAGAGAGAGATAGAGTGCAGGGGGTTGGGGCAGAGGGAGAGGGAGAGAGAAACCCAGGCAGATTCTGCGCTGCGCTCAATCCCATGACCCCGCATTCACAGCCTGAGCCAAAACCAAGAGTTGGGCGCTCAACTGACCGTGCCACCCAGGCGTGCCATAACTCTTACTTGATTCTTAAGAAGGATATTGACAGAGGACAAACCCACTATTAGAAGTTCTGCAGGGCAATTGCAGTCTTCCTCATAAATTGCTAAACTGATTTTGTAATATATGTGCTGCCGAAGCGAGCACTAAACTGACTTTTTAATACAAATAGGTGATCCTGGGCACATCTGGCATCTCTCCAAGGGCCTATGCACCCCTGGAATGACCAATCCTAACCCTGAACAAGCCACAGGGGAAACGTGAGCATGGAAATTCAACTAGGGAAGAGAGGGATGGATGTGGATAAAGGCAGCGTTAGGAAGGAGATGAACAAGAGGAGCACAGGTTGGGGAGGAATACAGAAGGGGAAAAAAAGACAGGTCTTAAAGAGTGGGAAAGCACAAAATCAAGAAATCAATTTTCTATAGACTGCTTCATATACATACAAATATATATGTGTATATGTATATACACACACATATATATGTATATTTTAAGCAAAGTAAAAACATTTAGAAGAGTTGCTTTGTGGGAGAATAAGACAATTAGCAGACCAGACCAACTGTGCCCCATTCAGCATTCCCAGGGACGTGGAGTCCCATCACTTTATGGAGGTACCCTTTGGGACAGGGCCCTGATTACAATTCAACTTCAAATTTCACAAGGCTTTTCAATATATTCTCAGTCTGGTGATGCCCAAAGAAGTCCTTAAAAAGTGGAATTTAAATGTAAAAGAAATTCCTTAAGAATAAATTAATATGACAGTATGCCAAGCATCGCAACCATCCCAGACTTCCAGGGGAAGAAACCACCCCCCCACACACACACACATGGGTCATTTGGCTTGGTGCAGTTCCATAAAACCAATAAATGGATTCTGCACACCCTTGCCATCGCAGGTCATTCTAACATGTGAGAAAGTTTCAGGGCTTAGAAAACAAAATCCAAAAGTAAAGAGGTTCTGGCTAGATTCAAAGTTCTGACTCATCACACACGTTTCTGAAATGCAAATTATATATTTGACAGTTTATATTATTAACAGTTATGAGGCATTTTTTAAAGCATGGAAATTACATTAAGTATAAAATCATCATAAAAATTGTTGCATTCAGCCATTGGTCCAGTATCTGTTGAAGTGAACATACTATATTTATTACTTGGAAAAAGAAACTATTCAAATATAGTTCCAAGATAAATTTTTAAAAAGCCACTAATAAAAGCTGAGCTCATGGCCAGTCTGGATGCTAAAGTTAAGCCATTTTAGAAGAGAAGAAAGTCTGGCTTTTCAACATGCTACAACTTCATGATTAAATTTCATTTGAGAAAAATTTTAAGTTTTAGACTGATATTACAAGTTAGAGAAACAACTTAAACAATTTTAAAAAATGACATAGATGTCACTCAGAAAAAAAATTTCCCCCCTCACAATAGGCCATGAAATTTCCGAGGGACAGCTAAGAAACTTCAGGATTCACTTCTTGTGGTAAAAGAACTTTATGGCCATAAAACCATCTTGACAACCTTCCACAAAGCTCAGATGCTCAGCTTACACCTTAAGGACTGAAAAAAAAAAATACACATGTAATTCTTATCCTTCAATTTTAGAACAAGGGAAGATCTTAAGAGATCATCTGGTTCAAAATTTCCCCAAGTGGATTTCATGAAACATTATTTTCCTAAATAATTTTCTGAATAGTGGTGGGGTGATCCAGATGAGTTTGGGAACATTCCTGGAGAGTCCTAATACGTGTTAGGTTATTAGTGAAACTCAGAAGCCCAAAGAAAAGAAATAGGTAAGTTAAAAAAACAAAACAAAACTATTTTTTACCAAACCTATTTGAGCACGGGGCCCTTTCTGCAGCAAGTAATTATAATGAAAATCTTGTAAAATTATTGTCTAATAGAAAGCCCCTTCTCTGTGAAGAACCTGAAGCCCAGACAGGCTAGGGGATTGTCCCAAAATGATACAATTCGTTGGTGAATAAACTAAAAACAGATCTCCCTTTCAAGACCCAACTTTGGTGCTGTTTCTAGTACCGTGTTCTCTCTCTCGTACAATGCCTACACTCCCTGAAGGATCACAGACTATAACAAGAACCACATCTTGGAGATCATCTCTCCAAAGCCCTCTTGTTAAAGATGGGGAAATACAGTCTCAGAGAAGTGAAGCAATTTGCCCAAAGTGACCCATGAAATCAATTCCTGTAGTAGAACTGGAAGCTAGCTCTTAATTCCAACACCAGACACCTTTCCACAGCAGCATACTAGCCCCTGCAACATCAACACTTTTTGCCTCTGAGGAAAAGGCGAACCCCTCACAGACAAGAGGGGCTTTAGCTATTCAGGACCCAGTAAAATATTTATTAAACCATACTTGTGGCAAGAGATATTTTAAATCAATTAAACATGATTGTCTTTACTTACAAATGTCATCAACTGTGACAGGGAATCAATGTTTCAAGCTCTTGAACAGGTCATCATCCCTGTCCTGTTGGATGACACCTATAAATAAAATAAATCTATTTTTGAGTGAGTAGATTTTAAGCCAACTAGATTTAAGATGCATGCAGTTTAAAGCAAAGAGTAATTTTTAAAGTGATTCTTAATCATGTACTGCTGGAGAGAACTAGTTTCCAATGCCAGCTATTTCACTCTATGTGGCTATCACTGGTCATCAGCACAAGACAATGCAGGCGATGTAACACGTAATGTTGCCAGAATACATGGGCAATCATGGATCCTAGAGCTAAAAGGGTCCTCTAGGCATTATCTACCTCAGTGTCTTTCCTTTGTGAATACTATTTTCTCTTTGTAGGAGGGACAACCAAGACCCTATGAGGTTAAATGACTAGCCCAGTGGGAAAGAGCTAAGTGTCTTTAGCTGAAGTTTCTTGATGTTGAAAAGTATATCCAGAACACATTAGCAAAGGTTATCATTAGGCTGATCAACTCTAGAAAACCTACTGCACACACTGTAAAAATATTTCACAAATGCTGACTTAGAATATTCTATCATAGCTGCATAAAATATATTTTCAATATTAGAGATATTTAAATACAAGCATTACTGAAAAATGCCATGAATGGAAAATAACCAAAAGTGAGAGAATGGGAATTAGAGAGTGAAAAGAACAATATTAAATATAGCATGCTTTTAGGATTCTAAATTCTGGTTACTTCCAAAAAAGATCTGGGTTCCTAACAAATATATGAAAACCATTTTCTACAATCTATAAAATTTCAAATCTTGGTTTCTCTGTAGCCACAAACTACCATTTGAGTTAGATTTGCCAAAAACTAAAATTTAGGCTAAACAGTGAACATTTTAGATTTCCATTCTGTACCTAAATACTTTAAGACAATTGGAAGTATTTTAGGATACCATCTTGAGGTAATATGGCTGTTAAAATAACATTATCACCAAACTCAAGTGCTTACTATGTGCCAACCACTGTTTGATTATTTTACACATACTATCTCCTTCAATCAATTCTCACAACAACTTATTACTATAATTTTGCAAATAAGAACATCAAAGCACAGAGAAATTAAGTGACATGAAGTAAGTTCACACAACAGGTAAAATGGTAGAATTTGCACACAAATCTGTCTGATGACACACTCCAAGCTCAAATCACTATGTAATACTGCATTTCTTTAACATGGCAACTGGAAAGTCTCAAAAATATAAGAATGGATCAGGACAATTCCAATTAGAATACATAAAATTCTCCCACCTACATCCCACACAATATAAAACATCAGGAAATTCACTCTTTTTCTTGGGGATAAGGAGGCAGCTATGGACAATTTTCAGAATGAAATAATATTAATGCCAAGGAATTGAAACTTCTAATGTTAACTTTAAATATATTACAAGATATGCCAAATGAAAAACTTAAATTGTCTTTTAAAATTAAAATAAATCTCTCTGATTCAATTACTTCTTAAGAGTCCATAAGGAGATAAACGCTGTTACTCAGGACTGATTCTCTAAAGAGTGTAACTGTTATTGATAGACTGAATTTAATCCTATGTATTTTAAAGTATGGATATATTATCATTTTGCTAAAGAACAGAACTATTTATAAAGAACGAAAAAGTAGTCTTGATAGATTATGCGACCTCCTCAACTTCTCATGTAATACAGCTATCTTTTCTTGACCGCAGTTATGTTTCTGACCCAAAATCCTGAACTTTTTTTTTTTTAATTAGGGGACATTTTTTTTCAACATAGTTTTGAAGCCATGAAACTGATGAAATAGGAAATAATATGGAACACAAACATATACCTGACATAACTGAACAAGAATTAGATATATGCAAAGCTCAGCACCACCGAAACCAGACATCAGGGAAAATGCACGTCTTTTTCAAAGCTCTGTGGAGCCACCCTCTTCTGAAGTCATGGCTCTTTCATACGGACCCCGAACGGAAGAAGATCAAGTGTGGTTTCATGGTAGCTTACCCTTTTCTCTGACACCCCATCCTGGCCTGTAGAATCTCTCTCATCAAGTGTCTCTTTCAGGACTGGCATATGTTTTTGGTATGCTGGCTCTCTGTTTAAGGTTGTGTATCCTATGTGCTCATAAATTGGGTTTATCGTCATCTTGGCAATGTATTCTGCTGCCTTGGTTTCAATATAGAGAGTAATCAATCCATCAGTCACCAGATCGTGGATGGACTCAAAGCGCTTCTCCCCAACGAAGTGCTTTCCATCGTAGTACAGCCTGAAGTTTCTGGTTTGACTTCCAAATCTGCCTCAATGAAATGGGAAAGATGTTTTTAAGAAAAGCAAGCAAGTGAATTCTTTCTGAAAAAAAAAAGAAAAAAAAAAAGAACAAAAAAACCCTTTTGTTTGTGTGTGTCTTCTTTGTTAAATAAACTGTGGCTAATCTCTATGAATCATCTGGAATATAGAAAATAAAACTTTTGAACACAAAGAATGAACTTGCAACAACTAGAGATAACTAGCCAGATGCATGTCTCCTCTAGAAGGAAAAAAATGTTCTTGTTTTATCTTTTTAAACCACTTCATTATCCTGTAGGAAAAATGAGGAAAAATAAAGCTCATATCCTATTAGAACACATTCTATATTCAATTGGTCAATTCCATCATAGATGAAATTTCTATATTAACATGTTCTCTTCAAGTTGATCAATAAAAATATTCAACATACTACAGACTCCAGCGTTCATGTCTTTTAATGGGAAAGCTCCATTTAGGGCTCACCTAAGTATGATGCCAGTAATCATTTAAAGTAGAGCTGATTCCAGAACCTGAGCCATACAAGCAGGACAGGAGGGCAACAGAAACATAGTTTTGTGATTTCTAGCCACGGGTCAATGACTTGCTCTTCCCTATTACATAGTCATTTTTCTGTGTCTCCTTGTTGAGTCTAAGCAAGAAATACCTGCAAAATATATATATATAGGGCATAGAAGTCATAAACTATTGGACTCTAGAGATTCTGTTCTCACTTTTGGGTCATGTTTTGGAAACATACTTTAAAAATTGGAGAATAATGGTTTAGTTTTATGATAATTTCAGTATTTTGCTTCCTGACTTTACGAAAGCTGATGTCACAGGGCACCAAGAACCACAATCATGGTCTCTTAAAGGCAGTCCCAAGTGAGCCTAATTAAAAACTAAACAAATCAGAAAGAGTATATTTAATTTAATTGTTTAAAACACACAGAACAAAAACAAAAACAGAACAGAGGTGAACTAAAATACTAAAATAATACCCTGTTTAATACTAAAATAAAGTGTTTAATTAGGACCGCAAATGTATGCAACAATATTATTCTAGTATAGGTTATATTCCAGAAGGACAGGACTTAAGATTCTACTTTTAATGTATCCTTAAAAAAAGAAAAAATTTTTTATAATGGTTTGAGGGTATCTCTGTTTCTGTGGTTCAAACTGAACTTTAGTAATTATTTAATCTAGAACCCAACATTCTATCTATGATGGTCCTTCTACTAAAATAAAATTTATCCACCTTTTGGTTCTTTAAAAGCAATTATATTTTGATTTAGATTTATACTCAAGTAAATGATCCATATAATTCCAATTTCCCATTCTCCATTTTCCTGTAATGTTACAGACATATTTCTCCTGAGTAAATTTTAAGTCTGAAAAATTGGAAGGTAAAACTTCTACACCAAAATTAAATATAAAAGTTTTTTTCAGTTTAATATACTGTTTTTATAACATATTATCAGGTTTTGGGAAATAAACATGGAAAGCCACTTTATAATTTTTATAAGATTCTTAACAACAATAATCACTCATAACACTGTTTAACATGAAGTCCTTTTATATTTCAATTGTATTCAGAGGCATTTCAATGAAAGATTAGACCATTTTACTCCTTCAGGGGTTTATGATTTTACAGTGCATATGACACTTAAACTAAAGACTATCCAGGGCACCTGGGTGGCTCAGTCATTAAGCATCCGCTTTCGGCTCAGGTCATGATCCCGGGGTCCTGGGATCGAGCCCCACATCAGGATCCCTGCTCGGCGGGAAGCCTGCTTCTCCCTCTCCCACTCCCCCTGCTTGTGTTCCCTCTCTCACTGTATCTCTCTGTGTCAAATAAATTTTAAAAATCTTAAAAAGAAATAAAATAAAGACTATCCAAGCAGTGGTGGCAGGAATTTGCCACTCGAATTTCTTCTAAAATCTAAGCAGTATGGGAATGTCGGGCTGGAGGGAAGATGGCTGGCTTGGCCTCAGTTAGATTGAAAGAGCAGAGAAATCTAGGGTGCTTCACAATGGGCCTATTCCTAATCCAGCCAAGGAAAGTATTTCCTGGCTACCTCTAGGTACTGGGCAAAAGAGACTAAGGAAATTTGTCCTTTCCTCTTATCATAGCAACTTTAAGAGACCCTACAAACAATTCCCAATTCCTCCTCAGTCTGCACTTCAGCTTTGGACTTCCAGTCCAATCAAACTTCAAGTCTTAAGGAAGGTGATCAGATAACGAAAATAACTCATAATATGGGTTTATTTAAAACTTAACCTCAAAGGACAAGAAAACGAATTTCCATTTTGGAATTATGATTGATTTTTTAAGAAAGCTGCATTATTTTTACTTACAGGAACTGTACGCTTTCTTTGCCTACCCTGTACTGCCCTCTCTTTACTTTGGAAGTTACATAAAGAACAGCATCACAGCATAGACCGACAGAGTCTTCGTCTCTTCTGTGATTTGAAAGGCATGATAGAAAAATCTTTGAGGAGGATGAGGAATGGATGTGTCTCTTCTACAAAAAAAGAGCCATAAAAGGAGAGATGCCAAATCTAAGAGCAAAGAAAGAATCCTTCCTTGTAAAAGTTTACCTCTTACAGACTGTCATTTATGCAACATTTAACAACACACCCAGGAACCCTGTTAAATATTAGGTGCTTCATAATAAAGTTCCTGTTCCCTTGATTACCTCAATAGGAAACAGATATACATAAAAACAAGTCAATACAAACACAAGATGAAACGCTGAATTTTATTTATTTTTAAAAGTCTGTTTTGGGGTGCCTGGGTGGCTCAGTCGTTAAGCATCTGCTTTCAGCTCAGGTCATAATCCCAGAGTCCTGGGATCGAGCCCCGCATCGGGCTCGCTGCTTAGCAGGAAGCCTGCTTCTCCCTCTCCCACTCCCCCCTGCTTGTGTTCCCTCTCTCACTGTGTCTCTGTCAAATAAGTAAACAAAATCTTTTTTAAAAAAGTCTGTTTTAGTATTTTTTTAAAGTAAACTTTACCCCCAACATGGGGCTTAAACTCATGACCCCAAGTTCAAAGTTACATGTTCTACCAACTGAGCCAGCCAGGTGCCCAAAAATGCCGAATTTTAAAGAGTTCATCTTTAGTTTGATTCCTAAAAAATGATTATAAAAATGCATATAGCCTTGGTCTTATATGGAAAAGTTACATTTCTGTGCAGTGATTCATGAAAGCAAGTGAATCCAATGTCTCTCTCACACTATGAAAACGAAGGAACTCACTGCTTAGTAAGGTCTCAGAGCTATACTGCTTATGTCCAAATGCAAAAGCACCATTGGATCTTGAATTAGAGTTTGACCAGCGAAAGGCAACTGTGGGGTCCTGTATTTTTAATAGAAAACCTTAGGCTTTCGGATCAGACAAAATAAGTTTAAATCCTGGGACTACCACTTTTTAGCTGAGTGATTTGAGAAAATCATTCTTCAGATTCTACATCTAGAGAACAGGAATAACGTCACTTCTCTCCAGAAGGTTGTGAGGATTTCATAAGCATATTTAAGTCAAAGCTAAGTACATAATAGGTTCAGGGAATGGTAGTTCCCTTTCTCCTTCTCTGTTAGGTAGGCTTCTGCAGAGAATGACAGAACATGTATCAAACAATGAAGTAAAACAGAAAAGAGAATAACTATGCACTGAAGGGGGCTGGATGAAGGACTGCTAATACAAATAACTTGTACGGGCCCATCTCTGAACTGGCTGCTTCTACAGTCAACACAAGGCAAGGACAAGCGTTCTGTGAATTTCTTTCATGTCCCTGAATAAGTTTATAGCACCTGATTGAACAGAGTGGAATCACAGCAGAATGCAAAGAGGGGAGGAAGGGAGAAGAAATGAGTCTTTGCACTACGGCCTGTGAGTCAGGTCTCTGAATTCAAAGACAGTAGTCAGACCGAAGGCAGGACATGTGAAATGGATCTGGTGACACCAGCTGAACTCCACAGTATGGAGAACTGACTTGTAAAAACTGTTAAAGCTAAACCATTTTCCTCCATTTTTATAGGAAAATCTTTCTTTTCCTCTTTTCTTATATTACCTGCATCTGCCCTTGCTTTTTTATAGTTGTTCCCTCTTTGGTGAACATATTTGAGGCTGTACAGGACCAACTCTCACCTAGTTAGAGTTCAACAAAATTCATGTCTCCAAAGTGGTACTGTGGTTAACAAATAGAAAAGAGAGACTGGGATAATGTGCTTTGAACTGCTACTGTTGTAGTACATAATTACCACTTTCTAGAAATGTCTTTTTCTCCAGTGATTTCGGTTTGGGTTTTCATGTTTTAAAAAGCTGTTTAATGCTGTGCCCAGTTGCATTCAGATGGATTTCAAAATATATAATTCCAACATCTAGCTTTAAACAGTGAACAAAACCCTTAATACCATCCTTTCTATTTTTTAGAAGTAAACTGTACTCAAAAAATTCAGTCTAGAGGTACAAAGTGATGAAAATATGTACCAGGAACAGCCTTTGGGATTCTACTTTACTTCTTCTAAAACCAAGAATTAGTTCTGATTTGAAGTCAAAGTATTTGAAAATATCTCTTCAAAGGAAAGCTCCAAGCTAACAGATGTTTTCTCTTAACAAAGAAACATATACAACGCACTTGTCTAAGTTAACAATAAAATGTTAGAACTATTTCCAGAAACCAAAATGCAAGAACAATTTTATTTGTCATAAATACGTATTTGTGTATTGTTTACCAAAGTTAGAGAAGCTAATCAAATGATGAAATACAAGAATCTCATAAATTTAATCATATATACACCCTTCAAAGAAAGGTTAAAACAGGGACAAGAATATGATGAGGCATTGAGTTAAATACTAAAAAATGAAAGGCTGAGGAAGAGAGAGCATAGCTATATATACAGTTTAAAAATATTTTCTCCATTAGAACCTTTGTTAGGATACTGTGTTTGTCTATCTGGTCCTATAATTTTGGATGGTGGAATGGGGCAAAAGTATTAAAATATGTGAACTCATGATGATAATCCCTTGGCACAGTAAATCATCTTCAGTGAACAAAGCAAGCCAATGTGCCTAACTAAACCTCAAAAGGTGGCACCAGGCAAGCTCTGGAAGGTGGAACTGATATAGAAGAATGAATTGAAGGTCTGCTTAAGAAGCAGTAAGATCTCCCCCACAACACACAACTTTTGCAATCCTGTCTCCAATGCCACCCCTTCCCCCATGCTGGTGGATAGGGTAAAACAAAGACACTGTGAACTGAGGGACACCAGACAGAGTTGAAGAGAAAGGTGCTATCCTGAAAATTAAGTGAAAGTTTTAAATATTGGAGACTGCATCCCCCATCTTTCTTTGTTGCCAGATTCTCAAAAGGCTTGCACTTTTCACAATAGGAGACTGGGAGATTCTGCTCTGGGATATCTGATCTGCCCATCTGAAAAGACTTAAGATCACCCTCTACTTTGCTGGTTTCTTTCAAGCTCTTAGAACTACCAGTCAGCTTTTTAGTGCCAAGTAAACTTAAATATGAACAGTTAGCCAAGGACCACCTGATATGAGGAAAGACTCTCTCACAAAGGACAAAGACAGATAAACAGAATGGGAGAAAACTGAAGGAGAAACACTAGGATGCTATAAAAGAGGAATAAATATAGAATGCATAGAAAAAATGAAGATACCATAAATGAGAACTTTAAAGGAAGAAATGAAAGAAAGTTGAGAAAATTTTCAAGAACAGCAATAAGATGGAAATAGAGAAAAAAATAAGATAATCAATCCAAGAAGTCCAACATCTAAATAATAAGAGCTCTAAAAACAGAGAGCAGAGAAAACAGAAAGGGAAGAAATCCAAAAAGATAAAGAAAATTCATTAAAGTTGAAGGATACAAGTTTATACAATGGACAATTAAAATAGGCTCACACCGAGAAGGTAAATCTGCAAAGGTATTCAGTGAGTAGTCCAGTAAATGCAAATTAAATCTTCAGATTGGTAAAACCTAACAAGTCTGAAATACCATGCACCAGCGAAGATAGAGTACCTGATATAACCAGCACCTGGCATACCGTTTAACAAAAGGGTTTTATATTATCTAGAAAAGTTGAATAGATGCATTCCCTATGACATAGCAATCCTATTCCTAGATAATGCCCTAGACAATATGATTATATGGACTAGGAGACACACACACATGCACACTCACACCCTAACAGTAATGTTCTTAAATGCCTAAACCTAAAAACCACATATCCCCAGTAAAACAGAAAAAATGTAGTACACATACTGTGATGGTTAATTTTATATGTCAGCTTGAAGGGTGTTTTCAGATGATATTAACATTTAAGTGCACTTTGCATAAACAGACTGATCTCCATAATTGGTAATTGGGTGGGCCCCATCCAATAAGTTCAAGGCCCGAATAGAACAAACAGATTGGCCTCACTGAGCAAGAGGGGATTCTCCAGCACACTGCCTTTGGGTTTATCTGCAACATCGATCCTCCTAAGTCTCAAGCCTACCAGCCCACACTGCAGATTTAGACTTGCCAGTCCCCATAACCACATAAGTCAACCGCTTATGATAAATCTCCTTCTCTCTATATGTGTACATACACACACATCCTATTCATTCTGTTTCTTTGGAGAACCTTGATTAATAATGAAATACTATATAGCAAGGAAAACAAATACATGCAAAAACATGGATGAATTTTACAAATGTAATGTTGGGAAAAAAGAACAAGTCACAAAAGAATACACACAATATGGTCTGATTATATAAAGTCCAAAGGCAGGCAAAACCCAAATGTATTACAAAATTACATATATGGATGGTAAGACTACAAAGAAAAGCATGAAAAAGATAACTATAAAGTGACCACAGTTGTTAATTATTGTGTGCAAGTGGGGGATAGTGACAAGCAAGGGAAATATGGGAAATTTCTGGACTACCATTAATATATCTTGATGTGATAGGGATTATATAGATTTACATATATTTATATGTAACCAATTTTTAAATTGTATTTAAATTTTACATACTTTCCTACATGTTTTATTTTATAATAAATTTGGTTTTAAAAATATAGCATCCAAATGACAGTCAAAGAACCTTAATTTGGAAGAAAAAGCAATCAGAAACAGATTCCCTCCCTGTAAGCCCTTTACACTACAGAACTTAAGAATATAAATTTAAAGATTTTATTTATTTTATTTTAGGGAGAGAAAGTGCGTGTGTGAGTGGGGGGAGGGGCAGAGGGAGAGACTCTCAAGCTGACTGCGCTGAGTGAGGAGCCCGAACTGGGCCTTGATCTCAGAACCCTGAGATCAAGACCTGAGCCAAAGCCAAGAGTCAGACACTCAACTGACTGAGCCACCCAGGCACCCCTTAAGAATATAAATTTAATAACAGAATTCAGTGATGAGTTTTTAAAAGAATGAGGTAAGATTATAGAGCTAAGAAAAAAAATGCGTACCTATATAATTACTACAAATCTAATAAATAACTAGAAATGACAGGAAATAGGATCAACAGGACTGAAAGGCAAATCGATGGTATAGAGATAAGGGCTTAAATAATCAACTGCATGGCTAAAGAAAAATAAAAGAGTAAATCAATTGCAAGTACATGATAAACATAGAAGACTAAGACAATCCAACATAAAAACTGTGCCTCAAGTTCAGATGCCAACACACAGAACAGAAAAATTATTCAGAAATAGAATTTGGGAAATACTCCAGCAAGGGAAAAAGGAACTGAATCTCAAGACCAAAAGAACACACTGTTTCATGGATGAGCTTATAAAAATACTATCAACATTAAGACAAATCCTGGTTTAAATTACTAAATTTGAAGAATAAACAAGGAATTTCTCAGATAACCAGGCAGGAAACTGTCACTTTCCTATAAGGGGTGGAAAGCAAGATTGTTCTCAGACTTCTCTACACTCACAATAAATGTCAAGAAACAGTGGATTACCATCAAGTATTGAGGGTAAGAAAAAATACACTGAAGATATTCTATCCAAACAAGCTGTTGTTTAAATTAAAGACAACAGAAGACATTCTTGTTATGAAGTTATAGCTTCCCTAAGTCTTTAGAAGCCAATGAATGAAGATGTCAGTTTTTTGGTGCCTTTTTTTTTTTTTTTAAGCAATACTGCACTTAGGAGTAGAGCAATTGAACATTTTAGAATACTGATGCCTTTAAGAAATGCCTAGAATCTTACTTAAGCTAATAAATGACCATTCTTTACAATAGAACTATAGTTATTCGAATTTCACTTCCATGAAATGCAGTGACTCTCTTGATCAAGCACTGGTGAATGAGCTTGCTATGTCTTTAGGATACAACTAACAGAACTGTTGTAATGAAACCCAATTCGAGTGAAAGCCTGGTGAGTGGAACCAGTCTTGATGACCTGTTCCATTACACTAAATGGTCTTCATAGAGCCTGAAAGGATCAAGCCTCAAAGGTGTCTTAAATTCAGGGAAGAGCTTATTCACTGGTAAAATCTCTTTCGTTAACAATTTTAATGAGAGTGCTTTGCATCTTGGAATTCATAAAATCTCTCCTACTCATGTTTTCTTCCCATTACCTACTCATTCTGGCCAACGCCCAACTCACAGCCTTCCTCATTTCTATCAAAATCTCTTAAACAACAATTGTTATATAGAATGTCAAGGAGAAGTTAATGGATGTCACAGTAAAAAACATGAATAAAAACTCACTGCTATACTGTACTTGTAACACACAGTTATTATTTTATCTGACCAGTGATTCAGTAAGGTTAGAAAAGATCATTTATTTGAGCAAGTATATGTCAATGTCATTCCAAAAAAGATGTTTTGTGTCATCACAAAAACACACCTCATATTTCAGTGTACTGTTCAATTTGATAGCTAAATTATAATGAAAAGATTTTCAAAATGAGCACGAGTATGTTAGGATAATAAAATGCATATGGTCCAATCAAACCTTTACGGAAGAAGTGAGGATGGCTTAGTTTTCTGGAACTATAATGCCTGGGAGAGCTATTAATTAATAATGTGCTTTGGTGAACTTTACCTATGGGTACTGGCTCATCTACCAATCATGAAATAAAACTGTATGTTGAATGTGTGAAGTACAAGAATTCTGTCTTCTCTTATTTTACAAAAATCTTAAGTCTGAAAGATGAGACTCTGTGATTATCTAATTCTTTGCTATTGCTTGTTGGAGATCCAGACCCCTAGGCTCTACCCCAGACCATCACATTCAGAATCTGCGTTGGTAACAAGATCTTGAGGTAATTCCTATACGGCTTGAAGTCTGGGAAACACTAGCCTAATTCGACCCCTTCACATTATCAATGCAGTGATGAAGACATTCAAATTCCTAAACAGTAAAACAGAGAGGCTAAGAGAAATAACCCCGAAGCTCAAAACAATACAAAATTAAAAAAAAAAAAAAATTCAACCCACTGTTTAAAATAAAATGGTTCTTTTTCTGCATTAGTACCAGCTGCTTTTTAGTCTCTTTCTGGAAAGCCTCCTAGCCCAACATGAATCCAAGTGCACCGCGCTCCCCAGTACTTCTAAGCACTGCCAGAGCAGCAGGTCCCCAACCAAACTAATCCATCCTGTCATCTCTTCAGAAAAGCATTCCTTCTCCAACATCCCTTAATGGAACCGCCACCCACAGTCAACCCCACCTAAACGTTCATAATTATCTGAGATTCTTCAATCTCCCTCTACATTTAAACTTTTATTTATTGACTGATCTGAGTCTATGCAAACTCTGCCCATTCTGCCTACAGCCATGAGCCTTTGTTCCAGGAAAGATCTTATCACACTATTTTCCCTTTTGAAAACTGTTAATGGTTCATTACTGCATATAAGAAAAAGTCCAAACACTGTAGCAAGTCCTGAGCCCTTGAGAATCAGTTATTAGTTTTACTTTGAAAGCAATGGAGATTGGCAGCGTGTGGCACATATTAGACCCTAAGTGCAGAATAGAGTTAGTAGAGGGTCCATTAATACTTTCCCCTAAGTTGGCCAGCTGAATGTAACAAAAAACAAACAAACCCAAACCCCAAAAACAACTACTCTAAAAAATACATGTAACAGAGAATTGCCCAAATAGAAGCAGATTACTAATTTTGTGATAATTACCGTGATACAGTATTTGTCATGTACAGAGCTGTAATGTTTTCCATATTGTTAACTGGGAGTAAATAAATGAAGAAATAACTTTTCTCATGCAGTGAACCAATTATAATAATTTCTCCTACCTTGTTTTCATTTTACCATCAAATCAGAGAAACAACAGTATGTCTAGCCAATAAATAAATGGATGTGCTTACTTATGGAAAAGTATTATAACACACATTTTAATCTTTTTATTTTTTATTTTTTTCTAAAGATTTTATTTACTTATTTGAGAGAGAGAGAATGAGAGACAGAGAGCACGAGAGGGAAGAGGGCAGAGGGAGAAGCAGACCCCCTGCCGAGCAGGGAGCCCGATGCAGGACTCGATCCCGGGCCTCCAGGATCATGACCTGAGCCGAAGGCAGTCGCTTAACCAACTGAGCCACCCAGGCGCCCCATTTTAATCTTTTTAAAACAAGAATAGGTCCAGAAACAAAGAGTATATCTGTATAATTAACAACATATTTGGCTTCTTCAAGAGCTGGTAATTAGTCCCACTAACAGCTTATTAAAATCTTGTTTTTGTGAGTATACTACTTCAGGATAAAAAGTCACTCTATGATAGGAGCTTATAAGAGCATGGAGTTATATATGTGTGTGAGTGCTTGTAGAATTCTATACATATACATAAGGGCATAAACACACACACACCCACATGTTCATATATAGGTTTTTCAGATTCCTACTATTTAATTCTCTTAAACAACAAAATGTTTTATTTAATCCTTTCTGTATAAACTATACAATTCTAAATATTACACATGGACTATAATTTAATATTTAAAATATTAAAGTTACTAATAATTAACAATACAGTTTAATATTTTCTTAAATATTAAGGTTCATTATCATGGATATATGACTAAAATTCTAGTGTCTGAATATCCCACAGGCTATTGTAATGTATTGAGTCAGCCTTTCCTTGGATCTACATTGCCCCCAGTGATTGAACTTTTAGTTCTTGAATCTAATTCTATATTTTTAAATCCTCTTTGTAGGTTACCACCTGTATTCACCTTCTAACTTGCTACTTTTTATTGGCTGTAAGCTTGGGGAAAAGATATGAGGATTTATTAATATTTTATATAAAACTATATTAAATAGACTCTAATGGGGATTACTGACCATTCCTTTGCAATCAGCACATGGGCTCCATGGTAGCTAGGTAGCCACTCAAAGACATTTCCCCAGATTTCCAGCCTCCTGGCTGTATTTTAGAGATCCGAGGTTGCCAACAATTTGACTTCCAGACAAGTAGGATGTTACTGTAGCGGAGGTAAGACTAAATTTGACTAAATATATACCTTTAAGTTTGTTATCTAGTGGTCATTAACAATCAGAAATTACTAAATAAAATGGATCAGAAAAATGCCTCACTGTAAAAAATCAATTTATTAATGTATAATGTATATACAAGAAACTGCATCCATTTGAAGTGCACAATTCAATGAGTTTTGACAGATACTATCACAGATTCAGAATATTTCCAACATCCCCAAAGTATCCCCATGTCCTTTTGTGGCCTATCCTTTTTTTCCTTATCCTATTCAACCACTTACCTTTCTTGAACTATAATTTTCTACCATTTTATGTAAATGGAATCATACAGCACATATTCTTTTTGTGTTTGGATGTCTCAAGTTTTATAAACCATCACTTTTAAACTGATGGATACTGTTCTCATTGGATTTTAACTGCAACAAGACCAGGATTTCAGGCTGCGGAGAAGCAATAAATGAAATTTGTAATTGCTTTTTTGTTTCTAGGGTTATTCTTAAATAGCCAATTACATCTAATTAAGATGTAAGCATCACATATAATCAACCTGTAAGTTGGAAACAAAGAATTATGAACATAGCCATGGTTGCAAATCATTGACTTTTAATGGCTAATAAGCAAAAGGCTTAAAATGTAATGCACGATATATCTATGTGTGTACATTTTTAAAAAAGATTTATTTATTTGAAAGAGAGAGAGCACAAGTGGGGGAGTGGGGGCAGAGGGAAAGAGTCTTAAGCAGCCTCCGTGCAGAGACCTAAGTGGGACTCAATCTCATTATCTTGAGATCACAACCTGAACAGAAACTGACTACACCACCCAAGCGCCCTATGTATGTTCATTTTTATAATACTATTTAATATTTTTGAGTGTTCTGTGCTAGGCACTATGCATGCCTTCTCCCAAAGAATCCTTCCAATAGTATGAGGTATTATTACATCCTCATTTTATTGATAGGAAACTGAGACTTAAGGGAGGTAAGTAATTTGCCCAAAGTTTTACAGAAAATGCTGGAACCAGAGTATGAATATATCTAGAACTGTCTGACTGCAAAGCCACGTTCTGAACCACTGACCATATATACTGATTTAAAACCACAGGATCAAAAAGGTCATCAGAAACTCAATAATTGGGTTATGTACCTTTTAGAGCAACGTGGCAAAAGACTCACGAATACTTACCCACTTAAGAGATCCTTAGATAAGAACAATAAAGAGAATGAAAAATGGTTCTTTAGTTCCTACTTATACAAAGAACTGTATCACGGGGAGGCATTCTAAGTCTGATAATTCTCCAATGCAATTTTATTAAACAAGCCAGTATATTGGGGCGCCTGGGTGGCTCAGTCAATTGAGCATCTGCCTTCAGCTCGGGTCATGGTCCCGGGGTCCTGGGATCGAACCCCACATTGGGCGCTCTGCTCAGCAGGGAGCCTGCGTCTCCCTCTCCCTCTCCCCCTTCCCTCTGTTTGTGCTGTCTCTCTCTCTCTCAAATAAAATCTTTAAAAAAATAAAAAATAATAATAAAAATAAAAAAATAAGCCAGTATATACCAAGCAGTGCAGGAGGTTCAAGGAAACCAAAACCAAGAAGACTTAGCTCCTGCCTTGGAGGACATCAATTTATTGTAAAGACAGACATGTAAATAGATGATTAACTGTAGGTGGTAACTTGTTCTTAGGTATACTCTGGGAACATGTGAAGAGCTTTTCCCAAAATAAATGAATAACCATGTGATCAACAGTACTAGGCATAAATGTATTCAGTAGAAACTCAAGTATCATCTTGCACATTAGGTACCATCCCTAAAAATAAAAACACCTGAGTCATGAACAGATTTCTAAGTGATCCTAAAAACCTGGCAGCAAACATCTAACGGAAACCTTAAGAAAAATTTTGAAAGACCTAGCAGGATGAGTCAATCTGCAGCTTGGAAAATGACCACAACTGAGAACAGAAGCAGGGCCAAAAGCTAACACAATTGTCTGAAATGAGCAGATGAGGAACAGAAGGACAGAGTAGCACTCACTCAGAACAATGACAAGAGCCATAGGCAGCTATTTTAGCCTAAGAACATCATGAGATATTCATAGGACATCTGTTCTATTAGCCTCAGGGAAGATAGGACAATTTGAGGGGGTAGGGATGGAAAAAGAAACCAGAAGAAATATTCAGTATACTTAATAAGATAAGGGTAATGTATATAAAAGATATAGAAGAGCAAGATGGATGAACCGGAAGTTCCAGCCCTCCTTCCTCCATAGAACCATTGAATTAACAACATATGGACTAGAATTCTTTTATGAAAACTCCAGAACCCATTTAAGAAACTGCATGCAGTACTGCCAGGCAGGTGCAAAGCCAAGAAAAACCTCACTGGAACAGGTAAGAAGGGCTATTTCATGTTATCTATGACTGTTCCTTCCCCAAGACAACACAGTTCAGCTTGGCTTGTGGCTTCTCCCCTAAGGGTGGGTGTGGAGGAAATAGAGTGGGGCATTCTGGCGTTGTGGAGGGCTGCCCGAGGGACTGGTTAGTATCTCACACGATTCAGAGTGCTAAGGTAACTGGCACGGTTTGGATGCCTGGGGGCTTCTGAAAGCAAGGGAGAATGCAAGCAGCTTGCTGCAGCATCAGAGAGCCTGCAGTGCCGCAGATGGGCTGGCAGGGCTTGGTGCAATCCGGAGAAGGTGCCCAACTTGCTGCTTCTCCCTCAGAAGGGAGAAGGGGCATATATCCAATGTTCTGGCTTTTCAGAGAGCTTCCCAAGGGAATGGTATCTGTCTTGCCTGATTTGGGAAGCTTCCAGGGAGCTAGGATGCTTCAGATGCCTGGAGGCTAGTGAGAACAAGGAGAACAGGGCAGCTTGCTCCCGTAGCACCCAAGAACCCGCAGTACCATAGACAGATACCAGATGGTACAAAAGAGTACAAGGTCCTGAAAACAAAACTGACAAACCCCTTTAATTGAGAAATCATATACACAGCCTTGAGAAGTCACCCCCCCACCACCACCCAAAAGGTGTCAGAGACCTCCAAAATCTATACCTGTGCTGATTGGTGAAGTCTTCTTCTGTATGAAGCCAGTCCATAAAGACTGGAAAAAGTGGGTATATTTACAAATGGAAAAAAACTCAGAAAAAAACCAAATATAAACCACATAAAGAACCAGGGAAACATGTTCCAATCAATGGAACAAAATAAATTCCCAGAAACCAACCCCAAAGAAACAGAGATCTATTAATTATACGACAAAGAATTACAAATGATTTTCTTAAAGAAGCTCAATGATCTAAAAGAGAGCACAGTTAGACAATTAAGTGAAATAAAATCAGGAAAATGATGAACAAAATGAGAATATCAACAGAGGGACAGAAACTCTTAAAAACAACCAAACAGAAATTTTGGAGCTAAAGAATAATTAGAAAAGTTTGGTCAACAAGGGATCTAAGAATACCCAATGGAGGAAAGTGCAGTCTCTTTAACAAATGATGCTGGGAAAACTGGAGAAACACATGCAGAACAATGAAACTGGATCCCTATATCTCACACAACGAACAAAAATTAACTCAAAATGGATCAGAGACTTAAACATAAGAACCAATAACATAAACTCCTAGAAAAAAAAAACATAGGGAAGAAGTTCATTGACACTGGTCTTGGCAATGACTTTTTAGACATGACACCAAATGCATAAATCACAAAAGCAAAAATGACAAATGGGACTATATCAAATTCAAAAGCTTCTGTACAACAAAAGAAACAATTAACAAAATAAAAAGACACCCTACAGAACAGGAGAAAATTTTTGCAAACCACTTATCAAATAAGGGGTTAATATTCAAAATATATAAAGAACTCATAAAACTTAACAACAACAAAAAAACCCAAACAATCCAACTTAAAAATGGGCAGAAGAACCAAAAAGACGTATTTCCAAAGGGGACATCAAAATGGCCAACAAACAGATGAAAAGATGTTCAATATCACTAACCATCAGAGAAATGCAAATAAAAAACCACAGTGAAGTATCACTTCACACCTTATAGAACAGCTGCCATCAAGAAGACAAGAGACAAGTGCTGGCGAAAATGTGGTGAAAAGGAAACTCTTATACACTGGTGAAAATGTAAATGGTCCAACCACTACAGAAAACAATATGGAGTTTCCTCAAAAATTAAAAATACATCTACTGTACAATCCAGCAATTCTACTTCTGGATATATACCCAAAGGAAATGAAAACAGGATCTTAATGGGACATATGCACTTTCATGTTGATCACAGCATTATTCACAATAGCCAAAACATGGAAACAACCCAAATGTCCATCAGTGGATACATGGATAAAAAAGATGTGGTACATATACACAATGGAATATTATTCAGCCATGAGAAAGGAGGATATCCTGCCATTTGTGACAACATGGATAAACCTTGAGCACATCGCAGTAAGTGAGATAAATCAGAGAAAGACAAATGTTATATGATATCACTTATATGTGGAATCTAAAAAATTTAAACCCATAAAAAACAGAGTAAAACAGTGGTTACCAGGGGATAAAGAGCGGGGGATAAGACTGACAGTGATTAAGGGTACAAATTTGTAATGAGTAGTAAATAAGCCATAGAGATCTACTGCAGTGTACTGTACTGATGTAATGTGATAAAAATCACTGCCATGGCAATTATATCACAATATACAAGTGCATCAAAGTAATACACTATAGACCTTAAATTTACACAGTGTTACACGTCAAATTTACTCAATTTCAAAAAAGGTTCAGCATCAGACTTGATCAAGCAGAAGAGTCAGCAAAACTGAAGACAAGTCATTTGAAATTATTGAGACAGAGGAACAGAGAGACAAAAAGAATGAAGAAAAGTGAAGCTCCTAAAAGACTTATGGTAGATCATCAAATGGACCAATATATGCATGACAGGAGTCAGAAGAAGAGAAAGAGAAAGGGACAAAGAACTTATTTGAATAAACAATGACTAAAAATGTCAAAAATCAGAGAAAGGAAATGGATACTCAAATTCAAGAAATTCAAAGAACTCCAACCAGGATGAACCTAAAAGAGGTTCATACCAAGATTCATTATAATCAAAATGTCAAAAGTCAAAGACAGAATATTAAAAGCCCCACAAGAAAAAGAGCTCTTCATGTACATGAGAGCTTCCACGATACTCTCAGTGGCTTTCTCAGCAGAAACCTTACAGGTCAGTGGGAGTGGGATGATATATTCAAATTGCTGAAAGAAAAAAAATACTGCCACTAAGAATATTAGATCTGGTAAAAATGTCCCTCAAAAATGAAGGAGACAAACAAAAGCTTTATCTTTCCCAGATAAACAAAAGCTGAGGGAGTTCACCATCACCAGACCTGCTTTATAATAAATGCTAAAGACTTGCAAGTTGAAACAAAAGGACACTAGACAGCAGCATGAAAACATAAAAATACAAGGCTTGCTGGTAAATGTAACTATACAAATACAGAATGCTGTAATACTGTAACAGTGATGCACAAAGCACTATTAATTTTGATACAGAATTTAAAAGATAAAAGCTTAAAAAAATTATAACACTATGTTAATGGATACACAATATATAAAGATGTAATTTGTGAAATCAGTAACGTAAGTGGAGGTGAGGAGGTATAAAAGAGCTTTTGTATAGAACTGAAGTTAAGTTTTATCAGCTTTAGGTTATAACTGTAAGATGTTTCATGGAAGCCTCATGGTAACCATAAATACCAAAACACAAAAAAGAAAATGAAAAAGGAATCAAAGCATGTCTACACAAAAACATCAATGAAACACAGGGAAGGCAGCAAGAGAGAAAAAGACAAAATAGTTGTAAGACAGAGAAAACAATTAACAACGTGGCAATAGTAAGTCCTGCCCTATCAGTAACTGCTTGAAATGTAAATGGATTAAACTCCCCAGTCAAAACACAATTAGTGCATATAAAAAGCATATGCAGCAATTTCTTCCTAGAAACATCGCCAAAGGCAAGGGGAGCAAGGCCAAAAATGAACTATTGGGACTTCATCAAGATAAAAAGCTTTTGTACAGCAAAGGAAACAGTCAACAAAACCAAAAGACAACCGACAGAATGGGAGAAGATATTTGCAAATGACATATCAGATAAAGGGCTAGTATCCAAAATCTATAAATAACTTATTAAACTCAACACCCAAAGAACAAATAATCCAATCAAGAAATGGGCAAAAGACATGAACAGACATTTTTCCAAAGACATCCAAATGGCCAACAGACACATGAAAAAGTGCTCAACACCGCTCGGCATCAGGGAAATCCAAATCAAAACCTCAATGAGATACCACCTCACATCACTCAGAATGGCTAAAATTAACAAGTCAGGAAATGACAGATGTTGGTGAGGATGCGGAGAAAGGGGAACCCTCCTACACTGTCAGTGGGAATGCAAGCTGGTACAGCCACTCTGGAAAACAGTTTGGGGGTTCCTCAAAAAGTTGAAAATAGAGCTACCATACAATCCAGCAATTGCACTACTGGGTATTTACCCCAAAGATACAAATGTAGGGATCCAAAGGGGTACGTGCACCCCAATGTTTATAGCAGCAATGTCCACAACAGCCAAACTATGGAAGAGCCAAGATGTCCATCCACAGATGAATGGATAAAGAAGATGTAGTGTATACACACACACACACACACACACACACACACACACACACAATGGAATATTATGCAGCCATCAAAAAAATGAAATCTTGCCATTTGCAATGACGTGGATGGAACTAGAGGGTATTATG
>NC_138371.1:52569311-52607288 GCF_054177405.1 Leptonychotes weddellii | reverse complement strand
GTTAGCCTGGTGATGGGTATTAAAGAGGGCATGTATTAAATGGAGCACTGGGTGTTATATGCAAACAATGAATCATGGAACACTACAGCAAAAACTAATGATGTAATGTATGGTGATTAACATAATAAAATAAAATTTTAAAAAAAGCATATATAGTCTACTAGACACTCACTGTAGATGTAAAAGAGACACACATAAGCTGAAAATGAAAGGATGGAAAAAGATTTTCTATGCAAATAGTAACCAAAAGAGCAAGGTTGACTGTAGTTATTATATCAGACAGACTTTAAGTTAAAAATGGCCACAAGAGACAAAGTCATTATATAATGATAAAAGGATCAATTCACCAGTAAGATATAACAATTATATGTATATATGTTCCTAACACCATAGCACCCAAATGTATGAAGCAAACATTCACAGAAATGAAGAGAGAAATAGACAGTAACGCCATGTTAGTAAAAGATTTCAATAATGGATAGAACAACCAGAGAGCAATAAGGAAAGGGAGGGCCTGAACAAAACTACAGACTGACAGGACCTAACAGACATATACAGAACACCCACTCAACAGAAGCAGCATATATGTTCTTCTCAAACACACAGAGAATATTCTCCAGGATATATTACATGCTAGTGCACAAAAGAAATCTTGACAAATTTAAGAAGATGGAATCATACCAAGTATTTTTTCCAATCACAGTGGAATGAAATTAGAAGTCAACAGCAGTAGGAAGATGGGAAAATTCACAAATATTTGGAAATGAAATAACCTACTCTTGAAAAGAAATCACAAGGGAAATTAAAAAATAGTTTGAGATAAATAAAAACAAAAACACAAAGTACTAAGAGGGAAGTTTACAGTAACAAACACCTACATTAAAAATGAAGATCTCAAATCAACAACCTGACTTTACACCTCAAGGAGCTAGAAAAAAAAAAAAGAAAGAAATCAAAGTTAATAAAAGGAAGGAAATAAAGACTAAAACAAAGATAAACAAAATAATTTAAAAACTGAAAATCAATGAAACTAAAAGTTGGTTTTTTGAAAATATCAACAAAATAGATAAGCACTTAGCCACACTAAAGACAGACATATAGGCAAATGGAACAGAATGAAGAGCCCAGAAATAAACCCTCATGTATGTCAAATGATCTTTGACAAGGGTGTCACAATGGGGCCAGGATGGTCTTTTCAACAAATGGTGCTGGGAAAACTGGATATCCACATGCAAAAGAATGAAGATGGACCTTTATCTTACAGCATATACACAAAATGGATTAAAGACCTAAATGTAAGACCTGAAAATATAAAGCTCCTTAAGAAAGCATAAGGGAAAGCTTCATACAGTGGAACAGGCAATGATTTCTTGGCTTTAACACCAAAAGCACAAGTAACAAAAATAAAAATAGACAAAGGGGACTACATCAAACTTAAAAACTTCTGCACAGCAAAGGAAGCAATCAACAAAGTGAAAAGGCAACCTATGGAAGGGGAGAAAATATTTGCAAGCTGCATATCAAATAAGGGGTTAATATCCAGAATATAAAAAGAACCCATACAGAGCAATTTAAAAAATAATAACCTGATTAAACAAAGGACTTGAATAAACAGTTCTCCGAAGAAGATATACAAATGGCCAAGAAGCATATGAAAAGATGCTCAACTTCACTAATCAGAGAGATACAAATCAAAACCACAATGAGGTATCGCCTTATACCTGTTAGGATGGCCGCTATCAATAAAATAAAATGACAAGGGTTGGTGAGGATGTGGAGCAATTGGAACCCTTGTGCAATGTTGGTGGGATTGTAAATGGTGCAACCACTATGGAAAACAGTATGGAGGTTCCTTAAGAAATTAAAAATAGAACTACCACATGACCCAGCAATCCCACTTTTGGGTATATAGTCAAAAGAACTGAAAACAGACTTCCAAGAGATATTTGCATATCCATGAACACTACAGCATTATTCACAATAGGCAAGATGTGAAAGCAACCTCAATGTCCATCAAAGGATGAAAGGATAAAAAAAAAATCTGAGCCAAATACAAAAGGCAAATACTGCACAATTCTACTTACAGGAGGTATCTAAAGTAATCAAACTCATAGAAACAGAAAGGAGACTGGTGATTGCCAGCAGCTAGGGGATAGGGAGGAAGGGAGAGTCACTCACTGTTCAACAGGTACAGAGTTTTGTCACGCAATATGAAAGAGTTTAGAGATCTGATGTACAACAGTGTGCACAAAGTAAGCAATAATTTAATCTACACTTGAAAATGAAGAGGGTTAAAAAATACATGTATTTGTACATAAATGTAGTTCAGGAAAATGAGGGTGTGGATTAGGAGTACCAAAAAGACAATCCAGTGAGACATTTTAGTAACTGCTCTTTCCTGAGTAAATCCAAATATAGTCCTTCATACAAAACAGCAGAAGCTATGATTCTTAATCTATATACCGTACATGTGGCTATTTGAAAACAGTCATCCCTATCCGCGGCAGAGGAGGTTTCTGAAATCTTAAAAGATACTACTATAATGAAGTATACATGAAGTTTCCATTTTCCCCTCTGAGCAACTGATGGAAATTGTTTATTTTTATTGACAGTGGAAAGTTGAAGGTGTATTATATTTTCAGTCAATAGAGGCTAAAAATGAGTATGACTGAAATCTAGACATTGAAACATTTCTGGTACAAGGGGAAAATGAAAGGCTTCACCAATTAATTAAAAACAACACCTATACCGGACTCTAAAACCACATGCATGAATGTTTACATGACATTTATAAAGTCCTTATTTTTGGCTTCACTATTTTTTACTCATATAAGTTGGAAAATTAAAAATTAAGTTAAAAATAAGAAGTCACTAAAGCCAAATCTAAAATGAAACAAACCAACCATATTCTTTTATATATGATCTTCCTTCCTTCCTTCCTTCCTTCCTTCCTCCCTCCCTTCCTTCCTTCCTTCAAATCTAAAATGAAACAAACCAACCATATTCTTTTATATATGATTTTCTTTCCTTCCTTCCTTCCTTCCTTCCTTCCTTTCTTTCTTTCTTCTTGCCTGCCTGCCCCAATAGCGTATAAAGAACCTGGTTTATATTCCTGAGATGGAACTGGATACTGCTACAAAACTCATTAACTTCCCTCTATATTGAATATAACAAAGATTAAGTTTGTAAAGGAAAAACCCACAAACCTCTTTTCTTCACATCTTCATCTGTGTTCTCTTTCTTCTTCCCAATCAAAAGTACATACTTGATTTCCTTCTGTTTTCAAGATACATCGTCACCTACTTATCATCTCTTTCTAAACTTTGTTGGAAGGTGACATTTGGCTGGGGCAGGGAGTGCAGTTTAATTAGGTGCAGGAATTTAATATATATCTGCTTTTAACATCACTGTACTTAATTCTACTTATCAATAAATCTTCAAAACTCATTTGTTGGTCAGCTGTCAGGCTCAACTAGTTAAATTCTAATGTATATCACCAACTATAATATCACATAATGGTATAAATCATACTTTACACTACAAATGTCATATCAACATTCAAATCACATATATACTTTAATAAAATGGTTTATAAATAAATATGAAAAAATAGGAGAGGGAAAAGGGAAGCAAAGAAAGATATTTTCTTTTCCCATTTTCTTTCGATATATTCTGGCAAATTCTAAAATTGGTGTGTTATGAAATTCTGAAATCTGTGTTCTGGCAAATCTGACTACAAAAAGTTGGATAATTTTTTGGAACTTTGTGCTTATTCAAAGAATCTTTCTTATTCAAAATGGATCCAATTTCTGAAATCCACTGAAATTTGGAGAATGGAAAGATAGTTTTTCTTGAAATAATAAACACTTTGTATACTTACTGAATTTCTATTATTTTGTACATTATAATCTGAGAGAATACGCATTCATTCTTCTGTATTTTGGCAGGGCAGAAGCGTATTGTTGAGCAACTGGCAGGATAAATGACGGAAGATCAATATTTGTCTTAGCATCATGACAAAATTATTTTAGAGAAAGAAATCTGTGTGGGGGGTGGGTAAGTGTGTGTGTGTGTGTGTGTGTGTGTGTGTGTGTGTGTGTGTGTGAGAGAGAGAGAAAGACATACATATATATGTACTTCTATTTTGGAAAGAAAAAACCCCACATAACTTGATAAAAAAAACCACAGAAATAACTGCAGTGGAACTGAAAGCTTACTGGATGAAATAGCTCTGGCAACCTACAGAGAACAGGCTCCTCTGAACTGATCACAAAATATTCTCTTCTGGGATTAATTCTTCTGGGATCAATAAAAGGAGATGTGTAGTGAGGCGGGCGGGTGGCAGGGTGGAAGGAAAGAAAACCCAGCTTTTACTATTTCTCAAAAGGAACAACCTGCCTCTAACTAAGACAAAATCTGACAAAAACTTCTTCATCAGAGACTGATAGTCTTCCAATATCTTATTGTTAAGCTGTTTAATATCTTCCTCCATAACAGACCCTTCACCCTTTAGCTGTGAACCTGGCTCCCTAATTTGCTGACCTCGTTTCTCAGCTTCCTCTGCCTTGCTTTTAGGAGCAGCCAATGAGAATTAAGTGAAAGTGGTATGAATCTTCACCCCTTCTGCCTTATCAGCTGGAATGTGGATGTGAAGTCCGGTGCCACCATAAGATGAACTGGGAAGCCACACACAGGAAAGCAACAGGATGGAACTAGTCTGGATCTCTCACCTTGTTAAAAAGGGCCACACCAGCCTCAAAATACCTCCAGATTTCTTGAATGTGGGAGAAAAAGAACCATCTATTTTGTATAAGGAACTGTCACTTCTTATTCAGTTACTTACACTCAAACCTGATCCCAGTTCTCATTCCCCACTGCACAGAATAATCTACTTTTGTTTCTGTTATTTGGGAATCCTCTCATTTGAGGTCACGTTTTCCTGGGCATAATATAAAATTTTTAAAAAAGTAATACTATCAACAACTTTCTTCCAACAGCTGCCACTAGTGAGCCTTGTCTAAGAATTCTACAACAGTAACAAAATTAGAGCTAAAATAACATGTAAATAGGAAGTCCCTAAAATATTTTCTGCTACCTGAATGTTACCACCCCAAAATATGCTTTCCCTTGTCTGTTATAATAATATAGTAAAAATCAACAGCATAATAATTTATTTTGCTGGGGACCGAACTTGCTTGTTCAATTCCTAGAAAATTCCAGGGGAGTCAGAGCTTTAAGCTTCTTGGCTTGCCCGTGGGACAGGCTCCTTTCCCTCCTACGCTCTGACACTGCGTGTGGTTGCCACCTTTCTCATTTCTTTCTAAATGTGCATTTTAAGCCAGTAGGATCTTTTTTTTGGGGGGGTGGGCGGCCCTTGAACTCATGACCCTGAGATCAAGACCTGAGCTGAGATCAAGAGTCAGATGCTTAACCAACTGAGCCACCCAGGCACCCTGGATCTTTCTGAATGAAAAAGTGTTACGGGAGGCCTAGCAGCAGAAAAATTTTGGTAACTGAAAAGGTAGGCCCACAGGAGAGAAAAGACATGGTACACACAAATTAGACAAATTAGAGTCATGGTATGGATGAGTTTTCAAATCACTGATAATTGGTTTTCAAATCACTGATAAAAATAATAGAAATTATATTTGAATGACAAAAGCAAAGTGAAAGTAAAAACATTAACATCCTATAAATAACTTCTCCTTGTGGCCATGACCCAGTATATGTGTCAACTCTAGAATGCACAAGGAGGTAAAAAATTTGCGTAGTAGCAGTTAAACAGAGAGTAGTCTACACAGGGTCCGGCAATTTAACTCACTGGCTAAATCCAGGCCACTACCTGTTTTTGTATGGCTAACAAGCTAAAATTGGATTTTATATTTTTAAATGGTTACATTTTAAATGGCTATATAAGTACCTACATAACAAAATACTCTCAATTGGCCTGCAAAGACTTTAATATTTACTATTGGATCCTTCACAGAAAAAATTTGCCAGTACTTGATCTACATGACTGATCATGTCTTTCTGACTAATACTTAAGGACAGAACAAATAAATTCAGATTTGAGAAGCTTGTGAAGCTCCACAATACTATAGTCAATATGATGTTAAGAATAATCGCCACAGGGGAGCCTGGGTGGCTTAGTCGGTTCAGCATCCAACTCAAGATTTCAGCTCAGATCATGATACCATGGGTTGTGGGATGGAGCCCTCTGTCGGGCTCTGCGCTCAGTGGGGAGTCTGCTAGACACACTCTCTCACCCTCTCCCTCTCCCCTGACTCACATGCTCTCTTTCTCTCTCTCTCTCAGGTAAATAAATAATCTTAAAAAAAAAAAAAAAAAAGAAAAGTTCCCACAGTTGGAAAAGAAAGGTCTATTGAGAATTTGAACCACTGGTTAGCAATTAGCAAATAAATTTACTTAGAATTATATCTTATGATATTCTGTGAGATGTTAATAAGTGCTATTTGTGGTCAAAAATTAGGAAAATACAGAATGTTGAACAAATACGGTTTGTATGTGTATATGTGTGTTCATTTTGCTTTACTGCAAGACTTCTCAGAGCCTTAAAAAAATCTTCTAGACAGGGCTATAGTATACACCAGTTCCTAAATTTATTTTACTTTACTTCTCTGGCACCTATTATTATCTTGAAGAAAGTATAGATACAATATAGTTTGGGAAATATTTACCTCATATGATACCAAAATAAATTAGCTGGAGATTAAAAAGTTAAATGTATAAGATACATCATAAAATCCAGAAGAGAACCAATTTAACTATCAAATCTCTTGTGGAGTTAGTACTCTCTTGGCTAAAGAAAAATGGAGTTAAGTCATTAAGAAAAAGATTCACTGCAAATGTGACCATGAAAAATTATTTTTGTGTCAAAACCAACAAAAACAGAAAAAGGATACACAATAAATACAGTAAACGGTTGCATATATAGTACATTAAAGAATTTATAGGACAAGGGACATGAACAGGTCGCTAAGAGAAAATATAACAAGTAACTTGCTTGTTTGCCCGCACTAGTGACCCCCCTTTGGCTGTTTTTCCTACTGAAATCTAAAACAAATTCAAACTTGGGTCATATGACAGCCTGGCTTAAAACTTGGCCCAGTTGCCCATGGCCCTTAGGATAAAGAGCAAACTCCTTCTTAACACGGCGGACAGGAAGCAGATGGGGCAGCCTTTTGCCTTCACGCTCCAGCTCCCTCTTTACAACCCCCTCTCCCAGAGCCACAGAGCCATGGTACAGGGTCATTCTCTCCCCATCCTCCCACTCTTTTATCTTAGTTCACTTGCACATATCCTCCAGTTCTCACTGAAGAGCCTTCTTTGACTGCAATTTCGTGGACTTAGATCAGATGCTCCTTTAAATAGTCTTGGCACCTTGCCCTTTCCCTCCACAGCGCACACCTCCGGTTTTAATGGTACAACTGTGGGACAACTGCATTAAAGTTGAACCCTCTGACTACTTGATAAACTCCACAAGGCCAAGGATCTTGACTGTCTTGTTCATCTTTGTACCTCCAGCACCCAGAAGAGTATCATAATAATTTTTAAAAAACAAAGCAACAACAAAAAATACTTCTGAAAAAGTGTAAAAATACTATTTATTTTTGGGACAGTGAGACTATAGGTAATATTTTTCTTTTCCTACTTTCCTGCATTTTACATATTTTCTATAGTGCATGTTCATAAAAAAAAGTTTGATGGACCCACATTTAAATAAGTAGAGATAATAAGTGAACATCAGGCTTTTAAAAAAATTGAGGGGGGTAAAACCTGATCTTATGCAGAATTAATTCAAATAGAAAACCTAGCACATATTTATTGACAAGGTAAATGTTCCTGATGTACAGCTAACTGAAAAAATATCCCATAAAACAGTGTGTATTTACATATGAAAGCCATATAACCATTATATGATTATTTTATGATTTATGAAACCTTGGCAAGTACTAGAATTTCATACACTACAACCTTTAACTGTGATTATCTCTGGGTAGTGAAACTAAAAGGTAAATATTTTTTGCTTTTCTACATTTTTAATGTTTTCTGTTTGAATACATGTTAGGAAAAAACTAATCCCTTTACAAAGCTACTTCTCTTCTGCATTTACATTTTGGTTCACTTTGCAGCCCATTTTTAGGAATACATCTACTTTTTTCAAGTAAGAAATGCCTTACATTAAACTACCTACTCCTCACTGTATCATATCAATTATTTTCTATAGTTTGTTTTATTAAAGCATACTTGACCCGAAGGTACTTCAAATAAACTGGATTATTACACCAGTATTTTTTAAAAGCTCATGGCACTGATAACATGGTATTACATGTTTAAGTAAATTATGCTAGCCTTTTAATCAATATCAATTTTCTGATATTGCAAGCCTTCTAGATTCTATTGTTGTCATGTGAGTTATCACCTACCCTTACATCCAGAAAACTTCTCCAAAAGTGATCATAATCTTAACTAAGAGAAGCAGAAAAACATTTCTGAAAAATTATTCTGCAGAACATTATTTTCCACTTATTCCAAATAGCACAAGGTTTGCAGGAAATGAAACAAAACCATGGTAACCAACTAAACCTATCATGAGCTATCAGATCAAAAGAACACATAGTACATTACATGTCAACGCCTACCAGCAGCATAATCTTTCCCCAGTTCTTTTTGATCCTTCTTCCTATACATGAAAAAAGCTTTCAACCAGTTTTTATCTTTTAAAAAATGTGAAAGCCCCTTTACCAGTATCTACTGTAATTCTCTGACTTTAACCAAGAACTCTGGCTGAGTTTACCTTTAAGAGTCAACCTAATGCTCTGAGATTCAATTAAGAATTACTGGGGTTTTTTTCCCCAATCATTAGCAAATTAAATTTTTTACTTCAATGAATTTTATCATTTTTTTTAAATGCAGGAGCAATAGTTTCTTCATACTAAATCTTCAGTACTGTAAAGATAAAAACACATTCTCACAGGAATTTCTTCCTTATTAGAATCTTACCAGCATTCCAAACTCAAAGGCACAATAAATTAAATCATAACTACTGCACATAATACAGAAGAGCCCCATTTTGTCCTCTTGCGCACTCTATCACCAATCATCAACCCCCATCACAGGAACTGAAGCTAAATCCAAAGAATCTAGCTCAACATGTTCTTAAACTACCAACCATCAGTTAAAAATAAATAAACAAGGTATTGATGGCTTTTGTCAGGCATTAACTGCTTATTACATAACTATTTAGCCAGACAGACAATAGGGCAAGCCTCTGTAAAGAGGAGAGATTATCTTCACTGCTATGGTTAGCCACTCTCTAATAGTGATCTCTTAAAATATTTTCTTTTCTTTTACATAAAAATATATGCATATGTAACATGTCACAAAATAAAATGTATACATGCCATACAAATATGTGTATTTTATGCACAACGAATTTCTGAAAGGATAGACACCTAATTGTGAATGATGTCTTTTCTAAGGAGTGGAACTAGAAGAAGTATGTGGTGGAAAAGAAAGGTAATTTGGCATTATATAAACTTCTCTTATTTGAAAAAAAAATTGTAACCACATCCACGTGTTGGTTTCATAATCGTAATAGATGTAACAAATTACATAAACGCAAATATGCTATTATTTTTATAGATGACTACTGTTTTTCTTTATCCAAGCTCACTACAAAATTATTTTTATAAGTACAAATGATCACCAGATGATTTTACAATGAAATTTTAGCTTAAATAATTAAACTTTATATATACTTGATTTAGCTTTTTTTTGGAGGGGGGTCAAAAGTTAAGGATTAGTTAGAGTAAGTCTTATCCTAAAAGGCTTTAAACAGGGTTGGTAGGCTTTATAAAAATGATAATGTGTTAACTTAAAAATCTTTATTAAAAAATTCAAAAGCTAAGAGTTTACTTTTGTGCCACACTCCCTGTCAACTTATAGAAAGTGCTGCATGGTTTATTGTTATTTTGGATGTTGTTTTTAACAAGTTCTAGCCTCTATTTCTTAGCTTCTTGTTCTTTAGCAAGTTAAGCCTTGGTTTCCTTACCTGTAAAATGCAGAAAATACAATATATACCATGCGGGCTTATTTCGTAGATAAAACTCAGTTTTCCAACCTGTATGCCCTGAATAAAGGTTGCAGGTTAAAAGATACCAAAAATGTCCAGCCTTTTTAAAGGCTGGGAAGGCACGGTGCAGCTGAAGTCCTTGGGCTGGTCATGCTGGGCCACACTAAGGTAAATATGGCACATTTACCTTAGTGTAATGTACTATATTTACCTTAGTGTACCATAGAACATCGTAATTCTCAATGGGTGCCACAATATGAAAAAGTATTGGAAAATACTGAAAGATAATGCACATAAAGTATTTACCATAGTGTCTGCCTGACTCAGGAAATATTCAGTAAATGTTAACTCTTATTATATTTATAAAACTGTTAAGTCCATTAATAAGATATTTATGTATGCCAAATCATTCACAGGAAAGGAGCCACGTTATCAACACATTCTGGGGCAGTATCTGGGGCAACAGGTCTTAAATTAAGAGAACCTGGTAGGTTTTCTACTGCACCTTAGAGTAGATACATAAGTCATATTCCAGTTTCCCTTTACAAAGCAGATAATCAGAGCCAGAGTTACCTCTCTCATATCAAAGTTCCTGTCAATAAGCCCTAAAACATACTTGAAATTCAGCTCCATCCTCAATGAAATGCTCAGTGGAATTTGCCTTATGTTGTGCCTTAAGAATACAAAAACCAAAAATATCCTGAAATCAGCTTTTTTGATTTCTCTACCTTCTGTTTTAAATCCATTGCAATGTATGCATAGTTTTGAGATGGAATTTAAGTTTAAACAGACAGTATACAAGTGAATAAAAGCCATACTGAACATAAAAACATGACAAATGAAGTACCATTCAAGAGTAAGGTGCACATCAAAACCACAATGTGGTGCCACTTTACACCCATTAGGATGTCACACCTACTGTTTAAATCAAAGACATAATAACAAGTGTTGGCAAGGAGTGGAGAAATTGGAACCCTCATACATCACTGGTGGGACTGTAAAATGGTAAAACTACTTTGGAAAAAAATTTGGCAGTTCTTCAAAATGTTAAACATAGAGCCACAATATGATCCAGCAATTTCACTCCTAGGTATGTACCCAAGAGAAGTGAAAACATATACCTACACAAAAACTTGTACACAGCATTATTCATACTAGCATATTTATAGCAATGTTATTCATAATAGTCCCAAAGTGGAAACAACTCAAATGTTCATCAACTGATGAGTGGAGAAACAAAATGTAGTATATATCTGTACATCAGAGTATTATTCAAATATTATAGATTAATAAAAAGGAATAAAACAGTGATACCTGTGAACACGGATGAACCTTGAAAACATGCTAAGGGAAAGCAGTCACAAAAAAACACATATATAATACATATTCCATTTTTATGAAATGTCCATGATGTATAAATCTATAGAGACAAAAAAAGCCAATGGTTCCCCCAGACTGGAAGGGTTGGGAATAAGACAGAAGTGACTGCAAATGGGTATGGAGTTTCTTTTTAGGGTGATTAAATGTTCTAAAATTGATTATGTTGCATAACTTTGTGAGTGCATCAAAACCCACTGAATTGTACAATTTAAATGGGTGAATTCGTATGTTAATTATAATTTAAAAAACGGTTTTTTAAAAAAGAGTAAGATAAAAATAACATGCAAAAGCCAAGCTTGTGAATAAAATTAGGGGGGAAAAGTTACAATTTTGTAATATATAGAAACTAAGTGGTTGCTATAGGTAGAAGTTTCAGAATACTCTTTGGACAAGAGGTATATCTTTTTCGGTCCAACAAAAAATTTAAAAACCCAGAAAACAGGAAGAAAAAAAAATCAGTTAATCAATTAGCCCTTAACTTTTTTTCTCTATCTAATACTTTAACAAGAAGTCTTTTAGGCTCATTTATTAAAAAGGGGTGTGAAAGGGACATCTATGTGGCTCAGTTGGTTAGGCGTCTGTCTTCAGCTCAGGTCATGATCCCAGGGTCCTGAGATTCAGTCCTACATCCGGCTCTTTGATCAGCGGGGAGCCTGCTTCTCCCTCTGCCTGCCGCTCCCCCTGCTTGTGCGCTCTCTCTCTCTGACTAATAAGCAAATAAAATCTTAAAAAAAGGGCGGGGGGTGAAAAAGAGAAAAAAAAGTGGGGAGGGTATCTATCTGAACTCAGCAAACAGAAGAAACCTGGTAGATTTTTTCCCTTCTTTCCCCTCCTCTGCTCCCAGCATTTAATTCTAATTTGTTGACTGAAAATGAGAAATATATCAAAGGCTCTTAACACTCAACCTATATATTTAAAGTTTTCTCTCCCTGTAGACAGTTCACTTGAAAAGCCATTAATCAGAATGCTTGGTGAGCATGGAGTCTGGAAAAACAGAAAGTGAATAAATCAAATGTTTAATGGAATATCTCTCAAAGAGTGTTGCACGGAGAGACTTCATGAGGAGGGTCTCATAATCAAATGAGTTTGGGAAATGCAGTATAGTTTTTAAACAATATTCACAGGCTCTGAGAAGTACTGTAGGAAAGAAATCCAACTGATTATATTTAAGGGCAGGACATTCACGGGGTTCCTCAAATTCACCTCTCTACTAGAGATAGTATTGCCAATGTTGGCCAAGACTCTCCTGTTCCACAGACCCTGAACTCTAGCACACTGTCCTCTGTGAGTTCCCTTTCTATTGCCCCCAACACTGACCAATTCTTCTCCTAACCAATTATTTACATAAGTTGATACATTCCATTTAGAGTTAAATCTTCAGAGATTTGGGAGTTATTACCTTCCATTTTGACCCTAGGTTGCAACTAGTGTCTTTGATTCTTCCCAAAATGAAAATCACACTATTGAATTTTTTGCATGGGATTGTAAAAATGATACACATGCACTGTAAAAAAAAAAAAATTAGGCAACTCAGAAAGATTCTTTTAGACATCTCTCTGCTTACATAGATACCCAATAGATAGATAATTTTATCTAAGTAATATAATACCATACATACTGTCCTATATAATGAATTTAAATTTCAGATTAACACAGACCAATACATATTTCAAAATTTATTGAATAAGAAATAAGATATATTTTTTTTAATTTTTAAAAAAAATTTTATTTAAGTAATCTCTACCCCCAACATGGGGCTTGAACTCATGACCCCAAGATCAAGAGTTGCATGCTCTTTGAACTAAGCCAGCTAGGTGCCCATATAAGATATATTTTTTAAAATACATATATAATAAATATATCCAAACATATTTACAATATGCTTTCTCAGTCTTTAAATTCTCATTTGTTGGGGTGCCTGGGTGGCTCAGTCGATTAAGCGTCTGCCTTCGGCTCAGGTCATGATCCCGGGGTCCTGGAACCGAGCCCTGCGTCGGGCTCCTGCTCAGCGGAGAGCCTGCTTCTCCCTCTCCCTCTGCCTGCTGCTCTGCCTACTTGTTCTCTCTATCTCTCTGTCAAATAAATAAAATCTTTAAAAAATAATAAAAATAAAACAAAAATAAACTCATTTGTTCTCCATTATCTAAAATTTTCCTAAATAATTTTAGGAATTTCCTAAATAATAAAATAAAAAAAGTTTTATTTATTTATTTGCCAGAGAGAGAGAGAGAGAGGGAGAGTACAAGCAGGGTGAGTGGCAGCCAGAGGGAGAAGCAGGCTTCCTGCTGAGCAAGAAGCCCGACACGGGACTCAATCCCAGGACCCTGAGATCATGACCTGAGCCGAAGGCAGACGCTTAACCATCTGAGCCACCCAGGTGCCCTTCCTAAATAATTCTTATCTTAGTGGTCAGCACTAAACTAACAGGAAAGTTCTAAGCACTGTGGGTGTAAAGCATTCTCTGGAATATCCACATACAGAATTTAGGGATTATCAAGACTCTTGCACATACGTCATCTTGCTCTTCTCCCAAATTTAGAGAAGCTAAAATGAGTCAGACTCAAAAGAAATGTCTTTGCAATTGCCAAATCTGTAGTTAACATTTCTCCTCATCATGAGCCCTTCAAAATCTATTAAGATATCTAGAAACCCTTTTAAAGGTTATTTTTCAGTAGCCAAAGGAAAACCACTTACTAAATTAATTACCTAAATAATTCTGGTAAAACATAGGTTCCACTACCTTTTCCACTCATTATTCTTATTGCTTTCACAATGATCTTTCCAAATTATAAATGTAATCATCACCCTCTTCTACTGAAAGTTTTCAGTGACTCCCATTTCCTACAGATAAAGTCCAAATTCTCTTTTTTTAAGATTTTATTTATTTATTTGACATAGACACAGCAAAGAGGGAACACAAGCAGGGGGAGTGGGAGAGGAAGAAGCAGGCTTCCCGCCGAGCAGGGAGCCCGATGTGGGGCTTGATCCCAGGACCCTGGGATCACAACCTTAGCCAAAGGCAGCTGCTTAACAACTGAGCCACCCAGGTGCCCCTACAGTCCAAATTCTTAAGGATGAAATACCAGGCTTTTCTGGTATACTTACTGCTAAAACTTCCTGTGCTCCCAAGCCCTAGCAGCCTGCCATACACCAAATATTTCACTCTGTTCTATATATTCCTTCCTTGGCTGTTTATTCCGCAAATGCTTATTTTTCATCACATCTTATTCTTCTACCTGGCAAACCTCTAGTCTACCTTTAAGAGCCAAGTTAAATGTCTTCTTTCTTGACCCTTGTAGACAGTACTGCAGAATACAAAAGCTCAATAAACGCTACTATTTTTGATGAGGCAGTTATCTGAGAGATTATTTTAATTACCCAATTTAACAGTGAAGACCAAGCTCCTGACTTAGACAAAAGGCCTTGACACATTTATGACACACCAGGGATAAATATTTTAAGGTATATATTAGTCAAAGTACAATGGATTTCGCTGTGCTAAAATTATTAACATAATTAGGTTTTCCAATCATCTTTAAAATACTGAATTATTTTAAAGTCAGATTGGAAAATATTTTAAATCAAGTTTTGAAAAAAATTATAGGTAAAAACATCAAAACAGAATTTACAAAACTATGGCCTCATATACAACTTTCTTAGAAATACCAGACTTTCTCATTATTTACCAAAGCTAAAATTGGATATACTACTTTAATCGGAGGTTGAATAGGACTAAAAGATTTGAAGAATTATACCATAGATGCATCCTCACTGTCGAACAAGGAAACTACTTTAATGAATACCCACTATGTTATACTATGTGCCTGGTATCCATTTTCTCTCCTCACTCAACCTTCTTCCTTCTTTAAAACAGGAAAAGAAAACCAGATTTTGTTTGGTCATCCAGACTCCCTCTCAAGCCTTATCTTCCAGAAGAAACTGACCCCATCTCTCAGCTCTAGAACCATGTGCTGGTTAGACAAGCAATCAGTACATGCATTTCCCTGCAGATTGTTATTGGCTCAGGGGTGGGAAAGGGAGAGCTGCGGAGGCCTGGTCAACTTGAAGGGAAGGAGGAATGAGAGAGGAGAGCATATGATTCTGATTGCCCTTGGCTACCACTTTTTGAATGTAAGAAAAGCCAGCCTTAGACGGGAGCTGATGCTGTGAGTGGCCATGAATAGAAACAAAATAACAAGTCCTTGATAACATCACTAGGGTACTGATCATCTATGTTATTGCATTTCCAAATTTCTCATTATGTGAGGTATTTCCTTAAGTAATTTATTGTCTGCGCCAACAGAGTTTGCCTATTTTGAATATCAGATAATACCTGCAGCTGAACAAATCTCAACTGGTAGAGAATTTGATTCTTAAAAAAAGGATGCTAATTACAGACTTTTAAGAGGTCTCTTTTGCAAACTAATGGGAATATAATCCCCTTTACATGTAGGAAACTAAAGCTCAAAGAGGTTAAATATATATAATAAGGTCAGGCAACTAGAACTCATGTTTGTCAGGCTCTAAGCTACTACAGCTATTTCCAAAGTTCCACAGTGAGAGTAGATAATTGCAATTATATTTTGTGACAGATGTTTTAAAATCTCAATTCCTGATTCTCTCTGACCTTCTTCTCTTTCAACCTCTTTGCTAACTGAAAGGTTTCCTGTTTAGGTCATTAAATGTTTCTTCTTCCAGGGACACTTGGGTGGTGCAGTCGGTTAAGCGTCCAATTCTTGGTTTCAGCCTGGGTCCTGATCTCAGGGTTCTGAGATCAAGCTCTGCATCGGGCTCCGTACTCAGCAAGGAGTCTACTTGGGATTCTCCCTCTGCTCCTCCCCCTGCTTGCTGATGCACTCTGTCTCTCTAAAATACATAAATCTTAAATAAATAAATAAATCTTTTTAAAAAATGTTTCTTCTTCCAGCTTTCTTTTCTAGTTTTAGTAAAATACATGCTTATAATTACATTTTTCTTGTCAGTAAATATGAACAAATTTAGCAGATCAGGCCACTGAGAAAAAGGGATATTTTTATATCAAAGGGAACCAATGTTTTCAAAGATCACAATAAATCAAAGTAATGCATAAGTTTAGTCCTGATGCCACATTAAGTGTGCAACATCAATATAAAGAGGTGTTTTAATATTTCCAAGAAAACTCTTGGACAGAATTCAAGCAAGTATGCCCCACATTAAATTAATGGCTTAGGAAAATAATAGTGAAACCCTAGAGCTAAGCAATGTTTCCACCTATTAGCACACTTAAAGCAGAAAAAGTAAACAGCTATTGAAGATTACAATGTTATTTATACATTTGTTCAAATAGGAAAGCCCTTTTTGCATTCATATCAATTCCATAAAAATATGAAATTTTCAGAGAAATATAGTGAAAAAACTAGTTTTGAATGTGTTGTGATTAGACCTACATGCAGAAATTGTTTAGACTCTTATCAGGTATAGCAGTGGCAATAAGAAAATAGATAGCAAATATTTAAAAGATCATTTCATATGATCACTTATATCAACTCTTCACTGGTCTTTTCACCTTATTTCACTATTTCCAAGAATTCATGGTGCAGTGCTTATGTAACTATCAGTTATTTACAGTGAACAAATGTTTTGATAGGTCATTGTTCAAGAAAACACAGGAAAAGATGGAGAATTTCATCAGAGAATTAGAATCTAAAAAAAAAAGGAAAGAAAGAAAGTTCTGTACCTAAGTAACACAAAATATGAAACTAGGAACTCAGTGGATGGGTTTAACAGCAGATCAAAAATAGTAGAACATAGGATGAGTGAACTGAAAGATAGGTCAATAGAAAATGTCCAAACTAAAGTTCAGAGATGAAAGTCGGAAAGTTAGCCCAGAGGGAAAAAATTTTAGAAAAGTCAGAAAATAATTTATCCCAAATAAACCTGCAGTTAGAGAAATACTAACGGAGTTTTTCAAGTGAAAGGAAGATAATTCCAAGAAAATGCAAAATTACAGGGAAGAATGAAGAACAATGAGGGAGTAAATATATGAGTAAGTATAGACAAATACTGACTTTTCTGTTTAAACAGTAACAATAAGGTATTATGGAGTTTACAATATATGGAAATAAAATATCTGAAAATAACAAGAGAAAAGGTAGGAGGGAGAGAAATGAAATTTAGAGTGTTCTAAGATTCTAGCATTATTGGGAAAAATGATAGAAACAATCATTTATATTAAATATAAGTAAGTCAAGGCCACATGTTTTAACCTCTAGTTTAACCATTAAAAGAACAGTAAAAGAATGTATAACTCAAGTTAGGTGTAAGGAAAAAATGGAATAAAAATTGACTTGTAAAATAAGTCAAAGAAAAAGAAACATAAAACAGGAGAGTTATATAGACAGTAAGATAGTATTTAAACCAAAATATATCAGTAATTACATTAAATGTAAATGGATTATATACTTTAGCTAAAATTAAAAACTGAAAAACACCATAAATAGAAATAAAGGACAAGTCACAAACTTGAAGGAGACAATTCAATTCATATATAACCAAATGATTAGTATCCAGAATAAATGACTTTCATGAATCAACAAGAAAATGCCAGGGTAAGGGATCTGAATGCAAATTTCACAGATGAAAAAATGTGAATAGTAAATAAACATGAAAAGATGCTCAACCTCATTTGGAATCAGACACATTCAAATTAATCAGCAGACACCATGAGACTGACATAATGTCTGACAGTATTAAATGAAAACAAAAAGGAAGACAACACGAATTCTTACACAGTGTTGTGGAATAAACAGTGCAACTACTTTGGAAAAAATTATTCATTATCTAAGAAAGCAAAAGCAGCAACTTTACATCTAAGTAAATATTCTAGAGAAAACTGTAATGTATACCAGGAGATATATACAAGATTATTATACATGGCAAGACTGTTTTTATTTTTATTTTTAAAGATTTTATTTATTTATTTGACAGAGACACAGCGAGAGAAGGAATACAAGCAAGGGGAGTGGGAGAGGGAGAAGCAGGCTTCCCGCCGAGCAGGGAGCCCGATGCGGGGCTCGATCCCAGGACCTGGAATCATGACCTGAGCCGAAGGCAGACGCTTAATGACTGAGCCACCCAGGCACCCCGGCAAGACTGTTTTTAACAGTACCAAACTAGAAACCACCCACATGTCCATCAATAATAGGATGGATAAATAAATTATGCTATATTTATTTAGTGGATATATAGCAGTGAAAATACATGAATTATAGCCATGTTCTACAATAAGGAATATAATGTGGAGTGAAAAAAACTGAAGAATACATTCTACATGTCCTATTTATTTGAAGTTCAAAAATGAACAAATCAAAACAATGTATTATGTAGGGATATAAACATATGTTATAAGCCTATAAAGAAAAATAAGAGAAAGATAATCAGGATAGGTTAGCCAGTGTGAGGGACAGGAGGAAGAAGGAAGGATTAGGGGAGGCATATACAGTACAAATGAGACTCCAAAGGCAATAGCTGTTTCTTAAAATACAGGTTGGGCACATAAGAGTTATGGTTATTTGTAATTTTTATTTAATAATTTTTATATTTAAGTATTCCTTTGTATATTCTTAACATTTAATAAAAAGGACAATATAAAACATGCACTAGTCCTATCCCTTTTCATTTGTCACTCTATATAACACTGAACCTAATTTTTTTCTTCTAGTGAGAAAAATTATATAATGACCTAAAATATTTTTAAAGAATTAGTCTTAAACTATGAAAACCATAAAAAACATTTTCAAAACCAAACTCCTTAGATTATCTTAGTTTTTTTATAACTCATAGTTACAGTGTATACTTAAACTACAACTAATCCAAATGTTGTCAAAATCAATACACAGAAAATCCCAAAGTCACTGAACTACTTCATGCTACATGAAGTATAATCTAGTGCTTGGGCTAGCATTTTATCTTCAACTACACATTCTAACCACATGGATGCCTGTCTGTATGCTTCTATTGAAAAAAAAATTTTCATTGAGCAATAATCATTTTTCTTGAACCAAGGGGTCAATATGAGCAAAGGCAGAAAAGCCAGAAAAACCTGGCCTGAAATTCAGGCTCAGATCGGGTATGGGAGAATATGGTGCTCAAGAGAAAAGTAAGATGTTAACTACAGAAGACCTCCCATGTTCAAAAGCAACTTATATTGTTAAAAAACCTTAAACAATCTTAACACCAAAAAAATATTTGATATGGGATATAGTGTCTGATATGATGTGAGGTGAAGGCCTCTAGATGCAGTAGTGCCAGGGCCTACAGACATCTTAAAATAAAACTAAGAGAAAAAAGAAGAGTGAGGTCTTAGTTTCGGTCTTGTGGGCTGACTAAATAATAGTGTCATCAGCTAATAAAGGGAATATAGATGTTACAGCATATTTGGGAGGAAAACTAATGAGTTCAATTTTGGACATCATGAGGTTGAGCTGCCAAAGGAGCAACTTGACTTCAAGGACTTGTTGTTCCTAACATTAGGGCCTATGGTTAACACGGTAAATGCATAATGAACATTGACGGCTATAAATTATGAATCTGGCTCCCCCAAACAGATCATACATTATGTTGAAAACAAAACAAACTGATGTGAATTGGGAGAATCATCAATTGAAATGGGGAGTATCAGATATATCGATATGACTTCTTTTCATATTCTCCTTAACACTTCCCTGCTACACATCTAGTTCAAAATAAGGAAGATCATATTTCAGCATATAAATTACTCACAATGTGTATTCACAAATTCCCTACTCCCACTATAGCCCCTTTTACTCATTACTATTTTTTTTCCGTGTACAGTTTCAGGGTCATTTTCAATAACAAAAGGAAGGCTGTATGTTTCCTCCAGACATATGAATTAAAAACATTCCCATCAATTTCATGCTCATCTATGCTCCAAATTCTATTCTCAGATTTCCTGGACTGAAGTAGATGGGAAGTAATTATAAAATTACAGTGTAGGAATACAGTGATTGTATTCCTACAGTTCCTACAGGTAGGAAGGAGGAAGAGCTTGGGAGCTTTGTGTGCTACTTTCTCCACACTAAACCCTTGACCCTAGGGTGTTCACTGATGTCATTCAGTGAAAAGTGAGTGACAGCCACGCTAGAAGATGAGTGGAAAGTACCTGAACCTTGCAGTGAGGCGACACTGAGCTCAAATTCAGTTCTGTAACTTACTATGGGATCTAGGAGGGATTTAGGGCAGATGGCAAAAAAGGGGAAAGGAAGAGAGTGTTGTGCAGATATCTGTCTCTCCCTCACCCCACTTCCTTCTTCACTATTCTGGTCCATAAGTCTTTACATGTACACTCATTTACCCCAGCCACACAGACAACCAGACTATTTGGAAATGGGGTATTGCAGAATCCTAGAATTACAAAATGTTTGGCATAGAAAGAGGAAAAAACTGACTTAAGGGAATTCTGTGATTTACGCCGAATCTGTCTTTAGTTCATTTGGTGGTAAAATGAGTAAGTATTTGAATTTCCAGCCCAGATTTTTTCCCCCTGTATACCATAATTTAAACCTGAGAAACAACATAATTAAATAAGTGAAGAGGGATTTATACGTTATAATTTGCCATAAAAAGCAAATTTCCATGCCTGTAACAAGCTTTATTCTCCAAGTATACAACTGATTCAGAATTCAGTAGACAACAGTACTGGATTATATCATCCTTTTCATCAAGAAGATTAAGTCTTGTGGATGGGATTAAGAGCAATCCCTGCTCAAACAGGCATAAGCGATTGGAGGAGTTCCACATGGTCATACTAGAGCAACAACATCATCTTTCTGTTCTCTCCTTGTGGCTACCAAAAGAAATTGCCATGTCTATGACCTCCTTCTTAGGAAGTTTCTACTTTTAAGTCTTTTCCAAAGATGAATGAATGCACAAAGACAATGGATAATTATTCCAAGCCTTTGGAGAGGCAGCAATGGAGAGTGACTAAGAACACAGACTCTGAAGCCAGATTATCTGCATTCAAATATCAGCTACACAAATTATTAAATGTATGACCCTGGCCGAGTTTTACTCAACCTCCAGGTCCTCGGTTTCCTTCTCTGTAAAGTGGAGATCGTAACAGGACATACATCCTAGAATTGCTGAGAAGATTAAATAGGTTTGAGGCTTGGCATGAAGTAAGCCCACTGGATAAGCATGCTATCGTATTACTGTTCTGTTGTTATTGCAGGGCTAATGGAAATATTTGTTTCTGGGCACTGTACTGTAAGATAAGAACAGCCAAATACTAGGCAAAGTTCAGCTGACAGGAAAGAGCCAAGAGCTCCCAAGAAAAGCTGCTTCAATCAAAAGCCAACCTAAGAGAAATGATATTGGCTTTAATTTTATGAGTTACAAAGATCTTTTCTCTTAGTTTCTTTCCTTATTCAAGAAATATATGGGAGCTGACACAGCAGGACAGATGGGAGAAAACGGGTAAGATGAAATAGAAGAAAGCAGCTACAATAAAAATGCTTTAAAAGTTTTTCAATTCTTAATTACTGAGTGCTACCATTCATGAGGAATTTTTTAAGGGTCTCAAAGCTATTAAAATGGTAATTAGGTCCCAAGAAAACAAGAACCAATTCAATTACATGCTGGATGCTTTTAAAATTTAAAGCCCTCTAGTAAGAGGGTTTTAAATGAAGCACAGTTATAATTACAGGTCCATGACCAACCTTAAAGCCAAAGTGTAGGTTCCCGGCTGACGCTGGCTCTCACGAATAAGGTAACTCCCCTCAGCCACACTCAAGAGCTGGTCTGCTTCTTCTCGGGAGATCATGCCGTGAAACCTAAGAAAAAAGTCAATTCAGAAACTGAATGCTTTCCACCTTTTGTCAGTAAAGCAAGATAAAACAAAACCCTCCACCCTGTCCTGTTGTTTTCTAGACAAAGTACTGCCATATAATCGAAGGAGAGCAGTTGGGCTTAACTCTGCTTGTGTTTTTCTGGGCCTGGCCCCTGGCCAGCTTCTCTGTGGTAACAAGAACCGCACCAAAGTAGCTCTCCAATCCATTTAACAATTGTGAAATCAAAATCCACATCCATCTAAGGGAAGATCAACCACCTCTCTCAAGAGGACAATTCCCTTCTTATGTAGCTGTCTGACCATATGGACATACTAAAAAATACACAGCAATGTGTCCCATTTCCTTCCTTCATGCTAATGGCACTGCTCCAGAATTCTGGCTCACAGTCTAAGTTGGCAATTTTCCAGGACCCTGGGTTGCCCTTAATTGGCATGATTGCCCAATAATGTGCATAATCTGCATCACTGGATACTCAAGCCAAAAGCAAACAACAGTAATACTTGCTTTCACTCCCTGATAAAACCCTATTTTCGATTAACAGGGGAAAAGGCATGAAGAAGAAAAAATATAAATAACACATTCTTTACACCAAGACAGCAGATTCATCTATAGCATTCTGACATGAAACACTGAAAAAGAAAAAAAATGTCAGTGGTGACAGATGATTACTATTAAAAAGAAAAAAACCATCTTATATTTATATGGTGATTTACAATTACAATTTACAAAGAACTTACACATATATTATGTCCTTTCAGTAATTCAAGGATAACTGAATTGAGGGATTGCTCAAGTGAAACTTTGTGGTTTTTACTGGTATGAAAAAACAGCAGTCACTTGATTTTGGAATGATGTATTTAAAAGGCCCTGAAGTGCCACCTTAATAATTTAGGAACTTTACTAGAGGGCAAGTGGTAAGCTTTTGGAGTTTTTCTCATGAGGATGGTTCAGTCTTTCTCAATTTAAGTCTCAAAACAGTTCATGGTATGTATGTTCAAATCATGACAATCAGAGCAGCTAGGTTCAAAAGTGGACTCTGGGAATTTCTTATCTCCATATATTTCTCAATCATTCGGAACCAGATTCCTCAGACTCTGCCGGAGGCAAGAAGACAGTAACCTACCACTGGTGGTAACACATACCATTAGATTAGCATATTGGCATATTGTTTTAAGTTTACATGAAATCAGTTAATAAAGTTAGTAAAATTTAATATTTATTTGTTTTTAAAAACTCAATTAATTTAAAAGAAAATCACATTCAAGGACGCAAACTTTGGAACAGAACTTGACAAGGATATTTAAAGAAGTATAAAACTGTTCATACCATTTAAACCAAAATTTCCACCCCACAAAAAGCTTTATGCACTACGATGTTTCTGATGGTATTATTTTTAATAATATAGTTTAGAAGCAAACTAAATGCCAAAAAGCAGCTAAGTGATTAAATTATGGTACAACCATAAAAAACATCAGTGGCTCCCCGCCAACTCGTAAGCGCCTATGTTCTATTCACAAAAGTCTTGAAAACTTAAACAGAATTTTTAAAAATTTAAAAAACTTGCTATATACATCATTGTGTATCTGATACGATCTTAAGTCTTGAAAAACAACGGATTTCATTTGAGGAATGATGGGATTATAGGTAATTTTTTTTCTTCTTTCCCAAGGGCTATATTTCATTTTTTTAATAATCAGAAAAATTAAGCATTTAAAAAGTTATTACAACATTTTTCACAGAATAGAAAAATATTATTAATACTAAGTGGAAAAATCAGGCTATAAAATTATATGTATAAAATCTCAATTTTGTAAAACCATTAGGAAAATAGATCCTCAGAAGGTAATACTTCAGACTATTAACACTAGCTATTTCTGCATAGCATAAATTTACTTACAGAAAATCTGGAAAATAAAGAAAAGTGTAAAAATACACTGAACCACCCCACCCTGCTGTACGTACCTACGTGAATATACATTGATATGCTTAGTATATACATATACACACAAATACATACATTTTCCTCATACACATCTAGAATTATTTATTTATATTGCATCTTTCTTTTAACATCATTCCATACATACATTTTTCCATGCTATTTTCTTCTCTATACTTTATTTTCCGTTATTTTCACCAATTAGAATAATTATATTTGTAATAAATTTAACTCATTCAAACTTGAATACCTCCTTTATCTTGCTTTTATTTTGAGCAGAAGCATCCATTTACCTGTCTCTCTTACATATTCCAATCTATAAAATGTTTTCTCATAATCCATACTTACTCTCTTCCATAATACTTTGGTCTGTTTTCTACCTGTTTGGGAAGAAAAAAAAAGATATTTGTGAAAATGCAAATGTTCAGAACCTAACTCAACATTTTGTATATGTGGCAAATTAAAGCATATACTAAGAAAAAGAATTAGAATAAGATTCAAAACATCAGAGTCTGGAGTCCCATGTCTATCAGCAGGTTCATTGTGCCATTTTGACTTGTCACTTCATCTCTCAGATCTATTTCTTATCTAAAAAGGGCTGTGTATGTAAAAATAGTTGGATTAAATTTAATCTTTCATTTTGAGGATTTTATGAATCTGAAAAAATATTTACATCACTTTATTCAAAAAGTAAAATAAAACATCAAAAACTTAATGCCACAATTGTGTCAGAACAGATTGTGGCTTCCTCTCCCTTCCTGTTACTCCATATTTTCCATTCTGTTCACACCTCAGTATAATCTTGTCCTTTTTTCCTCCTATCAGCTCTTTCCTCACCAGAGTTTATCCCTGTCCTCCCCACAGCGTTCCACAGCAGGTGTACTGGCTGTGGCTAAGGAAAGACCCTGCAGAAAAGATTCTAAGGAATCTGTACTGGGGTAGACTGAAGGAGAGTATTTGGCCCATTCATTCAAGAAACATTTACTGAATGTCAAATGTGTGATAGGCACTGTCCTACCTAGAAGGGGACATATCGCTGCAATAAGACAAAAACTGTCAATACTCTTTTGAAACTCGGAGACAGACAAGAAGTTTCAAGAGAAAAAAAGGGAAAATAGAAAGTAGTAATAAGTGCTACAATAAAAATAAGAATGGGTAATGTAAAGGGGAGGGCTAATGAGGTATTTAAGTTGGGTGGTCAGGAAAGGCCTCCCTGAGAAGGTGACATTTCAACTGGGTTCTGAATGACCTGAATAGACATTTTTCCAAGAAGACATACAGATGGCAGACACATAAAGAGATGCTTGACATCACTAATTATCAGGGAAATGCAAATCAGAACCACACTAAGATTTATCACCTTACACCCGCCAGAATGGCTAGACTAAGAAACACAAGAAACAACAAGTTTTGGTGAGGATGTGGAGAAAAAGGAATCCTTGTGCATTGTTGGTGGGAATGCAAACTGGTCAGCCACTGTGGAAAACAGTATGGAGTGTCCTCAAAAAATTAAAAATAGAGGGGCACCTGGTTGGCCCAGTGAGTAGAGCATGTGACTCTTGATCTTGGGGTCATGAGTTCAAGCCCCATGTTGGGCATAGAGCTTACTTTTTTAAAAAAATTAAAAATAGAAATACCATAAAATCCAGTAATTCACTACCAGGTATTTACCCAAAGAAAATGAAAAACACCAATTTGAAAAGATATATGTACCCCTATGTTTATTGCAGTGTTATTTACAATAGTCATGTTATGGAAGTAGTCCAAGTGTCCACTGATGGATGAATGGATAAAGAAGATGAGGTATACACAACACACACACACACACACAATGGACTACTACTCAGCCATAAAAAAGAATGAGATCTTGACATTTGCAATAACATGGAGATATTATGCAAAGTGAAATAAGTTGGATAGAGAAAGACAAATACCATATGATTTCACTTATAAGTGGTATCTAAAAAACAAAATGAACAGATTATTAAAATACAGAGAACAAATTCCTGGTTGCCAGAGGGGAGCACGAGGGAGGGGACTGGTGAAATAGATAAAGGGGATTAAGAGATACAAAATCCTCGGGTGCCTGGGTGGCTCAGTTGGTTAAGCGACTGCCTTCGGCTCAGGTCATGATCCCAGGGTCCTGGGATTGAGTCCCACATCGGGCTCCCAGCTCAGCGGGGAGCCTGCTTCTCCCTCTGACCCTCTCCTCTCTCATGCTGTTTCTCTCTCGCTCGCTCTCCAATAAATAAATAAATAAAATCTTTAAAAAAAAAAAAAAAGAGATACAAAATCCAGTTATAAAATAAGTCATGGAGAAAAAAGTACAGCATAGAGAATATAGTCAGTAATACCGTAATAACACTGCACGGTGACAGACAGTGATTACCCTTACTGTGGTGAGCACTGAGTAACCTATAGACTTGTTGAATCAATATGTTGTATACCTGAACTAATATAACAACGTATATCAATTATACTTCAATAATTTAAAAATTAAAAAATAAAATTACAGATTAAAAAATATTTTAAATTATTAAAATTTAAAATGAAAATAAATATATTTATACCAATATACACCAATAGGGGAATAAGTAAGCTGATTTATAGTAAATGCAGTTTGGAGGAATGATGTAGATCTATAGGGACTAAGGTGAAGAAGTCACCAAAACAAACCACTGAATACAAACCTAAGTTATGGAATAATTATACAGTATGACACCAATTAGGAAAAGCCCATGTACACTAATACTTTAATATATATTTAGAGACTAGACAGATATCTGGAAAAATATATACCAAATTCAAATGGTTTCCTTCCAGGAAGGTTGGGGAGGACTGAACTGATGGGCCCATTGGGAAAGCAAAAGAGAGACTTCAGTATTAACTGTAATATAATTTTTTAAATAAAGAATGCATGTATGCATTGCTGATACAGCTGATTATCACTTTTAAAAAACAAATCGAGATTAACTTTTGTGTAATTTAATATTAAGAGTCTGAGGCACATTAGGATATAGTCCCCCCAATGGGGTCCCTCAAATCGTAAGCTCTTTGCAGGTGGCTGAAAGGATGGGAATGAGGTAAAAAGAAAGGAAAGTTCTTGAATACACTCTACTCGATGATGAAAATTCTGGACCAGTACAAAGGACTGGTGTGGCTGATGCACTGGGGGCCTTAAATGGTGCAGCAGTCCAACGGGTGTTACAACCCAAGACAATACTGACTAGTTGACAGTCCCTCATTAAGTGCACAATATGCTTCCATTGATTGCCTAAGCAGTCATCTTCATAACACAACTGATTAGGTCTTACACTGATGAATAACTATTTTGCTTTACCCAAAAGAACTTTGAATTAAAGGAAATTAGGTAAACATTGGATGCTTAATACAGTACTGTTATAATAGGCAATAGGTCCAAAATAAATCGACAAAACAATTGCCTCTTTTTCTGCTTTTCCATAATGGAAATATCAAATAAAACAAGTTTAAACTAACTCTTTTTTCTCTTTTACCTATAAAGTGAAGGGGAACAGAATATACCACTTCAGCATAAGGATTATTTTGAGTTGAATGCGATTAAGAAACCCCAAACACGGAAGGAACAATGAGCCCTCCCCCTTTCACCTCAAAGCAGTGCATAAATTTCTCTTTGTAAAGGTGTCCCCTCCCATAACAGGGAGAGAAGAACACAATGACTTCAGGGACAATTCTTATCAACTGAGATAGCTGGAGTCTGCATAATAAACCTTACCAAAAACCCCTTATTTACTAAACAATTCCTAATCACCTTTCCACAACTCACCCTAACCCTTCCAAGGCCCAAACCCCTTTTGCTCTGTCTGCTCCCTTCAGCACACTTTATCACCCTCTGTGAAAGTGGTATATAAATTATTGGATGAAACTGCCTCTTTGGGGTTTTCATGTATCTGCTGTGAGCCCCTCCTCCCTTGTGTGCATATGAAATAGACCTTTTCTACTGTTAATCTCTCTTTTTTCAGTTTGACTTGCAGGCCCGAGACACAGAACCTAAGAGGATAAAGGAGAAGTTTCTCCTTCCCTACAACAGCATTTAGATTTTTGCTGATGTGTCAGATATCATTACTTAAGTAGTGATCTGGAATAGTCTTTTCAAACAAGACAGGACAGCATTACTGATCGATAATTAAAAAGGGTTAATAATATGAACAATGATTATTAATGATCCCAATTAATTTATTTGCAAATACATCCACCTGGGAATTTAAATGTTATACGGAATAATAAAAATATATTTGTGCTTATACAAACATTTTATGCTTGTTTCTAAGTTTCAAAAAAAAAAGTTCATAATAAAACAGACTAAAACTGGCTGAAATCAATGTGACTACGTGAGAAAGGATTTTAAATTAGTACTTATGTTGAATTACATGCTTTAGCTTTCTCTAATTTTCTATGTTTAATAGTTAACATTTTTTTCATGATACCATATTATGGGTAGGAAAAATGGGAAATGAGGGGAAAAAAAAGATTCCAACTAGAAATAAAAGGTGCTGTAGTTTGGTTGCTATAATGTAGATCATGCTATCATGATGAGAAAGAAAACTAAGTTAATCTACCATTACTGAATATAAAGTGCATAGTAAATATAAGAATTCAATAAGTAGTAGATACCATTTTACAATATTTTAAGTATCAATGGAATCTGTTAAATTAACATTTACTGTAGTTTTGGTAACTAATGAACTATTTTTTATTGTTACTTTTTAACATAGTGTTATAAATTATTTTTTTCATATATAAAATATTTTAATCAAATTCACCAACCACATTCTTTCAAATTAAAGAAGTCTTATTTCTTATCTTATTTTCTACAAAAACAAGAGCTTGTTTAATATGTAAGTTTCTTGCTCTGCAAAGGAAATCTGAAAACAGTAGGAAAAAACAATAAAAGTACTATAAATGTTAATTCCCTTCCCTCCTCATGCACAATGTTATAGATTCAGCTCTCAGGTTATTATTTTTTTTTACTCTGTCCCATGGCTTTAGTTCAGAACAGTTGCCACCCCCCCTCCACCAAATTTTCCTAATTTAAATTCAAATTTAAAGAATATATATTTCTAGAGGCAATGCTACTAAAACAATGAAGCAGAACACTCAGAAAATTTCCAAAATGCTTCATGCTGCTCTTTTCTAACAGTGGTATCAACCTGGTCAGAAGTCACATGAAATCCTTATCTCCTTCTCGTTCCCATTGTAAAAACAATACTTGGAGGCAGGTACTTGAAACCTAGTCTGGAAGTCTATATGAGGCTTATAAAAGTTAGGGTATATATACATGAAATTGTAAGAAATAATAGAACCCTGGCCAAATATTATTATTTTTTTCAGGCAGCAGTCTAGAATATGTATATAAAGGCTACACACAAAAGTACAAATCTTTTCAAGTGTCAAGATTTTGTTTTACATTATTTTTTAAAGTGGCTCAGTTTGGAGGAGGAAAAGGGAGAAAAATGCACATTTCCTTCCTACAGTGGTAGTTTCTGAATTAAAGACTTAGAGTAAGTCACTCAGTACTCAACTCTAGCTTTTAAAGACTTACAGTAAGTCACTCAGTCACTAGTCACTCTAGCTTTGGTTCTATTTTAGTCTCCTGTATTAAAGTCAGGAAGGAGGAGAGGGAGAGGGGAGGGAGGGGAGGAGAGGGAGGAGAGGGAGAGGAGAGACAGGAAGAAGAAGAGGAGGCGTTTTACAACTGCTCAAAGACAACGGAAGACTGGAATTGGATAACCGGAAGGATGTGCTACACGTAGACAATGCAGCTTTCCATGGAAGCACAAATTTTTACACTACATTTTCTAAATTACTGGGTTTTTTTCCTCACTGCATTTTACACCATAGAAAATATCAAAATGGATAATAGTTAAGCTTCAACAAGTCAAAAAAATTTAAACTTACAAAAACTTCAAAACAAAACAAAACAAAAACAGAGCAGAGCCAGCATCGTGGAAGAGTAAGTACTCATCAGAGAGCTACATAGCTGGAAATGAATTTTAGGGAAGTGGTGACAAAAAAGAGATCAGAAATGTTATGGAACTTACAAAGATTGTTTAACTTTTTATCCTCCATTAATAGTAAGATAAACTTCTGGGTACCTGCTTGCCTCCGCAATTCTGTAACATTCTCGATGATATTTAGACCAAAGTTATAAGTGCTAAGAACGCAGCTTGTTTTCCACTGTATTTTAGACTTACCCAAGAAAACGATTAACCTTCGGCATGCCAAATAGGTTAGCTCTCTATTTACCGTCACATTTCACAAAGTCAATAAAGAATACGTATTTACAGGGACCCCTGGGTGGCTCAGTCAGTCGGGTGTCTGCTTTCAGCTCAGGTCATGATCCCGGGGTCCTGGGATTGAGCCCCGCATCGGGCTCCCTGCTCAGCAGAGAGTCTGCTTCTCCATCTGCCTCTCCCCCCACCTGTGTGTTCGTGCTCACTCTGCTCTCCTTCTCTCAAATAAATAAACAAAAAATCTTTAAAAAAAAAAAAAGAATATGTATTTATGGAGGGTTTTTTTAAGCTCTGTAATTACTACTTAGTGACTTGCTGAAAACCAATTCAGTTTCCTGGTATCAGTTAATTTTTTCTTTGTATTCACTCTTCTTTGAATTCACTATTCTCCCACTTTAGATTCAAGTAACTTCTAGGTTATAGTAGTAAAGAGGTAGAAACCACCAATCTGTTTTTTAACAGTTAACTGATAAAGGGGTTCTTTTTGGAATTGTAGTTGTGATCTCCAATTTTATAAATATACTTCTACATTAAGGTATAGATTTTGACATCAAAACATACCTTACTACCCAACTGCTTACTGAACACTGAATTTTAAACAACAGCAAAAGATGACCCAAAAAGGGGGGGTATGCATTTCAAAAGTAAAATAAGGTGAAAACAGACCTTTGAGTGATAGACTGATTTTAAAATAAATAGGTGGTTTTAATAATTCAATATTACTTCTCAGAATTCATAAAAAAATGCTCTTCAGCTCCAAAGTATTTTATAAGTGTTAAGTAACAGATCATCACAACACCTAAGAGATCTATGAACATGATAATCTTTATTTTTATAGAATTAAAATTGAGGTATAGGCTGTCAATATATAGCGGTTAATCAGCAGTGAAGCTATGATCTCAATTAAGGTGCTTTCCTCTCCTGAAACAAACTCTTATACTCCCACCTAGCAAAATATGTCCTCTAAAACAGAGTAAACGTAAAACGAATGCTTCAAACCTCCCATTCATTCACTTAACAAGTCTTTATTTAAGCACCCTACTTAATGTGTCAAGTACTGTTCAAGGCACCTGGGACATACAGATGAACAAAACAGATCAAGATCCTACCCTCATGGAGCTTATATTCAAGGAAGGGAAGATCACAATAAACAATAAACATAATAAATAAGTAAACTATATATTATAGAATGTTACAAAATGAAAAGTCTTATAAAAACAAAGTAGAATAAGTAAGACTTGTAAATGCTGGGGGGTGATAAAATATAATTTTAAATACAGTGGTCAGGATGGGCCTCATTGAGAAGGGAAGACTTGAGAAGACCTGAAGGATATGAAGAAGTAGCCATTTGGATATTAGAGAGAAGAACATTCCAGGAAGAGGAGATAATGAAAGGGCTTGGAGAGAGAAACACAGCTAGAATATGTGGAAAAACAAGAAGGCTGGAATGCTCGAAGCAGGATGGGGGAGAGGAGGAGAGAAGATAAGCACAGAAAAATAAAGTGATGGGGAGATTATGTAGAGCCCTGGAAGTCCTTATAAGGACTTGGCTTTTACTCTGGGTGAAATGGGGAGCCAATGCGCAGTTCTGAGTAGAAGAGTGACAAGATCTGACTGAAATTTTAAAAGGAACATTCTGTGATGAGAACAGACTACAAGGGGAAAGATCAGTTAAGAACTATTTCAATTACACAACTGAGAGATTACTGTATGTTGGGGTAGAATAATTTACTATGACAAATCAATTGAAATACATACTAACTAGACATAACAGAAGTTTATTGCTTGCTTGTATAACATCAGGAAGACAACTGTCCTACATCTAGACAGCTTCCATCTTTTAGCTCTGCCACCATCTTTTTGAGGTCCCCTGTTTTTATCTGAATCCAAGCAGAAAGGAACATAATATGGAGGAACTTAGATGGGAAGTTTTAATGGGTCCAGCATTCAAGTTCACTTCTATTCCACAAGAGAAAACTGTAATATGGACATAACTATATAAATGAAGATGGAGAAATTTAGTCCAACCAGGTTTCTCAAGAAAGGAAGAACGGATTTTGGTGGGTATCTAGCAGTTCCCACAGTTAATACCCAAATGGTAGCCAAGGAAATAGTAAGAAGTGATAGGATTGTTAACATATTGTGCACATATTCTGAAAACAGACCCCAAATGATTTCCTGATGAATTAATCATGGGATGGTGAGAGGGGAAAAAAAAAAAAATCAAGGATGATGCATGGTTTTTGATCTAAGCAACTGGAAGGAACTGCCATTAACTGACATGTGGACACTTTTTTTTGGTAAGAGCAGGTTTTTGGGAGGAAGATAAATGTCAGTTCTGCTTTGAATGTGTTATATTTGAGATGGCATCAAGGGAGGATGTAGAGTAAGCAATTGACTACATGGTCTGGAATTTGGGGAAAGAGGACTGGACTGGAAATATAAGATGTATTAAAACCTGAAACTGGCAATACTGTCAGGGAATAAATACAAGCAGAGAAGAAACGAAGATCAAGGACTGAGCCCTGGAGTATCTGAACATTGAGGTCAGGGAGAAGAGGAACCAGCAAAGGTGACTGTGAAGGCAGGAGAAAAACCAAAAGACTGTAACGTCCTAGAAATGAAGTGAGAAAAGCGTATCAAGGTGAGAGTCATCCCCTGCGCCCCGTGCTGCTGAGAGGCTAAGCAGAAGAACCGACCATGAGACTGAGCAAGGTGGAAGTCATTGGTGACCTTGCCTACGCAGTTCTGATGGAGTAGTAGTGGGTAACAGCCTGGCTTAAGTGGGTTTAAGAGAAAAGAGGAGGAGCAGGATTGGAAAGAGCAAGCATTGACAGCACTTTCAAGTGTTTTCTACAAATTGGGCAGGGCAGATGGATAAAGTAGGGTCAAGATAATTTTTTAAGATGGGAGAAATAATAGGATATTCATGGGCTGATATAAAAAGAGAAAAACCGTTGATGATGAAGGAGAGGGGGCACTGCTAGGATTAGGTCCTTAAGTAGATGAGAGGAAATAGGGTCTAGTGTATTGGAGAGCTGGCCATGATCTATGATAACAGGCAAGAATGCAGAATACATGGACCCGAATGCTAAAGGTTGAGTCGATGTGGCACTGAAAGTTTGTGGAAGTTCTCTTCTAGTTGCTTCAATCAGGAATAGAGAAGGAGAGGAGGAATAGGTAGTAAAGGTTTGAGGGGAAAGCACAGTATGCCTACCAGGGAACAGTAAGTATCAACTTGAGGTTCATAAATTTAATGTGAAGCCTGTTCAGCACTTTGTTTTTCTCTAGCCATATTCAGTTTCTTGGGAGTACATGCAAAGTAGGCAGGAGTAGATTTAAACAGGGTTGTGGTTTTGTCAAGCAAGTATGACATTAGAGAAGATCATGAGAGGGAAGCAGACTGGTTCATCAACATCTACTAGACTTCTCTCTCTCATTCGACCCCATGACTATCTACTCACCAAAGTCCTGTGAATTCTCCTGCTTTATGTATTGCCATTTCCTGCCCCTCTTGGTTATTCTCAGAAACAGTTTATATGCCTTTATCACTTTTCACTAGGATTACTGTAATCCCTCCTAAACCAGTCTTTTTGTCTCTAAAATGTCCATCTTCCTTTCTAGTCCATCTTCCACACTGCAGACAGAATGTGCTTTCTATGCCTAAATCTGATCACATTAATACTTTCATTTCCCATAGCTATCAGGATAAACTCCAAATGTCTACGCTTAGAACACAGAAGTTTTTATTAGTGATGCCTGCTTAGCTCTGGGGTTGCATCTGCCATGCTCCCACAAGTACTCTGCGCTTGCCCTTAGGAACTGCACACACATAACGAGGGAATTGCCACCGAATCTGCTATAATGCTGGATTATACATCCTCCACCTAGACAGGAAGATCCTTGAGGAGGGGGGACTTGTTTTATATGCCTCAAATTCTGAAGATTTAGCAGATAGAAGACCCTCAGAGAATACTGATTCAATGAATACACACATGCCACAAAAAGGACCGGAGCCTAAGAGCTACAGACATTAATACACATGTTTTTGTAAACCATATAATAAGAGCATTATGTTGCAAAATAAGTTGCACAACAACATTCATTCATTCATTCAATCAGTGAACATTTAAGAATCTTTATTACATACAAGTCATCATAGTCAGGTGCTGAATATAATCTACTGGGATGAGACAGTAAGTAAAGAAACATTACAGTCAATTTCCTACTTATATGACCAGACTTGAAGAGAGACTTTTTAAAACATGTGCTAGCAAAATGTATATCAAATATACATCTAACTGGCATTGTGACTAGAATTAGAATACAACATGAAATGTGTAACTTTCTCTATATTTCTCATTACACTAACAGCACTGAACTTGAGTTTGGTGCATTCTGTCCAGCCTCAGTCTGCTTTACCCATTTACCCTAGAAAAACACAACTGTTGTTGCTGTAATAATAAGAAGCTTCCTCAAAAATGCTTTCCAGGGCGCCTGGGTGGCTCAGTTGGTTAAGCGAGTGCCTTCGGCTCAGGTCATGATCCTGGAGTCCCTGGATCGAGTCCCGCATCGGCCTCCCTGCTCGGCAGGGAGTCTGCTTCTCCCTCTGACCCTCCCCCCTCTCATGTGCTCTCTCTCATTCTCTCTCTCTCAAATAAATAAATAAAATCTTTAAAAAAAAAAAAAATGCTTTCCAGCTCCCTGAAATATTAGCTTCAAAAATATGTCACAGAGGGTAGATATTTGGTTTTATGCATTTAAAAATCATAACTATATTCCCACTATTTGGCTGCCAGAAAAAATAACAGTGTATCCATTTTAAGGCTCCATGTTTAAGGATGCTCAAATACCCAACTAGTTTGATTTATACCATATTAGTATGAATCAACTAAAGATATGGAAGTTCTTTGATATCTCTACTTAAATATACATATTGTATACTGATGTAGTTTATACTTGTGTCTGCATCTCTATATACACACACACGCACATGCACGCACGCACACACACACACACACACACCCCATACATATATGCATTTGTTTGAGTTCAACCAGGTACTTGACATAAAATAACAAAATCACTTTTTACATAATTGAAAATCATGTAAGTATACATTTTATATTATAAACTATATTTCATTGAATTATATACTTATACAGTTCTATATTGACCCAGAGTTGTATACACAAACATATGTACCATTACTGTATAGGTGATAAGGGATTTCCAGGGTAATTCTGATTATGTAAGACTTCCACTTCACATGCTAAATTCAGAATTAACTCCACTATAAGATAAAACTGCACTGTAACAATATTATTAAGAGTCATTTTCAAGCTTTTACGTATTTGCTTGTCTCTAAAGCATGCCTAAAGTACTTAGTCGTGGACCTGGACACCTTTCCCTTTAAAAAGATTTATTTATATTTAAATTTCAAAATTTTCTCCTAACAATAGCTTTTAATAGAAAAATGTTCTGTATTTTAAAATTCACAATGGCAATTGGTAAGATCTTCTGAAATTAGAAAAAGTGTATTAGTTACAATTTTATTTTCTGTCAAATTATTCTACTTCTTACTATTAGATATATTGTGTTTTAGAGTTCTGTCATCAATAATTTATGATTTAACAGTTGAATAATTCAGGTTTTAAAATAAGTGCCACACATCTTGGTCTCATGAATGTGAACAGAAAATCAGCTGAGAAAGAGCAGGACATGGAGCTCATCAGTGGAACTAAGGGCTTAGATCACGAGAGAAGGTCACGAGACATGGCTGGTAACTAGATATATATTCCCTTTGGGTGTGCATAATTCCCCAGCCTCTGAATTTATAATCTGTGATACAATGCTATGGGGTTAGAAGAAAAAGGAATGGAAATGTGCACGTCCACATAAACAGGGTCAGCTCTCCCTTTCTTATGACTATAGTAGAGAAATGTCCTTCAAGACAATGTCATTGGACCATTTTTATAATTGTAATTAGCACCCACAGAACTTAATAACCTTTGTTTAAAAGAACCATCAGTTTATCTACTGCATTAACTTTTCTCTTTTCTTCTACACATTTCAGTGGTAATTAAATCCTGTTGCCTTTTCCCCCTTAAACACAGTGACCACTTAGTGCTTAATGTCCCAAATCCAATTCCTCAGTTAAATATTTGAGTTGAACAGCAACTGGTTGCTCAGTACAGTTTTATTTTTAGTACTCATCACTCCCAAGAACCTTTAATTCTCCCAAGCCAGCTATTTATCATTTAATCGAGACTAAAACTGAAACTTTCTTTATTCAATAAGTATTTTATGTTAGCTCCATCTCACTGATTAATGCTTTACTTTCATTTCAAATAGATATCTAAGTTATTTGATTGTTTTACAGGCATTTAATGAGACTGAATATTGCTCAAAATAAGTAGATGAGCAGCATTAGTGACATACTCTCAGTATCTATATTTATAAATTTAATCATTAGAGCAATATTGAATGGGGATGTCATTTCTTTAAAATGAGACCATTTCCTGCTCTTTATTAATTGCCCTTTAGTTATCACCAGGTAAAAACAGAAAGACATTGTTGAGTATTACAGAGATTGGTCAAATATAGAAACAAGTTGTTATCACTAATTTGCTAATTAAATGTACATACTTTAGTCATGCATAATTAATCTTTATTAAGCTGTCAAAGTTGAGTAGCTAATAGATTATTAGTTTTGAACAACATGAGAAGGTGGTTACAATATGATAGGAGAGCCAGTCCACGGTAAACACTTCTGCCCACAGAGCAGCATTCTGTGCCCACCAATTTGCCCTTAGAACATGATTACTAATTTCTTATGAAAGAAAACTAAGCAGAGTGAAAACAATTTAAATAAAATCTCAGTTGCACCCTTTGTTTTCCGGTGCTTCTATGCCTTCCTTTAACCAACAGTGCAGAATACGACACTCTTGTTTTTCAGTGGATGACAGTATTCAGTCAACTGCATCACAAAACTAAATCAAGAGAAATTATTTTCAGAGACTCTAAGAGCCAGCCAATCTCCTAGCATTCCATGTTTGTATCAAAGTGGAGCACCAGAAGCCTATATACTTGGAAACAGTTTAGCAACCTTTCAAAATTAGCTTCAGTGACTGTTGTTCCTTAATGTTATACCCGCTGCTATGAGAAAGGATCGAAAGTCTACTTTTACACGGGCTGTGAAACTACAGTTGGTCAACGTAACATCAGTAAATGTACTTCATATAATAAGCCACATGATTTTTTGAAAAGAATTTAGTACAGGTAAAAGCTGGATCTTTTGGGGCGCCTGGGTGGCTCAGTTGGTTAAGCGACTGCCTTCGGCTCGGGTCATGATCCTGGAGTCCTGGGATCGAGTCCCATGTCAGGCTCCCTGCTCAGCGGGGAGTCTGCTTCTCTCTCTGACCCTCCTCCCTCTCATGCTCT
>NC_138371.1:52503650-52569211 GCF_054177405.1 Leptonychotes weddellii | reverse complement strand
TGATTCCCTTTTCACACAATGTTATTGATCCTCAATCAGCAATGCAATCAATTGACACATTTGCTGTTTCTTTTTTATCTTTTTCAACTTTTCTTCTTCCTTTTATTATGTCTTCATTTGTGTGGCCTCAAATTCTTTTGAGAAAGGCAAAGTATAGATATTTCTCAAGAAAGATAATTGTGTATATGAACCATGGAACACTACATCAAAAATTAATGATGTAATGTATGGTGATTAACATAATAATAAAATAAATAAATAAAATATAAGTTCTTATCTATTAAAAAAAAAGAAAAAAGAAAGATAATTGTGTTACTAGTACTTTCAGACTTTTCACAGAACTACCGCCAAAATCTCACTTTCTGTTAAAAGTTTAAAAGGTTGTGTCTGGTCAGAGTATGAAACAAAATGAAATTTTTTTTTAAACAGCATTTTAAAAAAAATTCTCACTACACATGAAATTATTTCATCATCCTTGATCATGGCACAGTAGCAATAAAATGCCACCATTAAACACTACATACTTATTCCATACATACATATGTGCAGACTGGACATCTACAAATATTTAAACTGCAACATGACATTTAAAAGATAATCTCATGAAATCCCTGACTAATTCGATAAATTAATACTCTTTATGACTCTATACTTTCAGAGCTATTCAGTGTTTTTTAACCAGTTTTCACAATAACAAGATCTATTTCAACATTTTTTGAACAATGCAGAAGCAATTCCTTTAAATAGTATATCAGCTAAGAAAGTTATTGATTCCATATTACCTAATATAGTTCTTATTCAAATTTCTCTAATTATACCCCAAATATGCAGCTTTAGAGAGAGAGAGAGGGGGATCTCTATTTCTAAGACCCTATCAAGCTACCCGTACCGCAGCTGGGTGGCATTTAGTCTCCTTCATTGTAGAATGGTCCCACCACTGTTATTTCTTTTACGAAAATGACATTTGCAGGACAGATGTCTTATAGAATGTACACATTTTGGATCTGTCTGATTCATACTTCATAAAAAGACAGAAGTTAAGCATTTTGGCAGAAATACCATATAGACGGTTTTGTGTATGCCTCATTACATCACTTCCGGAGACATGTCAGTTTGACCCATTACAGGTAATGCCAAATTTGATCACATGGATAAAGGTGTGACTGCCAGATCTCCACTATGAAAACATATCTTTCTCTTTGAAATTCATAAATAATTGGTAGGGTGACACCTTGAGACCATGTATATATCCTCTTCACCTACAATCTTTCACTCAGTGGTTTTAATGGTCAATGATGATCCTTGCCTGACTCAATTATCAGCACAAATCATTATCACTCTACACATTTAGCCACCCTTCTGCTGTAAAGGACAACTTTACATTCTGCCCCTCTCCCCTTTCTCTTTGTATTGGGGTAGGGTTTTTGGTAAGTATCACTATGGACTAACACATTATCTTTTCATTCAATGTGTTATAATTCATTACTATCATTTTTCTTTTTGATTTTCAAATTGTCCCAAATTTGGCCTGTGAGAACCCTTCTTTCAGGTGGGCTGCTAGGTCTTTTGACATGTCCCATCCATTTCTGAGCTCTCCTTGCTTTCTGATATAAAATGTTCTAGGATCTCATTGCCCCATGTTCTGGAATCAGGAATTTCTCTAAGGAGCATTGGCTCCTTTTAGGAAATAGTATTTGGAAACCAAACTTTGGGCACTGAGTATGTTCATTCTTACTAGGGCATCATTGCTTCTAAGGCCTTTCCATGGACTGACATAGAAAATAAATTTTAAAAGATCTGTGAGTTCATATTTATACCTCCAGTTCAAATTCAAAACCATGCTGTACTTCTCAGTTCCCCCCTACTCCATATTTGTATCTCCTCAGAACACTGGTTCCCCAAAATCCAATATAGTTACTCATTTGCTCTGTCCTACATTACACACAAAATCATTTCAGAATTACTATATAAGCACCACTAACAACAACAAATTGCTAAGTATAAAGATCTCTTTGTAGGTTATGATTCTTAGAATATTTCCCCCCAAGTCTTTACAGTCAAAATATTTATAAGCTACTTAAATCAATTTTGGGGTATGTTATGAATTTGTTAGGTTCATTTGTTTCTATTTGTATTCAAATTTAAAGTTTGTTTTTTTTTATCATTTTTTACTTAATTTTGTTGTTTGAATATGTGAAATACTTGCATAGTTCAAAAGTCACAACTATAGAAAAACATATCCTCAGGGAAGTCTAACTTCCATCCTTATCCTCCCCACACTGCCCCCCGACCCCGACACTCCTTACAGATAATTATTTCATTGGTCTCTGGGTTAATCCTTCCTATGTTTCTCTTTTGCAAAGATAAGCTTTATTTTTTTTTATTTTTCCCTTCTTCATTACTAAAAATGGACCATAATTACCGTACAGGCATACCTCATTTTATTGTGCTTCACTTTACTGTGCTTCACAGATACTGTGTTTTTTTACAAGTTGAAGGTTTCTGGCAACCCTGCATCAAACAAGGCTTTTCCTGACATTTTTCCAACAGCATTTGCTCACTTTGTGTCTCTGTGTCACAACTTGGTAATTCTCACAGTATTTCAAACTTTGTCGTTATTATTATATTTGTTATGGTGACCTGTCATCAGAGATCTTCGGTGTCACTATTGCAATTGTTTTGGAGCACCACAAACTGCACCCATATAAGATAGCAAACTTGATTGCTACATGTTCTGTATTCTGACTTCTCCACCAACCGGACATTCCCCCATCTCCCTCCTACTCCTCAGACCTATTCCCTGAGACACAATGATACTGAAATTAGGCCAATTAATAACCCTACAGTAGCCTCTAAGTGTTCAAGGGAAAGAAAGAGTCACACATCTCTCACTTTAAATCAAAAGCAAGAAATGATGAAGCTAAGTGAGGAAGGCACGTCGAAAGCCGAGACAGGCCAAAAGCTAGGCCTCTTGTACCAGTTAGCCAAGCTGTGAATGCAAAGGAAAAATTCTTGAAAAAAAATTAAAAGGACCATAGGGGTAGGGGGAGAAGGAAAACTGAATGGGAAGAAATCAGAAGGGAGACAAACCATATGAGACTCTGGACTCCAGGAAACAAACTGAGGGTTGTGGAAAGGGAGGTGGGTAGGGGGATGGGGTAACTGGGTGATGGGCACTGGGTGATATACTCAACTAATCAATCACTGAACATTATATCAAAAACTAATAATGTACTATACCTTGGCTTCTTGAATTTAAATTAAAAAATGGTTATAATAGTAAAGTTTATGCCATGTATATTTTGCCACAATAAAAAGAATTAGAATCGTGTAAAAAAAAAAAAAAGTGCTACTCCAGTGAACACATGAATGATAAGAAAGCAAAACAACCTTATTGTTGATAATGGAGAAAGTTTTAGTGGTCTGGATAGAAGATCAAACCAGCTACAACATTCCCTGAAGGTAAAACCTAATCTAGACTAAGGCCCTAATTCTCCTCAATTCTAAGAAGGCTGAGAGAGGTGAGGAAGCCGCAGAAGACAAGTTGGAAGCTGGCAGAGCTGGTTCATGAGGTTTAAGGCAAGAAGTCATCTTCACAGCATAAAAGTGCAAGGGGAAGCAGCAAGTGCTGTTGTAGAAGCTGCAGCAAGTTCTCCAGATGATCCAGCTAGGATCATTCATGAAAGTGGCTACCCGAAACAACAGATGTTCATTGTAGATGAAACAGCCTTGTATTAAAAGACGATGCCATCTAGGACTTTCATAGCTAGAGAGAAGTCAATGCCTGGTTTCAAAGCTTCAAAAAACATGCTGACTCTTGTTAAGGACTAATGCAGCTGGTAACTTTAAGATGAAGCAAGGCTCCTTGATCATTCTGAAAATCTTAGGGTCCTTAAGAATTACGCTCAATCTACTCTGCCTGTGCTCCATAAATGGAACCATAAAGTCTGGATGACAGCACATCTGTTTACAACTCGAATTATGGAATATTTTAAGCCCACTGTTGAGACCTACTGCCCTGAAAAAAAGATTCCTTTCAAAATATTACTGCTCAGTGACAACACACTTTGGGTCACCCAAGAGCTCTGATGGAGATGTACGAGATTGATGATGTTTTCATGCCTGCTAACTCAACATCCATTCTATAGCCCATGAATCAAGGAATAATTTTGACTTTCAAGTCTTATTGTTTAAGAAATACATCTCGTAAGGCTATTGCTGAAAACCTTGAGGAAAGGATTCACCATTCTAGATGTCATTAAAAACATTCATGATTCATAAGAGGTCAAAATATCAACATTAAATATAGGAGTTTGGAAGAAGTTGATTCCAACCTTCACAGATGGCTTTGAGGGGTTCAAGACTTCAGTGGAGAAAGCAACTACAGATGTGGTGGAAACAGAAGAGAACCAGAAGTGGAGCCCAAAGATGTGACTGAACTGCTGCAATCTCATGATAAAACTTGAACAAATGAGGGGCCGCTCTTCACGCATGAGCAAAGAAAGTGATTTCTTGAGATGGAATCTACTCCTGATCAAGATGCTGGGAAGACTCTGGAAATGACAACAAAGGATTTAGAGTATTCCATAAACTTAGTTGACAAAGAGGCAGCAGGGTTTCACGGACTCTAATTTTGAAAGAAGTTCTGCTGTAGGGAAAATGCTATCGAACAGCATCACATGCTACCAAGAAAGTGTTCATGAAAGGAAGAGTCCATCAATGTGGCAAATTTCATTGTTGTCTTATTTTAAAACATTGCTACAGCTACCCCCACCTTCAGCAATCACAGCCCTGATCAATCGCAGCCATCAGCACTGAGGCATGGACCTTCACCAGCAAAGAGATTACAATTCACTGAAAGCTCCGATGACAGCATTTGTAGCAATAAAGTATTTTTAAATTAAGGTGTGTACATTGTGTTTTTAGACATAATGCTATTGCATGCTTAATAGACTACAGTATAGTGTGAACATCACTTTTATATGCACTAGAAAGCAAAGAAACTCATTTGACTCTCTTTATTGCAGTGGGTCTAACCGAAATTATTGTAATTTCAATGTCTCTATATATATTTTCTATCTGGAAATCATTCCAGATCAACTCATAGAAATCTTCCTTATTCTTTTTAATATCCCAGTTTATTCAATCAGTCTCCTATGGACAGACACTTAGGCTTTTTCTAATATTGTGCTGTTACAAATAATCCTGTAATAAACAACTTTGGGCATATGTAATTCCCTATTTGTACAGGTAATTCATCAGGGTAAATCACTAGAACTTGGACTGGGAGGTAAATGCGGGCAGAGTTTTGTTAGGTCTTACAAAACTCTCATAAGATTGTAGCACCTTACATTCCCATCAGCCATACCAGAACGTGTTTGTTTCTTCACAGACTTACCAGCTAAGCATATTCTAATCTTTTGGACTTTTGCCAATTTGAAAAGGTGACAATGGTCTCTCTCCGTGTATTTTAATTTGCATTTCTCTTATTGTTCATGAAGTTGAACATCATTTCATATCTTTTTTGGTGAACTGTTCATGTCTTCTGCTCATTTTTAAAACCACAACTTAAATCTTTTCTTAATGGAAAAGTTACTTCAATAATGCCTTCAAACTTTGTTTCAAAAAGAATAAAAAATAAAAATTGGAAGAAGAATAGATGACTTAACTGAGAATACTAAATAGCACTTAAAACTATACTGTCACATTCTATACTGTGTTCTGAATAGTTCATCAAAAAGTGGCAGTTATTTTAATTGAGAAGAATGTTAAGAAAATGCATTCAAGTACAACTTCTTGATGCTAACCAACATAACTAGCTAAGCCCACAAATAACATGCTACTGAGTAAGGTCAAAGTTCAGGAAACAGATGATTGAGAGACATTTTGTTATAACAGTTTCATCACACCCACCTCATTAGTACAGGTAATTCTTCGAGGATGAGGGGCTTCCTGTTGCAACTGATACACTGTAAAGACAGAAAGTAAATCATTCCATATGAGCTCACAGAAATTGTCCTTACTCTTTTAAGTGTTATAGTTTATTCAGTTAGTCTCCTATGGACAAACATTCAGGTTTTTTTCTAATATTCTTGGTAATTTAAACTGGAACTCAGCTGAAATTTAAATTGCACAATCATTAAGTGATTCATCAAAAATTAATTGCTAAATTCAAGATGAGAAGATATATGATTAAAGTACTTAACATTTTTCAATCGCCTTAGCAGTATCAATGCTTATATAGTTATTAATGAATTTCTCAGTACCTGGAGACAGTAACAAAACATTGTTAATCAAGTTCAGAGATCACAAATAGGTATCTTGAGGTCAAAATTGGCTCACATGTTTGGTTTGCTGTTTTCTAAATTTAAATTTGTTTTTAACATTTAAAAAAAGAGATTTAACAGCAACAACAAAGGTAAAAGAGAATTCCACTTCTGAAAAATAAGACAACATCAGAGCAAGCACTCAATAAAGGGGAGCTAATTATGAGCCCTCCCTGCAAACAGGGGCATCCATGCTCTACTTGCCCTCCGTTGGCACTTGGCTCACTTGCCTCATTCATTACAGGTTAGGGCCCTGTTGCAGTCAAGCAATTCCTATCAAAAAGCAACAAAACTAGAGGCGCCCAGGTGGCGCAATCAGTTAAGTGTCCGACTCTTGATTTCTACTCAGGTCACGATCTCATGGCTGTGAGATCCAGCCCCGCATAGGGCTCTGCGCTCAGTGGGGAGTCTGCTGGAGGATTCTCTCTCCTTCTACCCCTCCCCCTGCTCATGCTCTCTAAATAAATAAATAAAATCTTTTTTAAAAAGACAATAAAACGATATTTATGTAAAAAGAGTCCTCAACTTAGACATCTTGCTAGTTCTATTTTCCTATTGGTTCGTATTTTTAAGTTTTTAGAATTATGTTGGGTAGAGCTCAGGCACTGAGGTTACTAAAAGAAACTATAAAATTCAGTAGCAGAATTGTCACACACAAAAAATGTCATTTTTAAGAACATGATAGCTACTGTAAGACATGTAGAGATACAGAAAATACAAATCACCTATACATTTAGTGCTCAACATTCTTCAAGGGGAAACAAATTACCACCACGATTTAATAACAATGTGAGGCTTCACAGATGCTCTTACACAAAGAAATGTGCAAGGTACAAGTCAGAGCAAAGGGAACAAAGGTAAACTGAAAACCAGAAAATGCAGACGAGAATTTTAAATAGGCTTCTAGCCAATGAGATTATGAGATAAAATCTTTAAGAAGTAAAGAACATTAGTCATTTTTGTACATTCTTTGAACTATACTCCCCAGAAATAAAAAGACACCAGCAGGGATGGGGGAAAAAGCCTCTATGGCAATATTTTTAGAGACTGTTCATATTTTGCTTACTATAATTAGCCCAAAGTAGCAACCTATTAAAATAAAACTATCTGTTGTTCTGGGAACATAAAGCCAAGAATCGGAATTGCTGCTCCTTCAAGTCAGCAAATGGCAGCAACTTACAAATAACAAATTTAGGATAACTCAACATTTACAAAGATGTTAAAAATGTGTATTTACACTACAGGTTTCGGGCGCCTGGGTGGCTCAGTTGGTTGGGCGACTGCCTTCGGCTCAGGTCATGATCCTGGAGTCCCGGGATCGAGTCCCGCATCGGGCTCCCTGTTCGGCGGGGAGCCTGCTTCTCCCTCTGACCCTCCCCTCTCTCATGTACTCTCTCTCATTCTCTCTGTCTCAAATAAATAAATAAAATCTTAAAAAACAAAAAAAACAAAAAACTACAGGTTTCTTAGGTTGCTCATCCGAGTCCAGAGATAAACAAAAACCTTCAGTACTGTGCAGTAGTGCATTCATGGATTGCCTCTTAAAGCTACTCTGATTATATTAATCCTATTTCCACTTTTTAAAAATCTGAAATATCTTTTACTTGAAAAAATAATATTCTCTAGGAAGCAAGGAAGGGGACATAAAGGGCTAAGAACCTAGACTCTTTGGAAAAGATTTTTATTCTAATGCAAAGTTTAAAGAGCAATATAGAATTCAAATGTCTCCCTTTTGTATTCGGGAAAGCAATTCCTAAAAAACCAAACACACCCAAAAACCCACTCTTTTCACCCACTCCTTCTATCAAGATAGCCTCCTGACTTACCACTTATATAATCCTTTTGCATACAAAGAATTAGGATTTGAGAATAATTGCATTGCTTGAATTCTTAGTTAGCTTCTCCTCGCATTAGTTTTTATCAGCCAATGTCAACAAGTGGTCACAAGTTCAATATGGAATTCCACATAAACTCAGAGGGATGAGATACATTCCAGACATGCAAACCAGAGACAGACCTTATGGAAACACTCCTGTTTTCCCAAATCTATGCTATTCCCAAATCCTGCTGCAAATTAATTTTTCAATCATGTGTATAAAATGAAATGAATCTTCCTATCTAATGATCTTATTATTTCTCTATCACTTATAAAGCACTATAACACACCCAATTTAAAATTATTTGTATACTTACAGTAAGATTTCCAAACAGGAGGTCTATATTCATCTGTATCTGGAAGAATAAATACCAAATTAACATTATTGATATTTATATTTTAATCACATATATTTAATATAATTAAGTTAAATTAATATATATTTAATCATATATTTAATATATATTTGTTGAGGTCTATGTGTCCTAGGCATTGTGTTGGACTCTAAAGGGCATTCAGAGGTTTTTTGCTCTTGGTCCTTACTTTCTAGGAGTACAGTTTCACAAAGATGTTCAGAGAAAGTTACTGTATTTATTCAACCGGTTATCACATAAAAACACCAAGGTTAATTTTTACAACAGGCACTCATTTCTCACAGTCACTAATAGTCAATAAAGTCTTTATATCTCTGGGTGTAACTCTATAACTATTTCACTGAAAGACCCCTGAAATCATTGGAATTTTTCTTTTTCAGTAATATTGACCAGATAACACATTTAATCCTCAGAAATGTACCTCCCCCATCACATTTGGGGGATTCCAGTGTAAATGGTTTTATTAACATCAGGAGAGAAGAGAAGCAAGGTACTTCTTCAAACGTCATGGACAATCAAAACCAAGAAATGAGAAACATTCCATTGGAAGACAGTGCATCCAGGGAGCCATAAAGGACATGAGGTGAACATCTGCTCTTCAGTCCAGTTCCCCTCACTGCTTGAAAGAGGACTTAGGAGACAGTGTAAAGAGGAGGTGGAAAGAGATGGAAATACAAACACATGAGGGAGATGGGGAAAATAGACAAAGGAGAGGCACCAGTGTGGTCTGGCATCTCATCAGTAAAGTGCAGCTCAGTAATAATTCTGCTGGTCAAAAGCTCTGCCTGCAAGACCACGTAGCTAAACTGGCAGACACAGCAACTTGGTGTGGGAATATGGGGCCAGCTACATCACCTGGTTCTGCTGGTACCCCACATAAACCCATTAAGGAATCTGGTCCAAAAAATCCTGGTCTCCAAGGAGGCAAGAAAATTTCTGGAAAGTTTATTGAGAAGGCTGAATTTAGCATATGTAGATTAAGTAAAAATGATAATAGACTCATCATTCCCCTCAACCTTTAAAACGCTAACACTTCACTTATAAACCACATAAATATTTGGAGCCAGAAGACTACAGCAAGACTACTAATAATAGGCATAAGAATACAAAAAGGAAATTTTTTTTTTTAATATTTTATTTATTTATTTGACAGAGAGAGACACAGCAAGAGAGGGAACACAAGCAGGGGGAGTGGGAGAGGGAGAAGCAGGCTTCCCGCAGAGCAGGGAGCCCAATGTGGGGCTTGATCCCAGGATCCCGGGATCATGACCTGAGCTGAACGCAGATGTTTAACCACTGAGCCACCCAGGCGCCCCCAAAAAGGAAATTCTAGGTCATGTAGAAATTGCTTAGCACTCAGTAGGAGTGCTCAAATATGTTTTTTAATGAACAAATAAAAGATTACATGAATAAATGGGTAATGAAGTAATGCAGCAAATATAGTTGACTCTCATTATTTGTCGTAGTTATATTCTACAGAGGCACCTTGAACACTGACCAAGTGAACACTGAACCATTGCTCCTAAGGGAAAACACAAGATTAGGTTTCTGTATGCCTCTGGTCACAACATTCTCATCAGCCCATCAATACATAACCTTGTTTTATTTGTGTTTCTGTTTAAAGACACCTTAGTTACAATAAACATTATGATTCATTAACACTGAACTCACAGTCAACAACACTTATAACTCATGCCCCAGGGAAGCTCATCTAACACATACATCTTTCTCCATAGGATACATCACAGCCTTCTTGAGCTTAGCAACCCCAGACATCACTTCAGTACTATGTGGGGGGCCCGTTTTAAACAGAGAGGACAAGGGAAGCTCCACATTTTATACTTCTCGTGGACCCTAACTTATGTGCTTCTTCCCTTGGCTGATTTCAATTTGCACCCTTCCCTGTAATAAATCATGATTGTATTAACAGTGATTAGAGAGTTCTATGAGTCCTTCCAGTGAATTATCAAGCCTGAGGGGAGTTTGAGGGACCCCCTCCAACTTGCAGTTGGTGTCAGAATTAAGGAAAGCCTTTGGGACTGTGCCCTCTAACTTGGTAATTGGCCCTAATTCCTCACAAACCCTGTGTAAAGCAGGGTGGAAGCAGTGAGAGCCTTATGTAGATTGCTTTGACATTGGAGAAGGTGAGAAAGAGGCTAATTCTCAAAATCCTGCCTCTGGGGAATTGTGTCTCTAGTCCTAGATAGGGCTTTCTTAGGGAGCATCAACTTTTTTTTTTTTTTTAAAGATTTTATTTATTTATTTGAGAGAGAGAATGAGATAGAGAGAGAGCATGAGAGGGGGGAGGGTCAGAGAGAGAGGCAGACTCCCCGCCGAGCAGGGAGCCCGACGTGGGACTCGATCCCGGGACTCCAGGATCATGACCCGAGCCGAAGGCAGTTGCTTAACCAACTGAGCCACCCAGGCGCCCCTGGGAGCATCAACTTTTACTTAAAGCTGTGTGACTTCAGGAAATCTACTACCTCTCTGAATCTTATTCTTTATCTATAGAGTAACATCATCTAAAATGGGAATAGTAACAACACAGGTTTGTTGTGAGGATCAAACTAGGTGTCATACATAAAGCACCCTGCAATTAGGAGGCCTTTAGTAAATGGCCTGCCCTCACCAAAAGTGAATTTAAAAACACAGTGATGTCACCATAGTAGCCTCAGGCCATTGTCAATGATTTCAGCTGTGCATTCTCTTCTTCTCATTTGTTCTTCCCTGTATATCTACTGTTTTATAGAAAGCATTATTCAAGATGCTACAGATCATAATTCTGTGGCCAAATAAAATGAACATTTAGCAAGTAACCAAGAAATAGTGGGAGAAAAGTTTAAGTTTCCCTTAATATTAAAACAATTCTAATGATTAGTCACTTTTAAGAGTGAAGTTTGGGTTTTAAAAGTCTTTTCCGGGGCGCCTGGGCGGCTCAGTCATTAAGCATCTGCCTTCAGCTCAGGCATAGCCCAAACCAAGTACACTGGCAAGAAAAAACAAGGACACTCCTGAAATAAATTGACCTTGAAAATGGGTTAACTGAAACTGGTGATGTAGGGCCACCCAAAGGTCTTATGGGTTTATTAGGGAAGACAGATTCTGACCCAGCATGGGGCTGATAAGAGAAGTGTCCTCAACCTCCCTGGCATTGAATCGCTGAGTATAAGAACATGAACTAATTGCAATCTGGACCTCCAAGTGGGGTCACTACTGTGACCTGGGCCAAGTCTGACCAGAAACAGCATCCTAGCAGCAGTAAGACAAGCAACTATGAACAAACAATATGGGGCTGGTCTTTAACACTGACAGAAAGTGATAAAGATAAGGAAGACAGATGGTGTACTATTATAGTGCAGCTCTCTTTCTGGCATTTGGAAGAGGATGGGACCATTGTGGGACTGAGTAAGACTCCTGGGGCTCAAACTAGCAAGAGGAGGAGGCTGCCTAAAGAGGAAGACACTGAACTTCCTGCTAACTGGGGCACTGATTAACAACAACAAACAGGGGAGCAAATTTGGCCCCTGAATTTATATAACAAGTCATGCCAGTTCCTTCTGGATGCCTTTTGACCCAGCAGTTCTGTTCTCTTTCTAGGAATTTATTGTAAAACAATTAAGTATTTTTGGAAAATAGCAATATAGAAGAATATCACTGCAATATTACTTTTAAGATTTTACTTATTCTTTGAGAGAGAGAGAGAGTGTGCAAGCAGAGGGAGGGGCAGAGGGAGAGGCAGAATGAGAATCCCAAGCAGACTCCACACTGAGGGCAGAGCCTGACGTGGGGCTCGATCTCATGACCCTGACATCATGACTTGAGCCAAAATCACGAGTTGCCACTTAATGGACTGCACCACCCAGGTGCCCCTGTAATATTACTTTTAAGACTAAAGACCTGGGGGGCACCTGGAGGGCGCAGTCTGTTAAGCCTCAAACTCTTGGTTTTGGCTCAGGTCGTGATCTCAGGGTCATGAGATCCAGCCCTGCATTGGGCTGCTTGGCACAGAGTCTGCTTGAGATTCTCTCTCCCTTTGTCCCTCCTGCTCATGCTCACTCTCTCTTTCTCTCTCAAAATAAATGAATAAATCTTTAAAAAGACAAAAAACTGTATTCAACCTAAATGCCTAACAACTGGAAACCAATATGATCAATTATTACATATTCCAGTATGAAGATACCTTGACTACATCAAAAGGACTTCATCTTGTACTCTGTTAAAAGTCTGTTCTCTTTTAAATATTTTACATCTTTTAAACCAGTGGTTCTCAAACTTTTGGTTTCAAAAATCTGCATTCTAAAGAGCTTTTAATATCTACTGATATTAACCATATTAGAAATTAAAAGTGACACAATTTGTTTTCATGTTTTAACAAATTTTTATTTGTTAAATTTTTGTTAATTTGTTAAATATAAAAATTATATTTTAACACTTTTATAAAAGATAACTTTATTTTTCAAAACAAAAAATTAGTTTTACATTTTGCAAATCTCTTTAATGTCTGCTCTAACCGAAGACAGATTCTCATACCTGCCTCTGTATTTAATCTATTGTGATATCACTTGCCATGTACCTTCTGGAAGATTCAACTAGACACTTGTGAGAGAATGAGAGTGAAAAAGGCACATAATGTTGTCTTCTTATTAATCTGTTTTGACTTTTAGAAACTCAGAAAAAACTTGGGGACCCCAGAGGTTCCCCAACCACACTTTGAGAATAACTTTTATTTTTTTTTGAAGATTTTATTTATTTGACAGAGAGAGAGAGAGACAGCGAGAGAGGGACCACAAGCAGGGGGAGTGGGAGAGGGAGAAGCAGGCTTCCCGCCGAGCAGGGAGCCCGATGCGCGGCTCAATCCCAGCACCCTGGGATCATGACCCGAGCCAAAGGCAGACTCTTAACTGAGCCACCTAGGCGCCCCAAGAAGGAATCACTTTTAGCCAGAGTGCCAAAAAAGAAAAAACAGAGGTGGTATCTTCTGATGAGGGCTTTGAAAGACAGATGATTTTTAAAGTCAAGGGGTTACGGGAGGGAGACTGGAAGTAAGAGGGAGAACAGCATTCTGAACAGAGGAACACAGTGAGTAAGGCACAGAAACAAGAAAGTTCAGGAAGTGTTTGAGGAACTGTAAATAATGTAGACTGGTTGAAATAAAAGACATGTGGAGGAAAGCTTGAGACTCAGGCACTGGAGGGATCCTAGGCTGAGTTGTCCAGGAAGCATCTATAAGTAACGAAATGTGTTTTCTTCTGCTTGCTACTTACTTCCCACTAAATACTCTGATGTCTACAGAGAGAAGAGTACTGTAGTCAGGCCCAGACCAATTCTCACGAGTTAGAGAAAAGGAGCCAAGCAGCAGGAAGGCCAAAGGTAGAAGAGCGAGCCAGTAAAACAGATGGCGCAAAGACTCAGAGGAGGTGGGGAGTAATGAGCTCAGAAGTCACAGGTGGTGGGCGAGGTCTGAAGACAGACTACACCGTGTCTAAGCAAGTGGGAAAGTAAAAAGACAGGTTCTGTTGGAGACATTCTCCTCTGTGACTGTAAGCAAATTCTAAACAAATAAATGCAGGAAAACAAAGGAAAAAAAGAGACCAGTGAACTGTATGGAAAATGAGGGCCAAGTTGATTTGTATGTACAGTCTGATCGCACTTTTTTTTTTTTTTGAAGATTTTATTTATTTGCCAGAGAGAGACAGCGAGAGAGAGAACACAAAGCAGGGGGAGTGGGAGAGGGAGAAGCAGGCTCCCCGCTGAGCAGGGAGCCCAACGTGGGGCTCGATCCCAGGACTCTGGGATCATGACCTGAGCCCAAGGCAGATGCTTAACAACTGAACCACCCAGGCATCCCTGATCGCACTTTTAAGAAATGAAAGAAAAGATGTATGTGTGTGTATATATGGGGGCAGAGGGCCAATGAGAGAGAATATGAAAGATCTAGAATAGCATACACTCATTTAAATAACAGTCGTGATCTCTAGATCAGCCTTTCTCACCCAGGTTCCTCATCCGACCCACAGAGCACAGAAAATGTTGTTGAGTGACTATTTTCTCAGTTCTCCCATGGACAGGTGTCTCTCTAAAAGCACAGGAGAGATGTTAACTTAATACATACAATGGATCCCCTAGGCCTCTGGGCAATACTTTTTCCCAGAACCAGGAGGAGTAAGGCTTCTCTAGATGGTGACTTTACTTGTCTTATACGTCTATGTGGTTTTTAAAAAAAATATACAGTAAATATATTACATTTGTTTTTGGGTTTTTCTAAAGATTTTATTTATTTATTTGACAGAGAGAGACACAGCGAGAGAGGGAACACAAGCAGGGGGAGTGGGAGAGGGAGAAGCAGGCTCTCTGCTGAGCAAGGAGCCCAATGCGGGGCTCGATCCCAGGACCCTGGGATCATGACCTGAGCCGAAGACAGATGCTTAACCGACTGAGCCACCCAGGCGCTCCGAATATATTACATTTGTAAGGAAGGAAAAAACTATTAAAAACAAAAAGTATAAGTTAACTATCTGTAAGAACAGAAAACGGGGAAACTGATTCAGATAGAGAAAAGTCCCATTTAACAAACCCCACGGGCTAAGTTTTTGAGTGGGCTCTTGAAATGAATACACCACCTGAGAAATCATATTCCCAGTCTGAGAGGCCTGGAAATCAGATACAAGTTTTGTGGCAACTTTAGACATCATAAGGTACCATCCTCCTATACAGTCTTTGAATTCCCCTCAGAATCTCTATGCAGGTCTTCATTTACCTCTTCTGCCTGTTCTAACTGAATCTTCTGAATGGCAGGCATTCATTAAGGAAAGGAGAACAGTTTCATAATGAAATTTTCTTTTACTTTTGGTTAATTGCTAGAGTTGTGAGTCAAGGAGATCTTACTTTTACATATTTTATCATGTCTATGAAAAATTATTCCAATTTTTTCTCACTTTCGAAACTCAAAGATTCAGATTTTAAACAAGTTCTAGTGTTAAAATTGCTTTTGCCTATAATTTTCTTCTGTGCTGCCTTCTTCTCTAAATATTAATATTTTCAGGATATTCATTTTTTTCCTTTAATATTAAAAATTTCAAGGGCGCCTGGGTGGCTCAGTTGGTTGAGCGACTGCCTTCGGCTCAGGTCATGATCCTGGAGTCCCAGGATCGAGTCCCGCATCGGGCTCCCTGCTCTGGAGGGAGTCTGCTTCTCCCTCTGACCCTCCCCCGTCTCATGCTCTCTCTCTCTCTCTCTATCTCATTCTCTCTCTCAAATAAATAAATAAAATCTTTAAAAAAAAAATTTTCAAAATGCTCATCTGTATCTTTAAGCAATGATTTCAAAATCTTAGTAAAATATACTTAGGATAATATCTTTGATAGGATATATTATAACTTATAATATTAGGGCTATTTGGGAGGTACTCCAAATGTTCATTTATTGATTGACAAGATTAAATTTATTTATAAATACCCTAGTATTCTGCATTTTTATATTAAACCTAAAACACTGTGTGATTGAGTAAATCTTTATGCTCTCTCCGGTTGGATCCTATTTGCATCCAATATATGTATGGATGTTGTTGAAAATGACAGACTTTAGAGAACAAAAAAAAAAAATTATTTCATTCTTTTTATCACATAGGTTGTGTATTATTATATAGTTATATGAATTCTTGGGTTTAGAACAACATTCTTGTGGTTAAGTTTAAATCTGCTTAGCTTTTTATTTTAAAAAATAAAGAGTTCATTGTAGAACAGACTAGAATGTTAAATTTAAGCTGTTTATTGTTTTAGGCTCAAACCAAAAAGGCTTTTGCAACTTTTTAACAATATGATGGATTTTTCTCAAAAAGGACTATGTTGCATTTAAATGAGGTTTAAACTAATGAGGCAGGAACCCTCAAAAACTGTGATTAATGTTTTAAAGCACATTTGTTTCAGATTGCCTTTGGTTTGAAAATTAACAATTTTGATTTCTGTAAAAATAATGACATTTATTGACAAGAAAAAAGAGCTTTTCTTCCCTTCAAATGAAGACTCACCTTTCCACCAACTGGCAAGAAATTCCCTGTCCTGCTTTAATCAGAAAATGAAAGGCATTAATGACATGTTGCTATTCTGTTTCTGTAGCAAATTTTGGCATACTAAAATAATGAGATGCTTGTGATCACAAAACTCTATTTTACTATAAAATGATCTTTTTAAAAGAACAAGGGCATAAAATTCACAATAAATAACAAATAATTCTATTGTTAATATTTGAGAGAGTCACAAAAGAAAACAATGAAACTTCTTACTCTAAACGAAATATATTTTGGGGGAGGGAGAAAAATAAAAATAAAAGAAATATATTTCTTGGAATACAAAAATTCAGAGTAAAAATTAAAAGGCTCATAGTAACATATACAATTTTAAACGAATGAGGAAACAAATAAAAAAGTGCTTCACTATGTGTCTAGGTATCTCATATCCTGACTAAATTTCTTTCCTAGAAAATGCTTCCAAACGTGGGAAGTAAGCATTTCAACTGAGATAGTTAAAATTCACTCTGCAAAGTCATGGCCAAATCAGGTCAGTTAAATTCACCCTTAGGAGAAACAAAGTCATTTAAAACTGTTCCAAGTTGAAAACTGATGTGTCATGATACAATTCTGACAGAAATAAACTATTTTTAAAACCAAAGATAATTGTTTTTAATTCTTCAGAGAATAATGACCCAGAACCACTAATGCATGGGAGAAAATTTCTGACTACAACGACAGTGCTCACATGCAGCTTCACCAAAGATCTCCAAAAACAAACATTTTGTCAATGCAGTGTTCATCTCTTCACCATGGACCTGTAGATTGGGCCAACAAAGCCTCCTGAATGAAATGTGAACCAAACTTGGAAACCTCTCCTTTTTAAAACTCAAATTTGGCTTTTTATTAAAGACCTAAGCAATGTTTCCTCTAACCAATTTGGCAGACCTAACAAACAGACTACACAAAGTCTTTCTGCTGACTCAAACCATACGCTAGGAAACAAAAAGCTATACACAGGAACTGGGTCATTCAACTCAATTCAAAGGTAAGGGTTGTCATTTTCCAACCTACTATTTCTTCTTCTAGATGGCAAGTCCTATCTCTCTGAGGTTCTCTTTAAAAATCTGATCATTTCTGATACTGTTTATCCTAGCATGTTGGCACATTAACAGAAAGTCCTCAGATAGGCCCACTTAACCACAAGGTTTCCAACAGAGAACTTCAAGAGGAGATTTAACTCCTGCCAAGCCTCCCAATAACATCTAAACATTCTCAGATGGCTTTCATTTGGATTATATATATATTAGATAGGTAAAAAAATTCACTTCTAATAACATGACACATTTCCTAAAACCCTCTCCCACAAAAAAACAGAATTCACAAAACTCAACAATAGCAAAAAAAGTATATCCTCCTACTTGATTTTTCTATAGCTCGCACTTCTAAAATCAGACTGCAATGAGTTAATTCTTTATGAAGTCCTTGTAATTCATCCTACCATGTGGTATAGACATTTCACCACACACACAAGAAGAATATACCTGATTAACACTTGTCCAAATCCAACAACTTAGACTTTTAACCATCCAGAGCACTTGAAGTTACAGATGTTAAAAATGTAATCACATGAAAACTCTTGGCAAGATTTTTGCTTTTTATAAATATAAGTTCTGGAAAACCACCAACTAAAACTCTGTTTTTAGTGAGGAGCTTCCTAGATAGTCATCTAAGAACCATAACTCTCTTGTCTCAAATGCCCTCATTTCCTTCAGTAGAAACAGTATACAGTTGACACTTGAGCAGCACAGGGCCATGTATTTGTGGATTTTCTTTGGATAAATACAGAAGAGTACTGTAAATGTATTTTCTCTTCCTTATGATTTTCTCAATAACATTTCATTTTCTCTAGCTGACTTTCTTGTAAGAATACAATATATAGGGGCGCCTGGGTGGCTCAGTTGTTAAGCATCTGCCTTCGGCTCAGGTCATGATCCCAGAGTCCTGGGATTGAGCACCACATCGGGCTCCCTGCTCCGCGGGAAGCCTGCTTCTCCCCCGCCCCGCTTGTGTTCCCTCTCTCGCTGTCTCTCTCTCTCTGTCAAATAAATAAAATCTTTAAAAAAAAAAAAAAAGAATATATAATGCATTTAACATGCAAAATATTTGTTAGTCGACTATGTTATTAGTAAGGCTTTGTAGTTAAGTTTTGGGGGAGTCAAAAGTTACACTCGGATTATCACCTGTGTGGGGAGGTGGGCACCCCTGCCCCCGCAATGTCTAAGAGTCCACTCTATATCCTCCTTGTTCTTGTCTTACAAGAAAACTTGTAAACAGTACTTTTCCCTTTGTTGTTATTCATCCTTTGAGACAATTATTCCTAACCCACATATTTCCCATAAACCAACACTGTTTTGTAGCAAAAAGAATCTATCGCCATATTCTCAGGCTTAGGAGTTGCACTAGAATGTGTTTATTAAAATGTGCATTATTTTTTTAACACAGATTCCTACAACAGTTAGGATTCTCCAATGATGACAGTCAACATGTCATTTTGCCAGCAAGCATTAAAACAGCAACTTTTCAAAGTCTCGCTTTACATCAATGTTTCCAAGCTTTATCAAGAGGACAGGTACTCAGAATAACGTATATACTAAACCTTAAATGAAATCTATGGGGAAAAGAGAGATAATGCTTCCATTATTAATACCTTAACATCACAGATAACTGAGATGGGAAAAGATCACAACATGTCTCATCTTATCACTGATAATTTCCTAATGCACTTCTTTTAAACTGGACTTCTCTGGGAAAAACAGTCACTTAAAAAAAGTGGATTGTGAAGAACACAGAGAAGTTTGCTTTAGATTACAAGATGTGGAGCCAAATATGGAATAAGGCAGTTCAAAGCTGTGGGAAAGAAAGCAGAGTGAGATATGGAAGTAATACTGTGTTAAGCACAAATGAGCAGAGCTGGATCATTCTAAGCACATGCTAACTGTCCCAAGGTATAATAAAATGCTCAGCATGTTTTAATTAAATGTGCTTTGACTGCACACATGACAGTAAAGGCTGCCAGGATGTAAAAAACTCTTTGGAAATGAGAACTTGTGTTCCAAATTGGTAGGTACCTATTTTTCTTCTTTTGAGAGCAGGACCCGGGGTATGAAAGCTCTCTCTTGTGGACAGCTGCATCCAACGAGGCCTAAAGTGAACATGTAATGGACTTACTTGTCTTAAAAGTTCCTGCAGTGTGGGGATAGGAAAAGCAACTACCTGAAAGTATAATAGCAACAAAGGCCCACCTTTTCTCAATCCTAAAATCCAAATGCTTTGAAAAGTAGAAGTATTTTTATAACTCATTTGGCAACACACACTGGTCTGACCTGAAACTAAAAGTATTTTCATAATTCCTTATAACTCATTTGATGGCCAAAAAAAAAAAAAAAAGCCTCACCTAAATGGCTATAAGAACATTTACAGTCCTTACTTACTCCCTTGAGTGTGACTGTTCATTCGTTTCATTGCAGAACTATCAATGTGTGATTACAGATTGCAATCTCAGACAATGCTGGGGTGTTATAAAACAGATTATATATATAGGAAATGTATTACCTTTCTAAAATCTGAAAAATTCTACATTCTAATGCACATCTGTAACCAGAGGTTTTGGATAAGGCATTCCAAATCCACTACTGTTATTAGTATTTATAGCTGACCATGTGAAAGCACAAGTTGGAACATGACACTGTTCTGCTAGATTCTCTCCAATGGCTTCTTGGGTCACTCAGACTAAAGCCGAACTCTTTACAACTGCATACAAGATTGCTACAAAGAGAACTACAACATTGACATCAGCTGGTAATTTCTTAGAAATGCAGAACTGCAGGACCTGATTCCCTGCTATGAATCAGAAACTGCATTGTCACAAGCCCCCTGGCTGATATGCATGCCCGTGATTCAGAAGCAATGACCCCCAAGATCCTAGAGGACTTGTCCTTACCTTGCGGGGTTCACCTCCTACTTCTCTCCCCTCCTCCACTCCTCTCCAGTCTCTGGTTTCTTTGCCATTTATCAAACATACAAGAAACACTTCCAGCTAGCTGCTCCCTCAGACTGGCATGTTCTCCCTGCAGGTATCTCTCCTGACTTGCTCCTTCACCTGTTTCAGTTCTTTACTCAAAAGTCATCTTCTAAATGAGGTCTCCTCTGTCACCCTATCTAAAATGTTTAAAATCCCCTGGCAGTCCATATTCTTCTGTTTTCATTAGTTGTCATAGTTTTTCTCGTTAGTACCTATCACTATCTAAAATACGAACATTTTACCAAATTATGTTTGTTTTTGTTCGTCTCTTCCCGTTAGATGAAAGCTTCATGAGGGCAAAGATTCTTGTCTGTTTTTCACACTGCCTGGAACAGCAATTCTCAGTGTGGTCTGTGGACCCCTGTGGGGGATGCACAAAATCAAAACTATTTTCATAATTATATTAAGAAGTTATTTGCTTTTCTCACCATCAGTGCAAAAGCTGTGGTGGGTAAAACCGCTGGGCTTCAGCACAAAACCATACAAGGGCACCGAACTGTATTAGTTGTCACTGTATTCTTCACTGCCACACACGCTCACGGCTTAAAAACAAATTCAGTTTCATTTAAAAATGTCCTTGATGAAGCATTTTAAAAACCATTAATTTTATTAAATCTTGACCCTTGAGTGTGACTTTTTTTTTTTTAAGATTTTATTTATTTGAGATAGAGAGGGAGACAGCATGAGCAGGGGGAAGGGCAGAGGGAGAGGGAGAAGCAGACTCCCCGCGGAGCAGGGAGCCCAATGCGGGGACTCGATCCCAGGACCCCGGGATCATGATCCGAGCCGAAGGCAGATGATCAACTAGACTGAGCCACCCAGGTGCCCCAGTATGTGTCTTTTTAATATTCTGTGTGATAAAATGGGAAGTGTGCATAACACATATCTACAGTATGATGTTATCTTGGGGAAAAAAATATGTGCGATTATTCAAGTTGTGAGCTGGACTAGCTACAATTTTCATAAACACAGTTTCACTGGAAAGAATGACTGACAAACTGTCTATTCAGACTTGGATATCTGGTAGATATTTTCCTGAAAATGAACAAAGTTACCTTGTCACTTCAAGGACAATAACTGACAATATTTATTGCCAGCCATAAATTCAAGCTTTCAAGTGAACATTAGAATTTGGAGAAAACTGTATCCACTAACATGAGCTTGACAGTTTGTTAATATTTAAAGACTTTCCTAATAAGATTGATAGTGATCTTATCACTAAGATAATTTATTAATACACTGTATAGTGAAATGTGCTAACATCTGTAAGATCTGCATAACTCAATGAGCTAATATTTTTGAAATGACAAAGGCATTACAGTATAAAATCATGCATGGGTCAAAGATCCAGTCAAAGTACAAGGTAGACCAATGGATTTTACCATAACAGCATGAAATGTTCACTGATACGGTTTCAGAGACTACATTGCAACTGACCTTGAAACACCACTTGTCAAGTTTTAGTGTAGTATCAAAGAATAATCACAACTGTTTTAAAAGATCACTAAAATTCTTCCCTCTTTTCCAACTACATACTTGTATAAGGCCAGATTTTCTTTATAGACTCCAATCAAAACAATACATTACAGCAAATGATTCCAGATATGAGTTTTCCTTGTTTTTTTCATCTTTTTTTAAGATTTTATTTATTTATTTGACAGAGAGACACAGCGAGAGAAGGAACACAAGCAGGGGGAGTGGGAGAGGGAGAAGCAGGCTTCCCGCGGAGCAGGGAGGCCGATGCGGGGCTCGATCCCAGGACCCTGGGACCATGACCCGAGCCAAAGGCAGACACCCAACAACTGTGCCACCCAGGCGCCCCGTGTTTTCCTCTTTTAAGCTAGACATTAAAGAGCTTGTGAAAATGTAAAAGAATGCCACTCTTCTACTTTAAAAATAGTTCTTTTCATAAAATACGTTATTTATGTTAACATGTAATAGGCTTATTATCAGTTTTAAATCAATTGATAATTTTTTTTTTAGTTTCTCAGTTTTATTTTCAAATACAGTAAAAAGCAATACATATAACCCACATAAACAAATGCTTTTTTAGGTTCCTCAATAATGTTGAGTAGGGCAAATGGTTCCTGAGGTTAAAAAAGTTTGAGAACCACTGGCCTAAGACAATAACTACTAGATAGCATAAATTTTGTTGCGCTGAACACTTACAACGTGCTCGGCTCTTATAAAATGCTTTGACACTTACTTCGCTTATGCCTCAAAAACAACTTTATAAAGTATTGTTACTGTCACCATTTTATAGGTAAGAAAACCAGTACCTGAGAGAGATGAGGGCATCTGCTTAAAGCTGCAAGCGGTAGAGCCAACACTTGAGCTGGGATTTTATGACTCCGCACTGTATGCCCCTAGCCACTACTGAGACTCTAATAAAGGCATGCTATGATAGAAAGACGACCAACAGTGCAAACCCAGGTGACTGTGCTTAAAAATATCAAGGCACTAAGAAGGAGCCAAAAAAAAAAAAAAAAAAAAAGTGAAATGCATTGGGCATTGAAGGGAGACAATCTAAGGAGATTCATGTGGGCAGAAGAAAAGCCGGGACAATTTCTCAGAGGCAGAACACAAACGTTTCAGGAAATATTTCAAGTGTAGCCTACAAGGGTACAACAGCTCTCACAAGCTGAGGAATCAATAACAAAAATGCTGAGATGTCTATTTAGCTTCAAGACCAGCTTCCAAGGATAATAAATCCCTTATGGTCAGATTCATTCCTGACGCTATTAAAGTCCTCTTACCGCTGTTGGTTTCCCTGTAGCTCAAGCTTGAGTATAACCTTCAATGAAATGTTAAAGATTCTTTGATTGCCACGTCCAAAGAGAGTTTCCATCTATCAACTTGGATTTCCACCAATCAGAGTTAAATCAGGGCACCTGGCTAGCTCAGTGGGTAGAGCATGGGACTCTTGATCTCAGAGTTGTAGGTTCAAGCCCCAAGTTGGGTGTAGAGATCACTTAAAAATAAAATCTTTAAAAAAAAAAAAAAAGAAGAAGAAGAGTTAAATCTGTCAACTCCAAGAAGTACCTCCTCTCAGGCCTACAGTAGGGTGATATCCTAAAGTTCTGTTATCTTGATTGGATTAGTGACAAAAAGGGCACCTAATGTCTGTATTTTATGAAGGAGTCCTATAAGGTCAGGAACAGTAATTCTTTCCCAGCTTCGAATTTTCCTAAGCTAAAAATTCCTGCTAGAATATGCATATATATTTTCTACAATTTTGAAATTTCTACTTCCTGTAATATTTAAACCATGAATCACTTTTGCTCGGGATGATTAAAAAATGAGTGATCTAGGATTGGGCAGGAAAACAGAAGATGAAGTGGGTGGTGGTAGAGCAGTAGGCATGGTTTAGCAGTGCAACATTCAGACCAATAGTGGGAGTTAGGTCAAAGAAAATAGAGTGAAATCTTGAAACTGTTCTCCTCACTCTACTGGGAGGAAGGTCGTAAAGTCAGGTTAGAGTGTTCGTCTATGTGTTAATGTGTTCAGTGTTGAGACCGTGAGGAATTAAGCTATAGAGCCCTAACAGAGAGAAGGTTTGAAAAATTTTGACTCAGCTATGTACATGGAAGACCTGACATAGAAACAGAACCTTAGTATGCACAATATGTACAACAATGGGAAAAAATGAACTTGCAAGCACATTCTCAAAATTTTGGGAGATCCTAAAATGTTCCTAGGATATAAGGGTATAATAATAACTGATATTCTCTTTCTCTAGTCTTCTAACTTCATTTTATTTCAGTGACTATAAGAAGAACATTAAGAGGGCTTCTACAGCTTCACTAGTGATCTAGGATTATCCTAACACTGGAACCCTTCAGTTCGTCAATCACAAATTCTTGTACGTGGGACCATCAGACTAAAAGTCTAAGGTCAGAAAGAGAATACTGGAAAACAGTGATTATGCTCACTGGTATTTTCCAGAGTTGAGTGGGATGCTGTCCAATGATCATGCCTCCTTCTACCACAGCCTATGCTTCAACATATGGTGTACAGAACTGTAGTGATTCAACATTTTGCTGGATCCTAAAACAGAAAACATGTATATGAAACACAGCTATTAGGATCTTAGATTCCACAGAGCACTGCGGTCTTGCCACACGACAGCAACGGGCCAGCTTAGGCCGCTCAAAGCCGGGTCCCAAAGAAAACAATTTTCTTAGGACGGGCAGAAACCAGGAGAAGCTGACAATATACCACCAGTTGTCTGGAAAATTGATGATTGAAACAAAGTTGCAGGATACTCCTCTAAAATATCTCAAGCACTCCAAAGAACCAGGATGGCTGGGCTCTTCACCCTTGGGTAATCAGGAAGAGGAGGACCTGATACGCCGTCTGCCAGGCAGGTGTTAAGTTCCAGGAGGGACAGTGAGGACCTGCCTCACCTGGGCTACTAGCTTTGGCAATACTGGTCACAAGTGTGGGCTCTGGGCGCTTAGAAACCTGCCTCTTCTACTAGTGCTTACCAATTGTGAGTCTCACCCTGGGCAGATGAATACGAGCTGTTATTATCAGCAATAAACGTTCAACCTGATTCCCAAGGTAACTGACGTTAAAGACATTTCTAGGGAAAGACATGTGGATGTCACAGGTAAGACTTTCACAGACGGTCTTCAGAACATGTGAGATGCCATACATAACGAAAGCCACTACACAACACTCCTTTTTGTCACTCTGCCACGAGCATTTCCGAAGCTACTGAGCACCTTCTGTAGCATAAGTGGCACATGGTTTAACAAAAAGTGACTACCTGATTTGGAGTCAAAGTTGTCTAATTCAATTCCAGCCAACATTTATCTGACAAGATTTCAACCCCCAGGCACATGACAATTAGATATGTGCCAGTATACGACATGTTCGTAAGGACGATAATAGGCAAGTATGTAAAACCAAGCACGGGGCACAGCGGAACACCAGGTCCTGGTTAAAGCTGTACGGAGAAACGTTTGAGTTAAAGCAGTCGAGGGGATCCCTTATATAAACACAGCTAGAACTCAAAGAATTCCTGCCAGCTCTGACGGGAGGTGCGGACTATGACCACGTCCACAGAATGCCTGGAAATCTCTCAAGGTACCACACTTTAACCGTCCTTATGTAAAAAACATCATTCGGTTTTTCTCCTTACTTCTCCCTCAGGACTCGGAAAGAATACCGAGACAATGCCCAACACACTTCACACACGAAATGTTACAGCCCAATAGTTATACCAAAATGAAAAGCCAGATAATCAGTTTATTTTAAAATATCTAAAGAGAGTCTTCCTTTGTTTAACCCCAGACTTGATGCAGCTTTCTAATAAGCAATAGTATGTTACTCAAAAAGCAGACTGAATGATTTATGTCATGCAGCTGTGAACAAGCATTTTGTTTGAAATACTGTCTGCATGCTTTACTGCACTAACATTGTTAGAATGCCCTCAAGGATGCTGAATACTATGGATTGGAAAACAAAAGGTCATGGTCACTGGAAAATGAAAAAAGACTTATCTGATTCAAACCAACATCAAGCACAGAGAAATGACAGCAATGGAAAAACATTTTCATGTGCTTTTTTCAGTCTGTAAGGGAGAATTATTTATCTCTAATAAGACTTAAAATTCTTGTAACATATCATAACAAAAATAAATGAATTTTTACAGTTCACAAATGACACTTAGATCAAATTGTTTTCTCATAATTTTAAAATGTTTGGTGTACCTTTGAAAGTCAATGCAAATACATTGGTAGTAAATGTTTTCCCAACAACAATGAAATGCTCAAAAATATTTTGGTATATGTGCTGCCGAAGCGAGCACAAAATGCTCAAAAATAAAGGTAAAGTAATATAATTTCATTCATATCGTTAATACATACACATACGTGAGACTAGATTCTTTCATGCATATTATATGAAACAAACCATTTCAGAAAATTTGAGTTCTCAGTATAAAACATGTGCCTGTAATTTTAAGGAAAATTCTCTTGATTTTCTATGTAAACAGGCCATAAAAAATGATAAAAGTGACAGGTAACATACTGACACAAGCTGACCTGCCCACTGGGCATTAACTGTTCTAACAAACTTGCATCATAGATAAGAAAGATAATTTCTGCATTTTACTGGTAAATGTAATATTTTCTGAAAGCACAAGAAATTCTAAGAAAACTCCTAGTGGCAAACAAAAGCATATTATTAACCTCACCATTTTATTCCTCTACCGCTCAGCAGTTAAAACGCTGATACAATCAGAAGCAAGCTAAACTAATAATTAAAAAAATATATATTTGTTTATAGTATAAATACAAGTCTTTCCCCTAAAAGAAAAGAGTGGGGAGGCAGGGGAAATGGTTCTTTTTTCATCTATTTGAGAACCCAGTTTTAATTTCTGTGTATTTTTTTCTCAATTTTTTTTTTATTTTGAAAATATCCAAATCTACAAAAAACTGAAAGAACAGTACATTCTTTGGTGCATCTTTCATCTACATTCACTAATTGCTAACCCATTTGCCCATTTGTTACTTCCTCCCTCTTCTATTTATCCCCAAGACAATTTTAGAGTAAAACTTCACTCATAAATAGTTCAGCATGTATATCCTGAAAAACATTCTCCTACACACACACACACACACAATACTGTTATCACTACCCTCTGTAAGCCAGGAAAAACAATCATCACTATTTACTATCTGGTCCATGAAACTTTTTAATTTTTGCATATGTAAGTCATTTTATGAATAATTCACTGATTCAAGACTAAAAGGATAGTGAAAAACAACATATTAGAAATTTAACGAAAATTTAAACACGCAAATCCAAATTTTATTCTGTATTTTTCTGTTTTGAACACACCTCAAACAGACATCACTGTTGAATGCAACTAAGTGCTCACCAACAGTCATTCATGAACTTAGATATCCATGTTATAAATACAGAGTCCAGGTCTCAAGTACATCTTTAATAGAATTTGGCTTATTTTGCGCTGGTTCTTTTTCTTGCACTTGCATTGTCAAAATGCAGTATTTCAGATTCTAAGAACATCTTCTTAATGTTCTAGCTTGTAACTATTTCTGGTTTTTCCTCTTGCACTTACATCTTCAAAACATAACACTTTTTGAAAACTCAGATGGCTCAGAATTTTGTCGAAGAGAGGAGAGTCATCTACTTTGCTCCATAACTGCAAAACTTGTTAGATTTATAAAAACTAATTAAAATGACCAATCCAAATAAGTCTGTCATTTCTACATCATCTATTTCCTTCCTGTCACTTCTGCACACACACCTATCTTAGGCATTTGTCCACTTAAGAATCGTATCAGGTATATTTTGGTAAACAAGCCTCAGGAAAGATGAAAAAATAATGTCCACTGTCCTATTAGCAAAATGGGATGGGCCGGATTCTTGCTACAAAATATGCAATGAAATTCTTCCTGTTGAATGACTAACTGGATATGAATACCTTATTTCCTTTTTCCTTAGACACATACATTGTTCATCATCAATTCTTGAGTTTGAGAAAAATCACCTAACATATTCGCTGGCCATTTTTTTCTATAAGGCTATAAGGAGCCAGATAAGGAGCCAAATGTTTTCAGCTTTGCAAGCCAAACCACCTCTGTCTCAGCTATGTAACTCTGCCTGTAGAGTGGGAAAGTAGCCCTAGACAATATGTAAGCAAATGGGCAAGGCTTTCCCAATAAAAATTTACTTAGGAAAACAGGTGGTAAGCTGGCTTACTGATCCTGGACCTTGGATATCATCACTTGATACTTGATATTCTGAGATTTCTTCTGTATGATAAATTTAACCATTATCATTACAGTCTAGAGTACTGTTATCTCTTCATCTTCCTTCTGATTTATCTATTGTGAAATGTCTTCCTCTGTCAAAATATTTTCCTTTGCCATTATGGGCAGGAAATAAAAAGTTCTAAATTTCTAATTGTGTTCAGTGAAGTGTATTCAACGAAATTTTAACAAAACACAACTATAAAGATAGTGTCTCCAAGCTTCTTTTGTACCTTAAAAGATGATGCAATACTTTGGGCAGCAACATAAGAAAACTGGACAATGACAAAATAGTGAGCATGTATTCCACAACCACAGTGCTCTTCTGTTTTCTTATTATTTTAGGGGGTACTTCCAGCATAATTGAGAATAACTGGTAAGTAATGATGAAATAATTCCTAGAATGATAAAGTCGCAAAATGTTTCCAGATGCAGGAAAAATAAGATCATAAAAACCCCTTAATGTATCTGAGATTTATAAAGAAACCCCACATGGTAATTACAATATATTGTTCTATTTTTCTTTTAAGGTAAAATTTCCTTTGTTCTTTAGAAAACCCCTAGCAAATAGTTAGATCTTCTCAAAAAAGAAACTCAAAAATTAATATTGAATAAAAAGGACCCTGGTGGTATATCAAGATTTAAACAGGGGCGCCTGGGTGGCTCAGTCTTTAAGTGTCTGCCTTCAGCTCGGGTCGTGATCCCAGGGTCCTGGGATCAAGTCCCGCATCGGGCTCCCTGCTCGGCGGGGAGCCTGCTTCTCCCTCTCCCTGTCCCTGCTGTTCCCTCTGCTTGTGCTCTCTCTCTCAAATAAATAAAATCTTAAAATTAAAAAGATTTAAACATATCATCAAATATACCCAAGTACATGAAAAATGGTCCTTTGTTTTTTTGATACAAGATCCAATCAAGGTTCACCCATCACATTTGGTTGCCATGTCTTCTTAGCGCTCTTTAGGCAAGAGCATTTCTTGCTCTCTATGTTTTTAAAGAAGCTTTCATGACAATGACATTTGTAAAAAAAACTTGTACCACTTGTCTTGTAGAATGTCCACAGTCTGTATTTCTGTGATTATTTCCCCATGAGTCAGAGCAGGACCTATTACGTAATTTCCAAGTGCCTTGTTCAAAAATTATTAAGAATTTCAAGATGGCAACAGCAGAGCATTAAACTAAAAGCAAGGTTCTTCTGAGTGTGGAGCCATGTGCGACTGCAGAGGTCCAACGCACCCACGAAGCCAGCCAGGATTCAGGGTAAGCACTTCTGCAAGCCTACTACTGCAGAGATGATGGTTTATATTCCCCACTGCATCACATGAGGATATAGCCATTTTGTAAATATTATTTCCAGGCTTCAAATACCTCTCTAATCAGTTCTAGTTTATCATGACTTCTGGTTCTTTTTCTTACACTGGTATTTGTTAAAATGCAATAAAGATTCTAGATTTCAAATACATCTGATCAATTCTAGCTAGTGTGAAATGTAGTTAATGATACACAATAATTTTAAATTGTTCTCAGCATACTATTTCTTACTCTCCGTACTGACTAGAATAATAATAAATTCATAAAATATAATAAAATGGTTTCAAAATATCCAGGACATCAAAATGATAGCCAAACTTTCAGTGACTCAAAAGAAGAAAATCTGCATCACTTTCAATCAGATAAAATCTCATTCATCCACCGATCAAACATGTACCAAGTACACTATGGATGAGACCTAGGGCTAAATTAGAAATGAATGTGAATACAGAACACAGTCCTATACTTGAGAATTCCATAGTTAAGGCCTGAAAAAAGACATTAAATAATCACAATGCAGTGTGAGAAATGTTACCATAGAGTTGCTAATGGATACCAAGACAGCCAATTTCAAGCCCACTTTGCCATTTACTAAATTTTATGAACATTCAGTATATTTTACATAGGATTCAGTGGGGTTACAATGAAAGAGGAAGAGAAACAAAATTGTGAGAGGTATTATCATTATCAACCATAATAACGTGTTCTTTTTTTTAAGATTTTATTTATTTATTTGAGAGAGAAAGAGAGAATGAGTGAAGGGAGAGGCAGAGGGAGAAGCAGACTCCCCACGCAGCAGAGAGACCAACGTGGGACCCAATGCCAGCACCCTGAGATCATGAGCCGAAGGCAGACACTTAACAGACTGAGGCACCCAGGTGCCCCAATAACTTGTTCTTGATACACAGAGTAATCACTTCATTTGATGAAATACTCATGAGCAATGGGAGGTGTTCTGGATAATATGTTAAAGAAGACAAGACCAACTTAATGTCACTAGACCTAAAATCACAGTCCTCTCCATTCTTCTTTCTCTACAGTCAGCCCAGGAAACTGGCAGGCTCTGGTCACCTGTACCCCACGGGGTACAAAGCAGTATTTAGGCTGCACACAGGATTGACCTGGCACCTTTTTTTAAAGCAATTTTATGTCAAGATTTATAATTTTGGAATTTTTCTATTCCCAGAGGATTCTTGTTCTTCCCTGGGGAAAAGGGAGGTTACAAAAGCCCTAAGAATAGAAATGCTTCTGTACAAAAATATAACTGGGACCATTGGCACTTTTATGTTATTAGAGTATTATTCTTGCTGTCAAGTCTAAGTGAACAATAAAAGCTAGTGCTCTGAGAAAAAGACAGGCTAGTAACACTGAACAACACCATCTCTGCTATCTTCAGTCCACCAAGAGAGCGGGAGGACCCAACAGCAAGATTTAGGGGAAAAAAAAGCTTTCACCCTAGGAATCCATGTTTGTTTTGCTTGCTTATTTACTTGAAACAAACAAAAACCCTCAGGAACTCCCACACATCGGTTCAATTTCCTGCTGCAACTGCACACGATCAGGTTTAGAAATACTGCATTTAGTCCCACGTCTCTGGCATTTCGAGTTCCCAGAACATAAAAATACCTGAAGTTCTGTTTCTGCAGGTGAAATTTTACAGTATTTATTAGGATTTTAAGACTGTTTTCAAATGGGAGCATGATTTTAAGAAAAGGGTGCATAATTAAGCTTACAGTGCATTTCAAAGTACAAACGATTAGAAAAAAAAGAAATTCAGATGAGTTATACACCTAGTTTTATTATGCTGATTAGGATGCTATGTTTTTCCTCAACCACATCTAATGAATCAGCCATAGTCTGCAGTCATCATCTAAAAGGCATAAGATGCACTAAAAAATGATTTTTAAAATAGACAAATTGTTGTGAACAAATTAACCTGAACCTTTATATTTTTTATATACAGACACTCCTTGACTTAAGATGGTTCAACTTACAATTTGCCAGCTTTATGACAATAGGAAAGCAATATGCATTGAGTAGAACCATACTTTCAGTTTTGAATTTGGATCTTTTCCTGGGCAGCCCTGTGTGGTAGGACCCTGTCCCGTGATGCTGGGCAATGGCAGCCACAGCTCCGGGCAGCCAGCGATCATGAAGGGCAAAGAATCGATATGCTCACAGCCATTCTGTCTCTCACTTTCAGTACAGTATTCAATAAAGTACATGAGATGCTCAATACTTTATTATAGAACAGGCTTTGTGTTAGAGGATTCTACCCAGCTATAAGCGAATCTAAGTTTTCTGAGCACATTTAAGGTTAAGTAGGTTAGGTATATTAAATATATTTTCAACTTGTGATGGGTTTACTGGGAACATAATCTCATCTTAAGTCAAGGAAGATCTGGATAAGAAATACCTGCAATGCAATTATCACTCACGCGGTGGTTTGCAATCATGTAAATTTGGAAGGAAAAACCGCAAAGATATCTTGCAACATTTTAGCAAGGAACAATAAAGTATGAAGCTCGACCTCAAGCTAATTTGCCAATTTTAAAACTCTTCAGAGCTTTCGGGCGCCTGGGTGGCTCAGTTGGTTAAGCCACCTGCCTTCGGCTCAGGTCATGATCCTGGAGTCCTGGGATCGAGTCCCGTATCAGGCTCCCTGCTCGGCGGGGAGTCTGCTTCTCCCTCTGACCCTCCTCCCTCTCATGCTCTCTGTCTCTCATTCTCTCTGTCTCAAATAAATAAATAAAATCTTTAAAAAAAAAAAAAAACTCTTTAAAGCTTTCTTTAATAAAGGCCAATTTAAGAATCACCTTGAATGAAGAATTTGGCCAAATTTTGTTTTGAGTATAGTTGAATCCATATGTGGCAAAAGGAGGAAACCAAATTAGAGAAAGGTGCCCTCATCAAATGATATCCTTTAATGTGCTCAACTATCTACTTAAGCAGCTGATTGAGGAAGCTAGTCTGGCTCTTTAACTTCAAGTCAGAAAAGAATTTTAATAATTTGGTCTTTGTTCATTTACTTTTAATAATAACATCTATGTAGCCATGTCATTTTGCAAAGTGCTTGATGATAGAGCAAGAGCTTTGAGATCAACTGAAAAATTCATGGGCATATATCCAGAAATTGGGCTAAAAGGAAGACAGGCAACACTGTGGACGGCTGTAAGCAGCAAGGCCACCGAGCGCCCCAGAAGCCACTGTGTCTTTCACAGAGCCATTATCTTTCGTCACTGAAAGTATTCCTTTAACAATTATTTTTGAGAGAACAAAAGATGTTAACTCATGAATAAGTGACTTTGTTTCCCATACAACAAAGCAGTTTAGCTTCTCAGATGATACACCTATTGAAACTCCCACTAAGTGAAGCACAAAAACAATGCCCAAGCTATTCAGCATCCCTCCTGACGACTGCCTGAACACACATCTCACAAAGCAATAAAAAAAATTCATCCCATTTGAACACATGTATATGAATCTGAACACTCTTTAATTCAATGCAGTTTTCCAAAAGGGTCAATTCATCAGCATTTTGTCCATTAACTAAGGAAAGCAATTAGTAAATACTTCTTTTCTAATATGGAAGAACATTAAAAATGGACAAATTATGGAGAATATAAAAATTCCCTAATTTTTAATAACATTGAGTTCGAAGAAATATATTTATAGTTATATCAGTTTATGACACAGAAATGTCCCCCAGCAATCTCTAGCCCCACGCATTTATTCTCCTCTGTCCCTGGTGGCAGGTGGGAAAATAAGCAAGCATAAGGATGTGTTCCTTGCTGTAAGTCACTTTTCCTGTAGGCAACAGCACATACCTTCACCTGTTACTGCGATCCCTCAGGAGTTTAAAATAGTTTTATACCAGGAAATTGTCTTAAGTTATCATTAAACATGTATTTTTAAAAATACAATGTTCTCTTACATATACAAATCCCCTCCCATGAGATTCACAAGTGTTTTACTTGGTTGAACTGGATTCAACTAAAGACTTCAGTATAAAAAAGCATTTCATCATCACCACCAGAAAGAGGGGGAAAAAAAAAACCTGTTTAAAAAAAATGGGCAGAGCTAGTCTCTAATGTTAGATGTCAGGAAAGTGATCAACTCTGGAGGCAGGACAAGTCAGATTGGGAGGAGCTCCAAGGGGGGGGAGGTCCTATCTAGGATGCTTGACGTAGCGTACTAGTTACATAGGTGTGTTCATTTTATGGCAAATTATCAAGCTTAGGACTTCTGTATTTCACTTATTTGTTTACTTGTGTATTTTACTTAAATATGCCTGTGTATCTTGTATTTTTCTGTCCGTATGTTACACTTTAAAAATGAAAAAAAAAAAAAATTCCTTGAGGAATAAGTAAATACAGCTCCTTAATTCCATTGTTCCTACTATAACATCAGTAGTTCTACTGACCACGTCTGAGGAGGGTGCAATAATTATCTCAAACAGTGCTTGTTATAGGCCAAAAAATCTCAGGGAGGTCTCAAATGTAAAGTTAGCATTCCACAGTTTGAGGAAAGAAGAAGAAATAACTAAAATGTATCTAAGTCTACAATCAAGCTTTAGAACTCATGGATTCAGAAGAAACAAGTCAATCAGTTGACCAACCAAAAACAGGAATCCTTTCCTTGACAATTACATACATGTCTACAATTTCTAAAAATGATGGAAAAGACCCACAAAGAACACCTTTCAGTTTAAGCTCTTTAAATTTCCTTTGTTCTCAAACATATACTATGAATCTAAAAACAGAAGAAAAGAATTCTGTGGTTTTTTTTTTTTTTCATTTTCAGAATTTTTTTAGAATTCTAGGAAAAAACCTGGTGTTTATTTTCTTTTAAAGACTTTATTTATTTATTTGACAGAGAGAGACAGCGAGAGAGGGAACACAAGCAGGGGGAGTGGGAGAGGGAGAAGCAGGCTTCCCGCTGAGCAGGGAGCCCCCAATGTGGTGCTTGATCCCAGGACCCTGGGATCATGACCTGAGCCGAAGGCAGACGCTTAACGACTGAGCCACCTAGGCGCCCCAAAACCAGGTGTTTAAAAAAAAAACAACCAACAGGCCCAAAATGGAGTGGCTTGTGCTAAGTCCACATCACCAACCCGAGGCTTAATGCCTAACCTAACTGCAGTTTCAACCTTCCCCAAGAATGAAATCTTGATGGATTATCAGTCTGGAATTTCCCCGGACAGCACTAGTGAGGTAATCTACCTGACAGCCCCTATGTCCCCCAAGGAGAAGTAACCTTGCCCAAAATAATCCTTCTACCCCCCCACCCCCGCCCATTTATGACTTCCTGGTCCTATCCCTTTCTGTCTTTAAAAATCTTTCCTCTCCTGCAGCCCTTTGGAGCTCCTTTGTATTTGCTAGATGGGATACTGATTCATGAATCTTTGAATAAAACCAAGTAGATCTTCACATTTACTCAGTTGAATTTTGTTCTCTTAAGACTGGAAAGGGGCACATTTGAAAGTGCAATCTTCATTTTATCAATGGAAAATCAAAGCACTTTAAAAATAAAATCTTAAGATCTCTGTATTCAAAGATGCCAATGGATGAATCAGCACTGTGCGCTTTGTGTGCATCCGCTTTATCAGCTCCTCTATTACATTTCTCTGACCGACGTTTCTCTTTAAGTTCCTTAGCTCAGAAACTAAGTTAGCTTCAATTCAATGTTCACATAAATTCAATGAAAATTATTGACTTTAAAGAGATGGTGTTTTATAAGCCCATTTAAAGCAGATCCTGTGCCAAACAGCATGATGGAAATGATGACAATATGAAACTGAACACTACACCCTTGATACAGAAAAGGGCAAGCTCACAAAGGAACGGGTTCAATGTGCAGCCTCCCCACAGAACATATTTATTATGCAAGCTTAGCAGCCAGCACATACAATAATTGCTTAAAAAAAGAAAACTTTAGTGATTCTTTCTTCGTATATAATAGATTCCTTCTTCCCAAAACCTTCATAAGAATGGTGAAAGAAATGACTACTTTCACAACCATCTAAAATATTTGGTTATAAGCTTCAATTTAATTTTTCAAAAAGTCTGACTTCATTTTCAACAGAAAGTTCCTTTTACTGTTCTTATTCCATAATATGCCTTGGACTCTATTGCTTGACCATTTTTATGATGAGCCTGAGAAAAATCAGGCCTATGGAATGCTACAGACCTAAACCTAATTAGCTCTAAATTTTACTGGATATATTTTCCTGTCTTATTCTCTTATGAATATAGCTCTTTTCATTGAAATTATGATTAGGATTTCAGAAAACATTAAAAAAATATAAAACTTCCCTTAGCAAAAATAAATAAAACTTCCCTTAGCAACCTCAACATAATTTCAATATAATTCCCTTCCCTATCAACAATGTTAAAGTAAACAGTAACCATGAAAATAGTGTTAATTAAAGCTAAATATACAGGGGTAAAAAGGAAGCCTAATGTAATCCACATTATGACTGTGTGGATTCCTGTTGCCTTTCATTACTGTTCCTTACTAAATCTCATTCTTGATTAGAAGTTCTAAATTATATTCCAAGTATACCTTCCTGAGTTTAAACAAACAAGAGAACAATTATTTTAGAACAATTACTAATGGCCAGGTCCTTATAAATGTCAATATTTTAAATGTTTAAGGGCTACACATATAAACATCTCATAAATCATATATATTCTTTTTTTTAAGATTTTATTTATTTATTTGAGGGAGAGAGAGAGAGAGAGCACCAGAGGAGAGGAGGGGGAGAGGGAGAAGCAGGCTCCTGTGGGATGCTTGATGTGGGGCTTGATCCCAGGACTCTGGGATCATGACCCGAGCTGAAGGTAGATGTGTAACCGACTGAGCCACCCAGGCACCCCAATCATATATATTCTTTAAAACTAAGTGTTTAGAAGGCAGTCCTTTGTATTACACAGATCCCAACGTTTTCAAAATAGCCTTAAAATCTTCAACAAAGACTCTTAACTCCTGTAGTAGAAATGAACACCTTTCAAAACGTTAAATTGAAGCTCATCAATTTTAAGGAGTCAAGCTTTCTGTAAACCTAAACTCTAACATTTAAAATAAATAGTCAGATGTTTCTTCTTACATTATTGCCGAATTTCCTTAGGCTAAAGAAACACAGAGGAAACAGGTTGGCAAGCGCCATCTCGTGGGCTTCCTAAGAAATATTTTTACTATATTCATCAGTACAGTTCGAGAAGCAAATTTTTATACTTATTCAATACCATATTCTCTATATTCAAAATGTTACTTTAATTTAAATCAAAGTATTCACTAACGGTTAATGTTCCAGGGTCCAAATACCAATAACTGTAATAAAGTGTATTTGTGGATTTGGGGTAAGAGCTTTCTTCTAAAGCACTTGATATATTTATAGCCAAATCGTCACATTTTATCTTTACAACATCCTCAGGAGTTAAGGCTGCAGAGATATATTACACAATAATGAAGCCTGAGAATCTACATACCAAAGGAATTTAAAAAGCATCTAGGCAATGGAGAAGTTAGAATGAGTTTTCTGATTTTGTAGTGTAGCAAAGTCATAGAACAGTGCCTTGCAAAAGAGAGGCCTTTTGTTGTTAATAAAAGCTAAATCAAAAAAGTTAGCAAGAATTCGAAAATTCAGTGGATTTACTGTGTGTGCACGCATGTGCACGTGCCTTATAAGTAAAAGTTTACAAATCGAGTTAGGAGTATATGAAAAAAAACAAAAACAAACAAAAAAAATGAAAGACAAATAGGAAAGGAAATGCCCCCAAAGTCATGTTTACATGATTCTCTTTAGACTTTAGAAACAGAATGATTTTATTATTTTATATATTATTAAAGAATATTAATATTCTACATTTTCATGTAGTCTGGAGTTGCCTCACCACCAGCCCAAAGATGTGTTTTCTTTGCCTCACGGTGTTTTTTTTTTTTTTAAAGGCCCAAGTTAAATACCAACATTTAAAATTAGGAAATTCCCCAATATCTCCTATTGTCTGCTACCTATGCCCACTGCAGGCATCTGAGTTGTGGGCCTTGGTTTACATTTTTTCTTTCTGATTTCCTTAATTTTTCCTTCAGGGTTCTTTTTCCTGGTACTCTTTTTTTGGGGGTGGTGCATAATGACATCCAAGCACATGCTATGGAGCAATGCTATCTGCTTGAGGATTCTCCCCCAGTTTCCTAGGTGAAAGGTGCTTAATTCCAGTTCTGCTATTGGTTGATGATGCAGCAATGCTGAAGGTCTATAGAATACTCATCTTTTATTAACAACATTCTGAGATGCAAAGCTTTGTGAGAGCTTTCTGCTTTGCAAAGGGAAACCCAAGCCTACTAATGGTGGGAAGAACTAGGGAGATATGTGTTATGGTTCGACATTTTCTTTATGGGAGGAAGGAAAAGACTAAATACTTGGGGGAGATAGGGGAGAATGTTACTTTGGTAAAGTCTAGGCTGATTTAAGATTTCATAGCATTTTTAATTTCTGTAGCCTCACACATCTCTTTTAATAAAATTATCCCAGGGCATACCATTTTGCTAGTGTTGCTAATGATTTTTTTCTTATTTGAGTTTTATAAGTGATTATTTACAATATAACCACCATAATATTTTTAGTTGCCTTGTGACAATATGATAGATAATATTTCTATAGAGGCTTTCTCGGGCTGTGAATCTTTCTATAATAAGGCACTGGAATATAAAATGTGAAGCTTATTAAACTTCCTCTCTGGGGGTGCCTGGGTGGCTCAGTCGTTAAGCGTCTGCCTTCAGCTTAGGTCATGATCTCAGGGTCCTGGGATTGAGCCCCACATCGGGCTCCCTGCTCTGCAGGAAGCCTGCTTCTCTCTCTACCACTCCCCCTGCTTGTGTTCCCTCCTTCGCTGTGTCTCTCTCTGTTAAATAAATAAAATCTTTAAAAAATAAAAAAAAAAAACTTCCTCTCTGGTTTGAGTTCTTTAGAAAAGAGAAAGTGTGTAAAGTGATAATAAATACACTGTTAAATATACCAGTTCATACAAGGTTTTTTGTGTGTTTTTTTTGTATTTTTGGTAATTAGGAAAAATTTGAGATTATTTTGTAATGAGGAAAAGTCTGAGATAGATGTAACCTAAGGAAACAGATTTGAAATATAGAACACAAGAGTTTAAAGTGGCAGACTTCATTCATTTCAGTTTATATTACCATTTCTAAGTCTGCCTTAAAATCAAAGTTTTTAAAAAGCGCTACTTGATGGTATTTATTATTAAAAGCTGCTGCATTTTCTCAATTAAAAAAATTTAGATGAAATTCACCTACTATAAATTCTTAGTCTCTTAATCTAGGAATTGTTACTTAAATGTAGTTTAATTATATTTCCATAAGCCTTCTGTTTAAATTTTAAAATAAATATGTCAACTTTTAAAAATTATACCTTGCCATCTAATTATGGCAGCTGAAAACACATAGTAAGCAACATATTAAAACTCCATACTTACTTTAAATGTAACTTTATCAGTGAAAAAACTACCTTGGAACGTTCTTTTGCAAACTAATATTAATACACTTAACATACCTTAATTTTCCTTCTTCCCTTGGCAACAGAAAATAGCTTATTTTAAGCTGAAAATATTGGATGTTTTCTACTGAGACTTTCATTAACTTTTAATTAAGTCAAAATTATTTCTAAAAATTGTTTTTCAATTTTCAAATGCCTCCGCTTTCCTAACATCAATTATTATACTTGAAAAACAAGATGAAAGGAAAAAGGTTTTGATTAGAAGAGTGAAATCCAAAGGCACCTGGAGCCGAATGAGGTCTCGCCCCGAAGGAATAAGTCCTGAGATCTGTTTGCCCCGTCGAGAGAGAGAGAGAGAGAGAGAGAGAGAGAGAGAGAGAGAGAGAAGGAGGGAGGGGGGAACTGAGGAACAGTAACAGAGAGAGAGCAAGAGCTCCTCTGTCTGGAGAAACCGAGAACAGCAGGAGAGGGGTGGCGCAAGAAAGAGGTTTGGGTCCCTCCAGAGAACTGCAGAGCCATCTGTCTGAAAAATTCAGGATGACAGGCCTCTAAGTATTCTGCAAGTCTCTCTACTTGTATAGCGATGTCTGTTTCCTTCTTTCTATTACTGTATTATTAATCCTTCTTGTTCCTTTTTCTTGTTCTTTTGAAATAACTTATTCTTTTAATTTCGACTAAAAGAGGGAACAGACAAGTTGAGAATCATTTCTCATTCAAGGAAAATAACTGAAAGTGTCTGGTCAATTTCTAAATATTGTGATGGAGTGAAAAAAAAATGAATTGTTTTTTTGGCTCTTATGTTTAACTACGTATTTTGCACACATAAATAATGAGCATCCTTACAACATCCAAACCTAAGAATATTAACAAATGCCATTCAAAGACTTAAATAGGCTGTATCACCAAAAACAACTTATAGGAGTGGCAAAGTCAATTTCACCAACTTTTTTTTCACAATTAAGTAAAATATCATTAGCAATATGTGAAATGTTCCATAAACCACTGACTTCATCTTTCTTTGTGGGTTTCAGCTTATTCTGAAAAACTATCACTAACATGAGCTTTTTACTCCATTGCTTTGTGCCTTCTATTCAGCTACTTTAAAGACACTTAATGAGCCATTTTTCAAACAGAGGACTGGGACGCCTGGGTGGCTCAGTTGGTTGGGCATCTGCCTTGGGCTCGGGTCGTGACCCCAGCGTCTTAGGATCAAGCCCCATGTGGGGCTCCCTGCTCAGCGGGGAGGCTGCTTCTCCCTCTCCCACTCCCCCTGCTTGTGCACTCACTCTGTCAAATAAATAAATAGAATCTTTAAATAAACAAATAAACAAACAGAGAACTAATATCCAAACGTCCTGTGAACCTGGCTAACCCATCAAGGTCTAAAAGGGAGGCTGGAACAAAGAAGGGCATCCCTTCACCACCTCCTTGCTCATAGCCTGAAAAGATCTAAAAGAACAGAGAAATCAAACCAGAAGTACCCAACATTCCCCTTACATTTAGTCTGGTCTGTCCAGAAGGAGGTTTCGGTTTCCAGTTGAATACTGGACACCCAACAACATTAAAAGGACCAACCAATGAACCTGGATTAACAAGTCCTGTGTTTGCAGATCCTGTTTAGTGTTCCTTCTCTTCTGCTTCCAAAGTTGGAAGAAGGATGAAGAGACTTTTTTTTTTTTTTACAGAATATAAAGCAGTATAAATTCAACCAGAATTTCACCAAAAACTTTTCCAAAAAAGTTAAGCTGACAAAAGCAACCAATCCCTAAGTAAATGATGTGTCCTGCCCTTGGCATGCAATATTGCAGGAATACATATTTATACACATATTTCTTCCTTTAAAGACTGAAGATAGACAACAAAAACAATATAAGAGAGATTTTGAGATGTTTACTACTGCTAACTTGATTAACACATTGTAAAGTCATAGGAAAAATTAAAGAGTGCTCTACGTTTCTACCCTGGAAATTGTTAAACTACAGAGGTACCGGGGCACCTGGATGGCTCAGTCAGTAGAACATGCGACTCTTGATCTCCATCCAGGTTGTAACTTCAAGCCCCACGTTGGGTGTAGAGATTACTTAAAAATAAAATCTTCTAAAAAGATAAAAAATAAACTACAGAAGTACCATGGTTTAAGAACTACTTTATTCACTTAAATATTTTTTGAGCACCTACTACGTGTGAAGCACTGTGCTAAGCACTGTGAGCACAAAGAAAGAAAGAATGAGTCACCTTACAGACACCATCAGCCTAGAAAGATATAAGGATACATAACTACTGTGAAAGGAACACACTGGCAAATGTCACAAGAGATTTGTAGATAAAATGATAAAGAATTCAGAAGGCCGGGGATTCCTTTGGAATGGGTGGCGGGGGCGGGGGCTACCGACTGCAGTACTGAAGGAAGGGCAGAGCGAGCCCCGGAAATGCAGACAAGGGGACGGACATGGAAGCCGGAGCAAAGCAGAATGGGCACGAGCTGACAGCTCACTGGGTACAGAGACAAGGGAGGGAGGACGGAAGAAGGAGAGCTAAGGATCTGGCGCTGGGAATGTGCCGTCTGGAGTGCATAAGAAATCCTGCCAGAGATTTGGAGGGGGGTGCCAGGGCAGGGCTGGAGACAGAGACTCAGGAATCACCCACCCGGTGCGCACTGTTGAAGCCTGAAGACTCCCTAGTGAGAAACGGAGGCCGGTTCTTGAAAAGCAGACATTTCAGGCAGCAAAGAGAAGAAACTGAGGAACAGCCACAGGGAAGAAAAGGAGTAGCAGGAGAACACAGTGTCTTGAAGGACAAGAGAAAAAAGTTTCAAGAAGAAAGAGGCAGTCAAAGATAGCAGAGAGTGCAGAAAGATCAAATATGAGGACTGAGGGAAGCCACTGATCACTGGCTACTCACTGAGAAAGTACTTCCGGCCAAACAGAAGCCGAACATGAGGTGGTAGCTGTGGCAGGAGGCTCTCCTTGACCAAACCCGAGTCAGGCTCCTCCAAGCCCTCTTCTTGACTAGCCTCGGCCTTGACCCCGAGGCCTCACCAGGCCTGCAAAGCCGTTTGAGCAAGAAATCCGCTAAGTGGCTTTAGAGAGAATCCTCCTACCTCTGATATTTGATCAAATTCCTCACCCCCGGCCCCTGATATCTCATCACCCTCGTCTGCCCTCACTAAGAATCCTGTTGGGTCAGTTTGGCAAGAATTCCCCCTACCTTGTCTCCTCTTAATAATTTTCCATCCCCTAACACCCCTGCAACCTGCTCCTTGGCTATAAATCCTCCCCTGTTCTCAGATTCAGAGTTAAGCCCCATCTCTTGACACCTGACACGATAGTCCTGAGAAAAGTCTTCCTTGTTCTTTAAACAAGTGTCAGAAATTTGTTTTTTCCTTCAGAGCTGCCCACCTTTATTTTCTCCGTGCTGAATGACATTCCCAAACACCAAACTATTACAATCAAACAGTGGCTGAGAAGCGATGGGTAGACAGGGTTGAGGAGTAAGCAGCCATGCAGGAAGAGGCGGTGGGGCATACAGAATGCTCTTTCCATAACCCTCCACTAAGAGGTGGAGCACAATTACTCATGCTGGTACGTAAGCGGGTCCCAAAGTTGAGGAAAGGCTTTCTCACACTGAGTAGGAAAGCATGGCTGTGATGTAAGGGAGACAATCCAGGGGAGAGCAGGAAATAAGACAAGGAAATGAGACAAGACAGAGAAAAACGAATTCCCACGCTTATTGTTTTCAGTCCTCTTGCATTATACTTTTTTTGTAAATCACCTCATTTCTTTCTGGAATAATGAGAGGTGTTAATAAATAACAAAAATTTTCTTTTATCCATTAAAAATATGAATGTTTGAACTGTTGTTTGTATCTACTCTTCTAATAAACATATGACAACTAATAGGAATGCTTATGTAGCACCCAGATTTATTATTATGGGAGAAAGACTGTATGTTTTCATTTTCAGACCTCTAAAAGGTTAAGTTAGCCATTTTCATACTGAATTCCTATTCAATTTGATTATGTTCCCTACCGTGAGGGTAAAACGTGAACAAACCAAGCTAATTTACGTGCAATTCCTTTGTACTATTGAAATGAAAAGGAACAATAGTTTAATGAAGTGGAATTTGTTATCTAATTATGCCAAATAATTTAGAAACATCTGCCGATGGTTAGTAATACTATAGTTAAACCTCAAAGAATCTGCTTCCAGAGAGATTTCCATTTTATTCAAGCCCTTGTGAGCTTCCACTTGGGAAATCCATATTAGAGTATGGAACCAAGGGATGACATAATGGCACATTTACTGCATTAAAAAAAAATTAACAAATGAACAAAGAAATGAACAGTAGAGGGTGTGTATCATATAGATTTAGACCTTAAAATTAACTCCCAAATTTAAGAAACAATAATGTAAAATCCAAAATTCATTCAAGTATCTATTGAGTAGTTGGGATGCATCAGACACTGTGGTGGTTGTTAAGGATACAAACAAGAAATCCGTAGCTTTCGCATTAGGGAACTTCATCTAACAGGGAAGACGAGAGAATACATCTACTAACCACTATATCACCACATGATAAGTGGTAGGACAGAGATGTGTACGGGGCACAATGGATGCAGAAAAGGTGTAACTAACTCACAAAGGAAGACTACTTAGAAGACTATTCAAGCTGAGTTTTGCAAGATGTGTAGAGGAGAGTGAGTGCAAAGGACGTGGGAAATGACTGTGCCAAAGGCACACTGACTGCAATCCCTTCTGGAAACTTCAAGTAGTTCAGTACAGCTGAAGAGCAGCCTCTGAGGAGGAGACAGTAAGAGACAGGTAAGCAGGGGTCCTACTCTAAAAGCCTTATATACAAACTAGGGAATTTGGACTTAATCTTAATGGTGACGGGGACCCACTGGAGGAGTAGAAAAGTAAACTGTTAGACTAGCCAAATTCTAAGAGGCAGGTTTAAATTTCCAATTATGGACTCTTACATATTAATAATAATCCAAAATAATAAAGGAAGAAAAAAGATAAATGATCCAAAATAATAAAGGAAGAAAAAGATAAATGAAAGCAAATGTTTAAACTGATTCAAGGTGGGGCACCTGGGTGGCCCAGTTGGTTAAGTGTCCAACTCCTGATTTCGGCTCAGGTCATGATCTCAGGGTCGTAGGATCAAGCCCCACATCAGGCTCTGCATTTAGCAGGGAGTCTGCTTGAGATTCTCACTCTCCCTCCCTCTAAAAAACAACCTAGGCAATGCCCCCACTTCACATGACTCACTCCCTCACGTCCTTCAAGTCTCTGCTCAAAATCCGTCTCAACTGTGAGGCCTTCCCTGACCAGGCTGCCACGTAGCTAGCCCCATCTCCTCACCCTGCTTTATACTTCTTCATAGCACTAGCCACCTGGCACACTATACATTTTTTTTCAAGATTTATTTATTTTAAAGAGAGAGAGAGTGCACATGCATGAGCGTGCAGGGGGGAGGGGCAGAGAGAGAGGGAAATAGAGAATCTCAAACAGACCCCATGCTGAGCATGGAGCCAATGCGGGGCTCCATTTCATGACCCTGAGATCATGACCTGAGCTGAACCAAGAATGGGACACTTAACCAACTGTACCATCCAGGCACCCCACACAATACATTTTTTATTGTCTGTCTCCCTCAACTGCAAACATAAATTCTTTGAGGGCAGGAACTAAAACATATGTGGCACATTTTAGGTCCTCAATTCATTGAACAGATGAGTAAACAAATCACAAAAGATGATGACCCATCCTAAGCCTCAGAGCTATCCTCAGAAAAGAATGAGGAATAGTACACCTCTTGTTCCTGCTTCCTTCTCTCACTCTATGGTACTATCCATTCCTGCCCCTAATCCCAAATGCCCTGGGCTTTTACACTGTTCTTATTCTTAATACACCAGCCCCCTTCAGGTCCTTCTTAGTAGTGTCTCACACTCTACATAAAAACCGCCACTTTCTTTTCTCTTACAGTGCAGCTCCCTCAGTCAAATGCTTGCTCTGTCTACTTTAAGATCTTCGGTCCACAAATTAAAATCATTCTCTCTTGCTATATGAAGATAAGTATCTATATCTAGCATGTTATTCCTCATAGGTAACATGCTAAGAATCCATGCTTTAATTGTAGTATAATGGTATTAAATTCATTCACTATGGAAGGTCTGCAGGGGAAATACTTCAGTCAGGCAGATATTTACATATTGCTCAAATAGATACCTACACCACTTACCTACCGGGCTCAGGCCCTGATCTCGAGGACGTGAGTTCGAGCCCTACAGCAGGCTCTGTGCTCAGTCCAGAGTCAGCTTGGGTTTCTCTCTCCCTCTGTCCCTCCCCACCCCCCCACCAGCATGCACACGCTCAAGCACGTACTCTCTCTCTCTCTAATAAATAAACAGACCTTTTAAAAAAAAGAAATTAGCAGCTTAAAGAAATAGCTGTTTTTGAAATGTCGGGTCTGTGGTCATGAAAATCTATTCATGCAGAGATATGTTTCTTGGACTACATCTTTTCTTCTACTTGTTTTACACCACGAAATAGATAGGGTCCAATGAAATCCAAAGGTTAAAAAGTTAGAGTGGAAAGGGAAAGGACAACCTTCAGTGCAGCTAGAGGAAACACAATGAGGTGGCCCCCTGCCAGGCTACTAAGCAGCCAGCCACACCGGGGGGCCTGACTCATCTTCCCTTCTCCCACTAACTCAACTTGTCTGCATTAATTCTTTCCAAGAAGTGCTGACTTTTCTAAATTTAAAACAACTATTCAAAACAGACTTGGGCATTTTTAAGCTATCAATTTTTTATTTTGTTTTTTGTTTCTTGGAGAATAAAAGAAAAAAAAAACTTTCTAAAAATGTGTAAGTTCTAAAAGGTTCCTGGATATAAAACCATTATTTTAAAAATAGTAATTTCTGGGGGCACGTGGTTGGCTCAGTCGTTAAGCATCTGCCTTCGGCTCAGGTCATGGTCCCAGGGTCCTGGGATCGAGCCCCGCATAGGGCTCCCTGCTCTGCGGGAAGCCTGCTTCTCCCTCTCCCACTCCCCCTGCTTGTGTTCCCTCTCTCGCTGTGTATCTCTCTGTCAAATAAATAAGTAAAATCTTAAAAAATAAATAAATAAAAAACAAGGCTTATGGGAATCATTTTCTATGTAAGAATGACTTATGACTGGTAAGGTCAGGCTCAATGACTTGTCTTGAGTTGGGTTTGCACAGAAAAGTTCAATGACTTCATTTAGTTTATACAGTGCAGATAAATAAAGTTTTTTTAAAGGTGCTGTTACCGATACTTTATATAAGACTGAGAAAACATCAATTACCCATATCAGAGTATATTATTATTACTAGAGGGACTTTGAGAAAAGCTACACAAACCCTAGCCTGGCAAGGAAATTGCCATTATGGCCGTTCAAGATGATAGTAAACTGCTAATTCTTAGGTTAATCCAATCTGATAAAAAATGTATAACTTCTACTAATGTCATTCCTTCAAAACTATTATTATCTGCAATGTAAAGCATGACCAAACAGTATTTTTCTGCCTATTTTTCTTATGATCGTTTTAGTCTAAAACACATATTCTCAATGAAGGTAATAGTGCCTTCACGGGAGCAAAAACTAGCTTATGGGGGTCAAAAAACTTACTTTTGTGCATAAAGCAGATATACACACAGTGTGTAAACAGAGAGACAGTATATCTCTGTTATTAAAGTTTCATGGAGAAAACAAGTAAGAAAAAATGCCTAGGGGCACCTGTGTGGCTCAGTTGGGTTAAGCTAAGTTTCTGACTTTGGCTCAGGTCTTGACCTGGGGGTCCTCCCTGCTCATCAGGGAGTCTGCTGTCTCTCTCCCTCTCCCTCTGTCCCATCCCCACTCATCCTCTCCGTGTGTGTGTGTGTGGTGTGTCTCTCTCTCAAATGAATAAATTTTAAAAATCTTAAAAAAAAAAAAGAAAAAATGCCTAACAGTCTTCTTATGAAGGGTGATTTTTTAAAAGGTGGACAATTACAGATATAAAGAAATTGAAACTCTTATGACAAATGTGTCAAATTTTTATAATTATACATATCCTCAAAGATTAGGATGCTAATAGGATTGTTATTTGCAGGGACAGACGTCACTCAAAAGACTGCATCACCAATATTCCTTTTACACTGTACCCAGATGGTAACTATCAGAGTTACAGCAACTCTAATTCTTTTATCTCTCTTACATAGTACTAAATCTCCACACATTAAAAGAAAAATTTTAAAGCTGAAATACTAAGTTTTTGATACCAGTAAGAGAATATGCACAGGTATTTAAATAAGGATGGTGACTTTAATGACAGCTGAAAAGATGAAACATTCTCAGAAAAGTAACTGGGCTCTCACTACTGGACCACCCTGCTGCTTAGTTAAGTCCCTCTCAGATTCTTTGATGAGCAACATCTGAAAAATAAAAATGTGAGCAGAGACTATTCAAGTAGAGTTTCCTATAAAATTGGCTTTTGGTCAAATAAATCATACTGAAAATGCAGTTGATTTGTCTTTTTAAAAACAAATTTTAGGGGCACCTGGCTGGCTCAGTCAGTAGAGCATGCAACTCGCGTGATCTGGGGTTGTGAGTTCGAGCCCCGTGCTGGGTGCAGAGATTACTTTAAAAAAGAAAAACAAATTTTAATGCTAAGACAGTCATAGGAAATCAGAAAGTTTCCTAACTGCATCACAAAGAATGCACCATTACCATTTTACTGCTCCAAAGGATCTCTATAAAGATGCCCAAAGGCAGGTGCGTTGGGCAGCATAATGAAAAGGTTTCCGTGGCAGTACCAGAGTCTGCGGAAAGAAGGTTAGAAATTACAGTGAAATCCTAGGTATTGGATCATAGATCAGTGGCAATGATGATGGTGAGTGGTAAATGAAAGGAAAAAGGAAAAAAAAAGGGAGAGGGGGCCCTGCCAGAGCCGGTTCTACCCAGATAAAGAAGAGAGTTATTCAGGGTTCAGCCAGCCTACCTGTAACGGAGTTCCCAATCTCAGTATTTGAGCTGTAAACCACAGGCCCATTTAGCTATAAATGACAGACATTCTTGCCAAAGGATAGCCTGGCAGGATGCTTTTTCACCCAGCTCTGTCAAATAGGGCTTTATCGGTGTGGCCAGTCAGGGCGTACTGCTAGGTGCACCAGCTAAAAGGTCCTAAATTAGATGACCTGAGACTTTCCTTCTAGCCCAGCAATTATTAGAGAACCTGTGTTTCTCTGTCAGGGAAGTTCTAACAAATCCTATTGGAAATAAGTAGTTAGGGACATACACTATAGTTCTGGAATATAAGCTCTAAGAACACAGGGCCATGTCTCTTGCACACTGCTATTGATGTATGTTGAACAGATGAGCAAGGTGAGTGAGCAGAGTATGAATTACATTTGGATAATTTTTAGGATTTGAGGATTTAAAAATTATTTGTATTGATGCAGATGACTGAGAGGTGTATTCATCTGCAAGGTGGAAAAAAATGCTGGCAAAGTCCTGAAACTTCAAAAATGCGTATTTTCAACTCCCAAATGGGACTCTAAAATCAGGAAAAACTGGAGTCTAGTTCTTCTATCACAGATGAAACAGGAATTTGCCTTAAAAATATCTTTTTAAGCACCAAAGGTGATTAATAGTGAAGATAAGAGATAAGACAGTTTTCACTCTTCAGCTTAATTTGACAAATATTTTGAGTTGCTACACCGTACTTAGGTGGAAAAAAGTTAAAAGTCTATCAATGTAAAATTGTATTGGGTAATTTTAGAGGCTCCTACTCTTTTTTTTTATATATATATTTTATTTATTTATTTGACAGAGAGAGAGAGAGCAAGAGAGGGGACACAAGCAGGGGGAGTGGGAGAGGGAGAAGTAGGCTTCCGGCTGAGCAGGGAGCCCGATGCGGGGCTCGATCCCAGGACCCTGAGATCATGACCTGAGCCGAAAACAGACGCTTAACAACTGAGCCACCCCCAGGCGCCCCTCACTTTAAAATGAATCTAACTTTCACTAACATCCTATAAAAAGAACGTTCTTTACAATGATAAAAACAAAACCTGGATGGAAGCATAAAACATAAAGAAAAAAAAACCGTAGGGGTGTCTGGGTGGCTCCGTCAGTTGAGCACCCACCTCTTGATTGCGGCTCTAGTCATGATCTCAGGGGTTGTGAGATCGAGCCCCGAGTCAGGCTCCGCACTGTGCATGGAGCTTGCTTAGGATTCTCTCTCTGCCCCTATCTCCCCCTACCCACACTTGCGTCTCTCTTTCTAAATAAAATAAAAAAATAAATTTAAAATAAAATAAATTTAAAATACACAAAAACCCTAGACTCTATTGCTGGCTGCTATGCACTGAACTGTGTCCTCCAATAAACTCTTATGTTGAAGCCCTAATCCCCAATGTGATGGTATCTGTGGAGATGAGGCCTTTGGGGATAAATGAGATTAGATGATGTCTTGAAGGGAAATGAGGTTAGATGATGAGATTAGTGCCCCTAGAAGAGACAAAGACCTTGCTTTCCCATCTCTCCACCATGGGAGGACACAGCAAAAAGATGGATGTCCACAATCCAGAAAGAGGGCCCTCATCAGGAAGTGAATCTGCTGGCTCGCTGGTCTTAGAATTCCAGCCTCCAAAACCTCAGGAAATAGATGTCTGTTGTGTAGGCCACTCAGTTTATGGTATTTCACTACAGGAGTCCAAACAGACTTAAGACACTAGCCTTACCGACTAACACACCCATGATACACAAGGTAGGGTCTCGGCAGTGTTGCGTTGGGAAGGCTTTGGTAGAAACTCTACTGAGCTCTGACTCTGATGGCTATTTAGTTAGGTTTGTCCTATCCGCTCTTCACTACCGTCGCACAGAACCTTATTACCTCAGTGCTCCTCTGCTCTAAGTTGGCTATTAAGAGGAAATATAAAGGGATATGAGGTACTTCTGACTGACCTAGTTAAAAAGTAGTACAGCTGGGGCTCCTGAGTGGCTCAGTTGGTTAAGCATCTGACTCTTGATTTCAACTCAGGTCATGATCTCAGGATCATGAGATGGAGCCCCGTGTGGGGCTCCAAGCTCAGCAGAGACTCTGCTTGAGATGCTCTCTCTCCCTTTGGCCCTCTCCTGCCACCCTCCCCCCACCCCCGAGCATTCTCTCTCAAATAATAAATAAATAAATCTTAAAAAAAAAAGTAGTTGACTCTCGAAAAACAGATTTGAACTGCATGGGTCTACTTATATGTGGATTTTTCTCGATAAAACCAGTACAGTACTTATAAATGTATTTCTCTTCCTTATGACTTTCTTAATACCATTTTCTTTTCACTAGCTTTATTGTAAGAATACAGTATATAATACATATAACATAAAAAAACACGTGGTAATCAACTGTTTATAGTAAGGCTTCTGATCAACAGCAGGCTATTAGTTAGGTTTTTGGGGAGTGAAAAGTTAAAACTCAGGTTTTGGACCGCATGGCGGATCAGCACCCTTAATCCTCATGTTGTTGATGGGTATCTAAAATAAAATCCATTTCTTCTAACCATCGGAGACTGCTCTTAATAGATACAAAGGCCATTCTGAATTGGGCAAATTTGAGCAATCGTATTTTTATCTTTAATACAATGGTTCTCAAATTTGAGGATGACAGAATCACAGGGGAGTCCCTTTATAATCCCCTTCTCCTAGAAGTGCAGATTCTGTGGGTCTAGGGGCATAGGAATCTACATTTTGAACAGACAGGCCTGAGGAGTGGTGTTAAGCACAGCTACTGCTCTATCATTACTGAAAAATAGCCTCTGCACACAGGTGTACTTTCCTTTATAACAGGGAAATATTTTTAAAAACTGTAACCAAATTCGATTTTGTAAATTAAATTCTATTTTCCCACATGTTGACTTAAAAGACACTTTATTCATTCTGAGGGGTGGGAGTGGTTTATCTTCTTCTAGAGATCAAATCCGTGCCCTCCCTTTCCTCATCTCTACTTCAGTAGTTAAATATTTAATAATTTAGGAACCCTTTTGAAAGGATCTTATCCCGGGCGCCTGGGTGGCTCAGGTGGTTAAGCGACTGCCTTCGGCTCAGGTCACGATCCTGGAGTCCCTGGATCGAGTCCCGCATCGGGCTCCCTGCTCGGCGGGGAGTCTGCTTCTCCCTCTGACCCTCCCCCCTCTCATGTGCTCTCTCTCATTCTCTCTCTCTCAAATAAATAAATAAAATCTTAAAAAAAAAAAAGAAAGGATCTTATCCCTCACTCCGTTTCTCTCCAATTTATCTGTTTATTCACTGAGAACGTCAGCATTCGAACAGTGGCTGATTCGTAAACCTTACCTTTGAAAACAAACCTAGAAATACATACTCTCTCTTTAGAAAGGAAAATGAATTTAGTAAAAAATAAATAAAACCAGTTAAGGGGAAATTTACCTGTAGAGATGTTACTGCTATGTATTAGCTACTACAGTATAAGAGAAATGCTTCTTCAAAAGAAAATACCAACCAAGTCTTCCACCATTTTTAACTTTTGTACAAAAAAAAAATCCACACTTAAGAAAAAATGCTCTACTAAATGATGCAGATTAGACACAAATTACTGAAAAACAACAGTGAGATTTTTATTTCTTTCAGAGAAAGAAGAAACATTTTTTTAAAGCACCTATGAAGAACCAACACCAAATAAGAAATGTCATTTCTAGTACTGTGGGTATTCTGGCAAAGTAAACATACCCCAGACTACAGACTGGCAAATTGTGTTCTAGGCTCAGTTTTGCCACAAAAGGGCCATGTGACCTTGGAAAATAGCCTCCCTGCATCTGAATTTGTAAAATAAGATGATTAAATAAATGTAACTCTTTGATTCCAGATTAATTCACTCTAATTTATATGAAAAAGCATTTGTGGTATGTGATGCCTATAACTTGCTTGATCAAATGACACAATTAAAACGAACTGGAAACTTGATACTGTAACTTACCAAGACCGTCGTTGTAGCTATCAGTTTCATATCAGTACATACCATACTACTTTGAACATCCAAATTTTCACATACTGAGTTTTCTTAAAGGGAGGTACATGTGTACCATAGTCTGTTTGGGTAATAGGAAACAATTTGTCTTTTCAGCCCTTCTTCCCAACCCATTGGCATTATAGCCTCCAGGAAAACAAAAACAAAAAAACACCTTGAAGTCTTAACCACTGAAACAATAGTGTTGCAGTAATTACAACACAGAAATAACATTTCTTTCCTAAAATACTCAGTTATTCTCCCGAGATCACTTACCTTCCAGGAACCAACTTTCTTCTGTCTGCTCTCGTGTTTGTTAGAACAAACATTTTCCATTGTAACAAATATTCAGTTCACCACTTATTCTTGTTTCCAACGAAATATACTGTCTCCAAAATATCCGCCCCAAAATCCAACAAGACTCAACACATGCATTTGGCAATTCCGGGGAGACTGGGATGCACAGACATCTTGTTCAAAATAAATAAACTTTCCAGGATCTTTATTTACTGACTTGAGAAACGTAGGTTTGGAAACAACCAGCTAACTTCGCTCCCAAGTTGGCATCTTAAAGAATCCTGCGTTTACAAAACACCCAGGACCTCACAGACGCCCTGCACAGAATTGGCCAGGGAGCACACGCCCATCGGCCCTGCCTGGAGAGGAAACAATGGGAGAGGCGCGAGGGAGCAAGCCCGGCGCCCGAGGCGCCCCAGCTCCCCGGCTCCGGCCCGCGCCCGACACCGCGCGCCGCGTCCCCTCCCCGGGCGCCCCGGGCCCCCGCCCCCGGGGCGCGGCCCACCTGCAGGGGCGCGGGCAAAGGACTGTACTCACCAAACAGGGTCAGGGCCATTGTAAAGGCGCTCGCCAACTGCTCGCCGCCGCCCGCCGGTACACGCGCTCTTCCCGGGAGGGCCAGAGATCACCGCATCGGCCCGAAGCGCTCACACCTCGGAGGCAGCGTGGAGTCGGAGGGGCGTGGTGGGGCGCGGGCGCGCGGGGAGGCTGCAGGCCGGGGCGCAGGGGGCCGCTGCAAGAAAAAGTTATTTATGCGTTATTGTCAGGCGCACCCGCACCGGGGGAGACCCGCTAGCCCTAGGCAAGCCGGCACTTGTCGCTGCCATCTGTGCACGACGCGGAGCGCGCGCGCGGGCGGCGGTACCTGCGAGGCGGGAGGCTTGGCCGCGGCGCAATGGCAGGCGGAGAGGCGGCGCCGCAGTGGCGGCGGTGACGGCGGCGGTGGCGGTGGCGACGGGGAGAGGAGCAGCCTCGCGGGGCCCCCGGCGGGGCGCGCTCACTCCGCATCCCGCGGCCTCGCAGACGCCATCTTGCGATAGCGTCTCCCACTGGATCTGCCCCTGCGCCTCCTCGTGCCTCCCTCTCGGGCGGCCGAACCCAGGGCGTTCCCATAGCAACGGGCGCGCGCGGGGGCCGGGGGCGCGCGCCCCTCCTGCCGCGGGCCGGGAGGAGCCGCCCCAGCCGCCCGGGAGGCGGCCTCCGGGAGCCCGGCGGGGGGCGCGGTTGGTGTGCGTTTTAGCTGAAATCCCTGGGATTTTTCTTGAATGGGATTTGAGGAGGCGCGGAGAGGAGAAAAACGGAGCTGTTACTCGAAAGAGGAAGAGTCACAGGAGGATGCTCCATGAATCCAAGTCCCCCAAGCAGGGTCATCCGGGGATCGGGTTCGTTTGAGGATAAATCTCCCGCCCGGCGCCCTCGGGGTTAACGGAGAGTCTGGAGCCGGTGACCTGAAGCTCCGGGAGTCGGGAAGGGAGCCTAGAGTCGAACAGAGACCCTGACTGTTGCCTTCCTTTCCACTCGGACTTGGGAGCCACTGCGAGTACTGATCAGATTGCCACATCTGAGGAATCAGGAGTCGTTTAGAAAGCATCAGGGATTACCTAAAAATAATTTGATACCAGGCCAATGCTTAAACCTAATTTTCTTCCTTTTACTTTACACCTCTTTGATATCGTCTCAGGAAAAATTAACGTTTCGCACTGATTGGCACTTCTCCTATACCACAAAAGATTGTTCCCCTGAGCTTTTTGCATTTATCTGATAATCACTGGCAACATCCTTCTTTCTGTGATGTTCTCTGCTCGCCTCTGTCTTTGCCTTAATTAACGAAAAGCCATATAACTCCTTGAGATTATCAGCCGAAAGATGTTCTTGAAAATCTCGGTTATGATGTTTTTGTGTCGTTTTCATTTAGTGTATTCAAAAATTCAGTATTCTCTAGTTGCTATGTTTGTTCCCTCTGGGGGGGGGGAATTCCCCCTTTTTCTTCTTTCGCTTAGGGATTGGATACTGTTGCAGCATCTAATCATGTAGATTTTCTCTTTGATTCTCATGTTTTCCCGCGTGCATCTTTCCTCTTACGGTTGCTCAGACTCCCTAATGTCATTTTCTGCTTCTCTCTAATTTTCAACTAATTCTTTTTAGATTATTATATAAATATCTTCTACTTAATGTATCTTGAGGATCAAATCGTTACAAAAATGAAAATTACCACTACCAATAGAACCAGCAGTTAATTCATCATCATTTCACAACAGACTCTAACATCAGAAGAAAAAGAAAAGCCCGTTGGAAGGAGGAGCCAAGCCTTTTGTTTCATGTCAGTTAACTCAAGAAAAAAGAAATAGTAAAATAATTCAACATGAACAGGCAAATGTGTAAGATGCTGAATGCTTGAAATTTTCCAATGTACTAAAATGGTTCTCCTTTAGCTACTAATATCAAAATAAGTCTTGAAATCCCCACAGTTTTAAATCTTTAATGAAAAGGACTCTTGATTTTGAATGGCCTTTCTGCTCATGAAAAATTAGAAACACACAGCTCATGAAGAGAAATGAGATCCTCGAGAAGGCTTTGTGGGACAGATTTTACAACCATGTAAAGATTGCTGCTGATCTGCTACGCAATCAGACAAATCCAAAACTAAAGACAGCATTTGCTGCCTCAACCAGTGATCTTCAACCTTTTTTGGAACTTAATTTCCCTTTAAGGCTCTGATAAAGATACTGTCCCTCTTCCTGGAAAATGCTTACATACATATATACACTCACCAAATTTCAGGGGGATTATGGCCTATTCAGGCACCCAGATATCCTTTGTAATCTCAGAAAGTTTTACATTTATAATTAAAATTTTTTATTTTTCACATGGAAGCATGGAATTTTGGAACAGGAAGGTACCAAACTCCCCTAATTTAAAGATAAGGAAATTGAGGGCCCAGTGGTCAAAAGATTTTCCCAAATGTGTACACCTTTTAGTGGCAGAATAGGAAAATCTGAGGCATCTGGTGTTCTCCCTGACCACCTCCCCCACTCTCCATCCCCCACCAATTTAGAGAATACATGGTTTGAATTTAAAAAGAAAAATCTGTTTAGTATTAGAAGCGGAGTGGCAAGGGAAGTATTTTGTCCTCAGTCATTTTGCATGTTTGGGCTTCTTGCAGTTTGGGAAACTCAATTTTGTCTCAAAGGGTCTTTATTCACATGCTCTTCAACTTAGAACTATGTGTCCAATCAGGTTGAGAGAAAAAGTGCTTTTCTCTTCTCTTTGTGAAACTCTCTTTAGAGAGGTACCAGAGCATCAATGTTTTGCTGGTACAGCTCAGTATGCTAGTAATTCTCGCTGGCCCCTGGGGGCTTATCGTGCGCAGCAGAGAGAAATTAACAATCCTGTGGTCAGACTCACACTCCCATTATACAGCCAAACTTTGGTTATCAGACCAGTTTTGCACCCACTAGTTGTGGCTTCCCACAGCTGAATCTTAGTGATAGATCCAACTGAGGCTCAGGTGGGGACATTCTTCCCTCGGTTTCTCCTTTCTATACAAGTCTGGGCACTCCCACACCCAAAACACACAGACGCACAGACACCTCTCCCAAGAGAGGTTTTTAGGATACTATTTGAAACAATACAGCTCAATGTTACTATGTTTCCCTTTTTAAACATCTAGCTTTCCACAAGTGATTCAACTGACTTCCTAATGGCAAAATGCTTTCTATACTTACTTGATCAAAGTGCTATGTCTTGAAAATAATACTGATTTTTATATTATTGTATTATCTAACGAGAAATAGAGAGTGTTGCTTTTCTCACCTAGCTGGAAATAAAGCAAATGCCTTTCAGCCACAGATTCAATGTAAGGAAGGGCGTTAACCACTTGGGGATGATTATTATGGGTGTTACCTTAGACTGTTTATTTAAAAGGGTGAAGAATGAGTTGCCTTTTAAAACATTTATGTTTTCATTCAAAGATTCAATTTTGTGCCTAACAAGAAACACCTAGAATGGGTGGATTTGTTTGCTCTGTTACTTATTTGTTAGATTTTTAGATGAATGTTTTACTTTTTCTGGTTCTTCCTCATTTGTAAAATGAAGGGATGGGACTAAGTTATCTCTAAGGTCCTTTTTAGGTTTAGCTGTCATTCTGTAATATTTTAAAATATTTAAGTTAACTGGATTATGGATAAAACAAAAGATATTTTTATTTGAATATTCAATATATCATTTATGTATTCAGTATATTTAAGGTGCTGGTATATCTGGTAAGTCTGAGTCATAGGTTACATTTTCATAAAGACCTAGTAAAGAAGTCATATTTTATTAAAATATCGATACTCTGATTTCATCTGCAGTATGTTACACTAATGTTATAATTATTATATTCTCTTCTCAGGTTTAACAGGATTAAAATGAAAAGTATGCACTGAACAATCTATGTCAAATTTACTAAAACAGTTTCTTATTTTTATGTAAGTTTTGTGGACTAAACAGAATTTAGGCAGCCCTTTAAAATTCTTTTCTACATTTTAAACTAATGACATATTGCAAGTGTTTTGGGTTTTCTTTTTGTTACTCATTTAGCTTTGTTCCCACTGGTAAACATTGATTTGTTCCTCAGTTTTGAATGAAGCAGAAATTAATGAGGCGGTTTCTGCTTCACGATAACAAGTTGAAATTATAGCACTTTATCATGTCAACACAGCTTTAAACACTAGGAATACCAGTTCTTTAGCACTGTTCCCAAAATAGTGCCGAAGTTTGCTGTTGGAGAAAAACTCACAGAGCATATTTCTGCTAATGTGATAGAAACATTTCTTATTCCTCAGTCACACTAAGGTTTAAATTATTTATTTAAAATAATCACAATTATAACATTCTCTCTGTCCTATATTTATGTTACCAGGGTATTTATTGCCATAGTGTGAATGTGCTTAGAGTGGATTTGGTCTGTTTTTAATAATGTTTTCCTAATAATGTTTTCCTTAATGTTTTTAATAATGTTTTAGTAGTGTTTCCCCTAATCCGGATGAGTCCCCCACTTTTATCTTTCTGAAGATAAAGTAATCTTTATCTTGCTGAATTAATATCTTACCTAATATTTGCATGGCATTTCATGACTGATAAATAGCACTTTCATAGGGCAAGGCATCTACATACAAGTAATGGAAGCAATATTTGCGTTGAATGTGAAGATTTAGTTGACAAAACTACTCAAGAAAAAAAATTTAGGTCATAAACTATAAATTTGGCCTTTCAGCTTAAACAATTCAAAGTAATGTTTAGGAGAGTTAGTTGTGTTCTACTGACCACCAGAGGGTGCCTAAATTATATCCATAGGAGCAATTGTGGATCTTAGAAATGAAGTAAAATTTGAAAAATACATAAGAATCCTTAAGAATTGAAAACTTTCTCCATTCCCCTGCAGTGTTCCTTATGAAGTAGCAGAAAATAATCCCACCAAAATTATGCTAAAAGGGGAGGTGGCTTTTGGCTCGTTAGGCACAGATTTGGAATTGTATATTACTGAGCAGTGTTTGTTCAGCTCTTATTATATCACTTCCAAAGTGAAAGTGTTTGTAGAAAGGCTCTGTGTGTGTGTGTGTGTGTATGTGTGTGTGTGTAGGTATGAAGGGAAGGGAAATTGAAATTCAAAATCAGGCCATAGAGGTCTTCTATCCCTGACCCAAGATAATGGATTTCTTGTTAACTGCTCAGCTTGAAGAGGAAATTTTAGTCCAATAGGTGATGGGACCATAGGTATTACTATAAGTCCTAGGTTTGAACCTTCTAAATGCTACGGGTCCTATATTTTTTTTTTTTTTAACTTTGTGATAGGATTTTTTTGAAATGTCAAAATGACCACTGGTTTGGAGTGGCCAAGGAAAAAGAAAGGGTAAAAGAGGTCTGTTTTCAATACATGTTTAAGAGAATACTTATTTCCTGGTAAATAGTATAGGAGATCTTTTGGAATTTTTTATAGGCTTAAAAGCAAATACATTTTCAAGTGCACATTAGCTAAAAGTGCAGCAATTATGGCTGCTGTCAAGTAAAAGTTTTTGTCTGAACTCTAATCATATTATAGTACTTTAAGCCAGCATTTCCATTTGTGTGTGTTTTTCTGAGGTCACCAGGCATATCTAATGCACAGTGTAAGCTAAATGTCTATTTGACTTGAGCAGCTGGATTTCTGCCAGATTTTGTTTTCAAGAGGGTATAAGGAGATTTGGCTGCAAATCAAATATCCCTAATATGGCCACGGTTCTTCTGGGTAATGTGGGTGTCCACAATAAGATGACTTATTCAAGTTGATTACATTGCGAGTTATAAATCAGCTAAATAGCTATGAACTCTGGGTGAGAATTACACAGTCTCTAATTAAATAACAGAGCTAAAAAAGAGAGAAGTGTATTTCCATGATTAAAATCACAATCTGGGCTCAAATCTTGTCTACTCCTGTGATGGATTTTTCATAAAACTCCTTTGTATACTGTTGTAAAATAGAACTTATGTCAGACATTTAGGGCAATGCACCATTGGAAACCATCCATCCATCCTTCATTCACTCAACAAATATTTACTAAGGAGCTATGATATACCAGGCATTGTGCTAGAATCTAGCAAAGGAGTCAAAGATGAACCAAACATGTATTCAGATCTTTTAAAAATTTGCAGTCCTTGGGGATAATCCTTACAAATGGGACAATGACAAGGCCATAAGAGGGATACAGATTAAATACTGTGGAAGTTCAGAGCAGAGAAAAATTATTCCCAGCTGATAAAATGGATGAAGTCTTCATGAAGGATGAAGCTAGGCTTTGAGGTATGGACAGAAATTAGGCAAATAGAATAGAGAAAGGGAAAAGTAGGGCTTAAGTAAGAGAAAAGAGCATGACAAAACTCCTAGGGAAAGAGGTGGGAAATCATGACAGAAGAATCACAGGCAGGACAATTTGGCTGTAGCAAGGACCTATGGGAGGAGAGGCTAGACATGTAGGTCAGGACATATACAGAAGGCCAACCTGTTGCCTTGAAATTTATTATGTTATCTGAACCCTGCAGGCTTTCTACAAGTACTTGAGGCAACTGGGAATTTGGATTCGTTTTGCAAAGATCTGGTCTCAAAATTGTTAAGCCCTATTTTCCAGTAACAAATTTTCTACTACCCACCAATATATGAAAATATATGAATATATATACACACACACACGCAAACACACACGTGGTATTGTTATAAGCTAATAACTCGAGGCACAAGACACCCTGAAGGTGAAGTTTATCATATAATGACATAAACCCACATTTTAAAGGCTCCCTGATAATTTCTGAATTTTTAGTCAGCTTCCAGTCAGATCTTATATCATCACTTTACTTCACAACCTGACTGACAAAGAGCTGTGGCACCAAGTGTAGGAGTCATGTCAGTTCTGCCATTTCTTCTATAGTTACTGTGCTTGTATTATTAGGATGATTGTCAATGCAGGATTTCTTTGAAAGGATCTTTTAAAGTCATCTGTTCGTTTGGGAGGATTCAGTTTAGTTAAAAAGCAGATACTATAACCCATAAATCCAACTAACTTGGCCATGTAAATTTCAGTAAGTTGCAATGAGCCAAATGGGAAAAGATGAATCAACGGTACTGTCAACCCCACCCCAGAGCAAAACTCCCTTTCTTCCCCCAGGATAACCTGCACACGTTGTATGTGATGCGGGATTTTCCAACATACAAAGTGAGGAAGCGAATCTCTGTCAATCTGTACATAAAATACTAATAAACTTAATTTTCTCCTCACTTATAAAAATAACTAATAACTATACATAGAAGTTCTACTTTTTCTTTCCGTAAGACAATGAAAGTCTTGGCGGTATGTACACTCTACTTTGGAGGTTGCTGGTATGGACAGGAAACCAGGGCAAGTATTTGTAAAGCGGTATGGTCAGAGCTGACCTTCCGAAAGGTGAATCTGATTATCTGTGTAACGGAAGAAAAACAATAACAGTGGCTCTTACTTCAAGCCCTACCCACCTATTATCGCAATTGTTCCCAAGTACTAAGAATTCTGTCTGAACTTTCAGAGAGCCTAGCCTTTAAACAGTTACAGGAAATGTCACCCAACACCTCTGATATCCTGGGAAAATGAGGCTAACTTTTAGAGAGTTAGGAATAAAGAATACTAGCCATAAAGAGAAGAAAGGCTGAGCACTAGAGTGGACCTTTCTACAACTCAGAAACCAGGCATGATGAAAGAAGTTTTCTGAACATTTTGTTTCTTCTTAATACTGAGTGGAAACAGCCTATAAAGCACATAAGCTTATAAAACACTGGATTTGACAGAATCTAGGGGTGACAGTGGGGAGTTGTTATCTGCTACCTCCCCAGACTTCTCCAATGCCACAGTACATCTTGAAAAACACTGGTCAGGGGGCGCCTGGGTGGCTCAGTCGTTAAGCGTCTGCCTTCGGCTCAGGTCATGATCCCAGGGTCCTGGGATCGAGCCCCGCATCGGGCTCCCTGCTCCGTGGGAAGCCTGCTTCTCCCTCTCTGACTCCCCCTGCTTGTGTTCCCTCTCTCGTTGTCTCTCTCTCTCTGTCAAATAAATAAAATAAAAAATCTTTAAAAAAAAGAAAAAAGAAAAGAAAAACACTGGTCAGAAAGATCTGGCTTCCTGGGTGCCTGGGTGGCTCAGTTGGTTAAACATCTGACTCTTGATTTCAGCTCAGGTCATGATCTCAGGGTCGTGAGATCAAGCCCTCATCAGGCTCTGTGCTCAGCACAGAGTCTGCTTGGGATCCTTACTCTCTCTCTCCCTCTGCCCCTCCTCCTGCTTGCGTGCCCTCTCTCTCAAATAAATAAATTTTAAAAATCTTAAAAAAAAAAAAAAGGAAGATCTGGCTTGAAATGTTGGCCTCTCCTCTCACTATGTGACTGGAGGCAGATTTAAATCTTCTAGGACTTCAGTTTCCTCCTCTGCAAAATAGAGGTACTCACTGTATCACTTGGTTTGCAACCTTTTGATTGCAACTGACAGAAAACTTAATTCAAATTGGCTTAAACAAACAAAGGAAATTTACTGACCCTGACATGGACAAACCCAGAGTCAGGGTGAGTTTCAGGGAAGGCTGATTCAATAGCGCAAAAAATATCCCCAAGGACCTAGTCTCTCTATTCCTAGTCTTTATATAACACAGAGCCCCCCCTGCTCATGGCATCTCCCAGAATCTCCCCTTGTGGTAGCAAAATGGCTTCAGAGGTTCTAGACATTACAGAGTCCTACCTCTCTATCCAAGGGAAGAGAAAGTCCTGGAATATCTCACTCTTGTTGGCTTGAGTTGGAATATGTGTCCATCCATGAGTCACTGCTGTGGCCAGGGAGAAGGGGTGAGTGCAGGCCAATCACAGGTTACTCCAAACCAAGTGCATTAACCCTTCCAAACCTCATGGCTGAGGTGAATTCCTTAAAGAAAACCCAGTACAGAGCTTGGAGGAGAGAAAAGGGGCTGGGCAGACGACTCACACATGTCTGCCTTTTAGGGTCATTCTGGGGATTAAATAAAGCACAGAGTGGACATGTAATAAATATGGTTTTTCGGGGCGCCTGAGTGCCTCAGTCATTAAGCGTCTGCCTCCGGCTCAGGTCATGATCCCAGGGTCATGGGATCGAGCCCCGCATCGGGCTACCTACTTGGCAGGGAGCCTGCTTCTCCCTCTCCCGCTCCCCCTGCTTGTGTTCCCTCTCTTGCTATGTATCTCTCTGTCAAATAAATAAATAAAACTTCTAAAAAATATATATATGGTTTTTCTTCCTCTCTCTCTTTTTTTTAAGATTTTATTTATTTGACAGAGAGAGACACAGCGAGAGAGGGAACACAAGCAGGGGGAGTGGGGGAGGGAGAAGCAGGCTTCCCATGGAGCAGGGAGCCCGATGTGGGGCTCCATCCCAGGACCCTGGGACCATGACCTGAGCCGGAGGCAGACACTTAACGACTGAGCCACCCAGTCACCCCTCTTCCTCTCTCTATGAGGATTATCTTCCTCAGTGTTTAGTAAAAGCCCGATTTTCTCTGAAAGTAAGCACCCAAGTCTTGTGCAAACCAGTCCTCTCCTCACTAAGCCATCTTTTCCCACGTATAAAAGCAATGCCCAATTCTTGAACCTCGTATATATTTGCTTCCCAGACTATTTATAGTCGTGGTGGCATCACCAACACAACCTGTAGGAAACAAAAATTGTAATCGATTATTTTGCAAAATGTGCTTATCTATTATGTACTGCCAACTAAACAGTTGGATTTTTTTTTTCATAAAATTGGCCACTTGTTTTGTCATCAATTTTCCAGTTTTAAAATAATTTCGATCTCTTTCAAAATACACAATTGTTCAACATCAGGAAAATTATTTTCTGTATGTTTTAGGATTTCCAGCTGAGCCTCAACTGGGATTCCAAGTCTGGTCGTATGTGATGAACCAGCAGGCTTTATATTTATATAAACAATATTTAGGGATGGCTAAGTATTCATTTATGTTAATAATTGGCTAAAAACTATAGAGCTAATCATAAGATAAATCTACTCCAGGACCCCAAATGGCCTCAGCTGCATTCTGAGCAAGACTCTGTGACCAAGAGCGTGTCCCGCACGCCCACCTGGCAGAGGGATGCTGTCCCATGGCAGGGGGAGCGAGGGCCGTCCGTGACAGGGTGTCCACCCTCTGACCCCACACGACACCTAGGACTTGACGTTTGTTTTGTCTTTCTAAACCTCGATCACGGAGCCGAGTGAAGTGCACTTTGTCAAATGTAAGGGTCTGCTTTGTTATTTTTAGCCTTCTGTTCCACCTTTTTCTTTTTTTTTTTTAATCGTGTTTCTTGTCAAATGCAGAAATGTTCCTTCCGCCACTCACTGAGGTTTTTAAATTCTGGCTTCTGCAGTTTTTATTGTCTGTGTCAGACGTACAGCCAGATGTGGTCCTCTGTCTGCATTTTCTAGATTCTGTTCCATCCACATCGACCCCCGTTTGGTTCTCCTCCACCCCCACTCACCCTCACGCTCTCTGAGAAAAAGAATCACCTTGTGTGTTGTAGCTCATTTGTTTCAAGAGAAAATCAACAGATCATACTCAATGTCTTGAATAAATCGCTCTTTTTGATACTAGAAAAAAAGTATGGCAAAAGTAACTAAAAAGGAGCTGTAGTCTTTATTTGCATTTCACGAAGAAGATTATAGGGTATCCACTGCAAACCTCTCAGGAACACTTCTTGAAACTCCCTTTCCTCTTTTTTCATCATACCCTGCAACTGTTTTGGAGCAGAGCGCTCTTGAGCCTCCGAAATTCTCTCCCACCCCTCTCAGTCTATGGCCTCCTTGCACTCTCCCCCTTCCCTATTCCCTTTGTGCAGACTGGTCTCTGTGTTTCTGTTTACTCTCCTTAACCTCCCCCTGGTACCTAAATTCCTCACTATTTGGAAGATCCAGGAACTAGCCTAGCAAGCAAGAATCTTGCTCCCTGTCCTCCTGCCTCTCAGTTCTAGTCTTTCTCTGTCCACTAACCTTGATTCTGAACCAAAAAAAAAAAAACAAAACCAAAACCCTGAGAAGTCTGGCCTTTCCATTAGAAAGTGAGATGGTGAGAAAGATGGCCAAGACAAAACTCTAGAGAATTTTGTCCCCAGCCTAAAATGAGTGCGGGCAACTGTGTGAAATGCTTTGCATACATTTTCTCATTTGAACCTCACAGCAACCTTGAGGGGTCAGGGGATGTCAGAGTCCAGGATTTCCACCTCCGAGCTCCAATGCTTGGTTAACTAGAGCACATCACCATTCTCTATAAAAAGGTCTAGCCACAGATAAATTTGTATCATTAACATATTCATTTACTTTAGTATAGTTTGCTTGTTGAGGACCCTATATTATAAAAGTTAGTCTAATACCATAAACAAATATTTTGCTATTTAAGAAATTGAGTTTAGAGTTGGTGTTCCAATTTTAATCCAGTTTAGGAATTATACGTATCTTCATTTATTGATGATGATAATGTGCCAGGAGGTCAGATATACAAAGAGATGGAGTCCAATTAATAAGGCAAAACACGTGTATATCCAAAACACCTATTATGAACTCAATATTTTGCAAAGCGCTCTGAGAGAAATTTTTCATATATGTTTTGGGCAGACCAAATGAAAGAAACATCATATAATTGGAGGGGAGTTAAATTTTTAAAATGCAGGGAGAGGGCTAGCCTGCCCTGAAATCTCTCTGGGTGATGGTGACCAGTAGGAGGCAGCTGGCTAAGCAGTAGAGAGAAGAAGAGGAAGAAGGAAAAGGGCCACCACAAAGCCCAGACATCGCTCACCCTGGAATTACAAGCAGTCAAAAGAGGAAAGGTTCTGGAGCAGATGAGTGTCAGCATGAAATTTATTTTCCTGACAAGTATGATTTCAAATTTTTAATCTGAGGTAGAATAAATAACTCCCTGTTCAGTGTTTATTGTATCCATGAGTGACTTCATTAATGCTCCTTATTTTCTGGGTTAGTCTGATTCCCAAGCTTTAAAAACGCTGTAAACACCTAGTACCTCTGGAGCTGTGAAGGGAAACCAGCTGTCTTAGGGTATGTCTTCCTGTGTTTCCTGTGTTTCTTCTGAAGAACAATGCGAAGTGGAGAAAGATAACCTCTAGAGACAGATGGGGTGAAGTAGAGCTCGAGTCCTAACAAAAAGGAGAAAACAACCAGAATGTGAAACAGCTCTCCTATCTGGTCTTCACTCAGTGTGGCCATGCCTGTTGCCCCCCACCCCTTCCATCCCCAGTGCATTAGTGCATTTAATTTGTCCCTGCAAATTGAAGCAAAGTCTCCTTTTAATCCTGAAAGCATTTTTTTTCCCCTCCCCAACTATGATAGGAAACATTAGGCTTTCTACCATTCAACATGCATTTTTATCCCATTACTTAATGGAATAAAACAGCTAATTCATTTCTCCAGCCTTTTTTTTTTT
>NC_138371.1:52451403-52503150 GCF_054177405.1 Leptonychotes weddellii | reverse complement strand
GTGATAAACCCCAGCTGATCTGGGCTGCACATACAAGCCTTGGGCAAGAGAGAAGCTGTGGCCATGAGTCACACAAGCAAGCAGAACAGATCTGCCGACGCAACCTCTCCTGCTGGCACAGTCCTCGAGGAGCTGAGAAAGGAGGAGGAGGGAAGCAGGGGTCACGAAGTGTCCCGCAGGGCCACGGCCCCTGGCAGGCATCCGTCCCCTGTTCTGGCTGCAAGCGTGAGACGCAGAGCCCCGGGAGCCCCGGCATCAATTCTGCACCCAGTCTCAGAACCACAGAAATCCTCTGCCTCGCCCTGGGTTCCTTGTGTATCCTGAAATGCAAAAACAAAACAAAACAGAAAAAACCAAAAACACCCTGCTCCCAGCCTCCCAGCCCGACCCAACAAGAACTGCCTTCTTGATTAACCGCCCCCCCATTCTCATTTGGGGAATCCTTGCTACACTTGCCGCTGGGCCCACTTCGGCTAATCCCCGCATGGCTGGGAAATGCGAGCCTTGCGCCCTGAATGCTCAGTGAAAAGAACAGTTGCAGAAAAACTGAACAGCAGGTGGACCCAGAGTCCAAACTCTGCTGTGCTTATGAGCAGCCCCCTGCGTGCGCCTCTCCCGGCCAGCCTCCAGCCTCCCCCTGCCTTCCTTCTGCGTCCCTGATCTGGTTCCAAGCCTCTTGAGTTGCATCAATCGTCACCTGGTCGAAATAGAAACAAATGTAAATGCAACTAACGAATCGTTGAACACTACATCAAAAACTAATGATGTACTATATGTAGGCTAACTGAAAACATAATAAAATACTAATTAAAAATTTAAAAAATTAAAAAAAACAAAACAAATTCCCTTTATTTCCCAGACCATTTCAGCCTGGGAAGCAGGTCGCTGAGGCAGTTCAGGCCCCAGCTCCCACTCAGCTTTGTTTCTGATGCTTCGATTGCACTACTTTCGCTGTGGTGGATGCTTGTGAGTTCCGTTGGCTACCCAGCATCCAAACTTTCTATGTTGGGTGAGTCTTCCATTGTCTCAAGTGTTGGTGGGGAAAGGCCTCCTTCTTGCTACAGAACCTGAAGCAGACAGGGAGCCCCTCCCTCCATGCCCTGCGAGTTAGCATGGGCAGCTGGGGACCTGGCCTCAAGCAACCAGATGCTGCCACCTTCGCCTTTAACTCTTGAGCAATAATGCAAAGATGAAGAGACCACTGAGAAATTATTCACCGGGACAACAAGGCACTGTGCTAAAGTGTGACCTTGTCAGCTCACTAGTCAGGACCAGTTTCTCTTCCTGGTCTCCTCTGGCCACTTTAGTGCTTGCTGTTCACTTCTCCCTTCTGTGAGACTTGGGTTCGTTTTCCCAGATCCCCCAAACTCTCCCAGGACACCCCCCGCCCCTGGCAGCCATTGCTTTACCTACTGTTGAACAGAAATGAGGCCATCACTGAAGTAATCACTGCCAAAGGGCCTGGGATTACAGTGATTGCTTTGGGTAGGGGCCAGAGTTCCATGAAGCACACAGGGGCCTGATTCCCGAGCAAAGGCAGGACTCAATGGACAGAGAAGAGGGGTGGGGTGCTGGTGGGCAGACAACCATGGTTTCACGACCTGAGGCTCTATTCCTTGGGACTTGCTCAGCATGCTGGGCTTGGCATCGTTCTACTCACTCATGTTCCTTTGGGTCTTGAGGAACACACACACACAGTTTACTTACACTGATGAAAAATTGCCCAGAACATAGGCTAGAAGAGGGACCTAGGGCTTTAGGGAAGAACTCAATGAACACTGAGAGGAGCCAGTTCCTGGTACCTTCACCTGAGCTGTTTGATTATATCCAGAAATACTCAACAAAGACACACTCTCACAACCCATGCTCCAAATTAATGAGTTTTTTTTTTTAAAGATTTTATTTATTTATTTGAGAGAGAATGAGAGACAGAGAGCATGAGAGGGAGGAGGGTCAGAGGGAGCAGCAGACTCCCTGCCGAGCAGGGAGTCCAATGCGGGACTCGATCCCGGGACTCCAGGATCATGACCTGAGCCGAAGGCAGTCGCTTAACCAACTGAGCCACCCAGGCGCCCCCAAATTAATGAGTTTTTAAACTGTATTTCTTAATACCCAAAAAGTATTCTTGATCCCCAATCTTTCAAACAAAGAATAAAATGAGGAAAAAGCAAATTTAATACGAGCAGCAGTGGTGAGAATCCCACCCCAACGATGTCCAGCACCATTGGCCACAAGCCTTCCTGTGATGGTCACTGCAAGGGACAAAGCAGAAAAACAAAGACAGCTCCAGAGGACATGTGATATGGGGACTTTTCCATGACCTGATAGTCCATTCCTACAATTCTTATTTCACTCTCGCCTAAATTCCCCTCTCCTGAGCACCAGTCTCTGCTAAGTTTCTAGCTTTCTTTGGCATGAGTGTTCCATCTTTCAGGGGATACGACTTCCTCCATCTTGCTCGCCCCAAGTGATATTTTGGCTCAGGGCAAACCTCAAATTTCATAATGGCAATGAGGAAGGATGGCCCAGTCCCTAAGCTGTCATCCTGTCTTTGTTGATATCCCCTGAGGTCTTATCTCTCTTGTGGGCTGGAGCCCCTGGCTTGTGCCAGTGTCCACGGACTTGTGCTGCTGACATTGGTGAATCTTGCCTCCCATTGTCCTGACCCTACCTCTTTTCCAGGCTCTCAAGTCTCTCAGACCTCCTAGCTGCATTGCTTGTTTTGTTCTAGAGGGTCTGGGCCCCTGTGAAGCCTCCCTGGGGCACATCCATGCAAACAGTCCTCTCATCCACTGCTAATCCACTTCCTGAGATCTTGTTGCTCTGGCACCATCCTAAACACAGCCATCTCTAGAAGGCTTGCAACTGTGTTTGCCGTGCCCTGGAAAGCAGTTCAAGCCCATCTGCTCTGAGTTTCTCCAAACCTATCTGCTGGTCATCATCACTCCCTTACATTAGGATGTTGACCTCAAAGTGGGGGTCAAGGAACAGACCCTCACATGTGTTGAGTACTCACTGCCGCCCCAAATCTCTCCAAGCTCCTTCCCAACCCAGAAAACATGACCTGTATGTCTCATTCTGCAGTTGCTCTTCTCAGTGCCTCTTCGTATGTTCCGTGATTAATTTCCCAGCTTCATTCTCAGTGTTTGGAGGCATCACAAAAATCCTTGTCTCATTCAAGTGCTTTATTCTTGCAGTGGAAAGCCAGGCCTCTCACTACTACCTTTTCTACATCAGGCTCTAAAATGTCTGTTTTGAAAGTCAAAATTGAGCTCTAACTTCTTTGTTCTAAACTGGATCCATCATTCCTCTGTAGGGCACGCACTTAGAAAACTACTCTGCTTGACAGTTGGGGGAGAGGGCTAGGGTAAAGAAATGAAAAGCGTATAATTTAATATTAAACATTACCCCATTACCAAATCTCAGCTCTGTTCCTTTCTAACTGTGTGACCTTGGGAAAATTATTTATCTGCCTAAAGCCTTGGTTATAATTTGAAAAATAGAGAAAATCAATAGAACTTTATTCATTAATTTGTGGTGGGGATGAAATGAGATCATTCATTTAAAGTGCTCAGTGTAATCCGTAGCATAGAGCTCTTGTTTTTGTGCGCGCATGCGCGCGCACACACACACACACACACACACACACACTTACCTCTCAATTCCATTTTGTGGCCAAGCAGAGTATCAATGACCAATTAAGAGAATGTACTATATATGTGGAACAACAATGAGGTGGTTGTCTATGTGAAAAGTACTAACAGGTTGCAGACTCCTTCAGTCCACCAGTAAAGTAGGCCACGGGAGTGGATTCAACACCCAGGAAAATGTACGGAAGAGTTGAAGGCCATCTTCAAGGCACACCAGTGTTCAAAGGGGGAGCAAGAGGAAGAGTAAACTTTGAGATAACAGGGGTGGAGGAAAGCAGGGGAGTGTGACATGAGAGAAGTCAAGGCACGAAATCCCTCCAGTAAGGAATGACCACTTGAGCAAATGCTCCAGAGAGGCCTCGCGAGCCCAGATTCCACCTGGCTAAGAAGTGAGGGCAGGTGAAGCATTGGGGGCAGCAAGTGCCGACAACCTGTAAAGAAGGAAAATAGGGCTAAAGACATTTGTCGGCCCTTAGGGTGGGAGAAACATCCCATCCTCACAGAGCCGGAGCCTGAGGAGTCAGTGGGGAGAGAACTGGAGAGGGCAGAGGGAGGACCATCCTGAGGTGGCCTGAGGAGAGATGCCCAGATTCAGATGGGAGCATGAGGTTGGCACTCTGACAGCGAGAGGGAAGGAGACAAAGTGGGTCCGGTTGTTCCTAAGTGTGTAGAGTCAGTGGCGGGAAGTTGGGTGCTGTCCCAGCTGCTGGCGTCTCTTTTCTCTGTGAAGTCAGAAGCAGGGCCGTCTCCTTCAGAGAGATGGCACATAGATAAAGGGCTGGAGAAGGGTGGAGGTGACACGGGGGCGGGGGGTTCACCTTCACAGAGAAGGTGAACCACAGGGCTCACCGGTCTATCTAAGAAGGCAAACTATCATCACATGCTAGCTTTGAAAAATGAAAAATTTGAAATGTGGGAAGGATATTTTTCGGGGCTTCGAAGTGCAGACTGTATCTACCCCATTGGCTATAAACACTATATTGGAACACATGCATAAAGAAAGGAGAGTTCCATGATACTTGGTGCGACAGGATTTTATCTGCCCAGCTTTTTATGGTCCTAAGCCCTCCCCAAACCCCAACTATGTAAGCTCTTTAATGTTTTAATATTAAACTAAAGTTGCTTGGTAAAAAAAAAAACAAAAAACAAACCGAGAGTGAAGGGATTCCAAATTTACTACAAGAAACTTAGGTTCTCTTGACTTTCAAAATATGTCCATCTACCACTAGGTGGTGTTTTGTTCAGTTAATTCAAAAGTAAAATTTTCATTTGATTCCTTTCAGAAGGAAAATGTACTGAAAAGTAAACATGCTACCAGCTGCATTTCAGTCCTAATATTTATTTTCCAACTAACTCCAATTTTCTAGACTAGCTATGGAATAAATGAAAAGTGTGCTTTCCTTAAGTGTTGCACACTGTTCCATTGTCTTTAAATGGGATGGAAATGAGTAGGTCTCTCTTTTTCTTCCCTCGAAAGGACCCAGGGAATGGCACGATGCGGGAGGCAAGCCCTCTGTGGAAAAGCATGAATGTTGCCTGACTGAGAGATCAGTTTGTGTTTACAGTTCTTTTTTTTTTTTTAAAGATTTTATTTATTTATTTGAGAGAGTGAGAATGAGAGAGAGTACATGAGAGGGGGGAGGGTCAGAGGGAGAAGCAGGCTCCCCACTGAGCAGGGAGCCCGATGCGGGACTCGATCCCGGGACTCCAGGATCATGACCTGAGCCGAAGGCAGTTGCTTAACCAACTGAGCCACCCAGGCGCCCTATGTTTACAGTTCTTATACCCTTCTTTTAAAATAAAAATTTTGTATTTAAAAAATCAAATTCCCTTTTAAATGAAAAATATTGACTCGTTTTACCTCCTTATTTAAAAGTGCCTACCTAAGGTAGACATACTGAGTCTGCGGGCAAATTCATTACTTCATTAAAACAGGGCGCCTGGATGGTTTAGTCAGTTAAGCATTCTGCTCCTGGTTTCGGCTCAGGTCATGGTCTCAGGGTCCTGGGATGGAGCCCCATGTCGGCTTCCCCCTCAGCGTGGAGTCTGCTTGGGATTCTCTCTCTCCATCTCTTTCTGCCCCTCCCCTCACCCCCACGAGCGCTCTCTCTTTCAAATAAATAAATCTTAAAAAAAAAAAAAAAAACCCAACTTTATTAGAAACCAAAATTATGGACCTCTTATGAAAGTACTTCCAGCTAGAAGAACTGTTTAAGTAAAATACATTTTTCTCTCAAATTAGAAATGGCAAAATAGGATTTTATGTATGAACCCAAAGACTTCCTTTCCCTCTGTGTCCAACCTGGGTTGGAACCCGAAGTCTGCTACTTACCACCTCCATGACCTTGGACAAGCCTCTCCCACTCTAAACCGAGGCTCTTCTGCCCATAATGCCAATATCTGTCTCCCAAGACTGTTAAGGGTGAACAGATTTTTTTTTTTAATGTTGTGAAGTTTTTGGTACAGAATGCTTGATAAATAGCAGATATTAAGTACAAGCGCATTTTTTCTTTTAGAATCATTGATACTTCTGCTTGAAAATGCTACATAACATACAGGAGCTGTGTAGGCGCTCTAGTTCGCTTCCCCCCTTCTGTTTGGTTCGGGTGTAGATCAGACCCACAGGTGAGGCTCCATTCCTTCTCCACTGTCCTAAGAACTCCCAACACTTTCACCATTTTGTGATGCTCTTTGACTTTGCTGAGGAGTGGGGGTGACATGGGCAGCGACCCCATAACTTCCCACAGACTCCAGCCATCTTTACTGCCTCCCAAAGCCTGTTCCCTTCCCGAATGAGCGCCATTATCTGTCATCTCATGTCATTCAACTCCCCCGCTCTCATGGGGAGCACCCATGACAGCTCAGTCTGCTTTCCCCGGTCCCTTCTAGACTTTCATGAAACAAAATCATCTGATCTTATGACCCTTGGGGAGACAAACAGGCTCCGCAAAGTCCTGAAACCACCCGTCGTATTCCACATTTATGCTAACTCAGCTCATCTCACCCACAACGCCGCCCCAGGATCCCACAGCAGACGTTGGAGGCGTGCGCAGTGTGGGAGCTGCGGACAAGAAACAAGGCAACTCTGAGGACTTTGAGAACCGGACGTTTACCCCAGGGCTCTACCCCAAGCCCCAGCTTGCCGGACTTGGGGCTTTCCCTCCAGTGTACCCAAACCTACTTTTACACAGTTTAAAGAGCTCTTCTAAATCAATGATTAAATACATCACCCCCCTCCCCTGGCTGCCCAGATGAGCAAAGAACAACATCTGGCTATCGGAGAAGCCCCGGCCCAGGGCTGTGCGCACTTTGCCTGGGCCCCTTCCTCTTGTAGCGGGAGGCGGGCTGGTGATGAGGTCCTGGGCCTGGAGCCTCTTTGGCGAGGGTGATGGCAGGTGACTGAAGACCCAGAGCACGCGGGCCCAGCCGACTGCCTATGGCAACAGCATCTGGTTACAGAGTCCAAAGAGAGCTCAAGCGGATGCGAGAGCTAGGAGGCCACGAGGACTCTCAGAAGGTCACCGGCCACTTCAGCCTGCTGGTGCAGGGCTGTGTCCGCAGGCTGCCCTCCCTGTACACCAGGCCTTCTGACTGTAAAGTATATTAAAAGTCTGCTATATAATGTCAGGTGAGCTCCAAAAGACACTTAACTTCAAATCCAACTCTCTGTTGTGGGAATCTTCTTTCTTTATGGCACTCTTCTTGCTTTATAGCTCTGCTATGTATTAAAATATTTCAAATATTGGGGCGCATGGGTGGCTCAGTCAGTTAAGCGTCCAACTCTTGATTTCAGCTCAGGTCATGATCTCAGGATTGTGAGATTGAGCCCTGCCTTGGGTTCACGCTGGGGGCGGAGCTTAAGATCCTTTCTCTCCTTTTCCCTCTGCCCCTTCCCCCCTGCTGCACACTCTAAAAAAAAAAATTCAAATATTATATATCTATTTTTATCTACAGGGAAGAGATAGGGTTGCATTCCACATTATCCCTATCTGCCATCCTGAAGTTCTCCCCAACAATAACAAACAAAGAATTCCAAAATTTAAAAAAAAAGTTAAATTATTGGGAAAGCAGATGCACTGGTTTTATTTTCTTTGAAAATAAAAATATTTATTTCATCTTACCCTATGCATCTTTTTACGTGGTTATAATTAGAACATAAATCATGATTTTAATGCTTGTTTAATATTCATTGGGTTCCCACACAGTGCTTTTGTAGTGAATTTCTTAGTAGTTTCTGCTTGTTCATCAAGTAGAACATAAATATAATCTAATTTACAGTTAGATCTGATCTTAAGATCTTGAAATTATTTTTAAAAATTCCTAACTACAGCTCTCCTTCTAAATGCAATTTTTCTAATAGACCTTCCATTTAGGAAGATATAAGTTGTTCTTCTAAGTTTTAGAAAGAAGTACTATATTTTGAGATGAGTCGCTTAAACTGGGTCTATTTTGGTTTGTCTTGAAGGAGTATGATGTACTACTGGATTGGTTATCTTTCCTCTGTCCAAAGGAGTATTTATATTTCACTCAAATGAAAGAGTGGACCTCAGAATCATGATGAATGTGAGAGAAACTGGTCCACAATGGCATTTTAGGGCATCAAATCAGTGCCCATTTATTTCAAACACTAATCAACCAAATCTGCTCTTGCCATAAATACTTGCAATTACTTAAGATTACCGAATAGCCTCATGAGAAGTAACATAAGGGTCCAGGAATTTGGTCACGGTGTTTGAGTGACCTCAGTCCTACAACTCTAAGAAACTGAATTCTGCAAATAAGCAGTGAGTTTGGAAGCGGGTATGAAGCCTCAGGTGGGATTACAGGCCCAGCCAACACTTTGATTTCAGCCTGTGAGACTTGAAACAGAGAAGCCGGGCCTATGTCATGCCCAGACTTCAGGCCTAAAAACCTGAGATAACAAATAGGTATTGTTGTTGTAAGCTGATAAGTTTGTGGTAGTTTGTTGTACAAATAGAAAATGAATGCATCTTTTACCCAGGGATTTTTGTTTTATTGAGTTATCATTGACATTTAACATGGTATTAGTTCCAGGTGTACAACATAATGATTTAATATTTGTACATATCATAAAATAATCACCACAGTAAGTCTAGTTAACATCCATCACCATACAGAGTTATAACAATCTTTTCTTAGGATAAGCACTTTTAATATTTATTCCCTTAGCAACTTTCATATATGCAGTACAGTATCATTAACTATAGGCATCATGCTGTACATTATATCCCCACTGGATTGGAAGTTTGTACATTTTGACCCCTTGCACCCATTCTGACCATCTCCCCACATGCCTCCCTCTAGCAACCATCAATCTGTTTTCTGTATCTACGAGCTCAGGGTTTTTTGTTTTTATTTTTTAAGATTCCACATAAAAGTGAGATCATAACACTATTTGTCTAGCTCTGACTTATTTCATTTAGCAGATGCCCTCAAGGTTCATCCATGTTGTCACAAATGGCAAGATTTTCTTCATTTTTTATAGTACTCCATTGGATGTATATACACATTCATCCATCTATGAACACTTAGGCTGTCTCCATTATACTGGCTATTCTACGTAGCTGTAATGAACATGAGGGTGCATATAATTTTTCAAGTTAGTGTTTTAATTTTCTTTGGATAAATACCAAGAAGAGGTATTGTGGATCATATGGTATCTCTCAATTTTTTTGAGGAACCCCCATACTGTTCTCCACAATGGCCACACCAATGTACATTCCCAACAGTGCACAAGGGTTCCCTTTTCTCCACATTATCAACACTTATTACTTTTTGATAATAGCCATTCTAAAGTGATATCTCATTGTGGTTTTAATTTGCATTTCCTTGATGATTTGTGGTAGTGGCCATCTGTATGTCTTCTTTGAAAAAATGTCTATTTGGTTCCTCTGCCATTTTTATATCAGATTTTGGGGTTTTGCTATTGAGTAGGAGTTCTTATACTTGCTTTATATGAGTTCTTGATATATTTTGGATATTTCTCCTGATCAGACATATGATTTGCAAATATTTTTTTCCAATTCCCTAGACTGCCTTTTCATTTTTTGCAGAAACCTTTCAGTTTGATATGGTCCCACTGGTTTATTTTTGCTTTTGCTGTCTTTGCTTTTGCTGTCAAATCCAAAAACTCAACACCAACACTGATGTCAAAGAGTTTACCACCTATGTCTTTTTCTAGGAGTTTTATGAATTAATTTTAGTTTATGGTTTAAGATAGTGGTCGTTTCATTCTCTTGCATGTGACCCTCCAGTTCTCCCAACCCCATTTCTTGAAGAGACGATCCTTTCCCCATTGTATATTCTTGGCTCCCTTGTTGTAAATTAATTGACCTTATGTGTGTGACTGTACTTCCGGGCTCTCAATTCTGTTCCATTGATCCATGTCTGTTTTTATGCCATATCATACTGTTTTGATTATTATAGCTTTGTAATGTAATTTGAAATCAAGGAGAATGATGCCTCAGCTTTGCTCTTCTTTCTCAAGATTGCTTTAGCTATTTGGGATCTTTTGTGGTTCCATACAAATTTTAGAATTGTGTTTTCTATTTCTGTGAAATTTTGATAGGGATTGCACCGAGTCTATAATTGCTTTGGGTAGTATGGACATTTTAACAATATTAATTCTTCCAGTTTGTGAGCACAGAATATCTTTCCATTTATTTGTGGCTTCTTCAATTTCTTTGTGTCTTCTTCAATTTCTTTCATCAACATTGTATAGTTTTCAGCATACAGGTTCTCTGCCTCCTTGGTTAAGTTTATTCCTAGGTATTTTATTCTTTTTGATGCAAATATAAGTGGGATGGTTTTCTTAATTTCTTTCATTATTGTATAGAAATGCAACAGATCTTTGTGTATTCATTTTGTAACCTGCAACTTTACTGATTTCAATTATTAGTTCTCACAGGTTTTTTTGGTGGAGTTTTTAAGGTTTTGTATATGTAGGTCATCTGTACACAGTGACAATTTCACTTCTTCCTTTGCAATTTGGATGCCTTTTCTTTGTCTTGCCTAATTACTCTGGCTAGGACTTCCAGTACTATGTTGAATAAAAGAGCAAGACTGGGCATTTTTACCTTGTTCCTGATCTTGCAGGAAAAACTTTTAGCTTTTTACTCCTGAGTATGATTGTTAGTTGTGGGCTTGTCATATATGACCTTTACTATGTTAAGGTAGGTTTCCTGTATACTCACTTTGAGATGTTCTTATCATAAATGGATGTTGAATTTTGTCAAATGCTTTTTCTGCATCTTTTGAGATGATCCTATGATTTTTAGCCTTCATATTTTAATGTAGCATATCACATTGATTGATTTGCAGCCACACTTGCATCCCTGGAATAAATCCCACTTGATCATGAAGTACGATTCTTTTTTTTTTTAAAGAGAATGCGAACATGAGTGCAGGGGGAGGAGCAGAGGGAGAGGGACAAGCAGATTGCACACTGAGTGTGGAGTCCAACATAGGACTGGATCTCAGGACCCTGCTATCATGACCTCAGCTGAAACCAAGTCAGATGCTTAACCAAATATGTCACCCAGATGCCCCAGTGTCATTCTTTTAATGTATTGTTGAATTTGGTTTGCTTATACTTTGTTGAAGATTTTTGCATCTATGTTCATAAAGGACAGGGGACTGTATTTTCTTGTGACACCCTCGTCTGGTTTTGGTGCCATGTTGTTTAATCGCCACATAGTTTTGAATTTTGGAATTACATTTTCTAAAAAAATTATCTCTTTATCAAGTTAAGTTATTTTTATGGAGTTGTTATTCTACTATTTTATGTCTCTGCTGAATTTAATCCCTTTTCCTCCCTAGCATTGTTTATCTGTGATTTTTTGTTATAATTTTAAAAGTTTATTGAAGGAGAACATTACATACAGAAAAGCACACTAACCATAATCCTTTCTTTCAATTTTTAAAATATTTCTTCCCCAGAGTTTTGTCTTTTCCGCCCTTCCTTCCTCAAAGCCAACTTTGGGTGTTGTTTCTCCTTTCATTTTTTTTTTTTTAAAGATTTCATTTATTTATTTGACAGTGAGAGAGGGAACACAAGCAGGGGGAGTGGGAGAGGGAGAAGCAGGCTTCCCGCTGAGCAGGGAGCCCGATGCGGGGCTCGATCCCAGGACTCTGGGATCATGACCTGAGCCAAAGGCAGACGCTTAATGACTGAGCCACCCAGCACCCCTTCATTTTTTAAAATACCCATTTCCACTGGTATTTTCCTTTAATTATCCTTTTTTTAGTATTCTTTGTTATTGTTTTCATAACTTAAGTTAGATTGTTATCTCATTTTCAGCCTTTCTTCTTTTCCTATTTAAATTTATGAAATTCCATCTATGTACTGTATGGACTAATTTAGCAGGAACCCACGTTTTGACATGTTGGGTTTTCAATCTATCTTTGCCTTCACTCTTAAGTAACAGTTAAATAATAGAATTCTGGGGGCGCCTGGGTGGCTCAGTCGTTAAGCGTCTGCCTTCGGCTCGGGTCATGATCCCAGGGTCCTGGGATCGAGCCCCACATCGGGCTCCCTGCTCCGCGGGAAGCCTGCTTCTCCCTCTCCCACTCCCGCTGCTTGTGTTCCCTCTCTCGCGGTATCTCTCTCTGTCAAATAAATAAAATCTTAAAAAAAAAAAAATAATAAAAAAAAATAGAATTCTGGGTTGGCTGTCATTTATCCCTCAGCGTTTTTCAATTTTTAAAATAAACTTTTTTCTGGGAAAATTTCAAAAACACCAAGTAGAGAAAATACTCCTGTGTTAGCAATTAGCAAGGATTCTTGAGCACTTTGAAGATATTATTCCCTTTTTCTTCTGACCCCTGTTGTAAGTCCATTGTCATTTTTTGGTTCTTATTCCTCTGTGGGATAGTATCTTTCCTCTGCTTTTAAGATTGTCTCTGTCTTTGGTGTTCTGAAGTATTAACAGGATGTGTCCAGGAAGCGATATAGATTTATGTAAACTGTTTCTTGAATTTGTGTTTAATTTATTGTAGATAATATTGTCATTATCTCTTTGAATATAATCTCTCCCATTCTTTTAACTCTTTTCTTCTGGAATTCCTATTAGACACACATAGGAGCTGCTTCTACTCTGTCTCACAACTTCTCTCTTATATGTTCTTTATCCCTTGATACATTGTATAATTTCTTCAAGTCTGATTTGAGTGTACTATTCTCTGCTTCTAGTCTACAATTAACATACATTGACCTTTTAATTTTTTTTAACATTTTAAACAATATACTCAATAGAGGCTATTATTTATTTAAACGATGTGTTTATTTGACAGAGACAGCAAGCTCAAGCAGGCAGGGCTGTCAGCAGAAGGAGAGGGAGAAGCAGACCTCCTGCTGAGGAGGGAGCCCGACGCAGGGCTCGATCCCAGGACCCTGGGATCATGACCTGAGCCGAAGGCAGACACTTAACCGACTGAGCCACCCAAGCTTTTAATTTCAATATGTGTATTTTTCACTTGTAAAAGTTCTATTATTTTTCAAATCTTCCTGTTTATACTTCAGAGTGTCTTATTTTCTTAGTTTTGATTTCTTCTTTTATTCATTAGTCATTTTAACATCCTTGTATTTTCTTTCAGATTATTGTTTTATCAGCTCAAGTTCTTGGTTCTCTAATCCTCCTGTTGTTTGCTAATCCTATTTTGTGGCAGTTTTGTTTGTTCTAACACATACTCATTTTTAGTCAGGCAAATTTTTTTTTCCCTATGACACCTGAGTATGAGTTGGACTGCAGGAGTGTTCACTTATAGAGATTTTGCATTTGTGCCAAATGTATCCTGTTAATTTTTCAGCTTGATTCCCTAGATCATGTGGATGGTGCACACTGAAACAATGACACCCAACTGCACAGGGCAGGGGTGTTCCATTTTTCAGGGTAGACTTTTTAAAAATTGGAACATATGCAGTAAGAAACAAGCTTTCTTTTTATTTCTTTGTGGGTGTGATCCTAAGGTACTCCTTTAATGTAAGGGTGTAGTTTCAAAAATCAGAGAGCCCAAGACTTCTTTGCCATCCCCTGATGGTAGATAAAATCCAAGTGCCTATGAGGTTATGGTCACTTGTTCAAACCATTGTACTGAATATGTTCCCATAGGTCACAGAAGACATCCTTATTCCTAAATTAAGTGGTAATTTGTATCTTCACAACCCTTGACATTTTTGTTGCATGTAAACCACTTGTTTTAAGTTTTGCTTTTCTTGTCTGTGCCAGAAAGAACACTTGTTTGGGATTAGGAGATGGGTGTAGATATTGATCCTGCCACTTACTGGTTGTGCGGCACTGATTAAATAATTCAACTTTTGAGGTTGATTTCTTATTTAAAATGAGGATACGGGCGCTGGGTGGCTCAGTTGGTTGAGCATCCAACTCTTGACTTTGGCTCAGGTCATCATCTCAAGGTTGTGGGATTGAGCCCCACGTTGGGCTCTATACTCAGTGGGGAGTCTGCTTGGGATTTATCTCTCCCTCTCCCTCCACCCCTCCCCACCATGCACACCTTTCTCTCCAAAATAAATAAATATTTTTAAAAAATAAAATGAGGTAATGCCATCTTCATATGATTCAGAGGTTCTTATAAGTTAGTATCTATAAAAGTACTTAATATATTGTAGAGCACCACAGAAATGAATTATTATACTATCTTGGTTCTCTTCTGACCACTCTGCCTTTTCTCTCTTACTATAATCATACGGTAATATTCAAGACTTGCTCTTCTGCCTGTCTCCCATTACATCTTGTCTTTCAAATAATTCAAGATAATTAATTCAGTCTCAGGATTTTAATGATCAACTTCCAAATCCCTATTGTCAACTCTTTTCTTACTAAAACAACAGTACTATCACAGGGTTTTGATGATGCTTGAATGAGATAAATGGAGGTACCCTAGTAAACAATATACTCAATAGAGGCTATTATTACATTTTTATGTGCTTCCTGGATATTTCCATTTTTAAAAATTCCAGTATAATATAGTGTTATATTAGTTTCAGTTGTACAATATAGTGATTCAACAATTCTATACATTACTCAGTGTTCATCCTGGTAAATGTACTCTTAATCCCCTTCACCTATTTCAACCACCGTCCCTCACCTCTCTGGTAACCATCAGTTCTCTATATTTGAGTGTTTTTTTGCATCTTTTTTTCTTTGTTCTTTGTTCATTTAATTCCACGAGTGAAAACATACAGTATTTGTCCCTCTCTTTTATTTCAGTTAGCATTATGCCCTCTAGATCCAACCATGTTGTCATTACAAATGGCAAGATTTCACTTTTTTATGGTTGAGTAATATTCCACTGAATACACACACACACACACCACTTCTTTATCCATTGATGTATCAATGTACTTGGGTTGCTTCCATGACTTGGCTATTGCAAATAATGCTGCAATAAACATCGGGGTACATACAGCTTTTTAAATTAGTGTTTTAGTATTCTTTGGGTAAGTATCCAGTAGTCGAATTACTGGATCATATGGTTGTTCTATTTTTAACTTTTTGAGGAATCTCCATACTGTTTTCCACAGTAGCTGCATCAGTTTGCATTCCCACCAACAGTGCCAAAGGGTTCCTTTTCCTCCACATCCTTGCCAACACTTGTTTGATTCTTATGTTTTTGATTCTGACAGGTGCAAGGTGATATCTCATTGTGGTTTTGATTTGCATTTCCCTGATGATGAGTGATGTTGAGCATCTTCTTGTCTATTGGCCATCTGTAAGTCTTCTTTGGAGAAATGTCTGTTCATGTCTTCTGCCCATTTTAACTGGATTATTTGCTTTTTGGGTGTTGTGTAAGTTCTTTATATATTTTTGATGATATCCCCTTATCAGATATATCATTTGCAAATATCTTCTCCCATTCAGTAGGTTGTCTTTTTGTTTTGTTGATAGTTTCCTTTGCTGTGCAGAAGCTTTTTCATTTTGATGTAGTCCCAATAGTTTACTTTTGCTTTTGTTTCCCTTGCCTTAGAAGACATATCTAGAAAAATGTTGCTATGGCTGATGTCAGAGAATTTTTTTTTTAAAAGTATTTATTTATTTATTTATTTGACAGAGAGAGACACAGCGAGAGAGGGAACACAAGCAGGGGGAGTGGGAGAGGGAGAAGCAGACTTCCTGCAGAGCAGGGAGCCCAACGTGGGGCTCAATCCCAGGACCCTGGGACCATGACCTGAGCCGAAGGCAGACGCTCAACGACTGAGCCACCCAGGTGCCTAAGTTAAGTGATTTTTTTAAAAAAGACTTTTTACTTATTTACTTGACAGAGAGAGAGGGGGGAGTGGCAGGCAGAGGGAGAGGGAGAGGGAGAAGCAGGCTTCCCGTGGAGCGGGGAGCCAATGTGGGGCTCGATCCCAGGACCCTGGGATCATGACCTGAGCCGAAGGCAGATGCTTAACGACTGAGCCACCCAGGCGCCCCTGATGTCAGAGAATTACTGCCTATGCTCTCTTCTAGGATTTTTATGGTTTAAGGTCTCTCACCTAGGGCTTTAATCCATTTTGAGTTTATCTTTGTGTAGTGTAAGAAAGTGGTCCAGTTTCACTTCTTTGCATGTAGCTATCCAATTTTCCAAATACCATTTGAAGAGACTGTCTTTCCCCCACTGTATATTCTTGCCTTTTTTGTTCTTGATTAACCATATAATTGTGGGTTTATTTCTGGCCTCTCTATTCTGTCCTGTTTGACCTGTGTGTCTATTTTTGTACCAGTACCATACTGTTTTGATTACTATAGCCTTGTAGTATTTCCTGAAATCTGGGATTGTGATACTTCCAGGTTTGTTCTTTTTCGAGATTGCTTTGGCTATTGGGGTGCCTGGGTGGCTCAGTTGTTAAGCATCTGCCTTCGGCTCAGATCATTGTCCCAGGGTCGTGGGCTCGAGCCCTGCATTGGGCTCCCTGCTCAGCGGGAAGCCTGCTTCTCCCTCTCCCACTCCCCCTGCTTGTGTTCCCTCTCTCGCTGTGTCTGTCAAATAAATAAAGAAAATCTTAAAAAAAAAAAAAAAAGATTGCTTTGGCTATTTGGGGTCTTTTGTGTTCCACGCAAATTTTAGTATTATTTGTTCTAGTTCTGTGAACGATGCTGTTGGTATTTTGATAGGGATTACATTAGAACTATAGCATCTATAGATTGTTTTGGGGAGTATGTTAACAGTATTTGTTCTCCCAATCCATAAGCATGAAGTATCTTTTCCATTTGTCTGTGTCATCTTCAATTAGTTTCACTGATGTTTTATAGTTTCCAGAGTACAAGTCTTTCACCTCCTTGGTTAAATTTATTCCTAGGTACTATATTCTTTTTGTAATTAGAAATGGAATTGTTTTCTTAATTTCTTTCGGCTACTTCATTATTAGTGCATAGAAATGCAACAGATTTCTATATGTTGATTTTGTATCCCGTGACCTTATTGAATTCATTCATTGCTTCTAGTCGTTTTTTTGGTGGAGTCTGGACATTTAATCTCCAAAATACTAAACACCTGTCCTTCCCAAATTAGCTCCCTTTCCCTACTTATTCTTACAAGTGATACCACCTGTCTTTCAAGCCTCAAAAATGGGAGTCTTCTTTCTTTGCTTTTCATCATCTCCCTTTTAGTCTATAAACTCTATAGGTATTTCTTGCAAAATATTTCTTACACCTATTCCTTTTGCTACTTATTGGCCCTTCTTCCCTAGTGCTTATTACAACTCATGCCTGAATTACTGCAACTTGGTAGCTGATTTCCATGTGGACCAGCCTTCCCATTATTGTCTGTTCCTTAAACCACTTTCCTAATGTCCCTTTTCTGAAAGTCGATGGTTTGCTAGGTTTTAGAGTCCCAATCAACTCTGAAGGCCCTCTATAATCTAGACTACTAGTTACAGCAGGCATACAGATGTCTTTTATGCAAGCTCTTACAGAGCAATGTCATTTTCAATGATAGCGCACTGCTTCTGAGGCACTCCTATAGCATCTACAGATAAGCTATTGACAAGGATGTTTATGCTTTAGCAGATTGCCTCATGGTGCTGGAAGTCACCTCAGAAACCATTAGCTGAACTGAATAAACTGAGATGTAAAAGAAGTACTTTCCTAAAAATTTAGTAGTTGGGGAAAGTCAATAATTATCTGATTTTTTAAATGTCCAGATTAATTAATGCTAGGATAGTATTATTACCTTTTATTTTTCACTGATGTTATTTAATTAGACCCTCTGACAATTTTAACAAGCACAATTCCCAAAATGGACTTTAAAAGCTACATGTTTAAATTACAAAAATTTGGTAGAAAAAAATCAAACAATACAGTAATAATGGATAATGCAAAGGGTTTACTTTTGAAGATAGATGTATTGACAAGGTTTATTTCCTCACAAACAATGCATTTGTTCCCAATTTGGAGAACCTTACAATAGACAACTCTATCATCTTAAATTCTGCTAAGTAAACCCCATTAAATAATTATTGCTTAATTTTTGTGTCAGGCTATAAAAAACTGCATCTCTTCCTAATTTACATGCCCTCTTTGGGAGAATATTCTTTTTTTTTGGTGGTGGTGGGGGTCTACTTTCATAGAAAGTGATTTCTAATGTAAGTGAATAAAGTAAACCAATCTTTATCTGACATAACTGACAGTTAAAAATGAGATTCAGACTCAAATACTTTCCCAAATAATTGAGGTAATGCATGATAAAGCCATGGCAACTATTTTGTTAAACAAATTCTAGCTCAAGGAATGGTCTCAAATGTAAAATTTAATGCAAAATAAAGAGGCAAGGGAAGGCATTGTGACCATGACCAGGTTGTATCAAGGACATCCTCTTCTCAGAAAGCCACTGGAAAAATTTTCATGTATATTTGAGGAAAAAAGATGCAACTCACTGGACCACTGTTGAATAACAAAACCCTTTCAGAGTGCCGTGACTTATTTGGTAATTTTACAACTAACATTTGATTTGGTGCTTTGGACTGCTACAACAGAATAAAACTATGTATATTTTCTCTTTTATTGTAGGTTCCAATGTCACATGGCCTTTGTTATTTCAGAACTAATAAATCCTTTAGTTTTGAAACATTTTCACTGATTGTTCTTTTTCTATGGCAACTTACCATTTACTTAAATGGTAGAATGCTTTTTCCAGAAAAGTCTTTATTCTAAATTTTGTGTGCATTTTTCTCCACATAGAAGGATGCTAAACTCTCTAGGATCTTAATACTTTGCCTCAATGAACGATCATGTCTCAGTCAGTTGTTAGTCTGGAGAGACCTGTACTTTTTTTTAAAACCATGTGAGAATTAGGGAATATATTTGTATTTATTAATAGTTTAAAGAAATGATTTTTCATAACTACATAAGACATAAAATGGTACAACTTTCCTTCAAAAGTAACCATTAACCTATGGTCAAGATAATCTAGAAATATCAGATTTAAAATGTTTTTCTTCTAAATGTCTTTTAGAACTAATTGCTTTGGTAACTGTGTCATCTAGGCATTTTTTTTCTGTGTATCTGTGCATGTGTATATTTACATAAATGAAGGCCTAGGAGTAAACAGGATTCTCCCATAGTTATACTCTCATAAGTAAATTCTTAATGTCAAGCATTAATTGCTACAGTCTGAGATGCAGAATTAATAAAACTACATTTAACATTAAGTACATGCCAGAGACAAGATTATTTTCCTGTCCTCTGAAACAAATCAATGCCAACATGAGTTTGACCTTTTAATATTTCGTCAAATTTTGTTAGAGGAGAACATCACCTTGTCTTCATGAAATCTTTTATCTAAAATCATGTAATCCAGATTAAGTACATTCGTTAGAATGTGTAACTTAATGTAAAAATTGGCCATTTGATTTTTTGCATCTCTTCAGATTGGCTCAATCTGAAAGAGAAGACTGAAATATCACTTCACATGCTCTCCCGCCTCTGTTTCTTAAACCTGACCACTTCTTTTTTTTTTTTAAAGATTTTATTTATTTATTCATGAGAGACAGAGAGAGAGAGAGGCAGAGGGAGAAGCAGGCTCCCAAGGACCAGGGAGCCCGATGTGGGACTCGATCCCAGGACCCCGGGATCATGACCTGAGCCGAAGGCAGACGCTTAAGCATCTGAGCCACCCAGGTGCCCAAACCTGACCACTTCTAACATAATATACAATGTATTTAGTATGTTTATTGTTTTCCCCCAACACTTTCCTGCCCACCCACTTTAGAATGTAGCTCCAAAAGGCAGGGATTTTTGTGTTTGGGCTACTGGTGGATTTCCAAGTGCCCAGAACAATGACCAACACACCTAGTTAAGCACTCATTCACTGAATAAAACAAAGTTGTAAATGCATTCAGAGATATAACAGCACGGGGGTGGGGGAGCAAATCATCTTGCAGGCCACTTTAAGCTCTGACTACAATGAAGAAGGGGCTCCAGGATTTGGAGTAGAGAAGTGCTATAAGCGGATTCACATTTGGAAAGCACCACTCTAACTGCTGTACTGAGGATGGTCTACAGTAGGCAGGGGAGAAGCAAGGAGACAGTTACAAGGCAAATACAGTAACCTGGGTGACAAAAAATGAGGGCATGGATCAGGATGATAGCACTGTACGGGATGAGAAGCGGCTGAGTTCTCGACCGTTCTGAAGGAAAAGCCAATAGCATTTCTGGATAGTCTGGAGGTGGGCTGTGAGAAAAGAGGAATCAAGGATCACAACAGAGTTGTCCCAGCTTAAGCAGCTGGAAGAATGGAGCTGTCATCAGTGCCTTATGAAAGACTGCTGGAGAAGTACACTTGAAGGGAAGGTGGGGCATGATGAAGAGTCAGTGCTGGACATGTTATACTGAACTATAGTTAACACACAAAGTTGGACACGATATGTTTAAGATGTTTTGTTAGGCAGTCGCCAAGAGATGCCAAAGGCTGGTGGATCTGTGTGTGGCTGTAGTTGAGGGGAGGTTCCTGGCTGGGGAACATTAGAGGTTCACTGTATATGAATGGGGTTTAATGAATGCAGAGAAGAACAAGGCCTGAGCACCCTGCAGTTGAAAAGTCTTTGAGAAGCAATGAATTTTATAACATAAATAGAAAGACTACCTGGTTCTTCTCAGGTAATAAACGTCCTGAAGAAAAAAAAACCACCCATATTATTATCAGGTGATGTTACTTTATGAAAGATAGGTAAGGACAAGCAAATTATGAACATAATTTAAAGATAGAATTTATTCTCTGATGGTTTACTCATGCAAACTGCACATAAAAGAAAGTAGTACAGTTTGTGTAACATTGCAAATATAAGGACTCAAAATGCTAGGTACAGAAGTAGTGTGACATCCTGAAAGTCAAAATGGAATTTGTGTATACAACTAATAATGATTTTTATTTGCTGAATACAGACTGATTTACAATGAAAGTTTTGCTAACCTTGGTAAGTTCATTAACCGTTTACATGACTTCTTACATCTATGTAGTTTTATTTTACAGTTGCAAGAATTCCTGTTACCCAAAAACTTTAACTTGCATAAATAATAAAAGAAAAATGTACTGAAGGACTTAGGAGAATGAAAAAATTGAGGCTTTTCCTAACCCATCCAAACTACAATAAAAAATAGCCGCCTTGCAGAATTCATATTTTGTGCCTTTGAGATCAACTCCTTAGCAGAACTATGGCAAAGTCACGATTAGAAATTCATTACTTTAAAATTATAAAATCAGTTTAAAATAAAAAAAAATTTAGAAGTAGGATTATCAACTAAAAATGCTCACTTTTAATAAGCCAAACAATAAAAATCCTATTATCTTCATATCTAAAAGTCCTGAAATGTCATTTGTATAATTTGAATGTTTCCCAGTTTGGAACTTAGGCAGGTGGGATATTTCCTGGAATTATCAAGGATATTCGATATAGGTTTTTTAAATGTCAGTCTCATTAGGAGATGGCACGGAGACGTTCGTAAATAGTGTAGTACAGATGCAGAACAAACTACACAACTTATTATAAATGCATTACAGTTATTTACATAATGGAATCCTGCTTGAATGCCAGAAGTTGCTACTGGGTAGGACTCATAACTATTTTACAAAGTTTTCTTACACACATCTACTACTCTATTTTTAACAATTGAGTCTATTTTAAAATATTGTACTGTATTTTGAACATAACTGCAGAATAAAAATAGATAATGGCACATTAGAAAACTCAGTATCCCACAGATGATTGGATAATGAGAAAAGTGTACCTACAATCATCTCATCAGAAACAAACTACATCATGGAATGTTAGTTATCCAAGCCTGCACAGTAATGACATTTTAAATTGCAATCATCTATTGGCCAGCATCACACTGAAGGCATCATTAAACATTCAAGCAAAGACTGCTGGCATAAACTATTGAAAGAAACATACATACACACACACACACTCTCTCTCTCTCTCTCTCTCATCCACTCTTGCTTCCCACATTATAATTACATTGTTCTAAAGATAGATACTGATTTTTTTCCCACGAGAAATTTTATCAAAATTTGCTACTAAAAGATGACAGTGCTTTCACAAGAATAAGTACAAGTTAGCTTGCAAGTACAAGACAATGGGGGTAAACAGTCTTAGATTTTCTAAGTAATTTTTAGGCTTTTTCTGGCAACCATACCATACTTGATTATGCATAAACTTCTCAGTTTGTAACCTGATATCTGCAAAAAAACCCAAAACCAAAACCTAATTTCAAAAAATTATTAAGATATTGGATAACCCTGTATCGTAGATTATATAATTTCATATTTTAATAGCCTCAAAACATAGGGTTTAAAACACTGAGGATTTGAAAAATAGTCATTTTGAAATGATAAAGGATTCCAAATTCATGTCTACTTAAAATCTTAAAGAAAACACATGATTAATGATCTTGATTTAGTTTCAGAGTGTGCATAAAAGCATCGTATGTCTCTTACCATGTTTCAGTCACTTAAAAAGTGTTTTCTAATGTTTTTCCTTTTGCATAATGTGCAAAATAAAAGGCAAAAAGATTAAAAGCAAATCTCTATCTTTCTCTTGCTAGTGCTTTATGACCTTGTTAACATTACAAAGTCAATAGGGACTACGCAGAACTTTGGTATAAATGATAAACAATACTACCATCACAGTTGAGGATTTAGAGGTGGTCAAAAGAAATGGAAGTGGGAAGAGATTCAGTAACACCCCCATTTATTAAAACACCACCAAATTAAAAGTGAAATAAACCACAATGAATTATAATACAATTTACACATTGAGCACAGGAAATTAATAAATCTAACAATATTTATAAAAAAAGCAAAATCAGTCTTTTTCCAGAGACTAAAAACTGTTGTTCAGTCTGATCATCAACTGCTGCTACACCAACTTTAGAGCCAAATTTAATTTCAAGTAAAAAAAAAAAATTTACAACCACAGATTTCGCATAAATGGAAACTGGTCTTTCCTTGATTTCCCTTTGAAGTCACTAATGAGTATCTAAAACTGCCACACTGCAGGTTTTTAATCAACTTCCTGAGGGCTGTGACTGGGAGGCAGGAGCCATAGCTATCTGCGAGAGCGCAGGCTCTGTACTCTGGTCCGCCATCTGCGTGAGGACTGACGTGGCCACAGCTTCGGCCTTGGAGGTTGAACTGACTCCATTGGATGTGCTGACAGAACTATGCTGTATAGCTTCTGTATGTGGACTACTTGGCACTGACAGGTCTTCTGAACTATCATCTTTATCGGCGGCTGAGTGGAAAAAAGAGAAGTTACTGTTTCTTAAAGACATCTCTCTGAGAATGTGTCAGTCTTTGTCAGTATACAGAGTGAAAAGTTAGGCTTTTACAAAGTCGCTTATTGAGCTAAGTTGCTATGACTGGGCCTGAGTAAGTGAAAGGTGCCTGTAAGTCCGAAGCAGGCAATTTCACCACAACAGGTCAAATGAAGGTACAACCAGGCACAGGGAAGCATGTGCGTGCCCAGTGCCTCACAGAACAGAGCTGAAGTATTTGCTAAATAGTGTTAAGAAAATCAGGTAGGAATTTGGGAGATAGCCTTGTCCTTACAGATATGATCAAACACTTATCAAGTAACACATTTAACAAAACCAGTCTGTTTGCCTACATGCCATTCTTATTAAAAGATAAAAAAAAATTTACAACCACATGCATAAACAAAATGAATTCTTACATACAAATTACATTTTCCAATTATTCCCTCTGCATTCTCCAGAACTATATTTATTCTGGCTGACTTTCCATCTACTGCAGCAATGGGCGATTATAACACCTGATTCTAATGACGCATCCACATGAGAATAAGCAATATTTAGAATCTAAATGCCACCAGCTGTTATAGCTGCATGAATTAATTGGGGTTCAAATAAAAAATTATATAAAACTCTAGACACTGCAATGGAAAAGATATTCAGAAAGGGGCTAAGTATTTATGAAAAGCTACCAACTTTAAGGCTTGAACAATGAATCTCCTACACCTTTCTCATTTTAACAGGATGGAATCCAGCTACTTCATTTAGTGAAAAATTTGATATGCACAACACACAAGTAGTTATAACATATGTAACTTAGGAGCTACAATGATAACATGAACCAATAACTGTGAACCCCGTCCCAAACTTAAGAGAACACTGCCAATAACAACGATGCTTCCTGGAGGCTCGTCTCATCAAAGGTAATCACCATTCTGATGGTTCTTTAACCATTCCCTTGTTTTTTGTTTGAAACTTTACCAAATGGGTATGTCTCCCTGTACAATATTATTTAGCTTTGTTTATCTTTGAACATCCTGAAAACAGTATCATACTGATGTGTTTTTGTACTTTTCACTGGGCATTAAAATAATTTTTATTTAGTGCTTAAAAGTAACAAGCAGGCTTTCTATCAAATCTGACAATGCAAACTGGCCTGCTTACTAATGAAAATCAATTATTAAAAGACTGTGGACCCTTAAAGCAGGACTCATCCTATGATTTGTGATGCAGAAGACAGGGGGAGGAACCTGGCCAGCCTGACTTCAGTTCAAATAAAATTCCTCATTTTGAGAGTTTTCTGAAATACAGTACTTACAGAATTTTGACAAGTTTGCCTCAAATCCATGCATTTTTGTAAAGCAGTTTTTAAAATGTATTAGACAGAATCCCATCTTCTCTATAAATCTGCTATAAATGCAAAATCACACCTCAAGATAAAAATTTGACCTCAAGATACAATAAAAAATCACAATCAATAATCCTTTTAAAATTATATAAAGCAGAAAGGACACTCTTCTGATGAAGCAATAACAAATGTTATAAAATATTTATAATTCAGTTAAACAGCCAATACAACAGTTACGTGTTCAGAGAAACCCAAACCCTGGCAATGACACTTTAACTGAAAAGAAAACCAAAGAGTTCTCTTTTTTGCACCACTCTTCTTCAACAGGAAAATTGACCTTTCTCTCAATGTTAAGTTCTAGGGATACACCTGCTCTCAAAAATAAAGAGGCTGATCTGTGATGAGAGGTATAAGGAAATTTAAATATATAGTGGAGGCAAGGACTCCAAATGAAACAGTAAATTGTAAGGACAAGTGCCTATCTCCAGACTTTCAGAATTAGGTAAAGCAAATCCTTAGGCTGTACAAAGCATCAGGTACTCACTTATAAATGACATAATTATAAATTTTATATATATATACAATATCTTTATAATGTGATATACCTGTACCTATGTCCACTTCTAGGTCAGGAGAGAAAAATCATTAGTATAATCATAAGCACATAGTATACTCTTACTGCACTCCAAGAGCCATTTTCAGCCCTAAAGCTACAAAACCCCCAGCTATTTGACAATTCACACTATGAAGTTTTCTACCTATGTTCATACATATTTTCATTAATGAAAATATAAGCTCTCAATTACATTTAGGGCCCAAGAAGCTTTCCTTCCCACTTAAGATTATAGAAACAAGCAAAATACCATTTTAATTAGGCCCAGAGATCTAGAAAATATCAATTAATGGTAATAAGATCACTCTTGTGCTTTATTCTTCATAGAATCCAAACATTAAAAATGTATTCATATTTTCATTCATGGTTTATACTATTTGATTGCTAGTGTGACCCCAATTGTCAGGGTTTTCCCATGACTTAGGGGTTTCATTCTACAAGGTGGGGACTTTGAGCCTTAGAACTGAGACCCTATGGTGTGTGCTTTTATACTGTCACCTTTACCTAAAAGATTTTGTAATATTCCTTAATTTCTATTAAACCTTAATTTCACAAATGTTTTGAAAGTGTTAACTATTACAGTTCACCACCATTAGCAATAGCTGCGTGCTACAACATGAACAGTGTTAGGTATCTATGAATTTCCCCACATTTTCTCGAAGATTTAAATATTCACTTAATCTATCTCCCTGGACTACCAAACAACAGAGAAATCACACTTTTTCCTAAGACTTCAAGTGTGAAAAGAGAAATTACTTTAAAATTTCTATAAAACCCAATTATCTCCCAAGAGCTGAAGAACTAATTTTATGCTAAAACTAAATTTTTACTTCAGTCTATTTGACTATCTAGATGACTAGACAGAAAAAAAAGGTGGGAATAACTCCAAACATCAAAAATGTCTTATTCATTTCTTACAGTCTATACAACCTAGCATAATACATATTCCCTAAAAACGTATTAATCTAGACTTTCAGTTTATTTAAGGGTATGCATGGCATATAAACCCATACATCTGTAATCTTTATAAAAACATCTTTATAAATTGTTGCTTAAAATGAAAAATTGGCTTGCCTTTGCTGAGCATATACTGCCTTGATTATAGAGCTAAAACTGTTGGGATTATCCAATTATCTAAGATTAAAAAATTGCAGATGAGATAAATTTTTAGTTGGATGTAACTGAAAAATTCATTTTCCTTCTAATTTTGTAGAATCATTTGTATATTTCTTTTTGAACTATCAAAATTCAAGAGAGCTCTCTTGTTAAGAAAATCATATATGCATAATGCTGAACTCAGTAGCTTCTATAGGAAATTATGTTGTTAAGTCAGATGCGAGCCATAATGGCCTCATCCCTGCAGCAATCATTGCTAATACAAACCCCAAACATATTTCTGTATGGGTCCAATTTACTCCACAATGTGTTTCACCATGCCTTGAAAATGACTAGATATCAAAGGGCGGAGATTTATTTGCTCAAAACTGACAAAAATCAATGTTCTAAATATATATGGCAATAGAGAGTTGCTAAATCTACTGAATCTTTTAAATTAAAAAATATTGCCCATTCTGATGAAACTGCTTACAATGACTACAAGTAAAGATGGTGGCCATTAAGTTTTATCGTGAGCACGTGAGGAACTGTTTGCATCCAATACAAAATGTTTCTTTCTTTTGAATTACTGACACTGGCAAATTAAAATGAAGTGGATACATATGGTTGAAACAATCTTCACATTTACAAATATCCTGAAATATCACTAAATCATAAGAACGAAAGCTGTGGGTTATATATTATGAATGTTGCCTAATGCATCCCCAGCTCTGTTATTTGTTACAAATTTGTGTACGATGGACAAAATTGGCCATTTATTCAAGAGTAACAGCTGGCTCCAATATTGTGCATCTTTTCAAAAAAGAAGGACATTACAAGAAGGAAAAAGCACAATTAACCTCTAAAATACTGAAAAGAGAAGAATCTCATTTTGGGGAAAACATGTAAGAGAAAACTTACAAGCAGATAATTTAAATAGTGTTCTATTTCAGCATTTTTATGACTAAAAGCCTCAATATAAAGATTTACAACAATATAAAAATCACACAATGCTGATATTTAATAAAGAACAAAAGGATCTGATACTGTAAACAGGTACTATATATTGTTAAGTGAAGACAGTTAAATTAAAAAAAAATTACTGAATGGAGGGCTGGAGAAGTAGTGTTTCACTCTGTCATTCTAAGACAAAATGTTACTCTGGGAAGACAAAATATCATCAGTACTTACAGTATATTTTAAATTATTAACTTGTTTTGTTGATGTGTAATAATCCCTAGAAAAAAAAGCTAGAAATAGGAAAATCCAAAAACTCTCTTGATTCTAAGAAGTATATTCCCCATTCCATAATAACCTTGCAGAAGTTCTGATATTTAATATTAAATATTAGAATTGCAGTCTCGGTTTTTTTTTTTTTTTTTTTTTTTAATGGTAGCTTGGTTCGCTCTGGCAGTATTTCACTGATGTAGCCTAAGGCTATAGGTAACGGAACATTACTCACTATGATAGCCAGATTTCTTCTGCATGGCGGTTACAGGGCAATCTTTATGAGCCAGTAGAAGCTGTTTCAGCTGTGCCACTTCATTTCTCAGCAGGGTGACTTCACTCTAGAAAAGAAACAACTTATGTACCTTAACAGCATCAGACTAAACATTTCTTACTGTTTATAACAAGTGAAAATTAAGAATATTGATTATTTTTAACAGAATATCAAGGAATAAACAAAATATACTGCTTAAATAGGTTTAATCAGTACAAATCAGTTTTCATATTTTAGCATCTGTACAAAGACTGCAACTTGTATAAAAATTTAAATGAGATAACGACATGACTGGATAACATATTTCAAAGTTTTCACATTACCATTTGCCTTGGGACTGCTTATATATTACAGGTTACCTACAGAAGGTATTTTTTACTTATGTTGCATGTTCTTTTGATTATGTGAAAAATTAGAAACATCAAGGGAGTCAGAAGGAATTTTCACTGACTCTGTGCACTTGAAAATGAAAAATTTATCCTGGAATTTCAATTAGGCAACTTTCTAGTTTTCCAGAAACTATGAAGAGCTCCACAGGGGGAAACCACAATAACGAAAGAATCATGGACACCTAAAATGGAGCAAGGCACTGTGTTGGACATGGAACCAATGAAAGTAGATGTAATATCTAAGTGGCTTAGTTTCCCTCAATCTAGGTAATTTGGACACGTCTAAATTTAAATCTGATAAATTAATGGTGAATTGTGCTAGTTCGTATTTTTTTTAATGATTTTATTTATTCATTTATTTTAGAGAGAAGGAGGGCACAAGCGAGGGGAGGAGCAGAGGAAGAGGGAGGGGGAAGAAATCCCAAGCAGACTCCGCACTGAGCCTGACATGGGGCTCGATCCCATGACCCCCGAGATCATGACCCGAGAGTTGGACGCCTGACTGAGCCACCCACGCACCCCTGTCCTAGTCCTTATTAAAAAATGAGCACTTCAGCCTTTGTTTTGTATGCATTAATCTGGTAAATTCTATATAAAACATCCAGATTAAGAGATTCCATTTAATTCCTTTTGGTTACCCCCAAATATTAAAGATGCATAAATTAGTGATAATTACCAATATTCAAGAGTTAGAAATAATATGAATTTAATAAAATGGTAAAGAATTCTCAATTTACAAATACCGCTACTTATTTGAACTTACATTAACCTTAAGTATTCAGATTTCATCTATGAACCCAAAAGTAAAGAAATATATAATAAGCGTATGTACTTTTGTAAAAGCTCAGGCACTTTGTTTTCCATCCCTTGGTCTCCTAACCAGAAAGCTGGATGTAAAGTAATTTAGATTAGACTCATTAGGTGCCTTTAAGTGATCAATGACAGAAACATAAAAATTCAAAGAATAAAAGTTAAGCAAGTCTGTTGGTTCAAATAGTTCCTTGCACCCCTATAACAACAAACTGCAACAATACATTAAAGCACAGAACAAAACCTGATGCTCACAGTAACTTTAAACATTAAAGGCTAAATTGTGTTTACAATATTGTATTTGAGACAAGAATGGATATGTAGTGATCAAAAATACAAAACGGGAATTTTTAGAGTTTAGAGATTTGCTTTAAAAAAATAAGCTGCTTAGAAAACTCATTTCTATGGGGGTGCCTGGGTGGCTCAGTCATTAAGCTCTGCCTTCTGCTCAGGTCATGATCCCACGGTCCTGGGATCGAGCCCCGCATCAGGCTCCCTGCTCAGTGGGAAGCCTGCTTCTCCCTCTCCCACTCCCCCTGCTTATGTTCCCTCTCTCGCTGTGTCGCTCTCTGTCAAATAAATAAGTAAAATCTTAACCCCCCTCCCCAAAAAAAACCCGGTTTAACATCTTTCAATTGTCACCATTCCTTTATATTTCAAGTGATAAATACTGAAATAAAATACTATTTGGGTATCAGAAATAAGAGATTTGATCCCTTTTAACTCAAGAGAGCAATAACAAAACCTTTTCTGTATCATTATGTTTCACTGTGAAAACTCCTCACATATCCAGCTATGAAAGAATGCTTCTTTTTTTTTTAATTTATTGAGCTTCTACTCCACACACATTTTGCAATACCCGTTTTAAAAGCAAAATCCACAACAAAAACTCCCAAGTTTTATACAAAGAGTAACTGTTAAGGAGCTACTATTAGTAAAGAATCTGCCTAAAGGAAACATGCTGAATTTGTAAGCTGAAAACAAAATTCCAAAATGAGTATAACTGAAAAACAAAGCCACAAAGAGGTGAAAACTCTTTCAAGTAAAAGACAATAAAACCATATATTATCTTTAAAAATATAATAATTGATAATCAACAGTATCCAAGTTTGGGTCTAGATTGCCATGTCTCTAATACAATTTGATGAAATTGTCTTTTTAGCAACAATTTTAGAAAGCTAAAATATAATTAAATTCAGTGAGTGGGGCAAGAGAGTTGAATAATTAATATTCCTTAAAACCTAATATGTATTTGGTAAAAATATGTACATACAGTCATACCTCAACACTCGTTAGGATTTATTTGTAATATATAAGTAACCATGGGTCATTACTGCCCACTATACTGATCAGCTAAGCCTTTATGTCACGTGAAGGATTATTAAGGAAATGTAGAATTGATGAATGTTTTCACATAAAGTAGAGTTTAATTATTTCTCTGACATTCAATATTCTTTACAAGTCATTCTGTTCTTCACAGTTAACGGTTTTGCTGTTGGCAGACTGAAATTTTTTCTCCCTGAATCTATCATAAGCATGTTATTAACTCTTTACACTCTGATAACCAGAATGTCACTTTTTAAAACTGTTTTTATTTGATAACTAAAAAACAAAAAATAAAAATCATTTATCCACTTGAAACAATAAAGAAAGTCATAATTGAAGCTCCTTTCTTCCCATACCGTTCATACTCTCAACAGCCTCTTCACCACTTACTCCTGGTACATGTCGTTCCTAAAATTCTACTTATAATTTAGGGATTCATTCCTATACCGATTTTCGTATCTACACATTTATCCATCTAACTACAAACCTTTTATTAATGAAAAAGAGTTGTGCTATTTTAGTGTACAACTCTTTTTTTGAGTAATTTACTGAGGTGACATTCCCATGAGCTAAAATTAACCATTTTAATTAATTTTTTTTTAAGATTTTTTATTTGTCAGAGAGAGAGAGAGAGAGCACGAGCGAGCACAAGCAGGGGGAGCGTCAGGCAGAGGGAGAAGCAGACTCCCCACTGAGCAGGGAGCCCGATGCGATGCGGGGTTTGATCCCAGGACCCTGAGACCATGACCCAAGCAGAAGGCAGACGCCCAACTGAATAAGGCCCTCAGACGCCCCCAGAATTAACCATTTTAAAGCGAGCAAATCAGTGGTGTTCAGTACAGCAGCCACCTCCCTCAATCTGGTTATAAAACACTTCTGTCAGTCCAAAGTAAAACTCCTTACCCATTAACCAGTTTCTCCCTATTTTCTACCACCCCACCCCTGCCCCCAATCTTGGCAACCACCAATCTGCATTTCTCTCTATGGATTTCTCTGTTCTAGGTATTTTTCTTTTTTTCTTAGAGAGAGAGAGAGAGAATCTTAAGCAGGCACCACACCCACGTGGAACCTGATGTGGGGCTCGATGTCACTACCCTCAGATCATGATCTGGGCCAAAATCAAGAGTCTGACACTTAACTGAGCCACCCAGGCACCCCTCTTCTAGGTATTTCATATAAATGGAGTCATAGGTGGCTTTGTTTCTGGCTTCTTTAACTTAAACAAAAATGTTCTGAGGTTCATCCACATTCTAGCATGTCCATCCACATGCACTCCCCTTTTTATGGCTGAATAATATTCTATTGTATGTATATACCATAATTTATCCATTCATCTACTGATGGACATTTGGGCTGTTTTCAACAACTTTCTTTTTACCCCTAACAATATATTATAGATAATTTCCCAGGTTAATACATACATATGAACTTCATTCTTTTTCTTTTTTTTGCATAAGTATTTTAAAGAACATTCCTTAGGGGATGCCTGCGTGGCTCAGTCAGTTAAGCATCTGACTCTTGATTTCAGCTCAGGTCATGATCTCAGAGTCCTGAGATCCAACCCCATGTCACCGTGCTGAGTGGAGAGTCAGTCGGCTTCTCTCCTTCTCCCTCTCCTGCTGCCCCTCCCCTAGCTCTTTCTCTCTCCCCCCTCTTGCTCTAAAATGAATGAATGAATGAATGAATGAATAAATAAATCTTTAAACAAAACAGAAGAAAAATAAAAGGAAGAAAGGAAGAAAGAAAAAACAGAATGAAGGAAATAATCTTAGTGCTGTCTGATACCATCACCGGAAATCTTAGCAAAGACTGAACAGGAAGGAGTCTTAAAACCTTTATATCCCATGAGGTTCCTAAGAAACCTATCTGGGACACACTGGCAGGGAGTATGAAATGATTTCTACTGCCACTGGCCATATTGTACCTGTTCTGTGGATAATTAGAGCCCTTCAGTTTCCAAAGCTGTCAATCTGACATTTTTTCCAAGCACTACATTCACTCTAAATAAACAAAATTTATAATTCAAAGAACCAAAGAACTTAAAACTACTACTGAAGCAACTTTACAGTTGTGATAGAAACCAATAAAAATAGAAAAGTGAAATACCAGTGATATTTTAAATTTTAAGATTCTTTGAACTTTATATACCACAACTTTACAAAGTTTAAGCCAGATAGTTTTGGTACTTTTGTAGTATACAAGTAAAAACTTATATTTAACATTTCCTTATTGTGTCAGTGTTGCAAGTTTTATTCAAATAGGTTTACAAAACTATGCTTTACTATAGATTCCATACACACCCAATATTGTGTGCTAAAATGTCTGGATGGCTAACTGGAAAAAACAGGGAAGAGCTAAGTTCACAATTACTAAAAATAGGACATTTACATATATGCACCATACCTGCAGTTGACCATTTAATGAACTCAAATCTTCTGCCTTCTTCTCTAAAGACTGAACCCAGACTTTCCTTTTTTGTCGGCATCGTGAAGCTGCTGCTCTATTTCGCTCTAGAAATTTCCTCCTTTTTTCATCAGGATCTTCATTAGCTGCTCTTCTTCGACGACCACTTGTATTCTGGGTCTGTGGAGTTGTGTGAGCTGGAGAAGCCTATAATAAACACAAATGGAAGCTTTTTATGTTTGTATCTAGTGAGTGAGAACACAGGCAGTAAAGAGTGGCAGAAAAGGAAGAGCTACTAACTTTGTTTTCTAAGTCTCACTGTATACATCAATATTTTGGGTGACATGAAAATCACCCTGTGCTTTAACAAATTCCTTGAAATAAATAAGCATTGCTAAAATAAGATTCTCATTAATTCACTATCAGAGTGAATATTTTAAACTTTGTATAACATTTATATAGAAATAATATGAAGAAGTTGAAAATGCAATACAAACAAGCATGTACAGATCTTATATTTTTCCAAGTGTACTTTTTAACATTATGGTATAATACAGTCCTTTGAAGAATTATAAGGTGCTAGAAAAATTATAAGGTACTAAAGTAAAAAATTTAATAATTTACTTAAATTCACTATGAAAAACCATTTACTTGCTATTTTTTCAAATAAAATTTTAAAAATAAATACTAAAATTTTCTCTTAAAAACTGGTTTCTCTAAAATTGAGGAGTAAAAGTACAGTAGTGCCCCCTTATCAGCAGGGGATATGTTCTAAGACGCCCCTGGATGCCTGAAACCATGGACAGTACTGAACCCAATATATACTATTTTTTCCTATGCATAGATACCTATTACAAAGTTTAATTTATAAATTAGATATAATAAGAGATCAATAATAACTAATAAAATAGAACAATTATAACAATATACTGTAATAGAAGTTATGTGAATGTGGTCTCTCTCACTTTTAAAATATTGTACTGTACTCACACCCTTCTTCTTGTGATGATACGAGATAAAATGCCTACGTCATGATGTGAAGTGAGGTGAATGATAAAGGCATTATGACATAGTGCTAGGCTACGAATGACCCTTCTAACAATCTGTCAGAAGGAGAATCAACTGCTTCTGGACCACGGCTGACCATGAAAAACCGAAACCTCGGAAAGCTAAACCGTGGTAAGAGGGAACTACCACACGTACATATTTTGGTATACTCAGCTTTTCTTCAGTTTTTGAAATTTAGGGTCAGGTTCATTATTGATGCTCATTTTCCTGGTGGGCAGAATCCCACAGGAGTTCAGATTCTAATTTTAATTGGTTCCCCTTGCCCCTCAACAGATCAGCCTAGTTATTTCAGACCAGCCAAAGACAGTTTTCAGTCACTAGTGATATTGCCTAGTATCTGGGACTATAGAACAGTATTTCCAAGCCTCTCTCAAATCCCAAAATTGTGCCACAAAACACTTGAACTTGGGAGATAGGAAATGAACCCTTGGAAATAGGGCAAAGGAAATGGCACTTTGTGACCACAGGCATATGACCCAAGGAAACCTGAAAACAATATTTTACCTATAATTATATTCCAAAATGGTATAAACAAATAAAACTTCTATCTTCTCCTAATCTACATAATATGCAAAAGTCTTATATATAAGCTCAACATAAGTTCTGCAGGGAAATCACCAAACTACTTCTCACTCTACAAACTCCAAGAAACATATGTTATCATTTAATTCCTTTTCCAAACAACTAGCATTAAAAATTCTGAGGGTAATTTAATTTATACTGTATTTTAATTGTAATGAAGATTAAGTATTAAATTAGATCATTTCTTTTACGTACATAATTGCAAGTTAATCTTTTAGAAAAATATTTCTATGGCTTGCTTCAAGAATGGCAACCTTGAAATATTTTCTTTTCTTCATCCTCTTAACTTATTGATAATAGCAGGTTTTTTCTTTTACTCATTGGCTGAATAGGAAAGAACAGTTTTTTTTTAATTGACAACTCAGTTATTACAGCAAAGGCTAATCACAAGTATTATAAGCAGAAACTAATACAGAGTTATATTTGTACATTTTTATACCTAACAAGGATTTAAGGCTCCTTAAAAAGCATATATTCTTCCTCCTCTCCCTCCTTCCACTGATTCATTCATTTCACATTATTAAAAAGAACACAGGGACTATCCTAGAAACTAGTGATACAATAGTAAAAACAAACAGATAAAGTCCTGCCTTCATGAAGCTCCCATCCAATACAAGGATATAAATAAAAATTAGATCCAGGTAAACTATAGTTACTATAAGAAAATAAATTATATACTCATTTCTTTTAAATAGATTTTAAAGATGTAAAAACCACACATAGCTTGCAGACCATACGAAAAAACAGCCATGGGCTGGATTTGGCTCCTGAGTCAGTTTGCTAATCTCTGAATTATGACATTAAAACATACACACTTATTTTCCTTCTCTCTAGGCCCTTCAGTTGTTTAGTGGATGACTACCACAACTATATTCCACTTTATTCTAAGTTTTGTGAAGATAAAATAGAGTTATCTAAAAAGTAATGATTGTGAGGCAATCTAAACTTGCCATTTACCTGTTTCTTTAATTGCAAAGTTTTGTTTTTTAATGCCAATGCTAGTATAAAGTATCCTTAAGTATCTTTTATCTTAAAAGTTCTAAATTTAGTTCTAAAGAGAGTTCTAAAACATTTAGCAGAAATCCAGTAACCCTTCCATGTAGAAATGCACTACAGACATAACAGACATATCAGTCATCTAATATGCAGTCACAAACTAGAGATAAATGAAAAGGACCTCGAGTATAAAGAGTTTCTATAAAGCATATATATCTGCTCCTTTGGTGATGTTTCTCAAATTTTAATTCAAGAATCATTTGATTTATGTTAGTAATGTAATAAACACACCCACATGCACACATTACTTGCTGAATACAATCAACAGAAAAAAAAACGATTTAAAAAAGTATCGATAGATATTTATGTCATGTCAGGCCAACAAACACAGACACCTACAGAAGCATTTACAGGGTGTCCTGATCAGTAACAACTGTTCGACTATTTATTTACTTATTTATTTTTGAGTACCAATACTTTTACGCTGAACTACCTTTTCCTAAGGTTTCTGGTATACTTTTGAACTATGACCAGAAATAATTTTTTTCAAAGCATATAAAATAGTCATTTAAGTTACACTGTGTTTGTTTTTTAAAAGATGATAAAGTACGAATGATAAAAACAACACACATACCGGAGTTTCTGTAGTGGATGTAGCTGGCTGTTGTAATGACTGTGGTCGAGATTCCTCTGATTGAGTTCTAACCAATCCGCTACCATGACCTTTAACAGTATCACCATTGGTAACTGGAGGATGTTGCTGGGTCAAAGCAGCTTTTAATCTCTGAAATGCAAATACCAATTAAAAAAAAAAAGTTCCCTGCTTTCCACTCAAATCCAACTCCCAACATATTCTTTGGTTAACAACAACAACAAAATATTTGTTAAGGAATGCATTTGGCTTTAAAATTAGTTTTATCATTACAAATAATAAGACAGACACCAAGAAGCTTTTCGGAGTCTTTCTGTCTAGTACTACTAGAGGATTTTATACTCTGCTGTTCCTAATCAATTTTGAGAAAAGAGTGAAAAATAAAAACACTGTTGACTGAAAATAATCTACCTCTGTGATTTGTTCAACTAAAATAAGCAACACAGGGGCGCCTGGGTGGCTCAGATGGTTAAGTGTCTGCCTTCGGCTCAGGTCATGATCTCAGGGTCCTGGGATCGAGTCTCGCATCGGGCTCCCTGCTCCGCGGGAAGCCTGCTTCTCCCTCTGCCTCTCTCTCTCTGTCTCTAATGAATAAATAAATAAAATCTTTAAAAAAATAAAATAAAATAAAATAAAATAAGCAACACAAATTATGTACACTTTCACCTATTTTCTTCCACCTCTTCCTGTATTTCCATCTTCTCAGGCTCTCCCCAGATTCTTAAACCTAAACCTCTTCCAAATTTGGGCCCAAATGATCTCTGCTTGATGGTTTGATGTCAGTGCCTATTTGGACAACGACCTGATGTTCTTCATCCTTTTAACTTATTGATAATAGGTTTTTTAGGCCACTATATTAACTGTCAGACTGAACCTCCTCCTACAACCTACAGCTAGGTTTACCTCCCTTAGGTCTTCCCTGTTTCCAATAAGCAGATTTAGTTCCAAGTCTATCCCCTCTACCATGTTCCATTTGCCAGTTAACTGAATTGCACCTGACCCACTGTTAGAGTATGAGTGATCTAGTGTTAGGAGGCGGCCCTAAACATTTATGGCTACCTCTTAATAAAGATAAAATTTGCATAAAGCTTATTATTCTACCAGCAAAAATGTATCATATATGAATATCTTATCTCCTCAACCAGACAGTAAGCTCTCTGAAGAACAGAAATTGCCTTATCTTTCTTTGCACCCCTTTTAAGCAACTGGTATATTGATTTGCTACATGACCGAGCAACACATGTATTTGTTAACTGATAGAAATTGGATTCATTGGCAAAAATGGCACAAGTGATATTTGGGTTAGTTTTTTTGTTAAAAATATATAAATATGAAATAATTAGCACAAGATAATCATACTATACCATCTTAGAAATGTTAAAAAAAAAAAAAAAAAAAGAAATGAAAGGGACCCAAAAGACCAGGGACTATTATTGTTGATATTTTTCTTAGTAACTGAGATGTAGTCCTTAAGCCCAAAATAAATTTTCATCACAAAATTTGATACAGATACGTCCATTACATTTTCCTAAGATCCACACTCAGGTGCATATTTGAACGGGAAGGAGGCTACAAAATTGGTAAGAGAAATGTGTTATAGTTTATCCAGTGCTTCCCAACTTCTCAGAAGTAGTAATTGGCTGGGCATTACAGATTTGTAGCAAACTTTCTCTCTCCCTCCCTAACACAGGGAGGGGTGGGAAAGAGAGAAGAGCTTTTGAAAGAGGCCCCCAGATGATTTTAGTACAACTGCTTTCATTTACTCGAACTAAGAACAACTTAGAAAATTGTACAACTATCTCCAAATTTGTAATTTGTTTTCATTTATGTATATCTCCTTACCACCTATAAGTGATCCAGACCCCTGAAAAACTGAAGCATACATGAAAAGGTCACTAAAAGTTCCCAAGGCAGTAATTATACCTAGACAAAGTGGTACTGGACATTCTCTCTCTACCGCTATTCATTGTAGATTTCTGGGTATGATTTTATTTTTTATTATTTATTTATTTTTTTTCTGGGTATGATTTTAAGAACAAGTCCGTAGTTTAAAAAACAAGTTTACTGGGGTGCCTGGGTGGCTCAGTCAGTTAAGTGTCTGCTTTCAGCTCAGGTCATGATCCCAGGATCCTGGTATAGAGGCCCTGCGTTGGGCTCCCTGATCAGCGGGGAGTCTGCTTCTCCCTCTGCCCACCCACCTCCCCCCCATCAAGTTCTCTCTCCCAAATAAATAAAATCTTTAAAAAAAAGTTTACTGAGGTATAAATTACATATAGTAAGATGAAGTCTTTTTTGTACATAGCTCTAGGAGCTTTAACAAGTGCATACAGTTGTATAACCACCCCCTACAATCAGGATACAGAACAGTGCTATTATTCCCCCAAAATCCCTCACACTTCTTTCCTGTCATACTCTATTCCCACCTCCAGCCCCTAGAAACTACTAATCTGTTTTCTGATCCCCAAAGTTTCACCTTTTCTAGAATGTCATATAAATGGAATTATACAATGTTAACAGCCTTTTGAATTTGGCTTCTTTCTTTTAGCATAATGCACTTGAAATTCATCTGTGTTATCAGCATTTTTTCAATGAGTTTCTAATAGGACAGTGTCCCTACTTCATAGATTAGGAAACCAGAGATCATTTGCCTAAGGTCACATAAGTACCTAAGACGCAGGAAATTGAAACACTCATAACTGATGAGATAATATGGACATGGATGGATTAAACTAAAGTTAGATAATGGATTAAAGGAGTAGTCGGCTGCAACCAAAACGACTACTTAGGCGAAGTGGTCAAAGAACTCAAAATAGAAAGATAAGAGTTTGAAAGTGTAGGGCAATATAAACAGAACAAAGGAGGAAAATCAGGGGAGGTGGGCAGTCTGCATAATTATATCTTTTAAAAACAGAGTGTTACACATCAAAATACAGTAAACAGTACCCAGTCTACAGTGTTAGGTTACAGGGCTTTCATTTCTGGATATAAAATGTGCATAAATATAAGTAGTAGTTGAGATGTGAAGTTTGGTAAATTATGTGTTGATAAAACATTTTTAAGTCCTTAGGTAGAAAACATCATAGAACTGAAGAGCATTTAAAGTTTTATAGTGAAGAGCTTAACTCTTAGAATTAATGAAATACAGTAACTGCACATAGGGGAGTCTGAAGTACATAAACATCACTCTCTTGAATAATCTTTAGTAGGGCAAGTTACTACCTTATAGAGCACTTAAAAGCAGCATCAGTATTCATTCATTATCCTCTCTTGACTGCCCTAGTATATACAGTACTCACCCAGTGAGGAAGCTCTAATGTTTGCTCCATGCTGTTACACTGATTACAGTGGGTCTGACTTAGAAAGTGTGCCACTGGTTACAAAATTTAAGAAAAAGATTTTCAAGGGTTAATTAACTGCTCTGAACGGCATATATGTATTTTAAAGAGCAGTAAAAAAATACACGTATGCAAAAAAATTTAGAATGGGTTAGGTGAAAAAAGATGTCACTAAATAGGATTCATGAAAATTTTATAATATAAGGATATCTACAATCCACCCATATATATTTGTTAGAGACATCTTAAAAGAACGACTAATAGTGTGGTTCAAAAATATTAATGAAAAGATATATAAATACCATGGATTTTTTTTTTACAATAGAATTTTGGAACTAGAAGATATACTGATGATCAATTAGTCCAATCATCAGCTTGTTACACAAAGGCAAACTAAGGTCCAAAGAGTGCATGAAGTTACTTCCCACATTCAAAAAGTTAGAAGCAGAGCAAGGATCAGATATTGTCCGTTAACCCCTAATTCATTGAACATATCTTCAAAGTTTTGCCAAACTAGAGCTTTTGCCTATATGAAGTATTCTAAGTATATCAGCAATCAGTAAGAAGAGTATCAGATATTTCTCTCAATACAGAAATTTAATAAAAAGATTGAGTACTCAGAGAAATTCTTAAGATCCAAAATGTCTGTATTCTCCAATATGTACAATAAAGCTTAAGCATAATTTTAATTTTAAACCAGAGGCATTGTTTGAAAGAAAACTAAAGTATCTTTAATATGATATTTCTAAGCAGACTACTGTTTCAATGTTTGGAATTAACTTCTAGCAATGTAAAATTCAACTACTACATTGAAAACTTTTTTTCTTAGAAATAAACTGTGTCAGTCAATAGTCTGTTGTGCTGACCGATACTACTTACTCATTTTAAGAAGTAATCTGCTAAAAATAATTTGCTATTCAAATTCTAGGTTATATTTCACACTCCTGAAAACAAATTTTATCACATCTGTCAGAACTTAGTAGGAACAAACTACTCCATCATAGTTCAAAGAAAAAAACAATGTTCTCTAGAAACAATTTATGAAAAAGTCAGATCCATATTTCATATGTGCCACAAAAGCTCATCAGAGTAATAACCCTGCTTCTCCTGGGTGTTATCCTACCATCTGCTGCTCTATTACTTATCTTTATTTTGCAACTAATTAACAGCATAATCTTCTAAATTCAGCAAGTTAATTATCATTATTGTGGTCTTTGCAGCATCATCAGTCCTCATGAAGTCTTGTCTCCCCACCCCCAGAGAACATATGAAAATGAAGTAGGTTGGGAGAGAGTCTGTTTCTTTGGAGTGGGCTCATTAGGTGTTTGCTGATTAGCTTGGCATGCAGAGGCAGGTCAGAAGAATTCTGCTGAACATGAGGTTCCATGCAGGGCCCAACTAAGTTAATGTAGGTTTCTGAACATTTGCCAAGATGCCCTCTGTCAACTCTCAGTAGAAACCCCCTGCAGAAAACCTACTGGCTACCCACTGTGTGCAAAGGTATTTCTCAGTTTGTCACACAAGACTTAAAGGAACGATTGTGGAAAACGCTACCTAAATATTAAATCTTCCTAACAAAACTCCTAGATGGTTATATTTTCTTATTCAGACAAGTTACTTATTGATTACAAATATTACATAAGAAAATATTACTCTTGTTTTATTACAAGAGTAACACAGATGGAAAGTATCTATTGTTTATGTGCTTAATGACAAAACTCCTAAACCTAAATTTGGTGAGGTCCACTGCAATTCTGTGGAAGACAGTAGAGCCTAGGAATTTTTCTGTAGTATTAAAAAATACTAGATAATCTTGTATTTATGGACCCCCACCTACACTTCTTTTTCTTACCACATTCTCACTTTTCCAAAAACTTAAAGTTCTAACAAAAAAATCTTGCTCTGAAGAAATTTCTTTAGCAATAAAAGGATCCATTTCAACATCTACAGTATTCACAAACAATGCATATTTGTCTACCTATAAGCACTAGGCATCTGAAAATCAGGGCCCCACAAAAGCATCCTTGATTACCTTAAGATACAAATAAGTTTCTCTTCAGCTGTAGTGTGCTAGTCATTCTTGTATGTTCTAATGCCATTTCTCTTACATTACTTATTTTTTAATGTATCTTCCACTGTATTTAATTCCAGTGTAGTTAATAGACAATAGTATATTCATTTCAGGTGTACAATACAGTGATTCAACAATTCCACTTTTGCTCAGCGTTCCTCTAGATAAGTGTACTCTTAATCCCCTTCACCTATTTCATCCCCCACCCCCTCACTGGTAACATTTAGTTTGTTCTCTGTAGTTAAGAATCTGTTTTTGGGTTTGTCTTTTTTCTTTGTTCGTTTGTTTTGTTTCTTAAATTCCACATATGAGTGAAATCATATAGTATTTGCCTTTCTCTGACTGGCTTAGCATTATATCCTCTAGATCCTTCATACTGTTGGAAAAGGCAAGATTTCACTCTTTTTTATGGCTGAATAATATTCCATTGTATATACATACCACTTCTTTATCCATGCATCTATTGATGGGCACTTAGGCTGCTTCCATGATGTGGCTACTGTAACAATAATGCTGCAATAAACACAGGGGTGCACATATCTCTTTGAATTAGGGTTTCTGTATTTTTTGGGTAAATGCCCAGTAGTGAGATTACTGGATCAAAGAGTAGTTCTATTTTTAACTTTTTGAGGAACCTCCATACTGTTTTCCACAGTGACTGCACCAGCTTGCATTCCTGCCAACAGTGCATGAGGTTTCCCTTTTCCCCACATCCTCGCCAACTTGTTTCTTGAGTTTTGGATTTTAGCCCTTCTGACAGGTGTGAGGTGGTATCTCATTGTGGTTTTGAACTGCATTTCCCTGATGAGTTATGTTGAGCATCTTTTCATGTGTCTCTTGGCCATCTGTATGTCTTCTTCAGAGAAATACCTGTTCATGTCTTGTCCATTTTTAAATTGGATTATTTGTGCTTTTTGGTGTTGTATAGGTTCTTGATATATTTTGGACGCTCAGCCTTTATCAGATCTGTCATTTGCAAATATTTTCTCCCATTCCGTAGGCTTTTTGTTTTGTTGTTTCCTTTGCTGTGCAAAAGCTTTTAATTTTGATGTAGTTCCAACAGTTTACTTTTGCTTTTGTTATCTCTCACCTCAGGAGATGTATCTAGAAAGATGTCCTTACAGCCAATATCAGAGAAATTACTGCTTGTGCTCTCTTCTAGGATTTTTATGGTTTCAAGTCTCACATTGAGGTCCTTAATCCATTTTGAGTTTATTTTTATGTATGATGAAAGAAACTGGTCCAGTTTTGCCAACATCATTTGTTGAAGAGACTTTTTCCCAATGCATATTCTTGCGTCCTTTGTTGACAATTAATTGACCACATAATTGTGGGTTTATTTCTGGGCTCTCCATTCTGTTCCATTGATCGGTGTGTCTATTTTTGTGCCAGTACCATACTTTTTGATTATTACAGCTTTGTAATACAACTTCAAGTCTGGAATTGTGCCACCTTCAGTTTTGTTCTTTTTAAAAACTGCTTTGGGGGCACCTGGGTGGCTCAGTCGTTGAGTGTCTGCCTTCGGTTCAGGTCATGATCCCTCTGCCTTCGGTTCACGTCATGATCCCAGGGTCCTGGGATTGAGCCCCATGTCGGGCTCCCTACTCCACAGGAAGCCTGCTTCTCCCTCTCCCACTCCCGCTGCTTGTGTTCCTGCTCTCACCATCTCTCTGTGTCAATAAATGAATAAAATCTTAAAAAAAACCCAAACTGCTCTGGCAGGAAGCCTGGGTGGCTCAGTCGGGGTCCTGGGATCGACAGGGAGCCTGCTTCTCCCTCTGCCTGCCGCTCCCCCTTGCTTGTGCACTCTCTTTCTCTGACAAATAAATAAATAGAATATTAAAAAAAAAACAACAAAACAACTGCTTTGACTATTGGGGTCTTTTGTGGTTCCATACAAATTTTAGGACTGTTTGTTGTAGTTCCATGAAAAATGTTGGTATTTTGACAGGGATTGAATTAAATCTGTAGATTGCTTTGGGTAGTATAGACATTTTAACTATACTGTTCTTCCAATCCATGAACATGGAATGTCTTTCTGTTTGCGTCATCTTCAATTTATTCAATGCTTTATAGTTTGTTTAGTACAGGTCTTTCACCATTTTGGCTAAATTTATTCCTTGGTATTTTATTATTTTTGGTGTAATTGTAAATGGGATTGTTTTCTTAATTTCTCTTTCTGCTGCTTCATTATTAGTGTATATAAATGCAATGGATTTCTGTACACTGATTTTGTATCCTGTGAACCTACTGAATTCATTCACCAGTTCTAGTCGTTTTTTGGTGGAGTCCGTGAAAGTTTTACTTCCTTACTAATTTGGATGCCTTTTATTCCTTTCTCTTGTCTGACTGCTGGGACTAGGACTTCCAATACTATGTTGAATAAAACTTGTCTTATTCCTGACCTCAGAGGAAAAGCTCTGTCTTTCACCATTATGATGTTAGGTGTGGATTTTTCATATAAGGGCCGTATTATGTTAAGGTATGTTCCCTCTAAACCTACTTTGTTGAGGGTTTTTATCACAAATCGATGTGGTCCTTTGTCATATGCTTTTTCTGCATCTGTTGAAATGATCATATGGCTTTTATCCTTTCTCTTATTGATGTGATGTATCATGCTGATTGATTTGCAAATATTAAACCACCCTTGCATCCCTGGAATAAATCCCATTTGATCATGGTGACTGATTTTTTTAAAATGTATTTTTGCATTTGGTTTGCTAATATTTTGTTGAGGATTTTTATGTTTATGTTCTTCAGAGATACTGGCCTATAGTTTCTTTGTTTTTTGTGGTGTCTTTATCTGGTTTTGGTAGCAGTGTGATACTGGCCTCCTAGAATGAATTTGGAAAGTTTGAGAATCAGAATAGGTTTTAACTCTTCTTTAAATGTTTGGTAGAATTCACCTGTGAAGTTGTCTCGTCTTGGACTTTTGTTTGTTGGGAGTTATTTGATTACTGATTCAATTTCACTGCTGGTAATCAGTCTGTTCAAATTTTCTGTTTCTTTCTGATTCATTTTTGGGAAGTTTTATGTTTCTAGGAATTTATCCATTTCTTCTAGGTTGCCCAGTTTGTTGACACATAATTTTTTGTAATATTCTTACAATCCTTTGTATTTCTGTGGTGTCAGTTGTTATTTCTCCTCTTTTGTTCCTGATTTTGTTTGAGTCTCCCCCTCTCCTTTATGGTGAGTCTAGCTACAGATTTATCAATTTTGTTATCTTCTCAAAGAACCAGCTCTTGATTTTGTTCATCTATATTTTTATAGTTTCTATATCATTTATTTCAGCTCTAATCTTTATAATTTCCTTTCTTCTGCTGGGTTTCGGTATTGTTTTTTCTTCTTTTTCTAGCTCCTTTAGGTGTAAGGTTAGGTTATTTGAGATTTTTCTTGTTTCTTAATAGGCCAGTATTGCTATAAACTTTCCTCTTAGAACTGCTTTTGCTATTTCCCAAAGATTTTGGACCATTCCATTTTCATTTTGTTTCCATGTACTTTTTTTTTACTTCCTCTTTGATTTGTTGGTTGACCCATTCGTTCTTTAGAAACATGTTATATTTGTGCCCTTTTCATATTTTTTCTTGTGGTTGATTCCTAGTTTCACTGCATTGTGGTTGGAAAAGCTGCATGGTAGAACTCTGATCTTTTTGAATTTGAGACTTATTTTGTGGCCTAATATATGATCTATTCTGTTGCAGTGCACAAAAAAGAATGTGTATTCTGCTATTTTATGATGGAATATTTTGAATATGTCTATTAAAACATCTGGTCCAATGTATCATTCCAAGCCACTGTTTCCTAACTCATTATTAGTTCAGATGATCTGTCCATCGATGTAAGTGGGGTGTTAAAGTTCCCTACTATCATTGTATTACTACCGATTAGTTCCTTTATATTTGTTATTAACCATTTTATGTATTTGGGTGCTCCTATGTTGGGTGCATAAGTATTAATAATTTTTATGTCTTCTTGTTGAATTTTTCCTTTATTTTTTAAAAATTTTATTTATTTGACAGAGAGAGACACAGCAAGAGAGGGAACACAAGCGGGGGAGTGGGAGAGGGAGATGCAGGTTTCCCGCGGAGCAGGGAGCCCGATGTGGGGGCTCGATCCCAGGACCCTGGGATCATGACCTGAGCCGAAGGCAGACACTTAACGACTGAGCCACCCAGGCACCCCCAAAATAGACTTTAAAACTATAACAAGAGACACAGACACTATTTAATCATTAAAGGAACAATTCGGGGCACCTGGGTGGCTCAGTTGTTAAGTGTCTGCCTTCTGCTCAGGTCATGATCGCAGGTCCTGGGATCGAGCCCCGCATCGGGCTCCCTGCTTGGTGGGAAGCCTGCTTCTCCCTCTCCCACTCCCCTTGCTTGTGTTCCCTTGCTCGCTGTCTCTCTGTCAAATAAATAAATAAAATCTTTAAAAAAAAAAGTCTATTTTGTCTGATGTAAGTATTGCTACCCCAGCTTTCTTTTCACATCCATTTGCATGATAAATGTTTCTGCATCCCCTCTCTTTCAATCTGCGTATGTCTTTAGGTCTGAAGTGAGTCTCTTGTAGGCAGCATACAGATTGGTCTTGTTTTTTTTATCCATTCTGTCACAATATTTCCTTTGATTGGAGCATTTAGTCCATTTACATTCAGAGGATTAACTGATAGATATGTATTTACTGGCATTCTGTCATTTGTTTTTGTAGATCTTCTGTTTCTTTCTTCCCTTGCTCTCTTCTCTCACCATAAGTTGGCTTTCTTTAGTGATATATTTGGACTTCTCTCTTTTTTTGCATATCTATTACTGGTTTTTGATTTGTGGTTATCATTATGTTTGTATATAACATCTTCTGAACCACATGTCATTTTAGCAGACACTATTTAGCATGTCATTAAGAGATTATGATGACAGGTCAAATAAATCCTTAGGAGAGATGAAGAATCAAACGGGGAGGATGCTTAAGTATTTTAAAAGATTTGAAAACAACAACAAAGCAAAATCCAACTCAAGCATGAAAGAAATTTTAAGTTTTACTAGGGGTGTAGCAGACTGGCAAACAGAAAAATTATTTAATGTGTAACATGAATCTAAGGGAGCTAGGAATCACTCATTTGGAGAGCACAGATCTGGAGTCCTATCACTGATGGAGAAGGGTCAAGTCCTGTGATTGTTTATCTGGTCATTATGAAACCTATACACATTGGGATATGAGCCCAGTCTCAACTTTCTTTAGTTGGGATGATATAATTATTTCCTCATTTGCTAAGTCTTTTTTAGCCCCCTGGAGTTTAATAAGGTAAATTAATGACACTGACATTTTAATTCAGATTTAGAAAAAATCTGTAGCTATTTGGTATTTTATTGTCCTAGAAGTAATTAGATTAACTTGCCACAGAGTAACAGGTTACCCTTGAATTTCAATTTAAAATATTTAAGAGATCAATTTAGTCTGTGACTTCAGTTGGAAGAGCAAAGACATTCTAATCCTCTAATACTAGACTAAGAAAACAAGCCCCACTGTAAGTTTAATCAAACTTTAAAGTTATTAAAGTACTTAGGGAAGTTTGTTAGCTAGTTGAGGGTCCTATATAGAAAACAGGATATGTTAAGTTTAAAATTAAGTTTAGCATGTTTAAAATTATATTTGAAGACCTTTAAAAACAATCATTATATAATTGATTTGTAAACTGGCCTTGAGAATTCAAGGAAGAACTAAGTTTTTGAATGGGCAACTTTAAAAAAATCTAATATTTTGTTAAAAAATAGTCCCTGAATAATGGTTTTTATGCACAAAAGTTATCATCAAGGGATCCAAAAACCAGAAAACAAAAAACAAACATCACTGATATGATATAATCCTAACTGTTGAAAAACGTAAGTAATGGCCTTAAAAAGGTAAAAAGACTTTTGATGATCACCAGAACCATTTGCAAGAAAAATCTCAAGATTTAAGACCGTATCTGCTGAATTTCTTAGTACCCGAGAAATGTTTGTTAAATAAATAACAATCGAAAGAAATAATTGTTAAATGAGGGTGGGGCAAAATACATGAGGATGAGTCAAACTACAAAAACCAAACTATTTTCAGGTTATTTCCTAATGTTGGTAGATTGGTTTTGTACTTATAACAATATATAAGTATAGTTGATGATGACATGCAAGGACTGAAAATTCTTAAAGAGATAGTCAACAATGTTCATTTTATGTTATTAAGATAGGGAAAACAGACTAGTAATATTTGATAAAAATACAAATCCAGGGGCACCTGGGCGGCTCGGTCGGTTAAGCATCTGCCTTATGCTCAGTCATGATCCCAGGGTCCTGGGATCAAGCCCTGTGTCAGGCTCCCTGCTCAGCAGGGGGCCTGCTTCTCCCTCTCCTTCTGCCTGCTGCTCTCCCGGCTTGTGCTCTGTCAAATATTAAAAAAAAAAAAGGGGGGGGGGTGCCTGGGTGGCTCATTCTGTTAAGCGTCTGCCTTTGGCTCAGGTCATGATCCCAGGGACCTGGGATCGAGCCCCGCATCGGGCACCCTGCTCAGCGGAAAGCCTGCTTTTCCCTCTCCCACTCCCCCCTGCTTGTGTTCCCTCTCTTGCTGTGTCTCTCTGTCAAATAAATAAAATCTTAAAAAAAAAAAAAAAAAAAAATATATATATATATATATATATATATATATGAAGCCAATGGTGAAATGTGAAATAATTTCTGTACTATAACAACCAAAAAAACCCAATTAATCAGAATTCCCTTAGCATTCCAGGCAATTGATATTTTGTTACCAGTTCATGTTACCTGGATAGAATGGCAATGTCTATTTTCACAAATGAGCCCAATAGGTAAGATATATTAGAAAATGGAAACAAAGGACAATCAAGTACACCAAAGGTGGTAAGTTCCCAAATCACAATGTAATTAAAATAGAAACCAATAAGATAAAAAGAAAGCCTCCAGATATTTGGAAATTATACAGTATACTTCTAAATAACCCAAACCTCAAAGAAAAAATCACAAAGGAAATTAGAAGATAAATGATAATGAAAATATAGCATATAAAAATTTGTGAACAGAAAGAAATTTATAGCTTTAAATGCCTATATGAGAAAGGTAAAAAGATTTAATCAATAATCTAAGCTTCCACTTTAAGCCTAAAAAACACAGGCAAATTAAACCCAATTAACTAGGAGATAGGAGTATTAGAGATAAAAGCAGCAATCAATGATAGTACAAGTATACCATTAAGAAAAATAAAGGCAAGCTACAGACTAAGAGAAAATATTTGTAAAATATATGTAACAAAAATTTTCTATTTATTATCTAAACAATTCCTATAACATAATAAGAAACAACCCAATTTAAAAAATCAGCAGAAGATATCACAAAAAGTGTCTGGCAAAATCAGAAATGCAATTAAAACCATGAGATAGTGCTACAAACTCTTAGAAATGTCTATAATGAAAATGACAGACAAAACCAAATGTTGGCAAAAATGTGGGAACAACTGGAATTCCCATACTCTGCTTGTGAGGATGCAAACCTCTGGCAAAGGGTCTGGCAGTTTCTTACAAAGTTAAATGTATAACTACCCTCTTACTAAGCAATTCTACTCTTCAGTAGATAGACCAAATGAAAATAAACACCCACAAAAACAGTTATACAAAAACGTGCATAGGATCTTTGTTCACAAAGCTCAACGCTGAAAACCATTCAAGTGTCCACCAACAAGAGAATGGATAAAGAAACTGTGGTATATTCGTACAATGGAATATTACTCACAATAAAAAGAAGCAAATTATGATATATTCAACAACATGCATAAATCTCACAGACATAAGGTTGGCTGGACGCAAGAATATAAATTGATTCCATCTGTATGAAATTCTAGAACTAACTGCTGGTGACAAAGATCAGAACAACTGGGAAGGTATACTGATTGGGGAGGGAAACCAACTTTCTGAGTAGATGTTAATGTTGTATACCATGAGAGCGGTGTGAGTTACATTAATGCACTTATATCAAAGTTAAGATTGGTTCATATCAATGTATATGAATTTTACATGAAGAAGAGTCTATTAAAAAATAATTGAATTGGGCAGGGAATGGTCTGAGGGACAGATTAAACAAGAATGGCAGTTATACTGCTAATAATTGAAGCTGGTGATGGGTACATGGGGGTTCATTATACTGTAACTGTTTACTTTGTATATGTTTGAGATTTTCCATAATGAAAAGGTAGAAAGAAGAAAAAGGAAACAGACTAATTTCTGAGTCTTTTTATTTAATTAAAACAGGACAATCTTATTTACTACCCCAATTAAAATAGGCAATCACCTAAATATGGTTATTTTACATTAGCTAAATTCTAATAAATTTAATTGTTTTCCATACATAAATTTATTAAAGTTATAGCTTTTTTTCTAATATACAACCATACAAAACACTTTTATTATTGTTAATTTCCTGGTGACCTAAAAGAAAAAGTTATTCAAGGAAGTATTAAATTTAATAGTTTCTACAAATATGGCCTACTCTTCTTATAGCCAAAAGTATTTCTTTAATTCAAAAGGAACAAATCACACTGGGGAGGGTATGTGCTATGGTGAGCGCTGTGAATTGTGTAAGACTGATGAATCACAGACCCATACCCCTGAAACAAATAATACATTTTATGTTAATAAAAAAAAAAGAAAGAAAAAAAAAGGAACAAATCATATTTAATTTGTTAGGGAAAAAAGTCCAGTGAATATGGAAAAGTATTTTTAGATGCAGTGTACAACTAACTGAATTTTTTACTAGTACAGTATGTTTATAGTAGGAAGTGTAAAAAACATTCCCAACGAAACTTTTTTGCTATCAAGTGAAGAGGATTCATCTTAATATTTCCAAAGCTTTGAGCTAAACATGTTGTTATGCAAAAAAAATTCCCTCTTGGGTTTTCAAAAGTTCTCTCCCCACAATCAATAACCAGCTAATTTTTATACTCAACCACTGTTCATTCAGATGATGTGTTAAGTTTTATTGTTAAAGTCATCACATGCCAATTTCAGATTATTTGCTATAATGAAGAATAAAGGTAAAAAACTTAAAGCTTTACAATATATAATGGTTTTTACACATACAAATTTATATTGTTAGTATAGTGCCTAGCACAGAACTTGAATAACAGCTGTTTAATAACTATCTATTGATTTTCTAAGGATGCAGTCATCAACTGATGTTAAGAAGCCCTGAAGTGTGTTAGGCTATAGAAGGGAGAATTACATGGATTAAGGACCAAAAAAAAAAAAAAGCAGCAGTTTTAGGTTTTTTACCAAGGAATTTAGCACGTTTATGGAATCTGAGCTAAGAGAAACTCTAGAAATCAAAGTTCACCTTTTCATTTTACAGATAAGGAAACTGAGTTTCCTCAAAGTTAAAGTGGCTTGATTAAGGGTAGTGAATAACAGAGTTAGGATTAAAATTAAAACACATGCCTGCTGACTCCTAATCTATAGCTCATCCCTTAAACAACACTAATTTCTTAGTGTCAAAACACAACTCAAATACAGTTTTTCTTTATATATTATGTGTAACATTTGCTCACTTGTATATGATTTCAGAATTCTTGTTAACACTGGTCTACTAATTTGTGTCACTGTTTATAAAACCATCTATACTGCCTTCAGATGATTACATCTAGTTTCAGCTGTAATATTCCTAGCCACCACCAGGAGGAGATTTTGTTTCAAAAGCTACAGCCGAAAACCAGACAAACCAATGACAAGAACTAGAACTTTACTCCCAAATCCATCCATTTATTTTATTTTATTTTTTATTCTTTTTTTATTATTATGTTAATCCCCATACATTACATTAGTTTTTGATGTAGTGTTCCATGATTCATTGTTTGCGCATAACACCCAGTGCTCCACGCAGAATGTGCCCTCCTCAATACCCACCACCAGGCTAACCCATCCTCCCACCCCCCTCCCCTCTAGAACCCTCAGTTTGTTTTTCAGAGTCCATCGTCTCTCATGGTTCGTCTCCCCCTCTGATTTCCCCCCCTTCATTCTTCCCCTCCTGCTTTTTTTTTTTTTTTAACATATAATGTCTTATTTGTTTCAGAGGTACAGGTCTGGGATTCGTCAGTCTTACACAATT
>NC_138371.1:52442125-52451303 GCF_054177405.1 Leptonychotes weddellii | reverse complement strand
TAATGGAAACTTCTCCAAATTTTCTGGTTCTTCTATAGTGTGATACATTCCAAAATTTTATAAAATGTGGTATTGTATATTTGAAGCAGGCTTTAATGGAAAAACTAATTCAAAACAGGCTCAAGAAATGTGCAGAACAATTAAATCTTGCTTACCATTTTTGCTTCTGACTGTACTGGCTGAGGGGAGGAAGGACCTGGAATTCCTGGAACACTAGGCACCATGGTGACTGGTCGAACAAGCTATGCAAAATATATTGAAAAATAATTGCTAGAGAATATATTCAAAACGATTGTGCTATATCTGCACAATGGCTAAAAAATTTGAGAGTTCTGAACCAGAAAACTGTAAATCCCTATTGATCTTCTGTCCTGATTTATCCTTTAAAACTTGTCAATTTCTGAGACACTTGCTTCTCTAATCTTTAATTTTCACCTTTTTTTTTAAGGGTTTCTTCTTATATAGGACTCATAATATTCAAAGTAATTGATCAAAATTTCCCAAAGATCTGTCACACTGCCATTTTGGATGTGAAAGGAAAAAATGTCAAAACTTGTGACAATCAGGCATACAAGTAACTTCACAATGAATTTACTCTTCTAAAAACATATATATATATGCAGTTTCTAAAATATATAAAGGTTCATTGATATACTAATATACTAAATGATGACAAAGAAAGAACCTAGTTACCTCTAATAATTTCTCTAAAAACAGTAATCTGGAACAGATTTTTTCATTTTTTAAAACACCTAATATTAACATTGAGTAATTAGTTATTATATAGCTAAAGTATCTCTCTTCTTTCATTTCAGTTTTTTTCATCACATTTACATTTAACAGGATAACCATATAATCTCAAATACAAGGGCAAGAATGTTTCCCCCTTCAAAAATATCCTAGAAAAGAGAAAGTAGTCACCTAATATCTGAGTCCTTATAAAGTCACTCAATGCATTTTTAACAGCAAAGTTCTGCCTGAAGATGATACATTATCTTATAATTATTCCAATCAATGCTAATTTTCAATACTTAGGTTACTTGGAAGAATGTGTTAATAAAAAAGTAAATATTTCACATTAATTTTAATAATTTTCCTGGGGTTCTAATCTCATCAAAGTATTGGAAGTTACTGTACGCAGACTTTTAAAAATAATTTTTAAGGGGTGCCTGGGTGGCTCAGTTGGCTAAGTGACTGCCTTCGGCTCAGGTCATGATCCTGGAGTCCCGGGATCGAGTCCTACATCGGGCTCCCTGCTCAGCAGGGAGGCTGCTTTTCCCTCTGACCCTCCCCCCTCTCATGCTCTCTCTCTCTCTCAAATAATAATAAAATCTTTAAAAAAAATAATTTTTAAGAGCTATGCAATAAATGATTATATTGTACAGATCGGAAATATCTATCTACAAGGTAAAAAAAGAAACTTTTTATTATATGAATGAGTATTAGGGCTTGGGTGAGATTTCTAGGAAGATACAGACTCCGAAAGTGTTGAAATTACTCAGGTGAAAATAAAAATAACATGTTCTGGAAAATTGTGCTAGATGTTTTAAAAAGTGATCCTAATGATGAAAACCTGAACACTAAGACACATTTGAAGAGTTTGAATAAAATTGTTTTATAAAAAATGAGAAAAGAAAGTATTATTTCTAACTTATTCAAAAGAACGTGCTTTTAAATATTCACTGAATTATTAATTATTATAAGTAGATATTTAACTTGTTCGTGACTTCCAAAATTTATATATTTAACATGCTCCTCAAGAAACTTCTCTTTTGGATCTTATATCCTGATTTATCTTTCAAAATGGTCAATTTCTCAGAGACATTTGCATTAGCAAAGTGAAGGACTATCTACTGGTTTAGAGTGTTTAGATTTTCACATGCCTGGGCCAGCAAAGGAATGCTGTAAACCCAACCAGACCATACAAGTTCACAAGAGTGTTCTTATGGACAATTCCTACAATAATCAAAATATGGAGTTACCAGACATGTGTTCTAGTATAAATATCTCCCTAAAGAATGGAAATTTGTGTTAATATTTGAATTCTACAAATCTAGTCAAATTGAAATGGATTAAATAAGGATTAAATTTCTTAATATGAACAATACAAGGAAAACAAAATTTGGGGAGGATGGAAAAACATTTTCTAACCAATTATGTTTGTCTTTAATAAAGAGATGAGTGAATACTACTATAAAGATGAGTAAATACTACTAACCACTAATAAATTTTTTGTTGGATTCAGTTTCATAAACCAATCAAGCAGCCCCAGGTGTATTTTCTGATTACAAAGATCAGTTTTGCTATGAAGAAAAGATTTAAAGAGTCTGAATCTCAAACTTACTGGGACTGCAGCTGGAACATGCACATTAGAACTCGTAATTGATGCAGGAATAGCAACAGGCATGGTCTGTCCATTAGGAAGATGCAACAGAAGAGGAAATGGGCCTGGTACAGGACTAAGAAAAACAGAGGAAGGAAAGTTAAAGATAAGAAATCTTTATTAGTCATCTCTAAAAATACAAGCGTATTTTTACTCCTATTATCATATCATTTTAAAATACATTTCCTAGCCACTGCAAAGCAAATTGCAAAACTTTACTATCTTTAATTGTATCTTAAATGCATAATGTATAAAGCAGTGTGGAAAAACAAGAGGGGAAAAAATAGGAAAAGTTATGGTTTTACTTGGGACAATCTCCAATGTTAAATGAGAAAAATTTTTATCAGAAGCTCCTGAAGGGCACCTGACTGGCTCAGTTTATGCAGCATGCGACTCTTGATCATGGGGTTATGAGTACGAGCCCCACCCTGTGTGTAGAAATTCCTTAAAAATAAAATCTTAAGAAAAAGAAAAGCTTGAGAGAGATGTGTAAGAACTGAAAGATATGTCATCTGATGGAGTAATTTTACGTATTTTGTGTGAAACAGCATGAAAATAAGAAACCACCTTAAATTAACATCCAATGTTGATTTGTTTTTAAAATTAAATTTTAGTTGGGGTGCCTGGGTGGCTCAGTTGGTTAAGCGTGTGACTCTTAGATTTTGGTTCAGGTCATGATCTCAGGGTTGTGAGATCGAGCCTCACATCAGGTGTCATGCTGAGTGTGGAGCCCACTTAAGATTCTCTCTTCTCTCCTTCTGCCCCCCCAATTAAATTTTAGATATTTATTTTCTAATCTATAATATAAAGAAAAAAAACAGCACAAGTTCTTTTCAAAGCATGCAGAATATGATACACACATACACAAACACACACACACACACAGACAACTAAGGCCACATTTGAATAATTAAATGCCTGAAGAAAAATTCTGACAAGAAAAACCTAATTCATAAATAGGTCAACGACTGGCCCAAATCATCACTTACACGATTGGCCTGTTAGAGGATGGTGCCTGGGTGATTACAGTACTTGAGGTTGGTGAAGGTACCGCTTGCTGAATAATTACACTTGAGTCAGAACTTGTAAGCAGCACATTGGGAACTTGTAATGACGCTGGACGAACAATAGCTGATGTGGGCTGTGCTGTTTGTGCCAATGGTACCTCCTTTTTAATAATGAGACAGAGAAAGGGTGGGATTTAAAAACTGAAGTCTATCCATGTACCTTAGAGTGAAGAGAATGTTAATACACTTCTAAAAGCATCCACAGAATAATATCCTCCCACAAAGTAAATTTATGTCTAGAGTTATTTAGAAGAAAATTCTGGAAGTAGCTATAAAGTTTCAAATGCAATGTTCATATTTTAATTTAAAAACATCTGAGTGGTTTTTTGTTGTTGTTGTTGTTGTTTTCAGTACAACTTGTTTTCCTATCAATCCAGAAATAGGCTGGGCAACTTGGCTATGATTCCATGAGAACTTCTGGAAAAAGTAAAAATATAATCCATTCTCATTGAATTGTAGAGCTTAAAATTTAGGAGAGATTGACTAGTCCTACTCCATCATTATACTATAAAAAGAGGAAACAGGTCCAGAGAGACTCGGTGTATGGTTGACACAAATTCAGTAATAGAAATGGTTAAAAAAAATTTTAACACAATACAAATGTTTACTAATCTCAGACAGCTACCACCCCCCCTACCAATAATTTCTCAATGTCAAAAGGCCAAGTAATACTGATTAATATCCTGAATGTAAAATAATTATTAGAGTGAAATCTTTCCAAATTAAAGGAAAACAGAATCTGCGAGTTAGCCAGCACCTTAAACATGGTGTTTTCCCCAGTTTTACAGATTAGGAAGAGATTAAGGGCTTTACCTAGAACTTCTTAACCAGTTAGAGTAAAAACTGAGCCTACTATGTTCTTTGAATTGATCTCTATGCTGCTTATTATCAAAATCTTATTAAGCTACCTAGGAAGAAAGATCAACTAGTACTATTGGAACTTTACTTATTCAACAAGTTTGGGAATTTATAGCACGCCCTCAAGGGCTACTGAGAAGAGACAATGGGTAAAACAAGAAAATTTCAGATAGTTACAGAGTAATAGTACAACATAATAAATCATGAAAGATTAACTGAGGGAAGGCTGGAGTTGGCTACTTCAGAAAGCAAGTGAGATAAGGTGAGCTTCTTTGCAAAAATGGTGCTGAATGAACTGATACTGGAAAGATAACAAGGGGAGAATTCTATCGAGGGAGAGGGAAGAATATTGGGAGTAATGTCTTTGAGGTATGAAAAAACTTAGAATAATTGATGAACATATTAGAGTGGCATGAGGTGAAGGCTGAATGGGTAGACAAGCTCAGATCAATGAGGCCTTATGAAAGGAGTATTCGTTCTCTTTTTTTTAAGATTTATTTATTTGAAACAGAGAAAGAGTGTGTGGAGCCTAATGTGGGGCTCGATCCCAGAACCCTGAGATCATGACGGGAGCCAAAACCAAGAGACACCCAAGAGACTTCACCATCCAGGCACACTGAGGAGTATTAGTTATCCTAAAAGTAATGGCAAACCACTGAAGGATTTTAAGCAGAAAAGTGATTATAATGTATTAAAAACAAAGCCATCTATAGAAAATTAGAGATGGAAACAGAAAGTCCAGTTAGAAGATAACTGTTAATAATCCACGTAAAAGAAGATGATGGCTTGGAGTAAAGTGGTGACACTGAAGACTGAAGAAGATAAATTAAGGATATTTCAGGAGGTATGTCTGATAAGATTTGCTGCTGCTTTGGTGTGAAGAAAAAGAAGGGGGGCGCCTGGGTGGCTCAGTCGGTTGAGCATTTGACTTTGGCTTAGGTGATCAAACAGATCAAGCCCTGCATCAGGCTCCCCGCTCAGCGGGGAGTCTGCTTGTTCCTCTCCCTCTGACCCCCCACCCTGTGCTCTCTAAGAAATAAATAAAACCTTTTAAAAAAAGAAAGAAAAAGAAGGAATTAAGGATTCTTGGCTTGAGCAACTAGATAGGATGGAGAGAAAATTTACTAAGATAGGGGAGGGTTCCTGTCAGGGAGGAGCAAGATGGGGGAGGAGCAAGATTTTGGAGGAGTAGGAAACCCAAATTTCTTCTGGTCCCAGGAATTCAGCTACATAATTATCAAACCATTCTGAACACCTATAAACTCAACAGGAGATCGAAGAAAAGAATAGCAACAACTCTCTGAACAGAAAAGCAACCACTTTCTGGAAGGTAGGACTTGCGGAGAGGTGAATCCAAGGCAATATTTAGAAGATAGACCGTGGGGGGAGGGAGCCTCCGTCTGCTGGCTACCCGCAAGTGATAGAGCAGCGGAGCACAAATCAGAACTTTTAGAAGTCTGCTCCTCTGAGGGATGTTGCTCCAGTGGCTAAGTGGGGGGTGGAACCCTCACTGGGACAGTGTGGTCTCAGAACCCACGGGGTCACAGAAAGACCAGGGGTGCCTGAGTGCAGCAGAGCTCCCAGGGATTGGAGCAGGGAAGCTGGCTGCAGAGACGGAGACGAGGCATGGGCTCTCAGCTCTACTGAAAGCTTTCAGGGAACAAAAGCTACCGAGAGCAAACCCCAGCAGATTACTTAGTGTGGCCCCCAGCAAGGACGGTGCAATTCTGCCTCCGGCAAAGACATTTGAGAATCAGTGCAACAGGCCCCTCCCCCAGAAGATCAGCAAGAACATCCAGCCAAGACCAAGTTTACTGATCAATGAGAATGGCAAAACCCCAGCGCTAGGGGAACAGAGCACATAGAATTCATGGCTTTTTTCCCATGATGCTTTAGTCTTTCAAAGTTAATTTTTATTTTTTTTAAAGATTTTATTTATTTATTTGAGAGAGAGAATGAGAGAGAGAGAGAGAGCATGAGAGGGGGAGGGGCAGAGGGAGAAGCAGACTCCCTGCCGAGCAGAGAGCCCGATGCGGGACTCGATCCCGGGACTCCAGGATCAAAGTTAATTTTTAAAATTCTCTTTATTTTTTTCTTTTTCTATTTTTTTTTTTTTAAAGATTTTTATTTATTTATTTGACAGAGAGAGACACAGGGAGAGAGGGAACACAAGCAGGTGGAGTGGGAGAGGGAGAAGCAGGCTCCCTGCAGAGCAGGGAGCCCGATGCGGGACTCGATCCCAGGACCCTGGGATCATGACCTGAGCTGAAGGCAGTCGCTTAACCAACTGAGCCACCCAGGCGCCCTTTTTCTATTTTTTTAGTTGAATTTTCTTTTTTCCTTTTCAACCAACATCTTATCAATTCGTTTCTTAAAATCTTTTTTAATTTTTCAGTTTTACAGTCATATTCTATCTCTTCATTGTATTTAACCTTGTTTTCTGTATATATTTTTTTCTTTCTTTAAAATTTTGGGATACAGTTTCTTCTAACAGACCAAAATATACCCTAAATCTAGTGTATGATGTTGTTTTAGTCTCCCACCTGATCACATTCTTTTCTTTCATTGTTTTTCATTCTTTTTTCAAACAACTTATCAATCCTTTTAAAACCTTTTTTAATTTTCATCTTTACAGTCATATTTCATTCCTTCATCGTATCTACCCTTATTTTTGTATATATATAAGCTTTTCCTTCTTTAAAATTTTGGGAGGCAGTTTCTTTGAACAGACCAAAATATGCCCCAAATCTAGTGTGTGGCTCTGATCTATTCACCAGCCTGATCATATCCTTTTTTTTTTTCCCTTTTTCTTTCCCCTTCTTTCCCCCCCTGGTTTCAGGTCTCTTCTGATTTGTTTAGTGTATATTTTTCTGGGGTTGTTGTTACCCTGTTAGCATTTTGTTCTCTCATTCATCTATTCTCCTCTAGACAAAATGACAAGACAGAAAAACTCACCTCAAAAAAAAGAACAAGAGGCAGTACCAACTGCCAGGGACCTAATCAATACAGACATTAGTAAGATGTCAGAACCAGAGTTCAAAATGACGATTATAAAGATACGAGCTGGGCTTGAAAAAAAGCATCGAATATACCAGAGAATCCCTTTCGGGAGAAATAAAATAACTAAAACCTAACCAAGTTGAAATCAAAAAGGCTATTAATGAGGTGCAATAAAAAATGGAGGCTCTAACTGCTAGGATAAATGAAGCAGAAGAGAGAATTAGTGATACAGAAGACCAAATCATGGAGAATAAAGAAGCTGAGAAAAAGAGAGATAAACAACTACTGGATCACAAGGGCAGAATTCAAGAGATAAGTGATACCATAAGACGAAACAACATCAGAATAATTGGGATCCCAGAAGAAAGAGAGAGAGGGACAGAAGGTATATTGGAGAAAATTGTAGCAGAGAATTTCCCTAATTTGGGGAAGGAAACAGGCATCAAAATCCAGGAGGCACAGAGAGCCCCCTCTCAAAATTAATAAAAATAGGTCAATACCCCAACATCTAATAGTAAAACTCACAAGTCTCAGAGACAAAGAGAAAATCCTGAAAGCAGCTCGGGACAAGAGGTCTGTAACCTACAATGGTAGAAACATTAGATTGGCAGCAGACCTATTCACAAAGACCTGGCAGGCCAGAAAGGACTGGCATGATACATTCAGAGCACTAAATGAGAAAAACATGCAGCCAAGAATACTATACTCCAGCTAGGCTGTCATTGAAAATAGGAGAGATAAAAAGCTTCCAGGACAAACAAAAACTGAAAGAATTTGCGAACACCAAACCAGCCCTACAAGAGATATTGAAAGGAGTCCTCTAAGCAAAGAAAGAGCCTAAAAGTAACATAGACCAGAAAGGAACAGAGACAATATACAGTAACAGTCACCTTACAGGCAATACAATGACACTAAATTCATATCTTTCCATAGTTACCCTGAATGTAAATGGGCTAAATGCCTCAATCAAAAGACAAAGGGTATCAGATTGGATAAAAAAACAAGACCCATCGATATGTTGTTTGCAAGAGACTCATTTTAGACCCAAAGACACTTCCAGATTGAAATTACCATGCTAATGGACATCAAAAGAAAGCTGGGGTGGCAATCCTAATATCAGACAAATTAGATTTTAAACCAAAGACTATAATAAGAGATGAGGAAGGACACTACATCATACTTAAAGGGTCTATCCAAAAAGAAGATCTAACAATTTTAAATATCTATGCCCCTAACATGGGAGCAGCCAATTATATAAGCTAATTAATAACAAAATCAAAGAAACACATCAACAGTAATACAATAATAGTAGGGGACTTTAACACGCCCCTCACTGAAATGGACAGATCTAAGCAAAAGATCAACAAGGAACTAAAGACCTTAAATGATACACTGGACCAGATGTACTTCATAGATATATTCAGAACATTCCATCCCAAAGCAACAGAATACACACTCTTCTCTAGTGCCCATGGAACACTCTCCAGAATAGATCACATCCTGGGTCACAAATCAGGTCTCAATCAGTACCAAAAGACTGGGATCATTCCCTGCATATTTTCAGACCACAATGCTTTGAAACTAGAACTCAATCACAAGAGGAAAGTCGGAAAGAACTCAAATACATGGAGGCTAAAGAGCATCCTACTAAAGAATGAATGGGTCAACCAGGAAATTAAAGAAGAATTTAAAAAATTCATGGAAACAAATGAAAATGAAAACACAACTGTTCAAAATCTTTAGGATGCAGCAAAGGTGGTTCTAAGAGGAAAGTATATAGCAGTACAAGCCTTTCTCAAGAAATAAGAAAGGTCTCAAATACACAGTCTAACCCTACACCTAAAGGAGCTGGAGAAAGAACAGCAAATAA
>NC_138371.1:52424015-52441625 GCF_054177405.1 Leptonychotes weddellii | reverse complement strand
CGGCGGCATCACAATTCCGGACTTCCAGCTCTATTACAAAGCTGTCATCATCAAGACAGCATGGTACTGGCACAAAACAGACACATAGCTCAATGGAACAGAATAGAGAGCCCAGAAATGGACCCTCAACTCTAGGGTCAACTAATCTTCAACAAAGCAGGAAAGAACGTTCAATGGAAGAAAAACAGTCTCTTCAACAAATGGTGTTGGGAATATTGGACAGCCACATGCAGAAGAATGAAACTGGATCATTTCCTTACACCACACACAAAAAGAGACTCAAAATGGATGAAAGACCTCAATGTGAGACAGAAATCCATCAAAATCCTTGAGGAGACCACAGGCAGCAACCTCTTTGACCTCAGCCGCAGCAACTTCTCCCTACACACATTGCCAAAGGCAAGGGAAGCAAGGGCAAAAATGAACTATTGGGACTTCATCAAGATAAAAAAGCTTTTGCACAGCAAAGGAAACAGTCAACAAAACCAAAAGACAACAGACAGAACGGGAGAAGATATTTGCAAATGACATATCAGATAAAAGGCTAGTATCCAAATTCTATAAAGAACTTATTAAACTCAACAACCAAAGAATAAATAATCCAATCAAGAAAAGGGCAGAAGGCATGAACAGACATTTCTTCAAAGAAGACATCCAAATAGCCAACAGACACATGAAAAAGTGATCCAAATCACTTGGCATCAGGGAAATACAAATCAAAACCTCTATAAGATACCACCTCACACCAGTCAGAATGGCTAAAATTAACAAGTCAGGAAATGACAGATGTTGGTGAGGATGTGGAGAAAGGGGACCCCTCTTACACTGTTGGTGGGAATGCAAGCTGGTGCAGCCACTCTGGGAAACAGTATGGAGGTTCCTCAAAAAGTTGAAAATAGAGCTACTGTATGACCCAGCAATTGCACTACTGGGTATTTACCCCAAAGATACAAATGTAGTGATCCAAAGGGGCACGTGCACCCCAATGTTTACAGCAGCAATGTCCAAAATAGCCAAACTATGGAAAGAGCCTAGATGTCCATCAACAGATGAATGGATGTGTGTGTATATATATATATATATATACACATACACACATTGTGTATGTGTATATATACATATACACAATGGAATATTATGCAGCCATCAAAAAGAAAACCGAAATCTTGCCATTTGCAACAACTTGGATGGAATTAGAGGGTATTATGCTAAGTGAAGTTAAGTCAATCAGAAAAAGACAAGTATCATACGATCTCACTGGTATGTGGAATTTAAGAAAGAAAACAGGATCATAGGGGAAGGGAGGGAAAAATAAAACAAGATGAAATCAGAGGAGACAAACCATAAGAGACAATTAATCATGGGAAACAAACTGAGGGTTGTTGGACGGATGGTGGGTGGGAGAATGGGGTAGTTGGGTGATGCAATAGGAGGGCACTTGATATAATGGCACATAAGGGTATATGATATATGAGCCTCATAGGGGAAAGGAGGGAAAAATGAAACAAGATGAAACCAGGTAGGGAGACAAACCATAAGAGACCCTTAATCTCAGGAAACAAACTGAGGGTTGCTGGAGTGGTGGGGGGTGGGAGGGATGGGGTGGCTGGGTGATGGACATTGGGGAGGTTATGTACTATGGTGGGCACTGTGAATTGTGTAACACTGATGAATCACAGACCTGTACCCCTGAAACAAATAATACATTATGTTAATTTAAAAAAATTTTAAAAAAAAAGGAAAATTTACAAGATAGGGAAAGAATCAAGAGCTCTGACTTAGATATATTAAGTTTAAGATGGTTATTAGATACAGAAAGGGAATGTCACAATGGGAGTTGGAGATGAATATGGAAATTCAGGAGATATCTTGGTTGATGTAAGTTTGAGAATCATCAGCATTTAGTTGGTTTTTAAAGTTATGAGTACAGATGAGATCACGTATGAAGAAAAGTGAGAAAAAGAAGTGAAGGAAGCCCAGAACAGACTTTTATAACTTGGTGTGATTATGCCCTGCCCACGGGGAGGCTAAAGACAGGAATGCGGGAAGAAGGATTACCCTTGAAAGATGCTAAAGCAGCAGTGAAGAGGGAAAAACTGCTGAGTGTGATGGGACTAGAAAGCTCTTTAGAAAAAAAGATATTTATATCATAGAGTTAACAGCATTTCCTATAACTGTGATAATGTGGAAATAATCTTTTTGTCCAAAAAGAACAGGATAATTAGGTACATTAAGATAATGATAAAGTACAACCATTAAAAATTAGTATTTTGGAAATTTTCTAATGACATGGCAAAGTGTTCATTAATGCTGAATGTCTAAAGCACAATATAAAATTAAACTAGGATTGGGGCACCTGCCTGGTTTAGTTGGTAGAGTATGTGACTCTTGATTTTGGGGTTGTGAGTTCAAGCCCCATGTTGGGTGTAGAGCTTACTTAAAAAATTTTTTTAAATATTTGTTTTAAATTAAAAAGTAGGGGTGCCTGGGTGGCTCAGTCAGTTAAGGGTCTGCCTTCGGCTCAGGTCATGATCCCAGGGTCCTGGGATCGAGCCCCACATCAGGCTCCCTGCTCAGCAGAGAGTCTGCTTCTCCCTCTCCCACTCCCCTTGTGCCCAGTCTCTCCCTTTCTCTCTCAAAAATAAAATAAAACAAACAAATAAATAAATAAAATCTTTAAAAAAAAATAAAAAGTAAACTAGGCTCTTTCTTTGCATTTTTCTTTGTATCCATCTATCCTTCTAATTATTCACTTATATATGGATATTTGTATAAATGCATGCATATATCTATGAAAAATGTTTCATAATATTAGTAATTCTTATCACTCAATTATGGGCTAAGAGGTGATTTTGGTTGTCTTCCTCATATTTTTTATAATGAGACTCACTTTTATAATTAGGAAATGAGGAAAAAAACCTTCAAAACATCTAAGGTCAAAGCATTTATTCCTAAGTAGGAAGTTACTTTTTCTGCCTTACTTCTAAATTCTTTGCCATGACAGAAGTCCATTAATTCATTTATGGTTTTAGAATAACATAAGCTAGAAAAAGACATTGTCAGTGCCTCTTCATTGTGCCACAAATTTGTTCATTATAAGTGCTTATGAATAAAAAGTGATCAAGAAATACCCATGGGGCACCTGGGTGGTTAAGCATCCAACTCTTAGATTTCAGCACAGGTCATGATCTCAGGGTTTTGAGATTGAGCCCCATGTCAGGCTCCGTGCTGGGCGTGCAGCCTGCTTAAGATTCTCTGTCTCTTTCTCCCTCTGCCCCTCCCCACTCCTCTCCCTCTCTCTCTCTCCCCATCTCTTAAAAAAAAAAAAAAGAACCACAATAATGGTTACTCAACACACACTATATAGCCCAGGGGGTTCCCAAGTTACCAAGGTATTCAATATCTAGGAATGAGGCCCTAAACCACCTACAAAAGGCTTGTACTAAGACAGTATCATCATCATCTTAGTTGGTAGTACCAAAGACCCATTGCCAAGAATGAGTAACTATTCATGTAGCCCTTAAAAAGCCTAAATAACCTTGGTTCAAGCAATTTTTAGTTGTAAAGAAAAAGCTGTCACTATATAAAAGCGGCAAAGGATAAAATAGCAAAACCCAGAAAAATTAAATTCACTTTATAAATTTATGCAGCCTTAAAAAAAATAAGTTTTATCTAAAATGATTGCTGTTGTCCCCTGTAATTTTTCTGTGTGTAATAAAGAGCCAATTATCTTTAAAGGTGACAGCTTCTTTCCCTGAAATTTCTAGGAGTATTCACAGGCTTTCACATATAAGATACAACCTGATACTCAATTATGTACAACTTATTACATTAACATTTTATTTTTTTTTTTATTTTTTCATTTTTTTACATTAACATTTTAGGTAAATCAAATATTAAACTTTACTTGGGGTACTGTTTTTTTTACACTAAGTTCTGTGTTTCTCCCAAAAATATAAATTTCTAACCTTTTCATCACTGGTAGTAGACTCTGGGTGAGGTAAAGGACTATCCTGGTGAGTTGTTTCTACAACAGAGGGCTCCTCAATTTTGCTTCTTATGATGGGTGTTGCAAGAGGGGATAAATCTAGAGGCATCTAAAATACAAACATTAAAGAAAATGTCAGAAGTTCAAAATGTGCCAGTGTATCTAAAATAAGAAAGAAGTGTAAGCTATGACTATTGTTTTGTTAGAAATACTCTTAATTTCATGGTTAATAACATACTTTTTTAATGTCGTCTTCTGAGGCTTTCTTGAATTCATTCTCAAATGGACTTGCCAACTCATTAAACAAACCCACTTCTTCACAGTTTTTCAAGAATCTTGTTGGTGTTGGGGTCTGATCTGAAATAAATGTCAAGAAGCAATCCCATAGATTTAAATATCATACAGGACCCTGAAATATAGCTAGTAAGTTAACAAATTAGCAGGATTGGTTCAGTCAGCTGTTAATTCTCTCTTTGGAAAGACCTCTTCCTTTAAAGCAAACAAAATTTGGTTAAGTTTTTGTTGCAGTTCAAGATATTTCCTCCAACTTTATGAACCATAAAAGTATGAGAAAAAAGTCCTTCTTGTTCCTTAGTCCAGACCTTCTCTCTTAGTAGAATGACATAAGCATCTTCTACTCAGAGATCAACTATTATCATTATTTAGAGCAGTAAGAATTTTAGAAAATTTACATTATTAAAAATTATGATTGTTTAAAATACATGCAGTTTGGGGAAAACTAGGACAAGAGCATGTATATTCATTCACTCTAGCTTGGACCTTCCACTAGTGTTCATAATCTATTACGAAAGCAAGCTCAAGATAAAACAGAATTTTTAGTAGGTAGATCAAAATACTACAAGGAAGAAAAAGAAGGTTAAAATAAGAGCCCTAAAACAAAAATAAACCAAAACAAAACCCTCCTTTATCACTATCCACAGAAGCCAATTTTCTATTTTAATGCATTTTTCAAGCTTGGAACAAGGGACTATATAAGTTACATATTTATGGAATGTTTTACCTTAATCTCTAGGCAGCAGAGGAACAGTCAACTCTACTTTCTCACAGCGTGAAATATTTTAACTATACTTGATTATGTACTCATGCTATGTACATTAACACATGTACTGGTTATGGAATAAATACTAGTTAAGGTCCATGTTGAATGAAAAATAGCATACTTATGGATTTTGCCTATTTGTCTTATTATTTGCCAGGGTATTTATTCATATTGACCAGAGCTGGTGGCACACTGAAATTCTATTCACATTTTATGTATTTTAGGGCATCTAGTTATAGGTTTTATCAGGAATCTAGTCTAAGCTAAATAAAAGTATAAGGATGACTCCTGGTTTTTTATAAAATTAAAATTCACATATTTGTTAAATACTGTGTCCCCAGAATTGGCATTACTTATTATTTCATCTTTGCCCCATACGTATCTCGAGTACTAATATGCTTACTACATATAAATATATTTAACACCAAAATGACCTGTATGTCATACACATTAGCTATAATGTAAGCCTATCTCAAACACGACTAGTATTATCTAAATTACTAAAGGGACTCTCTTGTGTCATCATTTTACCTATTAGTCTACAACATACATACTCACTAAACCCTCAAAAGACTTCTGAAATTTACTACAGCAAGGGCTCAGGGTACACATATCAGCTTAAGTCCATTATAGGTGAATTAGTAAAGTGAATATAAATTTGTCTCCTCTGTTCATAATCAAAGGGTTTGTCTATCTCAGCTCAACAAAAGGCTCCTAATGTGCGGTCAAGGGAGAGGAGAAAAGTCTTACAAATAAAATGCATATGCATAAAACATTGTTATCAGTGATTACCAAAATGATCAGGTGTGAGAAAAGGAAAGTCAATACAGGCACAATTGTTTAAACATGGCAGTGGCTTATGGCTATTGATCATCAAATATATACCACACACATCATGCATCATACTTATACAATAATGCTAAACTACTAATTTCAACATGTTAGTAAAAAAATGGTTAAATGCTGTGTTTGAATGTGTTCTGTTTTTCTACTATAATAAAGGTAAACCAACAGGAAATTTCTAGAAACCAATCTCAAAACATTTTTGAGTTGAAAAGTTACAGATGTTGGTCTAGGGCAATAAATTTCAGACAAGCAAAGACCTTATTTATATCCCTAGGAGAGTGAACTGTCCAGGTTGTTGTTACTTTGTCTGACTACTTTTTTGGGTTCCAGCTCTTAATATCTGATGTACAATATTCTAAAGAAGTGCATACCTCACTCTTCTCTGCTTCCTTTTACTTATGGAACTAAAGAAATGCTCAACATGCTCTTTCATTTTTCCTAAGTAGTTTTTGACAAATTACCAACTTTTTGTTAACTCTAATTTTTTCATTACAAAAATTATGATACTGAAAGTACAGGAAAAACCATCTGCCTCATTATCACTATAAAGGCTTGCATATGATAATTTAATCTGTATGTTGGGTAATAATTTCAAAATACTAATAATATTCAGATTTCAGGATTAATTCCAGACTGACAAATAGTATAACCCAAACTTCAAAAGAGAAAATAATAATTTAGGGTTGATTTTGAATACTTATGTGACTCTGTGGTTATGACACAAAAGGGTCTGAAATTTATATAAATATATTGTTTTATATAAAACTTTCTCTTCTTATAACAATACTTATAAAATACACAAAATGCAGTAAAACTATGCATATTATGTGTGTTTCCATATACATAGATGTGTGTACATATATATTTAAATACCAAAAAAGGGGCAGCTAATACAGCATGAAAGGACAATAAAACAATGCATGAAATTTTCTCTTTTCACATACTGTGAAAGATAATCATCTGTTTATGTGATACTGTATGTTCACAGGATCAAAACACACAAAAAAAGCATTGACTGAATTTAGGCCCCTTTACTGAGAGTATTTTTACTAACACAGATGTTTTAGTCCCAAAAGAAATATCAACAAAATTCTAGTGAACAAGTCTGCTAATTGATCTTTCTCCAACAGGAGGAGCTTGATCATTTCCTCTCTTCCCACAGCACTGCAAACCAGGTGTAAAAAGCTAAAAGAAACATTGACTAAACATCACATTAGTTCAATTATCAATTAAATGTAAACTTTGGAGATGCTATAAATGCTCCCGGGGTTCTAATTAACTTCCACAAAACATTGAAATCTACATTTGAAAACCACACAGAAAAGTGAAATGAATGGTCAGAAGTAAACATGGAAATGTAATGGGTAAAATACATGTTGCCAACATTTACTGTAAATGAAGTAATTGGAGTATCACCAGACTATATTATTTACAGAGAATACACAAAAATTGTGCACATTCCAGGTGAAATATGTATATAAGCTATTAATAAAAGCATATACTAACCAGCCACAATGACACTGTCATTACGTGCTGGACCAAATTTCAGTGTCATCTCATGTTTATGTTTATGGACAGCCAAATGATCCTCGTTGGTAAAACGCTGTGGCAAAAAGTTTTAAAATATAGTTAAGATTTTCAATTTGATCAAATAAGTAAAATGATAAGGAAATTCATTTCCACAACATGTAAAACCACCATTAACAATGAAAAAGTTTGTTAACTATAAAAGAATCTATTGTTAGTATAAACATACAAGACTTCAAATAATTATAGAAAACCCATTACCCAAGAATAAGCAATACTGATGTATTAATAAGTCACATAAATCATTTGAGAGCATTTAAAAATTAAACCTGAAGCAAAGAAACTTCATATAAATTTCATTTGGACACTAAAAATAGACCACTATTGATTTTTTTTGCCATATCATAGAACTATGTATTCCATGGTTCAGTGACTTTTGAAGAAAGTACTGTATTTACACAGACTTCAGGTTACTTACCACTTTTAAAATGAGAATTCTCTTATAAAAATATTACTCCTGGACAAATTAAGTAGTAAATTAGGTTCTTTATGTTACCACATTAAAAAAAAAAATGCTTTTTTTATAATCCAGCAAAGAAATAGCAACCAATACAGCAAAGCAGTTCATTTTAAAATAATGTTTGACATCAACCTTTATGAAGATGCTCCTTATCAAGCAGCAATTATAACTGAAAATAAGGAGCACTTACATTTTATTTCAGAGCAATAATTATAAAATGCCAAATTAAGATATAAACTCTCTAACCCTACATCCTTATTAAATAGGGATGTTAAGATTATGTATATTTGAACTTGGTTCCCCTAAACTATCCAAATGGGATTCCTGGGGTGCCTGGGTGGCTCATTCGGTTAAGCATCCGACTCTTGATTTCAACTCAGGTCATGATCTCAAGGTCGTGAGACTAAGCCTCGAGTCATTGGGCTGGGGGCGGCTCATGCTCAGCGGGGAGTCTGCTTGAGATTCTCTTTCTCTCCCCCACCCCTCCCCCAGCTTGTGCGTGAGCTTTAAAATAAATAATCTTTAAAAAAACACCAAACAGATTCCTTCTCTTATAGAAATATTACTCCTGGACAAAATAAGTAAATCAGGTTCTTTATGTTACCATATTTTAAAAAATGCTTCTTATAATCCAGCAAAGAAAGAACAACCAATATGATAACAAAGCAGTTCATTTAAAAATAATCCAGCTCTTTCCCAACCAACTACTAGCTTTGTAACTATTGCTTTATCATTACAAGAATCCTTCCCAAATTTGGAGGAAGTAGTAGTTGTCTTTTAATAGACTGCTGAATAACAGCTCTTAGAGAACGAACATATGTGTAGAGTTTATAGAATAATGTAGGCATTATTTCATTATTTTCCATTAGAGTTTTAAATATACGTGTATTACATTCCACACTAAAAGTATCTTAAAGCAGGAATCACTTTACATCTAAAGAACCTAACAATGTAGTTTCTCCATGAAGGTAATAATTAAACACTTGTGAATAAACGCATTTTGGTAGAGGTCATAATTAACAGATAAGAACCTGGAAAGTTATCTCCTAGGAATTTATTCTACAACTATTCTCTGCTTGGATTGGTTTGACCAAATATCTAAATATCCAAATCAAAGAGGAACCAGATATAGAATTGTACAAAACGTGAAAATTGTACCAAGACTGATCCTCAGTGAAAAGGAACAGCTAAAAGGGCCCTAAAAAAAATTCAAGATCATATGAATATTAAAAGGGTGAATGCAAGAAATATGAATTTACAAAGTTTAATATATGATCTATAGATCAAATTTACCAAAATGCTATTTATTAAGAGATTTTTGATCATATGATATTATTGATGTACTTGGATAAAATACACTGAAACTGGCACTTGATAATAGATGAGTTTAACCTTAGCTATCACTTGAAATAATTTATTTACCTCTAACAAGAAACTTCAAACAAACAAACAAAAAAAAAACAACGTCAAAGGCCATCTTGTCAAAAGGCAGTCACCAGGAAAAGATATACATATACATATATATATATACAGATACATATATGAATGAATGAAATAAACTTTTTCAACAAATACTTATAAAATAGCTACTACTATATGCTAAGATAAAATTTTTGCAGAATCTATTTGAATTGCTTTCTGAGCCAAATTAAAAAGTTTATTTTAAAAATAAGTTTTGTAGAAAAATAATGATACTAGTAGTATAACAATATATTAAACATATTAAACTCATAATTTCTTTCTTCCAGGCAATTTACAGCACAACTCCAATACAAAATACACAGTATTTTGTTAAACAACAAGACTTTGAGCATACAGCTGAGTCAACAATGGGAAAGGCAGTCAAGAAAGGTAGGATGGATAACCATCTCTCTTATAAAGTTAAAAACGAAGGGTAACCTGACAGATGAAAGGGAGGTAAACCAATTGCTTTTATAATGAATTGAAGCTCTGATATCTGAGAGATCTGTGTTTCTAAGGCTTGAACACTCACCAGAACTAACTTCCTAAGAAGTCAGTCATTCTGCATTTAATACATGCATTCACATCCATGATATAGATCTTTTTCCTATTTAACAGAATAAATAGGTACAACTAAGTTATAAAGCCATAAAGCCAATAGCTCATTTTACTGCTTCTTTTACTAGTTTGAAGGAACAACAGGAAGTTACACACACACACATTTACACACCTCCAGTGAAACTTTAGACTAAATAAAATGAATCTTTATCTCCTTTGTAAAACAGCTTATAATGTATAAACATTCTATGTAGAAATAATTTTCAATGAAAGCATCACCAAAAGCAAAGATATTAACACATAAAATAGAAGAGTTCCAATGTTAATCTTTCACTAAATTATCACACTTTGTCTCTTTCACCAAATTCAGTGGAACATTACTTTAAAACAAATGTGATTAACAGAACTCTTTCTGTGAAATACCTAATAGTGACTGAGGCACATAAAAACATTTTTTAATAGCAAGAAAAAACAGTTAAAATTCTTTGCATTGATTTCTATAGGTCTCTCTCCAAAATAACATTATCAACAAAATGTATTTTAAAAAATTTAAAATTTGAAAATTTAAATTTAAGTGCATTAAAGCTAAAATTCAAATTTGGAATAATATCAATACTTACGACAAAAAAATAACTTGTACCACCACCACCAAATTGGTGCTTCTAAAATCAATTCTTATTTGAACTTTTGATTTCTTAGGAAATACTATTCACAAAAAATTCTGGGAAGTGTAGTTTTTTTAGCTTTCTTGAATTTATAGAAAAATGAATATCTAATATATCTCCAAAATATATGTTAAATGACTCTATTTCTCTATATTGTCCACTATTAGCACCTAGACAAAGCCACCATTATCTCTCACCTGACAGCTGTCAGTCTCTATTCCCCGTTTCCACTCTTAGCTCAGTAATGGCTTTCATTGCTCTGTGAATAAAGCCCAAACACTTTATCACAGTCTACAAAGCCCTACAGGGTATGGACTATTTTATTCTACCTGACAGAATCTCTTACTCTTATCCTTGTTGGTCACTATATGCTCCAGCCACAATAGTCGTCTTTCTGTTTTTAAATACACCCAAACCCATTCCCTCCTTAGAAACTTTATATTTGTTGTTCCTTCAGTTTGAAAAACTTCCTCCAGAGCTCTGCTCCTACATTTTCATGTCTTAATTCAAATGTCACCTTATCAGAGAGGCATTCCCTGACAAACCTATTTAAGTAGCACCAACCCTGTAACTTCCTATCTTTACCCTGGTTCAACATCTTTAGATATATATCATAAAAATTAAGATCATAATGAGATACCACTACATCCTCACCATGACTAAAATTAAAAGACTATCCAGAACAATCTCAAAAAGGAGAACTAAACTGGTGAACTTACCTTACCTGACTAGAAGCATTACTGTAAAGCTAGAGTAATCAAGACATTGTGGTACTAGCATAAAAGTTGACAGACTGATGAAAGGAACAGAGTAGAAAGCTCAGAAATAGACCTACACTTATACCATAATTTGATTTTCAATAAAGGAGCTGAAGCAAATTAATGGAGAAAGAAAAATCTTTTCAACAAATGATGTTCGAATATCTGAAAAACCATGTGGAAAAATGAATTCAAGATGAAACAGAGGCCTAAATGAAAAACAAGCTTTCAGGAAAAACAAAGGAGAATAATGCCTTTGTGACTTAAAGGTAGGCAAAGATTTCTTAGACAAGTCACAGAAAGCAACAACCATAAAAGAGAAAAAATTAATACATTAGACTTCATTAAAATTAGATCTGTGGATCAAAAGCTTTTATCATGAAAACTGAGATGCAAACCACAGACTTGGAGAAACTATTTGACAATGGACTGGTATCCAGGATATATAAAGAACTCTTACAAGTTAATAATTAAAAGAAAGACAACCTGACTTTTAAAAACAGCAAAAGATTTGAAGAGATATGTCACAAAAAATAATGCAAATGACCAATAAGCACATGAACAAGTGCTCATGTTTTCATCAAAGAAATGCAATTTAAAACCATATGATATATCACTATACACACAAGGAAAATGGCTAAAATTAGAAGACGGCCAACACCAAATGTAGGCAAAGAAATGGCACAAGATTCATACACTCCTGGTGGAAAGTGCATCCATTTTGGAAAAGAGCTTGGCAATTTCTTCAAAAGTAAATATATATCTAACATACGATCGCATCATTTCATTCCTATGCATTTACCCAAGAGAAAAGAAAGCATGCATCCATACCAAAGACTTGTACACAATTATACCAGCTTTATCTGTAATAAGTAAAAATTGGAAATAAGCCAAATGTCCACAACTGCAAAATAATGAAATATTACTCCTCAATGAAAAGGAATTAACTATTGGTCACATAACATGGGGAAATTGCAAATTAATTATAAGGAACAAAAAATGCCAGACAAAAGTACATACTGTATGACTCTACATAAAATTCTAGAAAATGCAAACTAATCTATAGGAACATATGGCAGAGTAGTGTTTTACAAAGGCAGGAGCGGTAACAACTGGGCATGACAAAACTTTTGGGGTGAGGAGTATGTTCTCTATCTTAATTATGGTGATGGTTTTATGAGCATATATACATTAAAACATGAAATTGTGTAAGTATGTGCAGTATACCAATTATACCTCAATTTAAAACATCAACTAAAGAAAACAAGTAAGAACCAATGAAACACTAATGCTTATTTATGATTTATAGTTTGTATATTTAAGTACTCTGTAATTTGGCTACACATTAAATTTATGCTTTCATTTCTTGTGTCTATAGTTATTTTAAAGTTAGAATTATTATAACAGCAACAGATTAATAATTTAATGGCCTGTTAAAAACACTGAAATATTATTTTTTGATACAATGTAGAAAGATTATTTTCTGAAAATGCTTTCATACATGCTCTGAAGATGTTAGACTTAGGTACATTAAGAACATTAATGCATTAGTGACACTGTCAGAGGTAAATATTAGTTAATTTCATAAGAGTTCAGCAAGTAATATAATTTTCAAACAAGATAATGTATATTTGATTTCCAATTAAGCAATTTACAATTATTTTCAATCAATAATGGTCAAATGAAGATACTATTAAGCCCTGGATTTTGTCTAGGTATTCACCTTTCCATTACAAGACTTCTAACTTTTTTTTTCCATATTAGATTGTGTTTTTAAAAACTCAAATATACTATTGAGGAAAAAAAATTTCTTCCCCAAATTTTTCTGGGTTATTTACATTCTAACTCCAAAATTTTACAAAAAATTGTAGGAGAATCCTTTTAATGACAACATAAACTTTCATCAATGTTTTAATAAATATGAATATACAAAATGATTTAAAGTAATTTATATATTACCTGGCCACATCCAGGGGCAGTGCATAGAAAGGGTTTGTCATCACTCATATTCCACAGGTCCTTGTACTGCCTATAATAAAACATTAAGCAATGGCTTAGTGTTTTACAGTACAGATTTTTATTTATTTGTTTTTAAAGATCATTTATTTTTGAGAGAGAGAGAAAGAGAGAGTGAGCGAGCGTGCGCACCAGCAGGGGGAAGGGCAGAAAGAAGCAGACTCCCCGCCGAGCCAGGAGCCCGATGTGGGATCGATCCAAGGAACCTGGGATCATGACCTGAGCTGAAGGCAGACGCTTAACCAACTGATCCACCGTGCCCCGACAGTACAGATTTTTAAATAAAGAATAATTTTAAATGTAATATTATATGATTTACACTAAGCTTATTACTTTTTCTATTTCAGTGTGAAATAAAATACTTTTACTGACATTTTAGCTTTATTTCCCTTCCATCTTTTTATAATGAGTAGATAAATACATGTAACATACAGATTTTACACTATAGAAAAAAAAAGGGTTAGGAACCTTGGGTCTATTAGGCTAAATCTTTCCTGTTCAATAGTTTAAGTGAATAAAGAATGAAGTAATTGGAAAATCACCACTTTAATGTCCAATGAAATAATGGATCTAGGTCACATGATAAAACCATTAAGAAAAAAAGGTGACGGGAGCTTTATAATGAACTCACAGGTCAATCTTAAAATTAACATCACTAAGAGTGGGACAATTAGACAGTATGTGCCACCTGATATGACACAATAGAAAGCATGAGAAGTATTCTTGGGCGGGGGTGGGGTGGTGGGGTAGTGGGGTGTGCGTGTGTGTGTGTGTGTGTGTGTGTGTGTGTGTGTGTGTGTGGACAGTATGGGGATTCAAACTTAAGCATCTCTAGATTCAGCTACAGGAAATACAGGAGAAACCTGTCAACACTATCTGGAAGCAATCAGCCAAATTCTATGACAAAGACCTGGTCACTTCAACAAATAAATGTAATGGAGAACTAAAAAAGAGAAGAGCAGGTGGAAACTGTTATAGATAAAGGAGATTTAATAAACATACTAACCAGCGGTGCCTGGGTGGCTCAGGTGGTTAAGGGGCTGCCTTAGGCTCAGGTCATGATTCCAGGGTCCTGGGATTGAGTCCTGCATTGGGCTCCCTACTCTGCAGGGATGTCTGCTCTCTCTCTCCCTCTGCCCCTGTCACTCGTGTGCTCACTCTCTCTCTCTCTCTAATAAATAAATAAAATCTTTTAAAAAAATAAAGATACTAACGAAATGTAAATCCTTTTTGGATCCTGATTTGAACAAAATAACTATAAAAAGAAATTTGTGAGTAAAGATTATTTTCCTATATTTGATTTAGACTTAAAGTTCCCAATCATTCTTTCCAACAACTTGTAGGTTTTAAATTTTATCTTGGCTTTCTTTCTAGAAATTATATATAACAACTGTATTTGACTCAATTAAAAATCCGGAAACATTGTTCCTTTTTCAACATTAGCTTGTTAACCATTCAAAGCAATGTTTCCCAAAGCATCTTCAACAGGGATGACAATAGTTATTATAGAAAAAAGGTATGTAATCAAACAGTTTTGGGAAATGCTGGAGTACATTTTCTTTTATAGGACTTTTCAGAGCCTTTAATATGTTCAAGTGAAATGACTAGAGGAGCACCTAGAATATGGCATTTTTGACACATCCATTTGCTATTCAAAATGCTTTGTCATAGAACATCTCATGGGACTAGTATTATTCGGAACTCTAGGAATCAAACCCTAAAATATGTTTATGTTTGTCATAGTTAAGTGCGTTTTGATGTTCTATTTGATAATTTAAAGACATAATAGGGGGCGCCTGGGTAGCTCAGTTGGTTGAGCATCTGCCTTTAGCTCAGGTCATGATATTGGGGTCCTGGGATCGAGCCCCGCTGTTGGGTTCCCTGCTCAGCAGGGAGTCTGCTTCTCCCTCTCCCTTTGCCCCTTCCCCTGTTTGTGCTCTCTCAAATAAATAAAATCTTAAAAAAAAAAAAAAAAGACATAATAGGAGTAGCAGCTAAACTAATACACTGGATAAGTTTTTTTTTTTAATTATCGAAAAAAATACTGAAATATTTATCAAGAAATAACTATGAAAATTTTTATGATCTAAAATATGAAAAATTGGTAAACATACCAAATACTGCATACATACCTGGCAGAATTCACATGTAACTTGAATTTCATTAAGTTGAACAACTTATCACGTCCTCTTTTCCATGGCAAGGATACTGAAAAACAAAGTGGTTTCACACTGTTAAAAATAGTTCTGAAACACTACTTGAAACAAAGGAAATAAAAACACCTGAATAATTTTACTCTTTGGACTACTGCCAACCCCAAACCCTGTCACTCTTAAGAATCTTTATAAGAGGTAATACTGCTCCTACAATATGAACACCCATATGAATGCCTTAAACATAGGTATGTATATATCCAACTCCATCACAGAGGGTAAAAGGAGAAAAAACATTTAATTCAGTCTTAGAGCTGTGGTTGAAAGACAGCTATTAAAAGAGTAAAACTCCTGACTTCGGAAGTCTGATGAAAAAGAGGAGACACAGCATTTTAGAACATCTATTTGGAAAGTTTTTAACTTCTTAAAATATATAGTCAGAGGTGATCAAGTTCTCAGCCTAATTCATCAAAATTCTATTTGTCCTGTAACATAATTGGTCTATATAAGCATCTCCCTCTTCACAGCCTTATAACTTATTTGATATCAGGGTTTTTTTTTTTTTAAAGATTTATTTATATATTTGAGAGAGAGAGAAAGGGAAGGTGAAGAGGGAGACAATATCCAAGCAGACTCCCTCTGAGTGCAGAGTTGGACATGGGGCTTGATCTCATGACCCATGAGATCAGAAGCTGATGAGTCGGATGCTTACCCGACTAAGCCACCCATGCGCCGCTGGTATTAGTTTAAGAACAAGTACATGATGAAACTATCCAGGTCAGTGGCCCATTTTAAAAACTCTGCTGGGGTGCCTGGCTGGCTCAGTTGGAAGAGCCTGTGACTCTTGATCTCGGGGTTACAACTTCTAGCCCTACACTGGGTGTGGAGATTACTAAAAAAATAATAATAAATAATTCTGCAAATACTTCATCTTACATTCACTGAAACTCCATCCAGTGGTGAAGAGTAACTATATGCTTATTCAAATAAGACAGTGATGCATAGAGAAAAAATTATTTTTCATAATTTTGCTTATAAATGTGGTATCAAGAATGTCTTGCTCAGAAAAACTGGACAATTCCTGTGGGGAAATGTATAAATAGCCACAGTTCTGAGTCTTGGAGGTATGGGTAATTTGGTATAGGGGATAGGAAGAAGAAAGTTTTTTCCCTGGTTTCCAGGAAAACCTGTATCTGGTAGGGTTCTATTCCTCCGTTCACATCCAACTTTACCATGCTGTCTGTGAGAAAAGGGAAAAGAACACTAGAATAATCCAAAGGAAATCTATAAAAGTTATGCTTCTGTCATTACCCACAGAATGTGAGCTTAATGAGGGCAAGGAACTTAACTTTGGGTTAACTACCTAAAACAGTGCCTACCTACAGCAGCATTTACTCATTAAATATTAAGGAATGAATAAATAGCCATATGATATGAACAAATCAAGACTTGTTCAAGACTAAATAAGTTTAGTCTACCTCAAAAAACTCTTCTAAAACCAGTAAGAAAATGCAGTTCATATTGCTATGAAAAATCAAAGCAAAATTTAAATTCAGTTAAGTTCAAGAAACATTTAAACACCAAATATATGCCAAGACACAAAGATGAAAAAACAGTCCCTGCACCTGAGAGACTTTTAGTCTAGCAGAAGGGAATACAGAAATATAATTTCAACTCCTTTGGTAAGAATAGAAGTTAACACACTATGAGAATACACAGGTAGTGCAGGGACCAAACTGAGAGTTCCAGGAATGCTTTCTGAGTGAATCAGCCTGTGGTACCCTTTTCTCTCTCATCTTTTCCACTCCCCCACCACAACTGTCCCCTTTCTCCACAAAAGAAGTTCCTTACCTACACATCAGCCTATTTCCTAGCCAACCAATAAAAACTTCCATTCCTTGAGATCTTGCCATTTGCAACGACGTGGATGGAACTGGAGGGTATTATGTTGAGTGAAATAAGTCAAACAGAGAAAGACATGTATCATATGATCTCACTGATATGAGGAATTCTTAATCGCAGGAAACAAACTGAGTGTTGTTGGAGTGGGGGGTGGGG
>NC_138371.1:52395695-52423515 GCF_054177405.1 Leptonychotes weddellii | reverse complement strand
GGTCCATATATACAATGGAATATTACTCAGCCATCAGAAAGGATGAATACCCAACTTTTACATCAACATGGATGGGACTGGAGGAGATTATGCTAAGTGAAATAAGTCAGGCAGAGAAAGTCAATTATCATATGGTTTCACTTATTTGTGGAACATAAGGAATAGCATGGAGGACATTAGGAGAAGGAAGGGAAAAATGAAGGGGGAAATTGGAGGGAGAGATGAACCATGAGAGACTATGGACTCTGAAAAACAAACAGGGTTTTAGAGGGGAGGGGGGAGGGGGAATTGGTGATGGGTATTAAGGAGGGCACATACTGCATGGAGCACTGGGTGTCATACGAAAACAATGGATCGTGGATCACCACATCAAAAACCAATGATGTATTGTATGGTGACTAACATAACATAATAAAATTAAAAAAAAAAGAGTAAGAGATATGGAAAGAAAAAAAGAATAAGAAATATGGTCCTTGCCCTCAAAATCAGATTAGTAAGAACAAACAAGTATAATTCTGTGATATATGTATAATAATAAAGATATACACAGGCACTATGGGAACATAGGGGATTAAGATTATGGAGCTGGTCATCTCTCCTCAGCACCCACACTCCCCTCTTAGACAGCCTGATTACCAGTGAAGGGCAATCCTAGAATATCCATGACCCAGACATACCTGCCTCAGGTGAACCAGGGAGACACCAGGGGAGACACTTAAGTTAAGCCAATCAGATTACCTCTTCAGGAAATTTGTAAAAAGAAAAAAGCCAGAGGTGGGCAGCAAAGATTCCAAATCATACTCAGGACTGGTAGACATTTACTATCATATTCATACTGATAAGAAATTAATGAAACCCAGAAGAGAGCAGGCACAGAAAAAGAGATGAGAAACCATGCAGCCAAGAAGGAAAGTAGTTTCTGTAATGCCTATGCTTTCTGTGACTGAATCATGCAAGTCTTCTATATTCTGAGTATGATCCCTTTTTTTTTTTTTAACCTGATTTATCCAATTAAGTTTCTAACCCTTAAGACAAGTACATTGCCAAATGTGGAGAGAGGGTCTGGGAAGGCTACTACTGAAGTAGTAGTAGTCTCAAAGGTAGAGGCATCAGGCAGTGAGGGATGATGTTTTTTCAGCAGAGAAAACAGCAAACATACAGAATCACAATGAAGTAGAAGTACACTGAGAGATCTTTAAGAACTTCTGATGGCTGAAGCATGGGGATATAAGGCTGAAGGGAAGAGAGATAAGGCCAGAAAGAGAAGCAAATCTTGAAGGGCCTTTATTACCCTGGCAAGGAGTTTGGATTCCACCCTCACCACCCCCATCCCACTGCTACTCTTAAGTTATAAATACAAGCCTGTGCCAAAATGTTGAGCTAAGCAAGTTTTTCACATTTTTAAATGGGCGGGGGTGGGAGGAGAATAAGCAACAGAGACCATATGTGGCCCCTATAAAGTCTAAAATATCCACTATCTGGCCCTTTAAAGAATAAGTGTGCTTAATTATGCTGTAAAAAAAAATGGAAAGATTTTATGATGCTGAACTAGATAATCAAAGGGAAATTTTTGCAAGATCTAATAGAAGTATGGAGGATGGATTAAAGGCCAACACTATGCATAAGAAAGCCAGTACAAACTACTGCTAAATTCAGAAAAGAGAATGATGATTTGCACACCAACAGTATCTGTCAAAATGAGAGGAAAGGACCAGTTATAAAATAAATGTTTAGGATAAGGCCTCAAAAGGCCTCGACACCATTGCATATGGACTGACCCCTGCCTTCTACCCCAGTCTTATGCTACTCCTTAATCCTTTGGCTCTAGTCTCATGCAGGCTTTTAATCCAATCCATCTCTCAGCCTAGAATGCTCTCACTTCCCACCTACCCATCTTTCTTAGTAAACACTGTTCACCCTCCATCCACTATCTCTCTACCCTTAAGTTCAGATCACTCATTTACTTAGTCATTTAGTCAATAAATATTTACTGAGTACATGCAAGAGGGCAGGAATTGTGCTAGACTCTAGGGTACAATGATACAGACATAGTCCCTGCCCTCACGGAATTTACATTTTAAAAAAAAAAGATTTATTTATTTTAGAGAGAGAGGGGAGTGGGCACACACGCATGTGGGGGGAGGGGCTGAGGGAGAGAGGGAGGGAGGAAGAGAGAGAGGGAGGGAGAGAGAGAGAGACAGGAAGAAGCAGACTCCCCACTGAATGCGGAGCCTGACACTGGGTTCAATCTCAAAACCCTGAGAGCATGACCTGAGCCGAAATCAAACGTTGGGACACTTAACTGACTGAGCCACCCAGGTGCCCCTGGAATTACATTTTATGGAATACTTCTAACCAAATCAGGATTTGAACATTTAAGTTGGTCAAGCAGCTCAGAAATTATTTAACCTATATATATCAGTGTGTAAGAAAAAGTTTGCCATCCTTTCCTCCTTGAAAAATTCCCTGCTTAAAAATTTTTACTTTTTCAAATACATTATACATATATATTTATTTTCTAAATTTTGTCCAAATTAGAGCAACTGTACATTTACACATGGTTTCTCTTTTGATCTGAACCTTCAGATTCAGGTACAACAGCACAGGCCAATCTGCTTGTGTATCTTGATGTATCTGACAAAGTCTATCACTAGACCACCATGCTTTGAAAGATTTTGTATGCCAGATCACATTTATCAAAAATTTCCTTCCATTTTTAGAAGCTATATCCCCAAACTATAAATGGCTTGGAATGAGAAACCACTGTATTTTATATTTTTAACTTCACCACACTGTGGCTGACACACAGAAGACTTTCAATAAAGGTATATTTGAGGACTATATAACTTCCTATTAATGTTTCTGATCAGTGTGAATAATCATGGAACTGAATTTAGTGGATTTAATTCAATACAAAAGCAAATAAATGTTGGGGCGCGTGGGTGGCTCAGTCGTTAAGCATCTGCCTTCGGCTTGGGTCATGATCCCGGGGTCCTGGGATTGAGCCCCACATTGGGCTCCCTGCTCCGCGGGAAGCCTGCTTCTCCCTCTCCCACTCCCTTTGCTTGTGTTCCCTCTCTCGCTGTGTCTCTCTCTGTCAAATAAATAAATAAAAACTTAAAAAAAAAAAAAAAGCAAATAAATGTTGACATTTGAGTTAGCATGTACAGCCTTCAAACGGGCAATACTTTTTGTCCAAAATATTTTTGGACTATAGAAAATACTTCAGGGTGTTTGGCTGGCTCAGTAGGTAGAGCATGTGACTCTTGATCTTGGGGTCATGAGTTTAGGCCCCATATTGGGCATAGAGCTTACTTAAAAAAAAAAAAAGAAAATACTTCAAGGAGTAACTCTTGTTACTATCTGTTATAAAATCCTAGAAGAATTGGGACTTTCATATGCGGACCCTTTGCTATAGAGAATTCCCTAGTCAGATAAGTTTAGGAGGCTCTGAGTTAAAATTAAACAATTTGGGACGCCTGGGTGGCTCAGTCAGTTAAGCGTCTGCCTTCAGCTCAGGTCATGATCCCAGGGTCCTGGGATTGAGTCCCTCATCATGCTCCTTGCTCAGTGGGGAGCCTGCTTCTTCTTCTGCCTGCTGCTCCCCCTGCTTGTGCTCTCTCTCTGACAAATAAAATCTTTCAAAAACAATTAAACAATTTAATATTAAGTCTTCAATGTGCTTTTATTTTTTATTTTATTTTTTTTGGAAGATTTTATTTATTTATTTGGCAGAGAGAGACACAGCGAGAGAGGGAACATAAGCAGGGGGAGAGGGAGAGGGAGAAGCAGGCTATTTTTACTAAATACTATCAATATGGTAGGACACTAGCACCCTGAGGATACTATCTGGAAGCATCTGTTGAATTCAGTAATATGTGAGAGACAACTGGAAAATAAAAAACCACTTTTGCATTAAAAGCTTAAAATCTCTTACCTTTCTAACTGGTGGGCCATGAGCTTTATTCACTGCTGCCAGGAATCCCTTAGCTCTAACCAAGTAAGCAGTGCTTCTCAAGTTTCCATCTGAGTCTCCCTAGGGCAAAGGAAAGGCAGAAAAGAGATTGAACTCCTTACTCTGTGAGATCTGAGGAAATAGGCTCATGCAGTTGAACTCCTACACAAAAATTTTTAAGCATTTGCTTTATATTTAAAAATGTATGTGAAGTTTGCCTTTCATTCCATTATTTTCTGATATAAAAATTAAGGTTCCCTCCAAAAGTTTCAATGCTCCAGCAAGATGTTTATCCTGTGGTTGCCTGTAACTCCTAGCAAAATGCCACCTAGAGGTGTAACAGCTTCAAAGACAGAAGTACAGCAGCGGAATCTTGGTGAAAGGAGAAAAATGAAGCTTTTTAATAGAAGGGAGGGGTAGTCATAGATAATTGGTGAAATGGCAGTGCTGAATCTGAGCATCAAAAGTCTAAGTGGAGATGATAATATATGGTTTTTTTTTCTTTTCTTCCAAGTTTTTATTTAGAGATGAAAATTTTTTGTGGGTCAGTGCTGCACCATACCATCCAGGGGACCCAGTTCATATGCTTTTCATTTGGAAACAGCTTGATTTTTTTATACCTATATCAGCTGGATTGGGTTCAGCTATGAGTGACAGAAAACTCAAAATTTGTTAACAATAGCTTAAATGATTCAGAAGTTTATTTCTTTCACGTAAAAGCACAGGCAATCCCAAACCATGATCATTAGGAACCCAGGCTCCTTCTATTTTGTTGTTTTGCCATCCTCAACATGTGGTATCCCCTTCATGGTTTAAAATAACTGCTTAAGGTCTAACCATAACACCTGCTGATCAGACAGCAGGAAGGAGAATGAGAAGATGAGCAATAGTCTCCTATTTAGGAAATTTTCCAACAGCTCACAGGAAACGTCTATTTACATTCCATACACCAGAACTTAAGTCACAACAGCTATACCTAGATGAGAAATAAATTCTTTATTTCACCATATGCTCAGCTAAAAACTGGAGCATCAATAATAGAGAAAAAGAAGAAAATGAATACTGGTCAACATTTCTGTCATCATACTCTCTCACCCTAAAATATAGGATGGTGGGATACCTTGTAGAAATGTCTTAGCAGTCCACTGAAGGGAGCTTTCAAAAGCAGAAAGTCCTGCCAGTGGCCAAGGAGCAAGACCAGTGTTCATAAAGAACTTCTCTAAATATAAAAGGTCAATCTGTAGGTGACAGAGAAAAAAGAGAAAAATCTGAAGACCAGAATAATAATGCAATAGCAAAGAAACAACCTAAATAAGCTGTAGTTTAGGAGAATAAACTCACATGTGAGGTCCACAAAACTCAGAAATGATTAACACAGGGCCATTATATAAGTAATAGAGTGCCCAAGCGGAGTCTGGGTAATAACCTGGCAGAAAACCAAGTTACCAATTCCATTAGGAAAAGGCAGTAATCCTAGAACAAGATGTTAAAAGGGAAAGTAGACTTTCCTCTACCATTATTTAAGGACTGAACTCTCATTATTAGGCTGTGTATGAACTTGGGAGATGTCCCTATTGCACAGACTGTTGAAAAGAAGGACTGCACTTTACCTTGAATAAGGCTGGCTGAAACAGTCTTCATGTTTAAAACTTTGATGAGAATACTAGAAGCTGGAAAGACTCTCATTTCAAAGCTGCATCAAAATTCTGTTTTACACAGACTGTTCCTTAAAGGGAAAGGGCCCTGAACAGGATACTTAGCTGTACAAATGTAAAATAAGGACTATAAATGGAACAGCAATTCAAAGGACAAATGCCTCTGTGTAAAGGTTCACATTTTCTAGATAGAGAAATTTCTGCAAATTGTTTCTTTCAGGGAAATGTATATTTTTAAGTAGAGCTTAAGATTTTCCTATGGAGTGCTGTGTTCTTATTTTAGCAGTTGCTCACAAAAGACCAGGAACTAACACCCTGGAAAACAGCAAGATGGACTTCTGGTCTTCACTTCAAGAGAAAGGCAATAAGATTAAGCTAGCAAGCTGTACCTGGCCTGGCCTATACAGCTTATGTTTTATGCCATGCAATATTAAGATTATCATCCAGACTTTGAAAGACATTAAACAATTATTTTTGTTTGTTTTTGGGTTTTTTGGGGTTTTGTAACCTGAAACACACAGATGTAAAGAACTTCTCTTTTACCACTGCTACCCTACCCTAGCTACTGTATATGTATTTCTTATACAAGCATATTATTTTATTGTGCCTCACAGATAGTGCATTTTTTATAAATTGAAGGTTTTTGGCAACCTTCACTACATGGAACAACTCTATTGGTGCCAATTTTCCAACAGCATTTGCTCACTTCATGTCTTTGTGTCACCTTTTGGTAATTCTTGCAAATTTCAAACTTCTTCACTATTATTATATTTGTTATGGTGATTTATGATCAGTGATCTTTGATGTTACTATTATAATTGTTTTAGGGTGCCACGGACTACACCCACATAAGACAGCAAACTTAAACGATAAGTGCTGTTTAAGTTCTAACGGTTCCACCTACCAGCTCCTCCCCCATCTCTCTCCCTCTCTTTCTGCTTCCCTGTGCCCTGCGACACAACAATATTGAAATTAGACCAATTAATGACCCTACAATGGCCTCTAAATGTTCAAGGGAAAGGAAGAGGGGCACATCTCCCACATTAAACCAAAAGCTAGAAATGATTATGCTTAGTGAGGAAAGCATGTTGAAAGCCGAGATAGGCCAAAAGCTAGGCCTCTTGACCAAACAGGTAGCCAAGCTGTGAATGCAAAGGTAAACTTCTTGATGGAAATCAAAAGTGCTATTCTCATGAACATGCAAATGATAAATAAAACAGCCTTACAACTGAAACTTTTGGTGGTATGAACAGATCAAACCAGCTATACATGGCAGAAAACTGTTATTTAAAAAGTGTCTTAAAGGCGCCTGGGTGGCTCAGTCGGTAAGCATCTGCCTTCAGCTCAGGTCATGACTACTTTGATTGATATACATTACCTTAAGCTAAAACCTAATCCAGACTAAGGCCCTAACTCTCCTTAATTCTAAGGCGGCTGAGAGAGGTGAAGCAGCTGCAGAAGAAAAGTTGGAAGCTGGCAGAGCTGGTTCATGAGGTTTAAGGAAAGAAGCCACCTTTATAACATAAAAGTGTAAGACGAGGGGGCCCCTGGCTAGCTCCGTCAGTAGAGCATGCAACTCTTGATCTCAGGGTCTTAAGTTCGAGCCCCACACTGGCTGTAGAGATTACTTAAAATTTTTTTTTAAAAAGTACAAGGTGAAGCAGCAAGTGCTAATATAGAAACTGCAACAAGTTATCCAGAATATCTAGCTAAGATCATTAATGACGGTGGCTACACTAAACAAAAGATTTTCAATGTAGATGAAACAGCCTTAGATCGGAAGAAGATACCCTCTAGGGCTTTCATAGCTAGAAAAAAAAGTTCATGTCTCGTTTCAAAGCTTCAAAAGAACAGGCTTTCTTGTTAGGGGCTAACACAGCTGGTAACTTTAAGTTGAAGCCAATGCTCCTTGATCATTCTGAAAATCTTAGAGCCCTTAAGAATTACACTCAATCTACTCTGCCTGTGCTCTATAAATGGAACAACAAAGTCTGAATGACAGCACCTCTGTTTACAACATGGTTTAGTGAATATTTTAAGCCCACTGTTGAGACATGCTGCTCAGAAAAAAAGATTCCTTTCAAAATGTTACTGCTCACTGACAATGCACCTGACACCCAAAAACTTTAATGGAGATGTGTAACAAGATTAATGTTTTCATGCCTGCTAAACACATCTATTCTGCTGCCCATGGATCAAGGAGTAATTCTTTCAAGTCTTATTTAAGAAATACATTTTATAAAACTGTAGCTACTATAGATAGTGATTCCTCTGATGGATCTAGACAAAACTGAAAACCTTCTAAAGAAGATTCACCATTCTAGATGCCATTAAGAGCATTTGTGATTCATGGGAAGAAGTCAAAATATCAACATTAACAGAGGAGTCTGGAAGAAGTTGATTCCAACTCTCATGATGATTTTGAGGGGTTCAAGACTTCAGTGGAGGAAGTAAATACAAATGTGGTGGAAACAGCAAGAGAACTAGAAGTGGAACCTAAAGACGTGACTGAATTGCTGCAATCTCATGATAAACTTGAACAAATGAGGAGCTGCTCTTTATGCATGAGCAAAGAAAGTGATTTCTTGAGATGGAATCTACTCCTGGTAAAGATGCTCTGAAGATTATTGAAATGATAGCAAAGGGACGCCTGGGTTGCTCAGTCGGTTGAGTGTCTGCCTTCGGCTCGGGTCATGATCCCAGGGTCCTGGGATTGAGTCCCACGTCGTCGGGCTCCCTGCTCAGTGGGGAGTCTGCTTCTCCCTCTCTGCCTGCCACTCCCCCAGCTTTGTGCTCTGACAAATAAAATCTTAAAAAAAAAAAAATGATAGCAAAGAATTTAGAATATTACATAAAATCAGTTGATAAAGCAGTGATTGGGCTTGAGAGGATTGACTCCAACTTTGAAAGTTCTACCATGGGTAAACTTCATTGATGTTTAAAGAAATTGCCATAGCCACCCCACCTTCAGCAACCACCACCTGATCAGTGAAGAGCCACCATGGGCAAAACCCTACACCAGCAAAAAGATTACAACTGGCTGAAATCTCAGATGATGGTTAGCGTTTTTTTTTAGCAATAAAGGATTTTTAAATTAAGATATGTACAGTTTTTTTAAGATATAATATTAGCACACACTTAAAAGACTACCGCATAGTGGGGGCACCTGGGTGGCTCAGTCGTTAAGTGTCTGCCTTCGGCTCAGGTCACGGTCCCAGGGTCCTGGGATCAAGCCCCACATCGGGCTCCCTGCTCTGCGGGGGACCTGCTTCTCCCTCTCCCACTCCCCCTGCTTGTGTTCCCTCTCTCACTGTGTCTCTGTCAAATAAATAAAATCTTAAAAAAAAAAAAAAGACTACAGCATAGTGAAAACATAAATTTTAAATGCACTAGGAAACCAAATAAATTCATTCCTCTTGCTTTATTGTGGTCATCTGGAACCTAAACTGCCATATCTCTAAGGTATGCCTGTATTTGGATATAATTAATCTGTGGTTAAGGGGTATGGGCTCTGTGGAAGGAGGCAAACACTGCTAATGGTAAATATTCTGGAAAGCAGATATTGTGTCAAAGAACAAGGCTCAGGGGGCGCCTGGGTGGCTCAGATGGTTAAGCATCTGCCTTCGGCTCGGGTCACGATCTCAGTGTCCTGGGATCGAGTCCCACATTGGGCTCCCTGATCAGTGCGGAGTCTGCTTCTCCCTCTCCCTGCGGCTCCCCCCTGCTTGTGCTCTATCTCTCTGACAAATAAAATCTTTAAACAAAAACAAAAACAAGGCTCAGAAAGTAGATATTCATGTGAGAAAGGAACTTGACATAGACTCAGAAGAGTCTATCGGTTTCTGGCCTTGTCAGAGGACAGGAGCTAGGCAGGAAGAGGACAGTCTTTTCAAGGCAGTGTTCAAACAGGTGTATGTATTACTGAAGGTACACTAATGCATTCCAAGGGACACCTGAGCAGGATAAGTTTTAAGAAAATTTTTGTATCTTTAATTTCCCTATGTTTGCTTTCCTAAAAATGGTCTACTTTTCCTAAATCCTCATTCTTCCACAGCTCAAAAGAAACCCATACTTCTCACCCATACCAAATCTCATTACCATGCACTGCCCCCAGGTTGTAAAACCTTCATGGAACAAAACAAGGGGATTATTTAAAAAGTGTCTTAAAGGGCGCCTGGGTGGCTCAGTCATTAAGCGTCTGCCTTCAGCTTAGTTCACGATCCCAGGGTCTCAGGATCGAGTACCACATCGGGCTCCCTGTTCCGCGGGAAGCCTGCTTCTCCCTCTCCCACTGCTTGTGTTCCCTCTCTGTTGAAAAATAAATAAAATCTTAAAAAAAAACCCAAAAAGCTCACAAAATCTCTCTTAAAAAAATAAAAATAAATAAAAATAAAAAGTGTCTTAAAGCCTCCCTTAACCCAGGCACCATTTAACTTCAGGCTTGTGTCTTTGCCTGTCTTAGAAGTATTTCTACTGGGCGCCTGGGTGGCTCAGTCGTTAAGCATCTGCCTTCGGCTCAGGTCATGATCCCAGGGTCCTGGGATCAAGTCCCATATCGGGCTCCCTGCTCGGCAGGAAGCCTGCTTCTCCCTCTCCCACTCCCCCTGCTTGTGTTCCTGCTCTTGCTATCTCTCTCTCTGTCAAATAAATAAATAAAAATCTTTAAAAAAAAAAAAAAAGTATTTCTACTAAAGCATTGTGTTTAAGAATGGCATTTTGCCCTGTGTTTAGGAATGTTCTGAATTCATATATATTGTTTAGTGTGATGACAGGAACAATAAAAACTTTTCATTTAATGATTGCTTCTTCCATTCTCAAAATATTGTCCAAAAATGCACTGTCCCGAGAGAGCTCCATGAAGAGAAGAAATCAATAAGAAACTGAGAAAAGTTCAATTTATATTTATTGCAGAGAAGTATGATAAAGTGATCAATACTTTAAAACACATTAAAATCCACTGGATTCAAAAAAAATTATGTTGAAGAAGAGGAAGTTAAATAGGTTAATAAGAGGAATAATGAAAATTTCCAACTGTTAAAGATGAATTAATTCTAGTCTGTTTTTTATTTTTATTTTTTTTCAAGATTTTATTTATTTGACACAGAGAGACATAGCGAGAGAGGGAACACAAGCAGGGGGAGCGGGAAGAGGGAGAAGCAGGCTTCCCCCCCGAGCAGGGAGCCTGATGTGGGGCTCGATCCCAGGTCCCTGGGATCATGACCTGAGCCGAAGGCAGACGCTTTAACGACTGAGCCACCCAGGCGCCCCTCTAGTCTGTTTTTTAAAACCAATGATAGCATCAAATCACTACTGAAATTAGGTACTTATAAAAAAAAGTAGTGTCAGTATCTAGAAAAGCCAGAAATTGTACTTTTTTTCAACTATTTAAACTTAAGATGAAAAATTTTAGGATTCAACTTAGAAATGTAGAAGGGTACAAAGTTTATCAAATTTCTTTTCAGGAGCCCTTTAGTGTAGTAGGTAGAATGGTCCCCCAAAGTAGTCCACACCCAAATCCTTGGAAACTATGAATAGTTATATTATATGGCAAAATGGACTCTGAGGATGTAAAAAGATTACAAATCCTAAAACAGGAAGATTATTCTGGGTTATCCAGGTGGCCCAATCTAATTACAGGAGCCCTTAAGAACAGAAAACTTTCTGTCTGGAGTCTCAGAGATTCAGTAGTAGCATAAGTCAAAAATATTAGAAGCATGAGGGAGACCTGACTTGTCATTACTGGAGGGGACAGGACTGAAAGCCTTTCAGCTTCTAAGAGCTGAATAACCATCTAAGTGGTTATCAGTCCAAAAGGAATCTGCATTCAGCCAAGAATCTGAACGAACCCGGAAGTGGATTTTTCCCCCAGACACTCTAGCATGGAATACAGCTCAGCCAACAATAAATTCTGGGTTTGTAAGACCCTAAGCAGAAGACCCAGCTGAGCCCACCTGGACTTCTGACCTACAAAAACTGTGAGATAAATTTGTGTTGTTTTAAGATGCAAAATATGTGGTAATCTGTGATGCAGGAATAGGACATTAACAGTGTGAGCAAAAATGTTAAGGTACCCAGGAGGATAGGCTTGTGTCACAAGGCTTCAAGGGCAGCAATACCTTATAGACAAAGAACTCTGTGCTTTAATTTCCTTCTTATATCTTGGTCAAGAGCCGCAAAATGCAAAAAGTTATCCTAGAACAATCCTGGGGTCCTGGGAACATCAGTATGGTCATAGTAACAAAACTTGAACCTAAGAGTTTGAAAACCTGTAACTATGAGCTAGTAACTCCTTTTCAAGGTTAAGGTACCTTTGAGTTTCTATATTAGAAAACTTTTAAATGGTACGATTTCACTATGATCCTCAACAGTAAGAAACAATACACCACTTTCAGTGTTGTCAAAAAGAATAAAGGATAATAATATATACAAAATACATAGTATAGTGCATGGCACTTACATGGTATCTATTATTACAACTTTTACTGTATTTTACTTGGATGTTAAATGTACATTTTCCTAACGCTTAATCAGTCCTAATCTTATTACCTTCTTTAAAGCCCCAAACTGAGAACTACATGTTTAATTTTTAAACAAAAGGTTTTTAGTCTTTAACCCATGAATTTGATCTTATCCCATAAGGTTATTTGGTATATAATGTTTAGTTCTGTGTAAGGAAATCAAACACCTCAGAAGTGAGAAAAATAGAAGCCCAGCTTTAATGAGGAAAGCAGCTTTTAATTTTGCCCCACTCACAGCAGACACGACAGATGTTCTTCACACATATCCCCAATTCCCAAGAGTATATAAGCATTTTGATGAAATTCCTCAAAGTTGATGGCACACACAAAGAACACCTCAGACTTTTCCCAATATTGTATTCATGAAAGTATGACTATGTGAGTATTGAGATCAACCCAATATATCAAATATCCTTTAATAAAAATGTAAGTTTTTAAGTTAAACTTCATTTTTTAAGTGAGTCTTAATTATTCCCAGACCTCTAATCCCTAGGTGATATAAGGTAAGCAAGTTCTTGTCTTATAGCCTAAAATTACAACAGAACATTAGAAATATACAAATACAGGGGCACCTAGGTGGCTCAGTTAGGTGTCCGGCTCTTGGTTTCAGCTTAGGTCGTGTTCTCATGGGTATTGGGATCCAGCACTGTGTCAGGCTCCACGCTCAGCAGGAAGTCTGCTTGAGGATTCTCTCCTTCCCTCTCCCTCTGCCCTCCCCTACTCAACCACACACTCTCTCCGTCTCTAAAATAAAATAAAATAAATCTAGGGATACCTGGAAGGCTCAGTCGGTTAAGCATCTGCTTTTGGCTCAGGTCATGATCCCAGGGTCCTGGGATCGAGTCCTACATCAGGCTCCTTGCTCAGTGGGAGCCTGCTTCTCCCTCTGCCTGCCGCTCCCCCTGCTTGTGCACGCACTTTCTCTGACAAATAAATAAAATCTTAAAAAAAATCTAAAAAAATACACAAATAAAAAGACCATACAGATTAATGGTTATGAATATGAACAGTGCTAATCCAAATTTTTACTAATAACATCATTTTAGATTTGGTAATCACATCTGTTATATAAAATAATGCCCATAGCATTATTTTCCTAAAGGTAGATGTAAAAAATGTACATATCTATTATTGTTTTTATTCTAATTGTATTCTTGTATCTTTTATTATTATTGTATTCTTACTAAAAACTTACCTTTTGTAAAAGTAAAAAGAGAAATTCACAGTTCACCAAGAATTACAGTAAGTCCTAGTTATCACTGCTATTAAGAGTATATTGATACTAATTTCTCATTATGAATAAAGTACAAATAAGATAGGGTATAGATTATGTATAATTCCTACTGCAACACTAGTAAGCTCCTCTCTTCCTCTCAAAGTATATCAAAATTAAGTGAAAGAGATATTACTAAATAACCTTCAATCCAATATCATATGTCAATAATTATTAAAACCTTCTTTACAAATGATAAAAGACACAGTGACTCTCAACACTGTGATTGAGAACTGATGTTACATTAGTTGAATAATCAATAAAGAACCCAAAAGAACATTAGAAGAAGACATACAGATGGCCAGCAGACAAATGAAAAGATGCTCATCATCACTTATCAGGCAAATGCAAATCAAAACTACAAGGAGGTACCACCTTCACACCCATCAGAAGGGCTAAAATCAACAACACAAGAAATAACAGGTGTTGGCGAGGATGTGGAGAAAAAGGAACACCTGTGCACTGTTCATGCGAATGCAAACTGGTACAGCAACTAGAAACCAGTATGGAGGTTCCTCAAAAACCTAACAGAACTACCTTATGAACCAGCAATTGCACTACTGGGCATTTAGCTGAAGAATACAAGAACACTAATTCAAAGAGATACATGCACCCCTATGTTTATAGCGGCATTATTTACAATGGAAGCAGCCCAAGTGTCCATTGATAAATGAATGGATAAAGATGATGTGATACACACACACCCACACACACTCACTCAATGGAATATTACTCAGTCATAAAAAAGAATGAAATCTTGCCATTTGCAATGACATGCATGGAACTAGAGAGTATTATGCTAAGTGAAATAAGTCAGAGAAAGAAAAATACCATATGATTTCACTTGCATGTGCAATTTAAGAAACAAACAAGAAAAGGGAAAATAAAATGAGAGAGACAAATCAAGAAACAGACTCTTAATTATAGAGAACTGATGGTTACGGGGGGTGTGTAGGGGGATGGATTAAATAGGTGATGGGGTTTAAGGAGTGCACTTGTAGTGATGAGCACAGGGTTATGTATGTAAGTTATGAATCACTATATTGTACACCTGAAACTAATACTATTTGTTAACTAATTAGAATTAAAAAAAGAACAAACATTAGAAATGTGGTATTTTATTTAATCATCATCTCTTCCATTATGAAAAGGAAGGAATGAAAGGTTTCACCGAAATGTTTCTAGTGGAATTGGTGGAATAGAAGAAAACGATAATTAGATTTTATGGAAATCATACTGTCACAATTTTATCATCTCAAAATATGAGTAATGCTATACTACATGAATTTTATATAGAAAAAGTCTCACTTGGGGAGAAAGGGAACAAAAAAATAGGAGATACCCTCTCACATGATTTATGGAAATTCTAACATAGTAAGTTGCACCGAAATTATAAATTCCTATGGAAAACTCAACTTTATTGCCAAAGCTACTAAAGAGATGATTGATGTCCTGCCTTCAAGCTACATCACACATACCTGGAAGGGCTATGGTAGATTATTATCATTTCTGAATGTACTTTTTTTTTTTAAAGATTTTATTTATTTATTTGAGAGAGAGAGAATGAGAGAGAGAGAACACATGAGAGGGGAGAGGGTCAGAGGGCGAAGCAGACTCCCTGCCGAGCAGGGAGCCCGATGCGGGACTCGATCCAGGGACTCCAGGATCATGACCTGAGCCGAAGGCAGTCGCTTAACCAACTGAGCCACCCAGGCACCCTCTGAATGTACTTTAACAATAATTACCACACCATATACTAAGTATTCATTAGTTCTGACACTGTTTTAAGCGTTCTATATACACTAATTATTTGAACAAAGCTATGAATTAAGTATTATCTTTAAAAATAAGGAAATTGAAGCACAGAGAAGTTATTATTTGCCCAAGGTGATACAGATGATAAGTGGCAGACCCATGACAGTCCAGCTGATAACTACCCTAAAACACTGATTATATACATACTATGTACCAGAAGACAACACAAAGAAAACTCAATGTGGCTATAACATACATATTCTTCATTTCAAGGATTATCTATTTGTAAACAAATGTAATTATGATTTTTAATAACTCATAAATCCGTAAGTCAAAAAGTAGCTCTTATATAAAAGTAAACTAGCATAAAACATCCAACATGTAAACCATGTAAAACTACATCAAATTTAAGGATTACTGTTACTACACTGTCAAGTTTCAGTAATCTTTATGAGAGTCAGTGAAATGAAGAAAATATAAAATATACATTATCTGTCCCAGCACACAGATCACTGGTAGGAAATAACTACAGATTGATACGGTCTACTAAATAAAACTGCTAAATAATGCAACTTATTCCCATTAATAATTCCTAATTAAGCAATCCTACTTTATTAATCAGTGTAACTCCAAAGTTGGTAAAATTACGATAAAATTGGTACACTCAGATTCTGACAGTATAGACTTGCTCAATCAACTCTTTGGAGAGGCAAAAATCTGGCAATATAGAAACATTTATATCCTTTGACCTAGTAATGTCATTTGAGATTAGTATCCTACAGAAATAATTCAAAATAAATAAAAAGATACACGCATAGAGATGCTCAATTCAATGTTAAAATGGAAACTGAAAACAATCATTTTCCTGTTGGGCATTTAAAATTGAGGAAATTTTAATGGTCAATTGGTAAACTATCATGTAACCATTATAGATCACCAAGGTTAGACAATATGGGGAAATGCTAAAGCTGTAAAAATAAAACATTAACTGTATCTAATGATAAAATTCTGTCAAAGCTATAATATATATGCAGAAATTAGAAGGTGACAAAAATAATGAAAAGTTATTTGTCAGTAGGGCAAACTTGTAGTTGATTTCTAGTAACACTATTTTAAGTGTTCAGTAAATAGAAACATAGCCCACACACAAGAATTAGAAAAAACAAAGCTATAAAATTGGAAGAACATAGCTATAAAGTTGGAACGACAAAAGTTTAGATTCAGGTAAGCAAACTAAAGAACATTTAAGGAATTTGTAAATTAAGGTAGTATTATAGATAAAGATACACACTACTAGCCAAAGAACCAAAATATACTTGGTATTTTGCCAACTGGCTTTTTGCCAATTTTAATCATTCCCACCCTGTTTTCCCTTCTTGTTGAGAATCTCTGCGGTAATAAGCTACTACTACAGTTAGGAGAGTTTCTATTCCTTGGGTATTAAGACAGAAAAAAACGAGAATCACTATCTTTGTTTTAAGGTAGAGAATGCAGACATGGGTGAATAAGCCTTGCCCCAAAAGCATTCTATTTACATCCCTTCTTGTTACAAAAAAATGTTTTTAATCACTCTACTACCACTGCCAAAATGCCAAGGGGGAAAAAAAAAGCATCACTTAAACATACTTAAAAGTGTACATGAATATACATTTCAAGAGTGTTAAAAATAAATGAAAATAGTATATATAAATACGTGTATCTATAATTATATAATGCAGGACACATTTATAGTAATATATGTAAAATAACTCCAATTATTGTTGGCCATAAAGGTCAACAAACTTCCTTAAATTTTTATGAAATTATATTTTACTCTAACTTTTTAATCTTGAGCTCAAGAAACAGAGCAAAAGAAATAAAATGTTTTGTGGGTTTTCCCCTGGACGTAAATAGTGAATACTATCATTAATACCTCTTAAGAATTACATTAAGAAAACATGCAGTATTTTAGGTAAGTCCCTTAGTCTCACGGAATAGGTGTGAGTTAAAGGATAAACACAGAAATACTAAGTTAAACTACTGACTACAACAATGCAGATTTGTTGCTTTCCTATAGTACATTTTAATTACAGTGAATAGTATAGCAAGTACTAAATGTATTGATTTTTATAAGGATCAGTTGACTATCCAATTATTATTATTCAATGGGTTTTTGAAATGGGTTTTTGAAAAGAGAGATTGTATTATCTGCTCAAGATGACACAGATAAGATCTACACATTTGATCTAACATGATCTAACAATTTATCAGCAGAGAACATCTAAATCATTAAAACCCAACTTTTTCAAAACACAAAAATTTAGGTAGGAAAAATGTAGACTATTTCTTCAGACTTAATGCTAGTTACTGTAGACATTTGATGTATAGCATACCATTTTTAAAAATGATATTGATAGCTTTCAAATCCTGAATACCAAGAAAAAGCATTGCTACAAATTATGTTAAAGAGCTGACATAATAACCTTAATATGTACTGTTATTTTAGTTTAAATATATGAAGCAAATACTCCAAGTAAATATAGGCATTTCTGGATTACATATTTAATAGATTATGGTAAAGTGCCCCAAAGATGAAATAAACATTCTAATAAGGTTATTTTAAAAAGAATTTCCAGGAAATGCAATCAGATCTACAGAAGGCATGTGTACCTTAAACACACACACAGTTCCTGAAAGCGCCTTCCTTACTGACAAATACAAACACCTATGTGCTAAATTACAACATAGTTCAAATAACTGAAAATTTAATGGCAGTAATCCTCTCAAAAAAGATAAAACAGGTCTTAGGAAAGCAGCATGCGAACAACCATAAATTTGTAAAATTCTTATAAATTACTTTACAAAGACTAGGATTTTTGTTATTCAATTATTGATGACCAAAGATTCAAGAACATCCTTAACTCTAATTCTTTATCTGCAGAAGGGCATCTCTATTTTTTTTTAACACACTTTACAAAGATGTTCCCGCAGTTTTGAAAAGTGTTTAAGTGGATTCCTAAAGTCAATGTAACAAATTTAATTACAAGATGTAATTGCTACTGTATTTGTCTTTCAGGTCACTTAACCCTGTAGGGCTGAATTTTAAACAAGCTTATCACCTTTATAGTTTTGGTACAATAGACCAAGGTTACATGGCTATTTAAGAATTACACCTAGAAAGGCTATTACTGACAGTGCCAGTGGTTTCTTCAAAGAGGACCAAAAGTGCACTCAGAGGAATAGTTTTTGTTTTGATTTCAAATATGTATATTAAACTTACGCATTGTTAGTCTCCATAATTTAAAATTCCTAAGAAATTATAACTTTCACATAATTTAGGTATTAGTCAATAGGGTGAAGGTCCATGAGGTGTCATCCCTTTCTTTCCATCATATTCACAGGAGTTTTGCTCTTCGCCTCAACCAGTTTTAAACTCTCCCTTAAGCAAAGGCAATTTTATACTACCTAAGGACACAAAATAGTCCCTAGCTCCTCCGCCTTCTCCTTCCTCTAGCGAGCTAACACAGAAAATACACACATACACACACACAATCTCTCAGCCCTGTTCCCTAGGGCATCAATAAAAAGCACAGGTTATTTCCCTACAGAGGCCCTGCAGTCCATGCAGGGAGGTAAAAAATGGGGGAAAATACCGGAATCAATCTGCACCCACACCTCAGCCCCGCCCCACCGGGAAAAAGTGGGGGGTGGCGGGAGTGTGAGGGGGCAGAAAGGACAGAAAAGGCCGAGACTTTCAGCTCACAGGTTCTCCATACCATTTGTTCCATCATGTTCCACCACAGGCAGAGACCCTGACCCTATTTTCTGCTGCGCCTCCCGATCCTCATCCCGGCCACCACCACCTATACACAGTCCCCAACCACTGAGTCCTGGGTGGGGAGACCAGAGCCGGCCCTCTTCCTGCTAATCCAAGGGCTGAAGGGGGTCTCCCTGCGCCCTCGCGGATGCGACGTGGAGCCCGGAGACCTCTGAACTAACCAGAGAAAGGGGAAGATAAATCGGGGGGAGGGGTCTAAGAGGAGCCGTTATTCCTTTTTCCTCTTCGTTAGGAAAGCGCGCGAGCGGGGAGGGGCCGGAACAACGAATGCCAGTTACCTAACGGTCCCGCCCGGCCGGTCGGGCTCCCGAAGCAGACGCCGCGCGAGCCGCTGAGGTGGCAGTACAGCCTCAGTCGCCCCGAGGGCTAGGCACTGAGGCAGGAGCGCCCGAGGTGATGGGAAGCGGGGGGTGGGGACTACGGTGAGCGACGTCGCCATGTTAGTGCCTTCTTTCTCCATATCCCTACAGTCTCCATCCCTACGGCCTTCTCCCCATCACGACTCACCTTTCCAGGACACTAGTTCATGCTTCTCTCGGTCGCCAGGGAGGCCCGAGCTCACCCGTGTTTACAAACTACCCCGGGAGGAAAGGGCTGAACCGCACTTTAAAGGCCACGGGCTCCCACAGGCTTCCGTCCTCTCTCGCGAGATCGGACTGACACCCCCCCCCCCCTTCTCCCCGCCCCACTCCCGGCATCCCCCCTTTCTTCTCGCGCCCCTCCCCTCCACACACACGCCCCTTCTTGCCTCCTCTCCGTCGGAGCGCCTCCGGGTCAGGTGATTCCGTCAGCCTTAAGGGGAGGGGGCGGTACCTCAGGAGGGCGGGGAAGGAGGGGGCGGGAACCAAAGAACACTCACTAGCTGACGATTGGACAAAGAGCCCGGAGGGCGGGAAGCAGTTCTGGAAGGAGGCGGGACCGCAGAGCCAGAAGAGAAGAGTCTCCGTAAGCCCTGCTGAAGCCTGCGATTGGCAGGGGCTGGAGACTGGCGTGGGTGTGGGACGCTGTAACAGCTGGATGTTGGGGTCGCGGGAAGGGTTTGACGGTGTGCGGAGAAGTAAGGTGAACTCTGGAAAAGGCTGCGAGTGGCGGGAGAGAAAGCGCGATGAGTCCTCCGAGCTCTGCCACAGGAGCCCGGTATTTTTGTTGCTGTCGCTTCCTGGCCCTGGGTAGGAAGGAGGGCAAAACGTTAGACAGGCGCGCGCCTAAACCCATTTTACTGCCACTCTGAAGCCTGAGACGGGGACTTTTCGTTAAGCTGAGGTTGAGAAGAGGTGGAGTTTGCAGCAAAGTACCCCCAAGGCTTCTACGCGCCTAAGGCGGGAAAGCAAGATAAGTCGGTTTTGAAAAGAAAAGGAAAAGCCTTTACTTTGGATGGTATTTGTTTGAATTTTCCTTAGCTATAACTGAAGCTGATTCTTCCGGCTCCTGAACGCCTGGTACAGTGTAGGATATTAGCATATAATTATGTTCTAAGTAACTTACCAAAAGAAATACAGTGCCCTCCACTATATAACCGTAAGTTAAAACAGTGCAAGGAGTTGTTTATAGGAGAAAATCTTCCATAATAAGGTGTATTCTATTTTATCAGTTTTCTTTTACTTAGTAGTTACAGATTTTAAACATATCAACTTTAATAGAGATAATTTCAAATTTTTAAAATATCAGCAACTCCTTATTAACATTTACAAAGGACCAAAGGACACCAAATTAGAATATGGAATAGAAATGGATCTCTTCCCATAATACTATTCTACTGCTCACTGGGTTACTACAATGACAAAGAAATGTCTGTCAAGCTTTGAAAGTAGCTGTTTAAAAAAGGATGGCGAAGGAAGACCATTTGATTAATTTAACATGAGGGACAAAAGAGACCATATATAATGTTCTGCAATTGAACAGATATACTCCTGAAAACACAGAAGAATAGTGCTGAAAATATTTTTTTAATGCTGTTCTATGATTCTTTATATAACAAATATTTCAACCTTAAGTGTGGGGATATTGATTGTTCAATAAATATGCACAATGAAAAGTATGATCAGGGGCTCCTGCGAAAATTTGTTTTAACTACTTTTTAAAAAGCCATTTTTTTCAGTGCCTTGTTTTTTCATTTATTATGTGACTATAAATTATGAATAAAGTTTATGTGTTAATATAAAATGCACTCTCAAACGTCCAAATCAAAGTGAAACTGAAATTATTGGAAGATTGTGAGGTATTGTATTTGAAAGTTAGTAAGTGTGCAGTTCAATAATGGTATCTGGCATAAAAGTGAAATTCTGATGGCACTGAACATTTTACCAGATTTCTGGCCTGTGTACATATATGTGAGCCACCTCACTCTTTTAAAACTAATTTCATTATTCAAAAAACCAGAAAGAAGCCAGAATATTAACACTGTTTACTTCTCAAGTTAAAATGAAAGTACTATCCCTATCTAATATCAGTGACACTGTAGTAGTGTTTGTGTCATGTAGGACTAATTATATCAGTTAAACTTCAGCAGCTCAGATTACTGATTCTGAATATGATGATGGACAAGATGTGCAAATGGCAAATCACAAGTTGTTAGGTCAAGTATATATTCACTAAAACTGCTTCTCTCCAACTCTGAAAATGTCTAATGTGAGGAAAAGAACTATAAATGTTATGGCATTGCAAAAGAAATTTGCATCAATTAGATTTTCTTAAAACAATTATTTTCCATTCACTTATATCAAAAATTCAAAATTCTTTTCTCCACTTTTGATTCATTTTCAGTTGGCAGTAGATTTGGTTTTAAATTTCTCCTCCTCATCCCTACTTCTCCAGTCTGTTGTCAAGTAGTTAAATATCTACATAATGCACATGTAGAGGAACATGTTATTTTATTTATTTATTTACAATATTTTGTTTATTTATTTGATAGAGACACAGCGAGAGAGGGAACACAAGCAGGGGGAGTGGGAGAGGGAGAAGCAGGCTTCCCCCCCGAGCAGGGAGCCCGATGCAGGGCTCGAACCCAGGACCCTGGGATCATGACCTGAGCTGAAGGCAGACACTCAATGACTGAGCCACCCAGGCGCCCCAGAGGAACATGTTATTTTAAAGAACATCTTTCAGGAGCCCTCACAGAAGAAAGAAGAATTATTTAGTAATATAAATAGTACTATGCTCTGTTGTGAGAATGCAGTTTTAGCTACTTTTCTTTTTTAAAAAGTAAACAAAGTGAGAAAAAAATAAAGGACATCACAGGGAAAAAACAGGTGGAAAGGCTGCAAATCTGTTCCATACCATGTTGGCAACCTGGTAGTTAGAAAATGTCTTGCTTTATATATTTGTAATTCCACAACAGTTCCTTTACTATAATTTTTCTACAAATGGAGAAAAAATTCAGCTTAGACAAAATGAATGTAGTTATTATTTTCAGTTCTGATCTCGTGAACTTGTCTCACTCTCCATATCTTAATAAAACACTTTGCTTTTCAATTTTTTTCTCTTTGTCATGCCTCAATATCCCCTAACAGCCCTAAAATTCTCTACAGTCTTCTCTTTTGCAAATGCAGGAAATTTGTTCTGGACCCCTACTTTGCCTGTCTTATCATTCCATATGTACATCTACCCAACTTACTCCTAAGAAAATTAGTGAGGATCTGGTAAACCTCCTCTAAGAACCCAGCATGACTTCTGAATAAAATTGGTATCCCTTAGATACAAGAGGCTATTTGAAGAACACTATTTCTATCACAGAAATGCCCATTATTACATACCGCAAGAAACAATGGAGGCCTCTAATTGCTCTCAAAACCTTCCAAGTGCCACAGAGTGTGTATTTCCACCTTGTTGAGAAGAGTTATTATGTGGTTCTTAATCCATTAATCTGCTATGGTTCTTAAGAATTCAACTAAAACCCTACTCAAGTATATATATTTATATAAGGTATTTAAATATACTAAAATATAAATATGTATATATGACAAATAGAGTGAAAAGGAAGATTTAATTTGTAAGTTTCTGTTATAGCTAAATAAAACACAGCATATTCCAGGGCATCCCTTATGTCTGCCTTGGACTCAGAGAAAGCCTCTGCATTTTCACGGGTATCTTCAAGATGCAGCCCAGTACAGAGTGATGAGATGAGGACAGCATGGCCCTAGACATTTTAGTTGATTTTTTGGTAGCTTCTACCTCATGGTAGATCTTCTTTCCTTCCCCCTGCAACCCAGGGTTTCCCTGCACATCCCTGAAATGGCCTACATAATAGTTAACCTTTCAGCATCTGTTTTCACTATGGGAATTTCCATTCAGAACATTTCAAGTATAAGGAGGGTCCTTGTCCACTTCCCACCCCCAGTCTTTGGGTCTCAAAAGAGTTTGTAATTAATTGAGTGTGGCATTGTGGGGAAAAAAATAGAGGGCTGTATTTATCCTCAAATCATACTTTAGCTTATGCCAGTCTCAGCGAGACCAGTCCAAAGTGAGAGAATGGAATTTAAAGGCCTACTTTCTATCCTTAGTATCAATGCCTCCTCCTACCTCTCTCTCATCCCACTAACTTGAAAGAGGGTTTATCGTCATTATACTTAGCTTTCCACACACTATAAAGTTACCAATACAGGTAGATAGAACCACTCCTAGGGTAAAGAATTTTGTCTGGCATTCCAGTGTCTACCCTTGATGACTCCCGATAACTAGTCTGTCAACCCAAGGACCACATAATAGCAAAGCCATGAATTCCTCATGCCAGAAACCAAAAAAGACCTGGTCATATGGACCCTCCCAGGCCATAGACTAATACCTTGCTCTTTCCAGTTACATTCTCACCTTGGAGACAGCCTCTTATGTTAACTGTAAACCTAATGCTCTGTCTCTATAGTTTACTATTCATAAAGTATCAATATTTATTGAGCATGAACATGCCAGGCACTGTTTCTGGCCCTGCAGCTACAACTATAAACAAGACACAGTCCCTTAAGGAGACTTTCATGGGAGAGGAGGCGAGTCACAACCCATTTATCAGCAATATAATTTAAACAGTAGTAAGTGCTGTAGAGAAAATAAAGCAGAAATGTGATAACATACAGTAGTATAAGCTTACTCCTTTTGTACAACTTTAGGGGTCTTGAGAGCTAAAGATGTTTTAGATATCTCTGGAGAGGTAGATAAATTCTTTGAGTTGTCCTTTAGACAGAAATCTTGAGGGAATAATACTGAGCTGTCCAGCATCGAGAGACTCAGCCAAACTATGTAACTATTTGAGAAAGCAAACCCTGGGACTCTCCTGTAAGAGGAACAGATCCTGGAATCTCCATGGCTGGGAAATGCTAACTAAATGCTTTTTGTTGAAAAGTAGCCACTGAAAACAACCATGGTCCTCTTAGGAGTCTCTGCCAAGATCAGTTGTAGGATGCTAGCTCATGCTAATAGGTAGAACAATCAAAAGCCCTTGGATTTATGAGTCCCTATTATCTTATCTTAGGTCAATTCTTCTCTTCAGTATTTAAGCTCCCTTGAAAAAGAAGCTCTAAGTTACTGAACATCTAAGAGGAGATAGATTACTTGCATCATTCAGGAGAAGGAAGTGCAGATTCTTACTAGGAATGTGGGCCAATTTTTAGAGATTATAAACAGACTGATAGCTGAAAGGATGTGACCTAGGGACATAGGGTTACCTTCAATTTACATAACTGTTTCTATAAAGTTGTAAGTGAAATGTCATATTGGAGCCTGTTTTCTCACTGACAGATTATACCAGTGGTTCTATTTTTGATTTGGGACCCTGCACTCCATAACAACATGTTAACATAAATAACATTAAAAAAAAAAAAATAACTGGGGCGCCTGGGTGGCTCAGTTGGTTAAGCGACTGCCTTCGGCTCGGGTCATGATCCCAGGGTCCTGGGATCGAGTCCTGCATCGGGCTCCCTGCTCTGCGGGGAGCCTGCTTCTCCCTCTCCCACTCCCCCTGCTTGTGTTCCCTCTCTCGCTGTGTCTCTCTCTGTCAAATAAATAAATAAAATCTTTAAAAAAATAAAAAAAATAACTGTATTTTCCAAAACAAAAATAGAATGGCATCATATTCACTTTTGTAAATAACTACATCACACTTAATAGTAGCTGCATTTTTGTATCTATTTCTGTATTTGATCTGTTGTATTATGTTGTTTTGGTTGAAGTTCTGATGACAATCTAGCCTCACACAGCTGTGTTAGTGGAAAAGGGAAGATCGTGTGAACCCCCCGAAAGGTTCTAAGGGCCCTCTGAAGTTTTCAGACCACACTTTGAGAATCACTGGATTAGCAGTACATTCCAAAAGGAAGGGGGGAAAAAACTGCCCAATTAATGAGTTGATAGCTTTTTGAAAGATAAGGAGTCTAAGTCAAGGCATGTGGGGAATTGTAGTATTTTAGTACAGTGTTTTAAAAGCTTAATGTATATACAAATCACCTGGGATCCTTCTTAAAATTCAAATTCTGATTCAGAAGATCTGGTGTGAAGCTCTAGAACCTGACTCTCTGACAATGTCCCAAGTGATGCTGACACTGCAGATCCCTGGACTTCACTTTGAGTAGCAATGCTGTAGTATATTGTAATAAACACATCACCAGAAAGCCTATAAAAGAATGCACAGGTGAGCTTGTATGTATGTGTTGTAGGAGAAGAGGGTAGGATAAGGGTGGGTGGAGGGAAAAGAAGAGTATAAATAAACTCAGGCTATCTACCTTTGAAAAATCTGTAAAAATGATGATACCACTTGTAAGTCCTATACCATCACAAGTTTTGACTACTACTTACTAACTATATGTATATCAAAGCAAGCTAAGGCATAATGTTGCTATTGGCAGAGACAGAGTCCAACTGCCATGTTTGTTGAGGCAGAGGAGGATGGTATTAGATCTGAAAAAAAATAATTTTTGGTCCTAATAATGTAAAGAATTTGGCAAGGATTGATGGACTATGTATTTAGGTCTTATGTCCATAATATTTTCAATAGAGTAATACCATGAAATTACCAAATTAATATATGCTCAGCATGTAGAGACTTCAACAACTCATAATTTCAGGTGTAGAAATCACATATTTAGAAGGCTATGCAGAGGATAGTACTGATATTTTCTTCTTCCAAACACTTAACACCCAAACCAAACCACATTGACTAAAATTACCAAATAGAATTTAAAACTTACAGCAGAAGCATGAGTATATATTTTTTTGGTTCTCAAATGATATTTCCCATTTATCTATAATCCTTCTTTAAACTTAACTTTAGTGACATTCATTTCTACCTAACTTTAGCTGCTCAGCAAATTTTTATCATTCCTTGGACCTACCTTACCTCTAAGAGCTTTTACTCCGAAGTTCTTTACATTTCTTGTCTATTTATTGGCTCTTACTGAAATGGATCTTCAACCGTATTGTGCTCCCTGGACCCTTCACCATCCTATTTTATTTTCATAAAATACACATAACAAAATTTACCATCTTAACCATTTTAAGTATATATTTCAGTGATATTAAATACATTCATAATGAGGGGCGCCTGGCTGGCTTAGTTGGAAGAGCATGCGATTCTTGATCACAGGGTTGTGAATTTGAGCCCTACATTGGGTATAGAGATTAATTAAAAATAAACTTAAAAAAAAATACATTCATAGTGTTATACAACCATCATTACCATCCATGTCTATAACTCTTTTCATTTTGTAAAACTGAAATTCCATGCCGGTTAAACTAGACCCCTCCCCCATTGTTCCCACTCCAGCCCCTAGCAACCACAATTCTACTTTTTGTCTCTATGATTTGACTACTCTAACTACCTAAGTGAATCATACAGTAGTTTGTCTTTTTGTGACAGGTATGTTTCATTTAGAATAATGTCCTCAGGGTTCATCCACATTGTGGCATCTATCAGAATTTCTTTCCTTTTAAAGGCTAAACAATATTCTATTGCATGTATATACCACATTTTGCTCCATCCATTGATGGACACTTGGGTTGCTTCCATAGTTTAGTTATAATAGTGAATAATGCTGCTATGAACATGAGTGTACCAATATCTCTTCAAAACCTTGCTTTTAGGGGAACCCTCCTACACAGTTGGTGGGAATGCAAGCTGGTGCAGCCACTCTGGAAAACAGTATGGAGGTTCCTCAAAAAGTTGAAAATAGAGTTACCCTATTACCCAGCAATTGCACTACCAGGTATTTACCCCAAAGATACAAATCTAGTGATCCGAAGGGGCATGGGCACTCCAATGGTTACAACAGCAATGTCCACAATAGCCAAACTATGGAAAGAGCTAAGATGACCATCAACAGATGAATGGATAAAGAAGATGTGGTATATATACATACACACACAATGGAATATTATGCAGCTATCAAAAAAAAATGAAATCTTGCCATTTGCAACAACGTGGATGGAACTAGAGGGTATTATGATAAGTGAAATAAGTCAATCAGAGAAAGACAAATATCATATGATCTCACTGATATGAGGAATTTGAGAAACAAGACAGGATCATAGGGGAAGGGAGGAAAAAATGAAACAAGATGAAAGCAGAGAGGGAAACAAACCGTAAGAGACTCTTAATCTCAGGAAACAAACTGAGGGTTGCTGGAGTGGTGGGGGGTGGGAGGGATAGGGTGGCTGGGTGATGGACATTGGGAAGGGTATGTGCTATGGTGAGGACTGTGAATTGGGTAAGACTGATGAATCGGGGCACCTGGGTGGCTCAGATGGTTGAGCCTCTGCCTTCGGCTTGGGTCATGATCCCGGGGTCCTGGGATCGAGCCCCGCATCGGGCTCCCTGCTCCGCGGGAAGCCTGCTTCTCCCCCTCCTTCCTTTTTTTTTTTTTTTTTTAA
>NC_138371.1:52370849-52395195 GCF_054177405.1 Leptonychotes weddellii | reverse complement strand
GAGAGAGGGAACACGAGCAGGGGGAGTGGGAGAGGGAGAAGCAGGCCTCCCGCGGAGCAGGGAGCCCGATGCGGGGCTGGATCCCAGGACCCTGGGATCATGACTTGAGCCGAAGGCAGATGCTTAACCGACTGAGCCACCAAGGCGCCCCATCCCCCTCCTTCCTGCTCAAGCTCTCTCTCACTATCTCTGTCTCTCTTAAATAAATAAATAAATAAATAAATAAATAAATAAAAAGACTGATGAATCACAGACCTGTACCCCTGAAACGAGTAATACAATGTATGTTAAAAAAAAAAGAGAACATAGTAGGAAGAGAAAAATGAAGGGGAGGAAATTGGAGGGGGAGACAACCATGAGAGACTATGGACTCTGAGCAACAAACTGAGGGTTTTAGAGGGGAGATGGGTCGGGGAATGGATTAGTCCGGCAATGGGTATTAAGGAGGGCACGTATTGCACGGAGCACTGCGTGTTATATGCAGACAATGCATCATGGATCACTACATCAAAAACTAATGATGTAATGTATGGTGGCTAACAGAATCAAATAAAATTAAAAAACGACAAAAAACAAAACCTTGCTTTCAGTTCTTTGGGGTATATACCCATAAGTGGAATTGTTGGATCATATGGCAATTCTATTTTTAACTTTTTGAGGAACCACCATACTGTTTTCCACAGCTGCTGTACCATTTTTACATTCCTACAAGCAGTGCACAAGGGTTCCAATTCCCCCATATCCTTGCCAACACTTTTTTGTTGTTTTGTTTTTCATAGTTGTCATACTCCAGGGTGTGAGGTGGTATCTCACTGTAGCTTTGATTTGCATTTCCCTAATGATTAGCAATGGTGAGCATCTTTTCATGTATTAGCCATTTGACTATCTTCAGAGAAATGTCTATTTAAGTCCTTTGACCATTTCTAAATTGTATTTTTGTTGTTGAGTTTTAGGACTTCTCTCCATATTGTGGTATTAATCCCTTATCAGATACAGGATTTGCAAATATTCTCTCCCATTTTGTGGGTTGGTTTTTACTCTGTTGACAGTGTCTTTTATCGCACAAAATTTTAAAACTTTCACGATACTCAGTTTATCTAGTTTTTTTCTTTTGTTGCCTGTGTCTTTGGTGTCGTATCTAAGAAATCATTGCCAAATCCAGTGTCCTGAAGCTTTTGCCCTGTTTTCTTCTAAGAGCTTTGTAATTTTAGTCTTTTTAAGTCTTTGATCAATTTTGAGTTAATTTTTGTGTACGTTGTTAGGTAAGGGTCCAATTTCATTCTTTTGCATGTTAATATCCAGTTTTCCAGGCACCATTTGTTGAAAAGCCTCTCATTTTCCCCTTGAATGGTCTTGACACTCCTGTCAAAAATTATTGGACTGTATATGCAAGGATTTATTTCTGGGCTCTCTATTCTATTCCATTGGTCTTTTGTCTTTATGCCACTGTTTTAACTACTGCAGCTTTGTAGTAAGTTTTGAAATAAGGATGTTCATGCATACATCATTTTTTAAACTTTCTCCACCTATTTAGTTCTTTAATCACCTTTAATATGGTTGTTTTAGTCTTCCCCTAGGAGATCTATCATCAGGTCTTTTTCTGCAAGATTTATTTTCCCTTTGAATGGGCCATAATTTCCTGTTTTTTGAATGCCTTTTGATTTTTTGTTGTTGTTGCAAACTGGACATCTGAATAATGTGGTATCTCTGGCAATCAGATTATCCTCTTTCCCTAGGGTTCATTGTTCTGTTATTTTATTATTATTTTTGATTGTTGTATACTGTCTCTGTGCGAAGGATTAGCTTGATGTGTAAACTTAATGTTTTGTCAGGTCTTCTCTGAGCCTGTGCCTTTTCTTGGGCATGAGTGGTTACTTTCTAATTTTCCCTGTAAATGCAGGTGTTTTTGAATGTCCTAGTCTTTAGCATCTGGCTCCCAAAAGGGGAAAAAGAGAAAAAACAAGGGGGGAAATGGATACCGTCCCCTGGAAGTCACTTCAGCTGGAGGGAAGGAGCTTGCAACGAGGGGAGGGGGAGCAACAATGGCCACCCTCCTCTTTATCTGTACCTCTGTAACCAGAAGTAACAATCAATGATCAAAGAAAGCATTGATAACCAATATTTGGAGGACAGGGTTCTTTTTGCTTACCCTGGTTCCTGCAAGCTGTCTGGAAGCTGCTCCAAGATGTGCATAGCAGCCTGCCCTGCGGTTGGGGCTGAGGGCTGGTAGCTGCTACTCTATGAAGACCTGAAATTGAAATTAACCCTACTTTACAGTTCAAGCCTTCCTCTGGAAGTTGCAAGCCTTTACTAGACAAGAGTTCCAATATAGTCAAATTAGACAGATTTGGACAGTGCAATTGTTGTCTAGGTGGGAAGAGATTCCTGGTGCTTCCCACTCCATCTTTCCAGAATACCCTTGACCTCCCTCTTTTATTCCAACTTATCACTCCTATTGTGGCTTTACTCATTCCTTACCAGGTTTGAAGCTCAGAGGTTAGCCTGTTAAACAATGTCCTTGCTTGCTGTCTGCTTAGAGCTCCTTTGACCTGTCATTTCTTCTCGTCAGTAACCAGCCTTGATAACCCTCACTGCTCTGTTATCAGTTGTGTTAACAAACTTCCCAACATTGCTGGGGAGTCATAAAACTAGGTTGAGACTTACAAGTTCATGTCACCACCCGTAGCTGGGCTCTTCTGCACTTCTGCTGCTCTTTACCTGGAGCTGGGTTCTGCACTTCTTTTGTTCACATCTACTCCATACCACACACTGTTACCTTTCCTCTTTTCAAGCCCACAAGGCTGAGATTATGCTTCAATTTTGTGCTTTAAATTGTTAACAAAACTTCTCCCAAATCAGCTTTTCCTTTGTCATCCCTGACATAAACATACAAAAAAAAAAAAAAAAAAAATCAAAGCATGGTCTTTGGAATCAAGGAAGGTCTGAATCTGGATCCCATCTTTGCCACTTAATGGTCATCTGATTTTGGGAATTAACCCTTCTTAAGCCTATTTTTCTATCCATTTTTTCTCCCCAATTATGCAGGGTTGTCATGAGGACTAAATTACATAAAGTACATAAAATTCCTAGGAAAGGTAGCGGCACTTGTGTGATGCACATCCCCTGTCCTTCCCCAACTGGTTCCCAAGATCTAGACATCAAATCCTAGATATTTTTGCATTTTTTAAAACATACTCTAGTATTAGAAACAAACTGTTGTTGAACCAACTAGCATCCCGAGATGCTAGTGATAAGCAATGCTTTAGCAATTTTTGGCTTTAAAAATATAGCCAATTAAGTTTACTTTTCGGTATTTGGTTTTTATTACTTTTAAATTTTTAAGATTTTTATTTATTTGACAAAGAGAGCCAGAGAGTGCAAGTGGGGGGGATGGCAGAGGGAGAAGAAGCAGGCTCCCCGATGAGCAGGGAGCCTGCCGCAGGGTTCAATCCCAGGACCCTGTAATCATGACCTGAGCAGAAGGCAGACACTCAACCAACAGAACCACCCAGGCACCCCACCTTTTAAAATTTTTTTATTTGATATTTGGTTTCTAATGAGAGCCTTGTTCACGCAAGAAAGTAGCTGCTAATGAGATTTTCTTCTTAGAAACTCTTCGTTATAGACACTTAATTGCTTAACATGAGACTTACTGAAAAGCAAAAACCACCCCCAACCCTAGTCTAACAAGGCTTCAGCTTCAAAAAGCTGACACTACTTATTTGTAGATCCAGCTGTGTAAGACCAGCCAAGTTAGTCTCGGAAGGTAATTCTGCTCCCAGGTATCATAATTCCTGTTACTATCTTAGTTTAACTAATTGTATCTCATAGAAGCTGAAAACACGTATTTCTTCTTTATATGAGTAACCAAAAGCCCTATGAATTACAATGTGCAGAATATTATATAAAAGAATTCTCATAAAAATTGACTCATTTTCATCACAGTGCAACTGCTTAGTTTCCTGACTTGTATAGCATCTGCCTGAATGCATAGTCTTCTTTGTGATGATCTAAATTTAGGTTAAGTACAAATCACGGCAAAAATTAAAGTTTTCATCTTTAATGAAATGACCTTGGAAATAACGTACATTTCCATGACACCAATACTACAGTTTTCGGAGTCACAGGAAGATACACAGAATTACATCCGTAATTAACATGAATGCCAACATTTCAAGCAGTAATTTCTGTTACATGGCAAACAAAATCAAGAAAGCAACCATCAAACAAAAGAGACCCATAGCTTCAGACAAGGCAAATCCCAGGATAGCATATGAGAACAGCTGCTGCTTCAGCGAAGGGTTTCTAAAAGAGACACAACACATATAATTGTTACTCTGAAATATTTTCTGAATTCCAATACGTTTGGTAAACGTTAAAGAATCAGATTACTAGTATGCCATCTCTGTAAACTGGCAAGTCCTGGAAAAGTATTTGCCTAGATCTCTTTTGCTTCTGCCTTTGTTCAATATTCCTTTCTTTTCAATCCTAATCATATGGAGAAAAGGTAGGAAGTGATCTCTGTATGTCGATATAAATGGTTAGTCTTAATCCATTTTGAGGGGTTCAGACATACTTGCTATTCCCATGAAAGTACATTCTATACCTCTTAAGATCTGATAGTTTAGAAATAAGGTCTTAAATAAAATGGAAATTGATACTTTTATTAAAGACTGTGCTGTTAACTAGTCCCAATATAGCTTAACAATCAAGAGTGCAGACTCTGAAGTCAGAATTAAAATTTCTGACACTAGCTACTTGGGCAATTAGTATAATTTCTGCAAGCTCATCCTTTGTAAGTAAACTAGGGTATATCTCTAAGGGGTATTATGAGGGTTAAGTGAGATCATGCATGCAAAGCCCTCAAAATACAATTCAAGACACAGAGCTGGCACTTAATACAAAGTAGCTCTTATTATTTCACTAGTTTTCTAGGTTTCCAACTATGTCAAGCATGCTCTTAAAGTAGCTTATTTGGTGATAGAAATTACCTGGCATAACCAATGATAAGGCTGCCAAAGACTGTTCCAATACCAGCACCAGAACCAGCCACTCCCACTGTTGCAGCACCTGCACCAATAAATTTGGCAGCAGTATCAATGTCTCTGCTGATTGCAGTGGTCTGAAACTCCCTTTGTATTAGCTGAGACACACCATTCTGGGCCCCATTAAATACCGTAGAGCCCTAGAAAAAAGGAAATAAAGGCAAAGGTTAAATCAGTAATCACAGTTAGCTATTTTAATTACTACACTGTCAAATGGTAAGTACTTCTCTATTTTGTGATTTCAAATAGGAGATTGTGTGGCACAGTGGAAAAATCAAGAGCTTAGAGTAATTCCAATGTTGTAGAATAGGGGTAACAATATACCTCACAAGGTTGTTGAAAATTATGAAACAGTGTATTTCAATATGCTTTTTAATAGGGTAGGCTTTTCAATAGCTGTAGCTAGTATGATCTTAAATATAGGCAACTCAAGACTATATACTTAATATACTGGCTTTATTTCTTAGCCAACTCAGCCAAGTTTCATTGGCTTATCCTCTGCACTATTTTTTGCATACAAGGGTGGAAAAAGACTGCCCTCAAACCATTCACTAGTGAGGTGTTTTGTTTTGTTTTTTACCCTCCCTTTAATTAAAACCGTAAGACTTACTTTGTGGGTTACTTAATTTCTATTATTACTGCTATTACCTCTCCAGTCCTAGCCTCTGGTCGAGATAACACTGATGCAGAAATTGGTCTGTAGGCAACTCTGGATCCAGCTCGGATCTATTAAAGAAAAAAACATTCCAAATATTAAGTTAAGAGTAGATAAGACTTCAATGACTCTTCTTGTACCATGAGTTCTAAAAAAGCCATAAGCAAAAATATCAGAAAGCTCATGACTTTTCTGTATTGTCTCTTATCTTGCTCTCTGGTTATTTTCAGTCCATGAAGGGAATTTTATTTTAAAGTTGCTAATTAAAGTTAAAAGTGTGCTACATAATCTATTTGTAATAATCTTTTTTTTTTTTTTTAAAGATTTTCTTTGTTTTGACAGAGAGATAGCAAAAGCAGGAACACAAGCAAGGAGAGTGGGAAAGGGAGAAGCAGGCTTCCCACCAAGCAGGGAGCCCAATGCAGGGCTAGATCCCAGGACTCTGGGATCATGACCTGAGCCGAAGGCAGACGCTTAAGGACTGAGCCACCCAGGCGCCCCTATTTGTAATAATCTGAATAAAACTTCTAAATGCTTAAAAAGAAAGCATTATTTTTATTTATTTTTTATGACTTTTTTTTTTAAGATTTTTAAATTTATTTATTCTATTCGACAGAGAGAGACAGCGAAGGAGGGAACACAAGCAGGGGGAGTGGGAGAGGGAGAAGCAGGCTTCCTGCCGAGCATAGAGCCCGATGCGGGGCTCGATCCCAGGACCCTGGGATCATGACCTGAGCTGAAGGCAGACGCTAACGACTGAGCCACCCAGGCGCCCCTGAAAGCATTATTCTTAAAATTTCAATTATTGTAGTGCCACGATTCAGATCAGAAAAAGAGCAATAAACATCCCACGTTCTTTGGCAAGTTTAAGTGGACCAACAAGTTTATCAAGTGTTGCTATAAACGTCGTTTAAATTAGCCCCTCATTTAATATGAGGCCCACAACTTCCGAAATATTCCTATATGTCCATTAATTATAAAATACAAAAGCAGTTTAAACAATTCTGTATCAGTGTAAGAATGATCGGTGAAATATCTCACCATAAGGACATACCGAAGTCCAGCGTCTCTGCCCTTGAGTGTCCACTACACTGAGATCACATAAAATCCCTTCAGAACCTAGACCTGATTCTCTAAGACAAATCCCCCACATCTACTTCACCTAAAGCTTCCAAAATGGTTATGGAAATAACAGCCAGAGGCAGGAAGAAAGACTTTCGTCTCCTCCACCACCTCTTCCTCCGCCCACACAGGGTGAGGCAAAGTCCCTCCCTCTGCAGCAGCGAGTTTGACCTACAGATGGGCAAGGGAGAACGCTGTTGCGGTGAACTAGGCCTCAGAGGCCCCCTACATGCTTAAGAGCACCTGAACCTTCGCGCCGACCCCAACCCCGCAGAGCACGCTAGGAGGTGGGGGAGGGGGCCGCTCCGGCACTAGGGGCAAGGAGGGTTTGCCCTACAGAGAGTGGGGCCTGACAGCTAGGCCTCGGCTGCTCTCCACCGCACTAGTGGAGGGGAGAAGCGGAGTGAGTTGCCCCAGGATTAGTAGGAAAGGAAGAAGAGAACACAGAGGGTGAGGGGTGCGCGGTCCCCACAGGTTGGTGTGCCCCGCCCAGAGGTGCCCCATTCAACAACGTGGACGCTCCAGGCCAAGCGGTCCGCCCTCGGCGCCCCGGCCCAGCCTGGGCTACGCACCAGAGCGGGGGTGCAGGCGAGCTTGGCGCAGGTGAACATCTTACAATCTTCGGGGCAGGGCGGTTGGAGGACCTGGGTGACGGCCGACGTGGGGTCCACTCCCGCTTCCCTTCTGCGGAGGTAAAGGGGCTTAAGGTCAAGTGCCCTCCCGGGCCTGTCCTTCCTACCCAGGTCCCGCGGGCTCCCGTGCACGCCGTCGGCTTGGGCCCTCGTCCAGCGAGGCTCCAGCTGAATGAATGGGTCCTGACCGGGCGCTGCTCCGCCCCGGCCAGACCCGGCTCTCGCGCCCTCCGCTTACCTTCTCCGGAGGTGACGGCGGCAGCTACGGCGGCAGAGGTCGAAGGAGTGGCGCTAGACGCGCAGGCGCGGTCCGCCTCTTATCCGCGCCGCGGCACCCGGATGGAGAAGGCGGGGAAACGGGGGCAGTAGGGAAGACACTCAAGGTCACTTTGTAACAACTTTATTGGCAACTAGCTGGGAAGGACAACGACAGCCACACAGAGGTGGGCTGGCGGGCGGTGGCTGGTAAAGGAGAGGCAAAAAGAGGAAATTGAAAAGTGGCCCTGGCAGAGAGAACTGAACAGGTTGTTTCTCTTTTGATCTAAGCTGGCCAGAGGATAGTGCGACTTTTTCTTTCAGTTGACACCTTGTGAGATTTGGCCTTTTAATCAGTTGTTACTTCTCTTTACTAGAGGGACCCCCTTCCTGGTCATTCTCCTGCTCTGTGAAATAGGACTCTGTGTGTGCGTGGGGAACGAGTTCATGCACTGCTTGACAGAAGAAATTAGGGTCCCCAGCAAAGCGAACACATTTCTTTGAAGGAATCTGGAAAAGTATTCCAAAAATATGGCTAATCCTTTGAGTGACAGAGGACCTGACGGAGAAGTACTGGGACAAAGGAATGAGCACATGAATAGGTCAAAGAGTTTTGTGACTTTGGGCACAAAGTTGCTTCTTGGTAAAGTGAGGGAGGTAATTTTTCTTCCAGCTGTATGCTTGGAAGAATTAAGGGATGTGATGTATTTAATGGGACTAAAGAAAGTCCGAGTATTTTCAACACCAACCCAACTTTAACACCTGCTTTTGTGCAAATGATTGGACAAATCATTTTCTTTGATGAATACAGAAATGTCTCAGAAAAAATGGCTCTTACTGAACTTATAGTAGATCCTCAAATTCTGTAAATTTTACTTAGTAGTTCTACTGGAAGTGATACAAGTCAACATAAAAGATTAATCATCTAGTATGCCCAGTTGAAGGGATAGCGGGGGACTGAAATCCCACCCACTTGGCCTAGAGCCTTGGCATGGGACAGTGTCCACCCAGAGGATCACCCTTTTTCTAATTAGAACAAAGGTGTGGTATCATCTAGTGGCAACCCTAGGGAGAAGCCCTCAGAATTGAAACATGAAGAATGAATAAGAATTTGTCACTGACCCAACTTCAAATGCAAATGATGCAAAATCATGTGAAAGCTAATCATTTTAGGCTCAATCTTTAGCTGATAAAACAGAGATAATTCATTTGAATTCACATGTGCAGTTTGAAGAGAGATTATTTTCTCAAGCACTCAATTCTTACCTGAAGGATGTAGTATCCTGTGATGTCTAAAGTAGAATCAACAATGCTCTGCATTCATCAGAGTTCTCTGGAGAACCAGACCAGTAGGAGATTAATTGATTAATTTTTGATTTATCTATTTATTTATTATGAAGAATTAGCACGTGTGGTTATGGAAGCTGAGAAGTCCCATGATCTGCATCTCCAAGCTGGAGACCGAGGAAAACCAGTGGTATAATTCAGTTAGAATCTGAAGGCCTGAGAACCAGGGAGGCCACTTGTAATTCCCAGTCTGAATGAGATGAGATGAGATGTCCCAGCTCAATAGTGAGATGGGGGGAAAGGGGCAAATTCTTTCTTCCTCTGCCTTTTGTTCTATTCAGACCCTAAATGGATTGGATGATGCCCACCCAGATTGGGGAGGACAGTCTACTTTATGAGCCCGCTGATTTAAAGGCTAATCTTATCCAGAAACACCTTCACAGACACACCCAGAGAGAACATTTAATTTAGGCACCCCATGGCCAGTCAAATTGACCCAAAATTAACCATCACATATCCCATTCTTCAATAATAGATCCTCATAAGGTACAAACTCTCCTAAATGGGTTTGTGTACAGAGATGGTTTAAGGGAGGTTCCTATCTCCTCAGCCATAAATCAGTAGCAGTAACTGTTGAAGAGGAAGAGGAGGCAGGAGAGAAGCTGGGATCCCTAAGAGGATCACTTCCAGGGTGCATATGGGCTAGGTGCCTATGACAGGGAGAGGTTAGGTCTAAGTCCAGGCTCTGACTGTCAATATGTCAGTAAGCAGGTGAACTGGCCTAGAAGAGGAGATGGTAGGTCCTTGATGAGTTCGATCAGTTGAAGTTTAATTATTTATGAAGAATATTAGTTGTTCAAAGAACAGATAGTGCTACCTGTGAGAACAGCTTGTGTGTGAGTGTGTGTGTGTGTGTGTGACAAAGTGGATCTTCAGTGATACCAACCCATGTTGATAGAGCGTGAATATTTGCACTGAGGAAGGTTGAAGAAAAATGGCACCTTCTGAGAGGAGTAAAGTGAGACCATAAAGATGCAGAGGGGACTTCTTTTGAAGTATTCAATTCTCTCTGTATTTTTTTCTTAAATAGTGGAGATGATCATCTTTTTTTTTTTAAGATTTTATTTATTCATTTATTTGAGAGAGAGAGAGAGAAAGAAAGAGTACATGTGTGCATGTGCCAGCAGGAGTGCGAGCTGGGGGAGGGGCAGAGGGAGGGACAAGCAGACTCCACACTGAGCTGGGAGCCCATTGGCGGGGGCGGAGGGGGGGGCTGGATCTCATGACCCTGAGATCACAACCTAAGCCAAAATCAAGAGTCGGGCGCTCAACTGACTGAGTCACCCAGACGCCCTAGAGATGATCATCTTAAGTGATGACATCATAGTTTGGTATTATGTGATAAGCCTGAGTGAAGATGGCATGGAGAAGAAAGGAATGGGGCGGTAAAGAGAAGTATAGAAAATCCTTTTCCCAATGTAAGTGCAATAATCCCTCCTATCCTGCATGCCCCTTTGCAATGTGACTTTGCCACTCATCAAGTAATGGAGTCTGTTTTCCTTCTCCTTAAATCTGGGCTAATCTTATGACTTGCTTTGACCCAGAGAAGTGATTAGGTATGACTTCTGGACTAGTAAGAAGTCTCATAGCTTTCATTTTCTCTTTGGAAGCCAACCATCACATCAAGAAACATGGGTTAGACTACTAGATAAGACTACTACATAAGAAACCTTCTGGACAGAAAAAAAGCCTCATAAAAGAGAACTGAGGTGCCCTGGACATGTGAGTGAGGCCATGTTGGGTTTTCTAGCTTTAATCAAGCCTTCCCAGCCAATACCACATGGAAAAGAAATGAGCCTTGCCTAAATTCCTGACCCACAGAATCAAGAGCAATGAAAAGGTTATTGTTTGAAGCTACGAAGTTTCAGGGTGGTTTGTTACACAGCAAGAGATAACTGAAACAGAAGATATTGTCTTCAAAATATTCACTCCTTTGAGATCCACGTGGAGGCAGCAGCATTTTTTTTTTTTTAAGGTAATCTCTACACCCAACTGGGGCTCGAACCCGGGACCCTGAGATCAAGAGCTGCATACTCCACCCACTGTGCCAGCCAGGTGCCCCTTTTTAAATTAATTTTTTTTTAAGTAATCAGGAGGCAGCAGCATCTTAATGTGGGCAATTTCAGTTCAGAATTCCAGGCATAACTCAGAGCAAATCAGATAGAAACACATGTCTTGTGCACTGACTCCCCTTTCCTTGAAATTCTGGGGTGGAGTAGGGTTGTTATTGTTAAAACTATTGTAAGATAGCTTTAACCTGGACACATGGAAAGATGTTTAAATTATCTGCTTTTGAAAGTTTCCACTTTAATAGCCTGTGAAGTTTTCACCAGCCGTCTCACATTAGTGTGATTTAAAAATATATATATATTATTTGTGGAAATGAAAATCAGAAAAGTAAGTTAAAAATATTCTGGGCTTTGTTATAAAACTATTTCGCTTTTCTTATTAAAATTTTGTTTCATATTATTGCCTTAATTTTCTATCAATTTATCTTTTTTAGGAAAATGAACCTCTAAACCTGTGCTAATGCTATAGAATCATTCAGTCAAGGTGAGCTCCAAATAAATACTGTGTCCCCTCTTTGAACATAGTGAGTATACAAGAAAATGTAAGAGTTTACATTGTAATTGGGGTATATGAAAAATTGAACTGGTATATAAAAAATTGGAGAAAAACACAAATTAGTAACTGTTTTAGGACTATGTTGTGTGGCGTGTGATAAGGGAAACACTTTCAGAAAAGAGATTGGCCTGCTTAGAAAGTGCCTCATTGAGACAGACTTGAGCTCGGATGAGAGAGATGGGCTGATTTGTTTAGAAAACATTTCTTGGGGGGTGCCTGGATGGCTCAGTTGGTTGAGCATCTACCTTCGGCTCAGGTCATGACCAGGGTCCTGGGATTGAGCCCCTCATCAAGGAGCCTGCTTCTCCCTCTCCCTCTGCACCATCCTCCCCCCACCACGTTCATGCTCTATCGTGCACTCTCTCTCAAATAAATAAATAAATAACATCTTTTAATTAAAAAAAAAAGAAAGAAAACATTTCTTGGTATCCTTTATATACAACCTAACACTGCCTGTCTAGGCTACTAATCACTTTCTAGTGCAGAAATTTTTGTCCTTAATCTTCATTTTTGACTCCTTTACAAATTATTTAGCTACTTTCATGCCATATAGTGGAATAGAGTATTTACTAAATGACTCCAAAAATTTAGTAAGGAATTAAAAGTAAATGTATCTTTTTATGGCCTCTCAGAGGTCCAGATGGTCCAGGCTAAAATTTATATTAAAGAATTACATGAAAACGATACACTAATATATTAAATATTATTCCATCCTTTTTTTTCTGGTAAGATATGCTAGTTATTGAGGAAAAAAACAATTTTATGTCACAGTTGATAATTAATATAGAAAGACTATGTTAGAAGAAAATGAGTAAGTATGTAGATATGGGATCAAGTCCCTCTTTTGCCTCTTGTCCATCAGGCACAGCATAGGGAATATAGTCAATAATATCTTAATAACATATGGTAACAGGGTGCCTGGTTGGCTCAGTTGGTTAAGCAACTGCCTTTGGCTCAGGTCATGATCCTGGAGTCCCGGGATAGAGTCTCGCATCGGGCTCCCTGCTCAATGGGGAGTCTGCTTCACCCTCTGACTGTCTCCCCTCTCATGATCTTTCTCACTCTCTCTCTCTAAAATAAATAAATAAAATCTTTAAAAAAAAATAACATATGGTAACATACATTTATTGTGGTGAGTCCTGAGGAATGTATAGACTTGTCGAATCACTATGTTGTACACCTGAAACTAATAAAACATTGTATGTCAACTGTACTTCAATAATAGATAAAAGAATATGTAAATTACCCATTTTTCACTTAATTTCACTTAATCTGTATATGGCTAGTTGCCTATACAACATATGTTCTCCTTTTCTTTCTTGGTTATAGAACCCTGTTCAGTTAAAAAATACTGAACTTCCCAGGTCTCCTTATAGTTAAGAATGGTCAGTGATATGTGAGTTAAAGTTACCTGGTATTGCCCCTAAGAATATATACAAAGGGTATAGCTTCAACTGGCTCATTTCTTTTTTTCTTTCTGCTTGGAATATGGATCCAATGTCTGGAGGAGAAGCAACAATCTTGTACCCGTGAGAACAGAAACCGAACATTAAGGATGGAGAAGTTGGAAATGAAAAGGAGATTGAGTTCTTAACTTTTTTTTTAAGTAACTAGAGCTGCTATTAATTGTCTATTTATGGACTTCATGTTATACAAGAAAAAAAAAACCTCTATTTGCTTAAGCCACTGAGGTCAGTATTCTGTTGTACGCAGCTGAACACAACACAGACTAATGGGTCTACATCTCTGATGCTTTTTGGTCTTTAGTCTGTGATTGCAGCAGAAATAGCCCTCCTCCCACAGACTTTACATTAATTAGGTCTGTCTTTTTTCCATATTCATGGTATATCTGGTATATCTGATAGGGACCAACTAGGAGACAAAACCATCCTAGTAATTTGACAAAGAAAATTTAATGTAAAGATTGTTAACCAATAAAAGGTATCTACTGAGAAGGAGAGAGTGGATTCTAAGGGGTGCAGAAGTAGCAACTGTCAGAATAGCTACTACCCTTGGCTAAGGAAGAGTGAACAGAGAGGAGGAACTTGGAAATTTAGAGAAGAGGGCATGGCTGTCACAGGAACTTATAGTCAACTTGTGGTGAAGGAACTTGCTGGAGGTACCCAGCCACAAGTGAACCAGGAAGACTGCTGAGGTGCACATAACCAGGCCTCTCTTGCAAACCAACCCATGGGCTCCACACCAAAAGAAAGAAAAGTCGGTTCCTCCAGCTCTGGCCTCAAAGAGTCTTTCCATAGCCCTCTCCTGGCAATGCCTAACATTTTGCCAGTTGTCAAAGCAGAAATGCCTGCAGGGTCCAGCTCTAGAATAATGAAGCAAGGTAAAGAAGGATGGATTTGTAGCTGAGAAGTCGTAAGTTAATAACTGGCACAGATGGTAAGATTCTCAAGGGCAAGGATAAGGTCTAATTCATATTTATGTCTTCTACAGCACCTAACAGAGTATTAAACATAGTAGTCACTCAATACATTTTTGCTCAATAATATATAAGGGGCTTAGTATATACAAAGAAATTTGCAATAATTTTTTTGTTCTTCTCTTTTGACTAAGATATTAGTCTCTTTGGACAAGTTAGAATGTCCTCTAGAATGCTTTTTCTTTCTAGTATTGCAAAATTCAAACTAAGAGAAACTGAGGAACATTTTTTGGTTTGTGACATGGGTTTGTTCAAACATTTTTATGTGTTTATGAAGGACTCTGGGTTTATACTCTCATGTGCTTAATGAATTCATTGAAAAACCAAAACATTAGCACCTTTTATTGATCCATTCTTTGAGACAACATAATATTGGCAGGAATGGTTCATAAACTGAAGCAGCCTCAAGTCGGAGTTGTGAAGTAGGCAATGTCCATCTGCAGTTCCCTTGTCACTTCTTTTTTCAATGCCTTTGGTCCATCCCGAGCCACTTGCTCTTTCTGCAGGCACCTGGTATCTTCATGGTGACTACTGACTATGCAAGTTTCTCCACAGTGGCACCTACTGAAGCCATCTCTCTCCCAGCAGAGTCCAGCTTCTGAACTCTTACCCATGTAAAATATTCATCTCTTAGTGCTTGCTTCAGCAGCACAAATACCAGCATTATAATGATAGAGAAGATTAACATGGTCCCTGTGCAAGGACAACACACAAACTCAAATATTCCATATTTTTATAGTACGCTACCATTTACCTCAGAAGGCAGGGCGGGGAGATGGTGGTGGATGTTAATGCATCTAAGAAGTGGAAGGAATTACAAACGTATTTCCTATATTTAAAAACTAGAAGGTTCACAGATGGTTACCCATGGGAAGAGAAATAGGTTGGAGGGAATAAGAATAGAAGCTAGACTTCTTTGAATTGTACTTTGCTTTGTAGATTTGATTTTGGAAACATGCAAACCATTTATGAAAGTAAATGTTTAAAAAAATCCCCCAAAATTGAAAGTAAATGAAACAAATGAATTTAACTGCATCTAATTGGTATCATAACTACACAGGGTAAATACAGAGAGTTTCTATAGATGGATAAAGAGCTCCTTGATCACTCTGCTTCACGTGCACTGGTCTCTTTGCTATTCTTCCAACACACCAACCATATTCCACCTCATAGAGCTGCACATTTGTTCCTTTAGCTTAGACCACCTTTCTGCTGGATATTCACTTGGTTTACAACTCTGCTTTTTTCAAGCCTTTGCTCAAGTCTCTTCTTAAGAGAGGCCTTCCTGAACCCCTTACATATCTTTATCTATCTCCATAACACTTACTGCTACCTGCCATTATTTGTTTGTCTCTCTCATTAGACTGTAAGTCCATGACAGCAAGGACTTTGTTTTGTTCATTGCTGTATCCACAGAGTCTAGAACATGCTTGGCCCATTAATAGGCACTAAGTACAATGGGGTTGGAGACAATCATTGATAAAATTTATTACATTATCCCCTCTGTGGTACTTGAATTAATTAAACTAAAGGGAAGTATTATTATTATTTTTTAAAGATTTTGTTTTTAAGTAATCTCCATACCCAACATGGGACTCGAACCTACAACCCCGAGATCAAAAATCACATGCTCAGGGCGCCTGGGTGGCTCAGTCATTAAGCATCTGTCTTCGGCTCAGGTCATGATCCCAGGGTCCTGGGATCGAGCCCCACATGGGGTTCCCTGCTCAGCAGGAAGCCTGCTTCTCCCTCTCCCACTCTTCCTGCTTGTGCTCCCTCTCTCGCTGTCTCTCTCTCTGTCAAATAAATAAATAAAATCTTAAAAAAAAAAATCACATGCTCTACTGACTGAGCCAGCCAGGTGACCCAGGGAAGCATTATTAAATGTTGAATTTCAGTTCTTGGTGATGGGCTTGGATGTAGCCTTACACAATGCTTTTTAAATTATACTTGAACTTTAATCTGTCTATGGAAGGCTATCCCGGTTTTATTTTTTAAAAGGATTTATTTATTTATTTGAGAGAGAGAGAGAGAGTGCGTGTGTGAGTGGGGGGAGGGAAAGAGGGAGAGAATCTCAAGTAGACTTTCCACTGAGCCTGGGGCTCAGTATCCCAATCCATGAGATCATGACCTGAGCCAAAATCGCCAAAATCACCAGTTGGGCGCTTAACCGACTAAGGTGCCCAGATGCCCCAGGCTATCCTTGTTTTAAAGCACTATGTGTGTGTATATACCTTATCTATATCTTGGCTGGTGTTTTTTGTATGTGATTGTAAGGCATTATGTCAATTTCACCTATTTTTTAAGACAATCAATTACAATTATATGTCCTAGTCTCCTTCAAGAAGTTAAATCCATCTATATTCAATGGAACCAGATATACAGCTTAGGGTTAAGAGATAAGAAGTTTCACAACACTAACAAAATGTTTGAGAGACGTTTGAGAGGACTCTTGCTTATCAAACTTTTCAGCTGTTCTAGCCCTGGTGAGGTCTTTAAGGGCCATATTCCTAGCCCTAGAGCCGTATGATATATACAGGGTCTTATATCAGTTTTGGGAATTATAGGGTTTCCATATGGTACAAGTGTACCATGCTAAGTAATACTTTATTTTTTTTTTACTTTTGGATTATCATGACTCTGTGGAACCTGGTAAGACCCACTTCAGAAACAGAAAATAATTAATTTGTGTTTGTTACAGCAACCACAGGAAACTCATATAGTCAAATTTTTGTTTGATTCCAGGCACAGGTTATCAGCAAATCAAATGAAAGATGCATGGGGACTTAATTTTGGAATTCAGGCAGCTGAACTGCCTGGCATTATATGGGATGCATCATTCATTATAGATATTAGTTTAGTACAAGGCCAGGGAGATGGGCAGCAGGGGTGTGCTCTGACAAATGATGGCATGATCTCTGAGAGCATAGAAGGTATATCAGCTGGCTGGCTAGGTCATAGGACCCGGCCCATCCTGAGCACCCAAAATTTGGGAGGATAGGAAAAGAGCCAGGTATCCAAGACACGGACACAAGTCTATCAGATGGAAGACTGATATCTCTAGGCAGGCAGAAACAGGAAGCTGATATATAATGTTGCTGAAATGCTGTTGAGCATAAAGCAACAGAACACTTTCGGAACCACACTGACTTCTAGAAGAAGAGCTAGGAATCTCTCTCTAGGTTGGGCTCCACATTGCTCTTAGGGTATACAAAACCCTGTAGGAAGAGGTCAGCTAGAAGAGAGTCATCAGTGATAGGGTGTTGGCCAGAATGGGAGAAGAGGGAGGGCCAGGAAATGTGAGGCAGTGTCAGTCCAATGATGAGTTAGTTTTGCTGATAGCTTACTAGAGGGTAAAAGTCACAGGCTTCCGTATTCACACCTCTTGACTATTCAGGGGTCTTGTCCAGGGACCTACAGGGCAGCAAGTCTCCATGTATTTGTCTCTTTTCTTCCCCCACTGAAACCACTCTATTTAGGCCAATGTCTTGCTAGTATGAGTCTACTCGTACCTAGTCTACTTGTCTTCATCTCTTCTTCATATTCATGTGTCATTCATTCAACAAACATTTTATTCATTCATTAAACACAATTGTGAGACTGTTTTCCAAAGATATTTCTTTGGTGAAACTCTATAATAAAATAGGTACTAATTAATGTAAAATTAAAAGTCTTTTTTCCCCCTGTCCCCTTACCAGTCTGCTACTAAAACCCTCTGGTCTGGCCAAAATGGTCCACTTCCCAGCCTCCAAAAACCATCACATGAAAACCTCTTTGTACCTCTGGCTGCTTTGCTCTGGCAAAGTTCACAGAGACCTCTGAAGTCTTCAGTTACACCCTTACATATATCAGCAAAATATATGCTATCCAAATACAGCTGAAGCTTAAAAACAAAATAAATCAGGGTGAGAGATTGTGGGGTAGGTGGAAGGTTAAGAATTAGGACCAAGTCTTCTTAACTGTCTTGGCTTGCTGTTGCAACTGCCAGATTATCTAGACAAACAGCATTACCCTTGAGATCTGCTAATTCCTTCCCATGCTGCAAGTCTGCTTCAGAGGTTTTTAAATTTAATTTGGACCTCTAGCTTGCCAGAATATCAACACTTGGCCTACTTGTCCCATGCTTCAACATCCAATCAACTTTCTCTTAAAGACAAACAGGAAAAATACCGCACCAGAACTACCTTTTAAAAATTATATAAGTAATGTGGGCGCCTGGGTGGCTCAGTCGTTAAGCGTCTGCCTTCGGCTCAGGTCATGATCCTGGGGTCCTGGGATCGAGTCCCACATCGGGCTCCCTGCTCGGCAGGAAGCCTGCCTCTCCCTCTCCCACTCCCCCTGCTTGTGTTCCTGCTCTAGCTATCTCTCTCTCTGTCAAATAAATAAATAAAATCTTTAAAAAAAATTATATATGTATGAACACAGGCTTATAAGTAATCTAAATAATATCAAATTATATAGAGCAAAAACTCTAGCTCTTGTATATTTTCCTCCCCAAATTATTTTCCTTCCCAGAAGGAATCATTATTAACAATATAGTATAAGGGTGACTGGCTGGCTCAGTTGGTAGAACATGTGATTCTTTTTTAAGATTTTATTTATTTATTTGAGAGAGAGAGACAGAGATAGCGAGAGAGAGCACAGGCAGGGAGAAGAGGGAGAAGCAGGCCCCCGACTGAGCAGGGAGCCCGCCACAGGGATCTCAGGAACCTGGGATCATGACCCCAGCCGAAGGCAGACAACCAACTGAGCCACTCAGGTGTCACAGAACATGTGATTCTTGACCTCAGGGTCATGAGTTTGAGCCCCACATTGGGTGTGGAGCCTACTTAAAAAAAAAAAAGGATAGTATGTGTGTATCTTGCCAGATCTTTCACTACATTTTTACATGGAAGTGTATGAATATAGTTTAAATTTTCTTTAATAAAAACTTATATCTTCTTTTTTTAACAAATAGTGCTGGGAAAATTGGATAACTACATGCAAAATAGTTGGACTTTTAACCTTATATAATATACAAAAATTAATTCAAAATGGATTAAAGATCTAAATGTAAGATATAAAACTATAAAACTTTTAGGAGAAAATATAAGGGACAGTCTTTATGACACTGGATTTGGCAATGATTTCTTGGATAGGACACCAAAAGCACAGGCAGCAAAAGAAAAAAATAGATAAATTGGAGTTCATCAAAATTAAAAATTTTGTGCATCAAAGGACAATGTCAAGAGAGTGAAAAGATACCCCACAAAATGGGAGAAAATATTTACAAATCAGATATTTGATAAGGGATTAATATTTAGAATATGTAAAGAACTCTTACAACTACACAATGAAAAACCCCAAACAACCCAATTAAAAAATGGACAAAGGAATTGTCATTTCTCCAACAAGATATACAAATGGTCAATAAGCACATGAAAAGATGCACAACATCGCCAGTTATGAGGGAAATGCAAATCAAATGAGGTAGTACTTCATACCCATTAGAATGGCCATTATTTAAAAAAAGGAAAATAACAACTGTTGGTGAAGATGTAGAAAAACCAGACTCCTTGTGCATTGCTGGTAGGAATGTGACCTGGTGCAGTTGCTGTTGAAGACAGTGTGATGGATGCTCAGAAAGTTAAACATAGAATTATCATATGATCAGCAATTCCACTTCTAGGTATATGCTCAAAAGAATTGAAAGCAGGTACTCAAGCAGACACTTGTACACTAGTGTTCACAGCAGCATTATTCACAGTAGCCAAAGGAGGAAACAACACAAATGTCCACCAATAAATGAATGGATAAGTAAAGTGCGGTATATACACACAACAGAATATTATTCAGCCTTAACACAGAATGAAATTCTGATACATACTATAACAAGGATGAATCTTGGAAACATGCTAAGTGAAATAATGCAAAAGGATAAATATTGTATGATTCTGCTTATATGCTTTATTTATTTGTTTGTTTAAGATTTTATCTATTTATTTGAGAGAGACCAAGAGTGAGAAAGATCACAGAGGAAGAGGGAGAAGCAGACTCCCCACTGAGTGAGAGCCTGACTCGGGGCTCAGTCCCAGGACCCTGGGATCATGACATGCACTGAAGGCAGATGCTTAACCGACTGAGCCACCCAGGCGCCCATATGCTGTATTTAGAATAGGCAAATTTATAGAGACAGAAAATAGAATAGAGGCTACCAGGAGCTGAGGGGAAGGGAAAGGGGGAATTGTGCGCTCTCTCTTTCTCAAATAAATAAATAAAATCTTTATAAAATGATTAAAATGGTAAATTACACATATATTTTTCCATAATAAAAAACAAGTTGTACTTTGATTTTTTTCAATGAATGTATCAGTAGTATTTCAGTTTCAGTAAACACATAGCTACTTCAATCTTTTAAAAATAATGTTTAAGATTTTATAATGGATATTTCAAACACATTCATAAGTAAAGAGAATGGTATGATGATTCCTACCCATCACCCAGCTTCAACAGTTATCAGCACATGGTCAATCTCATTTCTTCTATTCTTCCTCTCAACCACTTCTTTCCCGTCTACTCCATGTTATTTTGAAACAGATTTCAGAAAGCATAACATTTCAATTATGAATGCTTAAGTATGAGTTTCTATAAGGACTCTTTTCTGAAAAACATAGGCACAATACCATTATCATACCTAAAGTATCGAACAATAATTTCTTAATATCACCAAATATGCAGCCAGTGTTCAGATATCCCTGATTGTCTCATAATATTAAAATTTGGTTGGTTGAAATGAAGAATCTATACCAGTTCTAGTTATAATATGTCTTTTAAATCTGTTTTAACTTGTAAATTCTCCTTCACTCTTCTTTCAGATTTATTAGTTGAAGAAACTTGGTTGTTTATCATATAGAATTTTCCACATTCTGGATTTTGCTAATTTTATCCTTATGGTGTCATGTTCATCTGAATTCTTTTTTTTTTTTTTTTAAGATTTTATTTATTTATTTGACAGAGAGAGACACAGTGAGAGAGGGAACACAAGCAGGGGGAGTGGGAGAGGGAGAAGCAGGCTTCCCGCTGAGCAGGGAGCCCGATGTGGGGCTCGATCCCAGGACCCTGGGATCATGACCTGAGCCGAAGGCAGACGCTTAACGACTGAGCCATCCAGGCACCCTCATCTGAATTCTATATTTCTTGTAAATTGGTAGATGGATCTAGAGGCTTGGTCAGCTTTTTTTCTTCTTAAAATATCCTTTACAGGTGGTGTTGGGTACTTCCTATGTGCACCATTTAGGAGATACATAATGTCAGGCTGTCTTTTTTCTGATATTAAAATTGATCAGTGAGGTCAGCCTGATTTATCATAAAGTTCCCCATCAGCTTTTTACTTGATGATTTTAGCAGTCATTGATGATTATTTCTGAGATCCATTATTCCTTAGGTTTGAAGTATGGTGATATTCTTTTTCTATCATTTCTTATTCATTTATTAGCTGGAATTATTCTACAAAGAAGAACTTTCCTATATCATCTATTTTGGTCACCTTATATTACAGTTAGGACAGAAAAGACAGAATAGATAGTTGATTCTTTTCTCTTTATTTACAGGTTTCAGAATAATGAGTTATATATAATTTAAACCATCACCAAATGAATACCAAGTGATTTATCCTGTAGATTAAGAGTGAGTTATGTGTCTTTAAGGAAATCTGAATGATTTTCTGTCTTTGAAAGAAGCATGGACTAGGTGATTTCTAAGGTCCCGTGGAGCTCTTATAGCTCGTAATTTTTCTTCCTCATGAAAAACATTTATGCCTGAATTCTCAGTTTCAAAAAGAATTAGTTAATTTAGTCCAGTAGTCTTTAGAGAGTAGACATTCCTTTAACATATAGCATAATTTGCAATAATTTTGTGGGTTTGTCTCAAAGTACTAGATAGTTACCAGATTTTTTTTTTTTAAGAGAGGAAGAGAGAGAGAGGGGGGAGGGGAGTAGCAGAGGGAGAAGTAGAGAGAATCGTAAGCAGCCTCCATGCCCAGTGCCAAGCCTGACTGGGGCTCATTCTCACAACCCTGAGATCATGACCCTGAGATCATGACCTGAGCTGAAATCAAGAGTCAGACGCTTAACCGACTGAACCACCCAGGTGCCCCTACTAGATATTTTTTGAGAGGACTACTTCACTATCTTCTCAAATTTTTATATAAAAAATTTTAAAGCTAAATTTAGAGTACAGAGAACTAGTTTCCTCTTTGTCCTGATTCACCGATTTTTACCATTTTCTATACTTTTTCATATTCTCCTTCTTATTCTGTCTGTAGATACACACACATGCACACCCAGAGCATACGTATAGTTATCTATATTCATAGACATCTATCATCTATACACACATACACACAGACATATTACACATTTTTTCTAAACCATTTGAGAGTAGGTTGCATGCATCATGCCCCTTAATATTTCTATGTATATTTCTTAAGAACAAGAATATGCTCTATATACAAATATTGAATCATTATGCTATATACCAAAACTAATATAATGTGTCAATTATACAACCATGAAAATATATTCTCTTATACAATCACAGCTTACTTATCAATTTCAGGAAATTTAACTCTGATAAAATATTTTTATTCAATCTACAGTCCACATTCCAATTTCATCAGTTGTCCCAGTAAGGTCCTTATAGAATTTTCTTCCTCTAATACAGGATCCAGTCCAAAATTACATATTGCATTCAGTTGTTGTGTCTCATAGCCTGTTATAATCTAGAACATTTCCTTAGCCCTTCTTTGTCTCTCATGACATTAACAGTTTTGAGGAATACAGGTCAACCTCACTCTTTTTCACTGCCATAATCATATACATTGTTCAGTTCTCAGTCATAAGTTATAAATTGCTAATTTAAGCAAGAGATGAATTTAATCAAAAAGGGAATTGGGGAGCTCCTAGAATTTCAAATAATCTCAATAAAAATATTTTACTTTGCATATATAAATCAAACAATATTGTGTATAAGAAAAAATGATAAATGATACTTTATTAAGCACTTATAATGTGCTGGACACTGTCCTTATCCCATTACATGTATTGTCTTATCTAAAACACAGCTCTATTAGGTAAGTACTCTTTCAAATACTCTTAACTCCCATTTTAATAATGAGACAATTGTGGATTATGGAGGTTAAGTGGATTGCCCAAGGATACACAATTCATTAGGGGCTAAGAGTTCAAAGTGAAGTTTTGTCTGACACTAAAGTCCATCCCTTTTCTATTCCACACTTTTAAATGGTAGCATAACTTGAAAACTTTCCTGTAAGATATTTGCTTGAAAACAAATGACTTGTGATAATCTGAATCATTAAGTATTGCTTCAGTTGATAATATGTAATAAGAGATGTATGCTGAAAAACATACATACTTTAATAGCTTTCTTCACCTTTAAAAACACTTCACATACACAACCTAATGAGAGAGGAGCTGACCAGAAAATCCTCAGCATGCACATCAAAATGTACCCACTTGGGGGCACCCACAATGCAGCTTTTCTACCTGTTTTCCTGCCCAGAAGCTTCAAGCCCTGCAGAGCTGGATGAATTTAGTCTGCTCTCCAGGACTCAGCCAGCCAGATCTGATGTCTCCAAGTTTGGAGAATATCTTACTTACCATGTTGCCCGCACAATAAACTATTATGTGCTATTTAAAACATTAATAATTAGTGCACTTGCTATAGCCCAAATGTGCTAGATATGTTAATAAGATTTAATAACCAAGAACTAAGCATAATTTATTGATTAAAAATGATATATTTGTCCAAAGAAGTTTTTGGATTATTGCCATGCCAAAATTAGGAACATAATAATTAACTAACGGGGTAAAAATGTGCCATAAAATCAAGCTAAGTATTTTATTTTATTTATTTATTTATTTTAAAGATTTTATTTATTTATTTGACAGATAGAGACATAGCGAGAGAGGGAACACAAGCAGGGGGAGTGGGAGAAGGAGAAGCAGGCTTCCCGCTGAGCAGGGAGACTGATGTGGGGCTCCATCCCAGGACCCTGTGATCATGACCTGAGCTGAAGGCAGACGCTTAACGACTGAGCCACCCAGGCGCCCTTAAACTTAGGTTTTTAATTTGATTTGATGTCCTCCTTTTTTTTTTTAAAGATTTATTTATTTATTTGAGAGAGCGAGAATGAGAGAGAGTACATGAGAGGGGGGAGGGTCAGAGGGAG
>NC_138371.1:52364698-52370749 GCF_054177405.1 Leptonychotes weddellii | reverse complement strand
CGAAGGCAGTTGCTTAACCAACTGAGCCACCCAGGCGCCCTGATGTCCTCCTTTTTTAATATAGACATTTAAACATATAAATACTTCCATATTTATTTGTAACATGTATATTTATATATGAATATAAGCACTGTCTTAACTGATCACATACATTTTCTTTTTTTTTAAGATTTTATTTATTTATTTGACAGAGAAAGACACAGCAAGAGAGGGGACACAAGCAGGGGGAGTGGGAGAGGGAGAAGCAGGCTTCCTGCTGAAGGGCTCGATCCCAGGACCCTGGAATCATGACCTGAGCCGAAGGCAGATGCTTAACGACTGAGCCACCCAGGTGTCCTCAAGCTAAGTATTTTAAATTTATCTTGCATGGGTACTCACCTAGGGCATGCTCTCTGATATGGGTACGACTGGTGATCTCTAGAGCAAGGGAGGCTTCTGCAGGTATTGCTGCTAATGTAAGCTCTAGGTCAGTCATGTGGCCTTTAGCTGCGTCACGTAGAGAGATGCCCCTGAAATATACGCCAGAGATGTCACTGACCCAGATGCAGTCTGGCTGCCTGGAAGTGGTTATTATTCTAGAATATAAGGAAAGAAGGTATAGAAAATGAGGTTGTACTGAACATGGCTGTCACAGAGTCTTTTACCACCTCTGCCAAAGAGGCAGTTGAAGGTGGCTGTGTTTTGTACCATATGAGTCTGTTTCTCATATGTACTAGGAGAGAGCCACAATATAAACTGGGGACAGCTTGTGGGGTGGCCTGGCTCAAAAAGCTCTATTTGATGAGGGACAACCAGACTAATCACAGGCTTACCCATGGGAACCTGATTTGGGAACCAAAATATGAGCTGGGTATCAAAAGGAACTGATAAGAAAGGATGTATAGAGGGGGTATAATGTAGAATAGAGGCCAAGATCAAATCTGGGTTAAAAGGAAGCCACACTTTGAAGAAAGTGAGACAATAATTAAGCAGAAGCTATGAGAAGGAGAAAAGACAGAGAAGGAGGATCCAGTTTTTAGTGCAAGGAGTAGCAAGACGTGAGGAGAAGCAGGGAAGGGGGAGGCTGAGGCATGTTTGTGATGGAGTACTTGAGAGGAGTCCTAGCTCTTGCCCCTGAGGGCCCTTGGGTTTCTGAACCTGTCAGGTCTCTGTTCATTGATTGCTATGTGGTCCTGGATCCATCCTGACTCTTATAATAAACAGCCATTACTTGTGGAAACTTGAGGGAATATTTGTCCCCCTGCAACCAAACTAACTAGGATAGGAGTAATATGAGAGAATAATAGTACTGCTTTGAGTCTTAAAAAATTGTGGTAAAATGTACATAACATAAAAGTTACTGCTTTAACCATTTTTGAGCATAGAGTAAGGGGCATTAAGACCATTTGCACTGTTGTGCAACTAACACCACTATCCATCCCCAGAACTTTATCATCTTCCCAAATTCTATACCCATTTTTTTTTTAAATGAGAGCATGTGGGGATCAGGGACATGGTCCCAGACCCTGCAAAAAATAGATTGACCAAGACTGGGTGGATTGATAGAGTCCAAGCCAAACAAATGCATTCAAGGCAGATCTGGACCACTGAATAAACCAGAACTGGTGTCCGAAGCCCATTCCTACCAACTGAATTTCTATGACAGAGATTTATGTAGAGGCTGCTGTTTGTCCCTTTTAGGCAAGACTGACAAGAAGAGAGAGAGGCGGCTCCCAAATATAGCCATGTTAGGTTCTCTTTAGCACACCAGTGGGATGGAACTGAGCCAGAAGGCTGAACATATTAACTGTCCAACTCTGGGCTTGAGCATGCAAGAACAGAGAATGTGACAACCAGTGTCTTGCTGCAGAGTCTGGAAAAGTTCCATGGCTTTATTGACCAATTCCCTCTTTCAGACCATTCCTGAAGCCATTAAGGCTAAGTGGGCATCGTCCTGAGAAAATGCAACTTCCCTATATCAGAGACCATCAACCAAACTCTGAATGTGGGACTAGTATGTTTGGTCAGGGAACTCATGCTGAAAGCTGACCTGTAAGAGAGCGTTGTGGCACTTACCACTGGGATTCCATGTTATTCTGCATACTTTGTGTTTCCCTGTTACATGCCATTCAGATCCTCTTTTAATGGAACTTATTAGCCCAGCTATTAGGAGTGTTGTCAGCAGACACCTTCAGTTGTCAGCCTCTTCAGCAATTACCTAACAAGAAAAACGCCCTTGCCCAAGGTTATACCCTTTCCAGGGTAGCCCATGTCCAGTGATTGATTAATGGGGAATATAAACACACTGACATCTTGAGACAACTTTGAAAGGCCATTCTAGGGGCGCCTGGGTGGCTCAGTCGTTAAGCGGCTGCCTTCAGCTCAGGTCCTGATCACAGGGCCCTGGGATTGAGCCCCGCATCGGGCTTCCTGCTCCATGGGAAGCCTGCTTCTCCCTCTCCCACTCCCCCTGCTTGTGTTCCCTCTCTCGCTGTGTCTCTGTCAAATAAATTAAAAAAAAAAAAAAAGACCACTCTAGCTCCAGCACTTCCATAGAGTCAGTTGAGGCAGCTGATTTCTGCCCAATTTTGCTTCTGTCTCTGGTGGTCGGAATGTTTGTGTCTCCCCCAAATTCATATGTTGAAATCCTAACCCCCAAAGACGATGGTATTGGTAGCGGGTATTCGGGAGGTGACGAGGTCATGAGGGTAAAGGCATCATGAATGGGAATAGTGGCCTTATAAAAGATATCCCACAGAACTCTCTCACCCCTTCCACCATGTGAGGACATAGCAACAAGGTGCCGGCTATGAACCAGGAAGAGGTTCCTCACCAGAACAGGTGACCATGCTGGTGCCTTGATTTTGGACTTCGAGACTTCAGGACTGTGAGAAATAAATTTCTTTTGTTTGTAAGCTACCCAGTTGGTGGTGTTTTGTTATAACAGCCCAAATAGATAGTCCCCTTCCCTCCACAGATTTTCATCTGAAGGGTATTCCTTTATAAACAACCTTGCCATAGGCCTCAGTTTTACTTTGTTGCTCATTCTTAGTTCTTGTTCTTATGTCTCTCTTCTGGTGACTTGCCTTATGCCCCAGTCATCACACTGGTCCTGCTCTGACTTTGTTCTCAATGTGGGTGCTACTGCCATTTTGGTTTGCGTTCATTTGAGGAAATGTAGCAACACTGGCTAAATGTCAGTAGCTTTCTTGAGCTGTGTACAGCCAGAAATGTTTCCAAACATTTCCAAACACCTCCTAGGTTGTTGAGACACCCCAATTAAAAACCACCAAGTCAGAATATTGCTCCAGGACCCAGAGACTTTGTGCTGAACCCAGCCTGGAACCTTGTTCTCTGAGGGCAAAGCATGCCTCACCATGTCCCTGGACTTTGTTGTGCCCTGTTGTGTTCATCTGCTAGAATGGTTGAATGGCCACTCCACTAGGTCCACCTGTTGGAGCCAGGCGAGACCAAGGCAAGGAAGATGAGGCTGAGGGCTAGTAATAGGTCCACACAACATTATCATTACGCATAACCACTCTTAATAAGAATAGTGACCGCTTAATCACAGCTTACACTGGGCTTTCATACATTAGCCCATTTAATTTTCACAACCACCCTATGAGATAGGAACTATCATTTCTCCACTTGATGGGTAGGGAAACTGAAGTACAACACAATTGAGTTACTGGCCCAGGTCCCACAGCTGGCAGGGGCCAGAACTGAGATGCTGCCACAGGAAGCTGAGTGCACTCAACCTATCACCTCCCTTTCTTTTCAGTGTTCAGTTGGACCTCAACAAAGTCAATAGTAGTGTAAAGGGCCATCATTGTCATCTTACAATAGATGAGTTGCTGAAAAATTGAAGGGAAACCAAATATTTGTCTCATTTCCCACAAATTACATTAAGATTTCATCCATGACCCTGAATTGTCACCAATTCAGAGCTTCCCAACAGTGAATCTGGTGTGTGTGAGATCCTGATCTCTCGCCCTCAGAGTGGCCAGGTGGTCAGCAGCCGCTCCCGTTCGCCCTGCTGGGATGTGCAAATATGATTATGTCTATGTGTGCCTTCATGTGAAACAGGGAGTGAAAGCACAGACAATTGGTGGATATTTCAAGTTTTTCTACTCTTCCCTTCCTAGTCAAATACTTATACTATTACAACTATGCTAACTATGCTGGGTAAGTTTGAAGCTTAAAGGGGCTTTTTTTTTTTCTAAATCTCAGTATAGACTGAAGCTTACATTTTTGGGTATCAGATCTCCTCCCACCTGGGAAGAAGGCCAGGTTTCAGTATTTGAGAGACAGAGAGTGTTAGTTACCAGTAGAAGAGACTTTTGAGATACTATATTAGAAGATGTCAAAGTCAATGAGATTGAAAGAGCACACTGAAATCTGAAATGTGGAGCAAACAAATATGGCGCTGTGAGGGAGGGTCATCTTGAAAGTAACTCACAGAGCACATAGGGCTTTGCCTAAAGCCACAGATTACATAAACTTCATCTTATCTAGGGGCTTAAAATAAAGTGGTAGACCAATCAAAGTATTATTTAAGTAAAGATCTATATAAATGTTCTTTCAATAAAGACTTACCTGCATTTGGTAAGGTCTGAAGTACTTGTCCTCAAAGCTTGTGTGAGGTATTCTGAGTAGTTAGAACAGCTCTTCTCAAACCTTACTGCACATTAGAATCCCCTGGGGAGATTTAAAAACTCTTGAGGCCCAGGCTGCACCCTATCCCAATTAAATAAGAATCTCTGGGCCTAAGACATAGGCATCAGTATTTTTAAAAATATCTCAAGTAGGGGGACGCCTGGGTGGCTCAGTCGGTTAAGCGGCTGCCTTCGGCCCAGGTCATGATCCCAGGGTCCTGGGATCGAATCCCACATCGGGCTCCTTGCTCAGCAGGGAACCTGCTTCCCCCTCTCTCTCCCTCTGCTTGTGCTCTCTCTGTCAAATAAATAAAATCTTAAAAAAAAAAAAATCTCAAGTAGGGGCACCTGGGTGACTCAGTTGTTAAGCGTCTGCCTTCGGCTCAGGTCATGATCCCAGGGTCCCAGGATCAAGCCCCGCATTGGGTTCCCTGCTCAGTGGGAAGCCTGCTCATCCCTCTCCCACTCCCCCTGCTTATGTTCCCTCTCTTGATGTGTCTCTCTCTGTCAAATAAATAAAATCTTAAAAAAAAAATCTCAAATAATTCAAACACTTGAGAACATGGTTTAGAGCAGTAGTTCTCAAACTTGAGTTGTGCATTAGAATCCCCTGGAGGACTTGTTAAACCCCAGACTGCTGGGCTCTATCCCCAGAGTTTCTGATTCAACAAGTCAGGGGTGGGGCCTGAGAACTTGAATTTCCAGGAGTCAGCCAACTGGTGCCAATGCTGCTGGTCCAGGGAACCCCACTTTGAGAACTACTAATTTGGAAAATTAATTTACATATTCATTAATGCCATTTGAAGACCTGTAAGTCGTAAATTTTTCGCTGGGCAGCTTAAGTAGATGCAACATCCTTGGAAAGGAATCTAACCACAGTTGTGAGCTCACTGCACACACTGGTTCTTTGGCAGGGTTACATTCATGCCCATCTGTTAGGCTGGCAGCAAGCCCATGAAGAATGCGCTATGCCAATTTCAGCAGGGCATAGGTGCTCACCAAACACGGTCGTAGAGGGGCAGCTTTCATCACACAGCAAGTGCCATTTCTTGGGCCAGGCAATCCTGCTGTTTGCAAACAGCTTCAGCCTGAGGCCACATGCTTCCTTACATCTGTAGATGCTTGAGGAAATGATTAAAAAATAATCAACAATTCTCCCTCAATCTGCCTTAGCACTGTGATTTGGCATGCAGCGAGGCACTCTCTCTTTGGTGAGCTGGAAGCCATTCCTAAGGACTCTACACATGCAGTGCTTTACAACTGGAGAACGTGGATCGGCTGCATTTGTTTGTTTGTAGATGTCGTGATCTTTTTTATATTTATTTAAATTTATCTTTATTTAAATGTTTAAATTTATTTCTTTTTAGTTTTTTTTTTCTTTATTTTTTTTAGGTTTTCACTCTATTTCTGAGCTTGG
>NC_138371.1:52332706-52364598 GCF_054177405.1 Leptonychotes weddellii | reverse complement strand
CAGAAGGAGAAGTAGGCTCTCCACTGAGCAGGGAGCCCGATGTGGGGCTCGATCCCGGGACTCCAGGATCATGACTTGAGCCCAAGACAGATGCTTAACTAACTGAGCCACCCAGGCACCCCTTGTTTGAGCTTTTTAAAATAAATAAATAAAAAGTAAAATACTAAGGAAAGAAATCCATTGACTCATGAGAAAGAAACTCAATGATTTACAAGACCTGCAAAAATATTATTTTCTTTTAAGAAAGCATACTGATTATGCTGGGACTGGACATGGGAACCTATGGCTCGGAGAATGAATGGGCAAGGAAAAATGAGAAGAGACAGCCCTCTCTCTTTACTATGTTTGGATTTTATATTGGGTTGTCAGGAGTCTGAAGCACTATGTACCCCAAATTCCAGGGGAAAGAACCTCTGGCTGTAAGATCTAAAACAACAGAGCTAAATAATGAATTGTGACTATGGAAAACCCTTTTCATCAGTTATCCCCACTTGGTTGGATGAGGAAAATCACAGGTAAAAGTGAATTCAGAAATGAGAATCAGCTAACATTCCTCATTAGCTACTAAAGCCCTTGAAAGTGTCTAGAAGTTTTTCTCACAATTTCCAGAGAAATTCCAAATCGACCATTTCTCCAACATCTGTATACAAGTACTTTCTCTTGAAGGCAAGTTTTGTAATTAAATTAAAGGAAAAAAAACTTTTTATAATTAAGTGTTATTTACTTTATTAGTAATAATTATTTTTCAAGAAATGTTTTTATTCCTTTTTATCTTCAAGGTTGGATTTGTGACCATATTCAAATAGGATTTGGGGAATGAGCCTATGGTCTCATATAGCATGTACAACATGCTTTGAGAAAATATGATCCAAGAGTTGAGCACACAGCTCAGAAATGGATGAAGAGCTTGGGAAGACAATCTATTCAAAACTTGTGAATCATCTACACATGAGTTTTATGAGTAGGAAACCAGCACACTAGATATGCTTTTCATACACTTCTCAGGTTAGTACGAGTTCATAGACTAAATTACTATTCCACGACCACCTTAAAGATTATTTATTTATTTATTCATTCGAGACACAGAGATACAGAGAGAGAGAGAGAACATGAGCAGGGGGAGAAGCAGAGGGAGGGGGAGAAGCAGGCCCCCCGCTGAGCAGGGAGCCTGATGCGGGGCTCGATCCCAGGACCGTGGGATCATGACCTGAGCCGAAGGCAGACGCTTAACTATCTGAGCCACCCAGGCGCCCCCACAACAACCTTAAAGAAACGTTTCCTTGGAACAATTTCTAATTATCTGAATAAATCTACGTTGTATACAGAAAGTCTATAGTTAAGAGTTTGTTTCTTGGATTGCCTCTCTCTCTCTTTTTTCCCTTTGCTCATTTGCTTTGTTTCTTAAATTCCACATATGAGTGAAATCATATGGCATGATATATGGTTTTCCATATGTCTTTCTCTGACTGACTTATTTCACTTAGCATGACACTGTCTAGCTCCATCCATGTCATTGCAAATGGCAAGATTTCATTCTTTTTTTATGGCTGAGTAATACTCTATTGTATGTAAATACCTCATGATACTCTATATAGAAAACCCAAAAAACTCCATCAAAAAACTGCTAGAACTGATAAATGAATTCAGTGAAGTCCCAGGATATAAAATCAATGTACAGAAATCTGTTGCATTTCTATACACTAATAATGGAGCAGCAGAAGGAGAAATTAAGGAATCAGTCCCATTTATAATTGCACCAAAACCAATAAGATACCTAGGAATAAACCTAACCAAAGGGGTGAAAAACCTCTACTCTCAAAACTGTAAAACACTGATGAGGAGCACCTGGGTGGCTCAGTCGGTTAAGCGTCTGACTCTCAATCTCAGTTCAGGTCTTGATCTCAGGGTCGTGAGTTCAAGCCCCACCTTGGGCCCAATGCTGGGCATGGAGCCTACTTAAATAAACAAACAAACAACAACAACAACAAAAACTGATGAAATAAATTGAAGATGATGCCAAGAAATGGAAAGACATTCCAAGCTCATGGATTGGAAGAACAGATATGGTTAAAATGTCTATACTACCCAAAGCAATCTACACATTTAATGCAATCCCTATAAAAATGCCAATAGCACTTTTCACAGAGCTAGAACAAACAATCCTAAAATTTGTGTGAAACCACAAAAGACCCTGAATAGCCAAAACAATCTTAAAAAAGAAAAGCAAAGCTGGAGGCATCACAATTCCAGACTTTATGTTATATTACAAAGCTGTAGTGTTCAAGACATTATGGTACTGGCACAAAACTAAACACATAAATCAGTAGAACAGAATAGAAACCCCAGAAATGAGCCCACAACTAATGGTCAACTAATCTTCAAAAAAGCAGCAAAGAATATCCAGTGGGAAAAAGGACAGTCTCTTCAACAAATGGTGCTGGGAAAACTGGACAGCAACATGCAAAAGAATGAAACTGGACCACTTTCTTACACCAAACACAAAAATAAATTCAAAATGGATTAAAGACCTAAATGTGAGACAGGAAACCATAGAAACCACAGAGGAGAACACAGGCAGTAATTTTTTAGGCATCAGTTGTAGCAACATCTTTTAGATATGTCTCCTGAGGCAAGGAAAACAAAGGCAAAAATAAACTATTGGGATTTCATCAAAATAAAAAGCTTCTGCACAGTGAAGGAAATAATCAACAAAACCAAAAGGCAACCTACTGAATGGGAGAAGATGTTTGCAAATGACATATCTGATAAAGGGTTAGTATCCAAAATATACAAAGAACTTATACAACTTGACACCCAAGAGACAAAGAATCCAAATAAAAAAATGGTCAGAAGAATAGACATTTTTCCAAAGAAGACATACAGATGGCTAACAGACACATGAAAAGATGCTCAGCATCACTGATCATCAGGGAAATGCCAATCAAAACCACAATCAAAACCACACCTGTCAGAATGTCTAAAATCAACAACATAAGAAATAACAGATGTTGGTGAAGATGTGGAGAAAAAGGAACCCTCATACACTGTTGGTGAGAATGTAAACTGGTGCACCCAATCTGGAAAACAGTATAGAGTTTCCTCAGAATAGATCACTGAGTCTTTTAGAGTGCTCTTAAATTTTGTACTCCAGGTGAGTGCCTCACTTATTTCACTCTAGCCCTGGTGCTGGCTCTGGTTGGATAAAAACTGGGGCAGCTCTGGGTTTTAGGTAGGAGGACAGTTTCTTTGGGACATGGTATAAGTGCAGTTCAGCCCTCACTGCTTTGAATTTCACTGCTTAAGATGCAAATTCCAGGAGGCAAGACCCTGATTGGCCCAGTTGGGATCTGATTCCTCCTCCTCTTGATCTCATTGGCAGATGAGGGTGGGGTCACCTTGTTTGACGGTTTCACCCCAGGCATGCAAGGTTGGCTTATATATAAAAATCAATGAATATAATATACTATATTAATAGAATAAAGGGTAAAACCCAGAAGACTATCTCAATAGTCATAAAAAAGCATTTGACAAAACTTGACAATCTTTCATGACAAAAACACTCAACAAACTAAGAATAGAAGAAAACTTCCTCAAGCTGTTAAAGGGAATCTATGAAAAATCCACAATTAATGTCATACTTAGTGAAAGACTGAATGCTGTCCCCCTAAGAGCAGAAACAAGACAAAAATGTCTACTCTCTCCACTTCTACTTAACATTGTACTAGAAGCTCTAGCTAAGACAATTAGGCAAGATTAAGAAATAAAAGACATCCAGTCTGGAAAGGGAGATATTTTTACTATCTTAATTTGCAGGCAGTATGATCTTGTATATAGAAAATCCCATGGGATGCACTAACTAACTAATGACTACTCCTATGGGATTCACTAAATAACAAACGAATTCAGCAAGTTGCAAGACATGAGATTAATATACAAATCAATTTTATTTCATATACTAGCAATGAACAATCTGAAAATGAAATTAAGAAAACATTTTCATTTTTAATGGCATCAAAAATTAAAATACTTAAAATAAGTTTAAAAAAATAAATGTCAAATTTGCACATTGAAAACTACAAAATATTGTTGAAAGAAATGAAAGAATATTGCAATAGATAGGAAGACATCCATGCATGAGGATTGGAAGACTTAGCATCGTTAAGAAGACAATACTCCCCAAATTAATCTCCAGATTCAACACAATCCCAATAAAAATTCCAGCCAACTTTTTGCAGTAACTGACAATCTGATCTCAAGAGATATATGAAAATGAAAGAGACTCAGAATAACCAAAGTAGTTCTTAAAAATAGGAATAAAGTTGGACAATTCACACTTTCTGATTTCAAAGCTACAGCAATCAAGCCAGTGTATTGCCAACATAAGGATAGACTATAGATCAACGAATAGAATTGAGAATCCAGAAACAAATTTGTACATTTATGATCATTTCATGTTTTGGCAAGGGTGCCCACACAATTCTGTGCAGAAGAATATTATTTTCAACAAATGGTGCTGGGACAACTGGATATTCACATGGAAAAGAATGAATTTGGATGCATATCTCATGCCATACACACAATTTAACTTTAATTAAATAAAAAAACCTAAATGTAAGCAATAAAATTATAAAACTCTTAGAATAAAACATAGTCATAGATATTCATGACTTTGAATTAGTCAACAGTTTCTTAACTATTACACCAAGGCCCAAGGAACAGAAGAAAAAATAGACAAGTTGGACTTCATCAAAGTTAAAAACTTTTGTGTTTCAAAGGGCACTATCAAAAAGTGAAAAGATGGCCCACAGAATGGAAGAACATATTTGCAAATCATATATCTGATAAGCGTCCAGAATATATATAAAGAACTTTTACAACTCAAGAATAAAAATACAAATAGTTCAATTAAGAATTGGCAAAGGATTTGAATAGACATTTCTCCAAAGGAGATATACAAATGGCCAATAAGCACATGAAAAGATGCAAAACATCATTAGCCATTAGGGCAATGTGAATCTAAACCACAGTGAGATACCACTTGTTGTGGGTTGAATTGTGTCCCCCAAAAAGATGTGTTGAAGTCCTAACTCTGGTACCTGGGAATATGACTTTATTTGGAAATAGAGTCTTTGCAGACGTAGTCAAGTCAGAATGAGGTCACAATGGATTAGGGTAGGTCCCAATAATATTAGAGAAGAGACACAGAGATACAATGGAGAATTTCACGTGATGACAGTCAGAGACTGAAGTGATGCATCTATAAGCCAAGTAATGCTAAGGATGGCTGGCAACACAAGAAACCAAGAGAAAGGTTATGGAATAGCTTTCCCTTAAAGCTTTTAGAGAAAGCATGACCTTGCTGACATTTTGATTTCCGACTTCTAGCCCCCCAAACTGGGAAAGACTAAATGTATGTTATTTTAGATCACTCAGTTTATGGTAATTTGTTGCAGCAGCCCTAGAAAGCTAATATACTCCTTCACTCCCACTAGGATGGCTACAATAAAAAAGATAGGCAATTAAAGCATTGTGGAGTTGTGAAGAAACTGGAACCCTCATATATTGCTAGCGGAAATGTAAAATGGAGCAACCACTGTAGAAAACAGTTTACAGTTCTTCAAAAAGTAACGATATAGAGTTACCAATTAACCCAGCGATTCCACTTTCTAAGTATATATCCAAGAGAAATGAAAACGTATGTCCACATAAAAACTAGTACATGAATGTTTATAGCAGCATCCTTAATAATAGTCAAAAACTGGGAATAATCCAAATGTCCATCAACAGTTGATTGGATTAACAAAATGTGATGTATCCATATACCGGAATGTTATTTGGCAATGAAAAGGAATGAAGTACTGAGCCATGCTACAAAATGGATGAACCCTGAAAACATTAGGCCAAATGAAAGAATCACAAAAGACCATATACCATATGATTCCTGTAATATGAAATGTCCAGACTAGGCAAATCCGTGGAGGCAGAAAGTAGATTAATGGTTGCTTAGGGCTGGGGGTGGGGAATGGGGAGTGACTGCTAAGGGGTATGGTGTTTCATTGGAGGCTGATGAAATGTTCTAAAATTAGATACAACTTTGTGACTATACTAAAACCCACTCAAGTGTACCCTTTAAATGGGCGAATTTTATGATATGTGAATTATATCCTAATAAAGCTACTAAAAAAGAATCTGTTCTATGGGTGCTTTTCATTTTAGCTGTGCTGAACTCACTTTGCTGAGTCTGAGATCTCATGTGTGCTGTGCCTGGAATGTTCTTTCCAATTTTATCTACTGGCAAATCCCTATTTATTTTTCAAAGCCCAGCTTGTGCATCACCTCTTCTGTGAAGTGTCTGTCCCCCCAGGAAAGTAAGCACTTCTCTGTATGGCCTCTTCTTGTTTTTAATTGATATATGATTGACATTTAACATTATATTAGCTTCAGGTATAGAACATAATGATTCAGTATTTGTATATGTTGTGAAATGATCACCACAAAGTCTAGTTAAAAACCACCTATGGTTACATTTTTTTTTCTCATGATGAGTTTTAAGATCTACTCTCTTAATATCCTGCTAAGTGAAATAAGTCAGTCAGGAAAAGACAAATACCATATGATTTCACTCATATGCAGAATTTAAGAAATGAAACAAATGAGCAAAGGGAAAGAGAGAGAGGGAGAGAGAGGCAATCCAAGAAACAGACTTTTTTTTTTTAAAGATTTATTTGACAGAGAGAGAGAAGAGCAGGGGGAGTAGGAGAGGGAGAAACAGGCTCCCCGCAGAGAGCCCGTTGTGGGACTCGATCCCAGGACCCTGAGATCACGACCTGAGCTGAAGGCAGATGCCCAGCCGACTGAGCCACCCAGTCGTCCCAAGAAACAGACTCTTAACTATAGAGAACAAACTGCTGGTTACCAGAGGGGAGGTGGGTGTGGGTTGGGTGAAATAGGTGATTGGCATTAAGGAGGGCACTTGTGATGAGCACCAGGTGTTGTATGGAAGTGATGAATTACTATATTGTACACTGTAACTAATATTACACTGTATATTAACTAATTGGAATTTAAGTAAAAACAAAGAATAAAAAAGATCTACTCTCTTAGTAACTTGTTAAAAAAGATGTATTTTAGAGAGGGAGAGAGAGCACATGTGTGCACGCACGAGTAGGGAGAGGGAGAGAGAGAATCTCAAGCAGACTCCCTGCTGAGCATGGAGCCAGACACGAGGCTCAACTTGGGGCTCAATCGCATGGCCCGAGATCATGACCTGAGCCAAAATCAAGAGTTGGACACTCAACCAACTGAGCCACCCAGGCTCCCCTCTTTGTAACTTCCAAATATACAATACAGTATTATTAATTATAGTAACCATGCTATATATTACACCCCCAGGAGTTATTCATTTTATAACTGGAGGTTTGTACCTTTTGACTACCTTCACCCATTTTGCCCACCTCCCTACTCTCTGCATCTGGCAGCCACCAATCTGTTCTCTGTATGTATGCATTTGTTTGTTTTAGATTCCACATGTAAGTGAGATCATACAGTAGTTGTCTGACTTATATCGCTTAGCATAATGCCCTCATGAGGGGCGCCTGGGTGGCTCAGTCATTAGGCATCTGCCTTCGGCTCAGGTCATGGTCCCAGGGTCCTGGGATTGAGCCCTGCATTGGGCTCCCTGCTCTGCGGGAAGCCTTCTTCTCCCTCTTCCACTTGCCCTGCTTGTGTTCCCTCTCTTGCTGTCTCTCTCTGTCAAATAAATAAATAAAATCTTCAAAAAAAAAAAAATAATGCCCTCACGATGTTGCCTCTTGATTTGGTCCTTGTGCATTTCTCACTGTATTGCCGCTTGGTTTTCTTTTTGCTTCTATTTCTCCTCTAGATTGTGTTTCTGTCTGAGGATGAGAAACACTGGCATCTTACCACAATGTATCTATCCTCAGTGCTTATCGCTGTGCCTGGCACATAGCAGGCACTCAGTGCTTGCTAAATCCAATTGATTAATTTGAAAGCATATGGAACAAAGCTCAGGAGTAAACAGTAAAGAAAGGATTCCATAGGTTGTGGTCATGAACAACATCTCCTAATTAGACTGCTAAGAATTTGTAATAACCTGGCATTTGAGGCACCTATGGTGATAAAGCTCTCAAATATATTCTATTACCCTAGCTATACTTCCAAAAGCCAGCTAGCTTTTAGCTTTCATTCCCTTTTTCCTCCTCCTCTCCCCAGTCCCTCCCCCCCTTTTTATTCATGAGTCAACATATTCATATTTTTTCCTATTAAAAAATTTTTAATTTTCCACTTTGAGATAATTTCAGCTTCCAAAAAAAGATTGCAAAAATCATGCAAAGAATTCTCATATGCCCTTCACCCAGCTTCCCAAATGTAACATCTTGGGAAACCACTGTACAATGGTCAAAACCAAGAAATTAATGTTTATACGATACTATTAACTAACCTACCACCCTTTTTTTTTTTTTAAAGATTTACTTATTTTAGAGAGAGAGATAGAGCACACGTGGGAGCAGGGGTGGGGTGGAAGGGCAAAGGGAGAAGAAGGAGAGAAGCAGGCTCCCTGCTGAGCATGGAGTCAGACACGCAGCTCGACATGGGGCTCGCTCCCATGACCCTGAGGTCATGACCTGAGCTGAAATCAAGAGTGGGACGCTTAACCGACTGAGCCACCCAGGTGCCCCTAACCTACCAACCTTACTCAGATTTTGCCATTTGTCCCAATAAGGTTACTTTTCTGGTCTAGGATCCAGTATAGGATCAGAGTCATGCCTTCTTAATCTCCTCTACTCTGGGACAGTGTCTCAGTCTTTCATGACCATGACACTTTTTATGGAATATAGGGCAATGGTTTTGAAGAATGTCCCTTAATTTAATAAATGCATTGCAGATACTTTCTGGTAGGCACTGTGCTAGTCTCTGGAATATTTTAGGTTTAGTCTTTGCCCCCAAGAAGCTGGTCTTTTAGGGAAGAGGAACAGAGATGCACAAATTAACAGGCAATTATAATACAGTGTAATAAATGAAATAATGGAGGTAACCACTGAGTATGGACAGGATGTTAGAAGGGGCAACTGACTGTATCTTGGCGGACCTGGAAACACTTCTTGCAAATGATGACATCTAAGCCAAGTGAGCAAGGCAGAAGTTGGGGGCCCGAGAGAGAGGAGTGTTCCAGACAAAATTTAATCCATCAAGTATAGCAGAATACTGCAGTCATTTTAAGGAATAACCTAAATACTCTTTGTAAAAATCTTTATAATCAGGACCACATTTGAACATGTTGAAGAAATCTGCTTTGACCTTTTCTGTCTTGTCAGAATTCATTTAAAAACCCTTGACATGCTGACATTCATCCTTGTACTTCGGTAATTTCAGAAGTTCCGATGATAAAATTAACTTTAAGAAGCACAATAAATGTGAAGCCAAAGAAAAAAGAAAGATTTTTTTATTGAGGTGAATTAATACAAGTAAATTCCGAAGTACATGAGCCTCTGAAGAGAATGATTAAGGGGGGTATAAAATGAAATTAATTTATCAGAGGGACTCTGGCCTTGGTCACTGCCAAGAAGCAATCACATAAATGTCATCATAAAGTTAGACAAAATCATGCAATTGTGTAACCTTTTTGTATCTTGTAATATCCAACAGGAATAGTACCCATTTGAGCACAAGTGTTATAATAGGTTCCATAAGAGATAGTTGGGCAGACTTATTTAAAGCTGGGCATCTGGGACGCCTGGTGGCTCAGTCGGTCATGATTCCAGGGTCCTGGGATCAAGTCCCACATTGGGCTCCTTGCTCAGCAGGGAGCCTGCCTCCCCCTCTGCCTGCCGCTCCTCCTGCTTGTTCTCTCTCTCTCTCGCTCTAACAAATTAAAAAAAAAAAAATCTTAAGAAAAAAAAAAAAAAGCTGGACATCCGCAGGTTGACTTGCGAACCGGAGTCTATCATCGCTCAGGTTCAAGTGTTTTTGGTTAGGAAGCTTTGGATAAGATTCCTGGTTGTGAATTAGGAACAAATTATTTAAGGATGGGGCTATAGGCAAACTCTACACCTAGAGTATATCTCCTTTCCTTTGCATCTTCTTCCTCCTTCATCTTCTTTCTAGTTCTCAACTTTACTATTAATTAAGAGAAAGCAAATTAACGCCACATTGAGATATCTTTGCACAACCATTAAACTGGAAAATGTTAAAATGCTAGACAATGCTACATGTTGGAAACTACATGGAGAAATGGAAACTATCCTTTGCTATGGTAGGGCTTAAAATTTTTATATCCATTTTGGAGACCAATTGGGTACTAGTAAGTCTGAAAATTTGCATAATCTCCCAGAGGTAAAAAATTGCAAGACACTTGCCTTCCTAGCCTTCTGTAAAGATGGGATGCAGGTGTTTGATCTAGTCTGCCAAACAGCTGCATCGGCTCCAAACTTTGAAAATGGTGTTTAAAAGTAGGGACCAAGTGGAACCTCTGTAATTAAGGTGGGAGCAGCGATGGTACCCATGTACAATTTTTGGAGGAAGCAGTGACTATAGATCAAGAAACAGCACCAGCATCCAGCTTGTGTTGTTTTGGAAATACAAGGGGGCTGTACCTGTGCCTTTAAGCAGAGTACCATTGTCCTCTTTAGGTCAATTCCATGGTGTGATACTAGATAGTTTATTTTCAAGTTGGTTCTCAAGCCCTTCCTGAAATTCTGTAAGCTATTTAACATCCTTTAAAAAAATACTTTCCTTGTTTAAATATCCATAATGGTTTTCTGTTGCTTACAACTAAGAGACTTGGAAAGCACTCTGGCAGAATCTATTAAAACAGAGGATATGCATACCTTACAACTCAGCAATTCCTCTACTGCATATATCCTGGAGAACAGCATTGTCCATTAGAAATTTTTATGATGATGGTTATACCATCCAATATGCTAGCCACTAGCCACATGTGGCTACTGACCACTTGAAATGTGGCTAGTTGGCTGAGAAGTTAAAAATTTAATTTTATTTGATTAATTTTAATTGATTTAAATAATTAATTTTTTAAAAAGATTTTATTTATTTGACACAGAGAGAGAGAGCACAAGGAAGGGGAGCAGCAGAGGGAGAGGGAGAAGCAGGCTCCCCGCCGAGCAGGGAGCCCGACGCGGGGCTCGATCCCAGGACCCTGGGATCATGACCTGAGCTGAAGGCAGACGCTTAACGACTGAGCCACCCAGGCGCCCCATGATTTAAATAATTAATTTTTAACAAGATTTTATTTAGTTACTTGACAGAGAGAGAGAGAGAGCACAAGCAGGGGGAGCAGCAGAGGGAGAGGGGGAAGTGGGCTCTCCGCTGAGCTGGGAACCCGATGCGGGGCTCTATCCCAGGACCCTGGGATCATGACCTGAGCCAAAGGCAGATGCTTAACGAACAGAGCCACCCAGGTGCCCCTAATTAATTTAAATGTAAGTAATCACATGTGGCTAGTGGCTACTTTATTAAACAATACAACTCTAGGAAAAGAAGATTCCCATGTAGAACCCTCCTACACTGTTGGTCGGAATGCAAGCTGGTGAAGCCCCTCTGGAAAAACAGTAAGGAGGTTCCTCAAAAGTTGAAAATAGAGCTACCCTACAACCCAGCAATTGCACTACTGGGTATTTATCCCAAAGATACAAATGTAATGATCTGAAGGGGCACCTGCACCCCAATTCTTATAGCAGCAATGTCCACAATATCCAAACTATGGAAAGAGCCCAGATGTCCATCGACAGATGAATGGATAAGGAAGATGTGGTATATATATACAATGGGATATTATGCAGCCATCAAAAAATGAAATCTTGCCATTTGCAATGATATGGAACTAGAGGGTATTATGCTGAGTGAAATAAGTCAATCAGAGAAAGACAATTATCATATGATCTCACTGATATGTGGAATTTAAGAAACAAAACAGAGGATCATAGGGGAAGACAGGAAAAAATGAAACAACGAAATCAGAGAGGGAGACAAACCATAAGAGACTCTTAATCAGAGGAAACAAACTGAGGGTTGCTGGAGGGGACTGGGGTGGAGGGATGGGGTAACTGGGTGATGGACATTGGGGAGGGTATGTGTTGTAATGAGAACTGAGTATTATGTAAGACTGATGATTCATAGACCTGTACACCTGAAACAAATAATACATTATATGTTAAATAATTGAATTTAAATAAAAAAAGAGAAAAAAGAAAGAATGGGAAATTAAGGAGAATGAATTAAAAAAAAAGATGCCCATGTACACAAAGAAGCTCATTGCAGCAATATTTGTAATAATAAATCAGAAATAAGCCATATCCACACATGCAAATACCATAAAGCACTCAAAATAAAGGAATTGAGTTTTTATTACTAACATGGATAAATCTAAAGACCATAATTTGTATTATGATAGATACAGTGTGGTACCATGTTATGTAACACAGAATTAACCTTTACATTGTTTATTGATTTAAAATGTAGCCAAATTAAAAAAGAACAAGAAGGGAAGGCTTCCCACTAAATTCACAAGTGTGTTCCCTCTGGTAAGGGAGGGCAGAGAATTATGGTCTTCAACTTATAAATTCTAAGATTTGTTAATGCGGGGATGAGCATCATTACCTTGTTTTATTATTATTAGAATTTTTATCCATATCTTTAATATTAAATGTTTAAATATTAAAATGTATATATCTGTACATACCTTTTATACACTGAGCTACAGACTAACTTGCCTCTTTAGGCCTCTTTCATTCCCAATGGTCATAAGGATTATCTGTCCTTTCAAATCCATTTTCCTCTTCTTCCGTAATAATGGAGATGAGGTTAGCATGAGCCTTCCCATTTCCCAGCCCCCTCTTTCTGCTAGGTGTGGCTGTGTGGTGAAATTCATGCCAACAGAAGGTAGATGGAAGCGATGAGAGCAACTTGTCTCTCACAAATTCCTGGCCCTGGACTTCTAGGCTCTGCCCTCCTGGTGGCTGGAATGACAACCAAAGTGACCTTGGAAGCTACTGGGAGAGTCTCAGGTTATGTGGAACAGGGCTGCCTGCCTGCCTACCTGTGACTATTACCTGAGAGAGAATTAAACTGCCTTGTTTCTTAAGCCTTATTATTGTTGAGTCTCATTATGGCAGCTCCTTTAGATATGTAATCATCTCTCTCTTTTTTTCACTTACTGTGTTCAAATTATTTTTCTGATACCTGTATTGGTCATGTTGTTAAGGTTCTCTTTCCTAAAAGAAGGACTTAGAGTAAGTATAAAATAATAGTAATGTTCACTCCTATTTAGGAGATATAGAAGGTATGGTAAGTTTTTACAACAGCCAGAAATAGGTTCATGAGTGGAAGATAATACAAATAGCATTTTCATTCCAGTTATAATTTACTAAGAATTTCACCTTTGGAACCTGTGGGCCTGCCTCTAGTTCCAACCTTTCATTCACAACAAAGACACCATGGCCCAATGTTGTGTTTGACTTAGGTTACCTGAGAGTTAGGGGCAGAACCTCCTTATTTATCTCCCACTCCATTCCTCACCTCCTACCACTGCCTCCCTTGCTTGGAATGGAACATAAAGATAATTTTATTGATGTACAATGCTTGAATTCTACCCACAGTGATTTATTGAAACATCAGGACAAGATACACGCACACCTGGGAATTTATAAATCTGGGCCACTCTGAATGTTCACTTACACACATATCAGTGGAATAAACTTCTCAAAGCTAGTTAAAAGTTATGATACATAGTAATAAGTCTGAATATAAATTCTGGTGCACTGACTCAAAAGTAAAAGTGATATTTTTCATATCGGAAGATGAGAATTCACTTTCCGAAAAGCAAGTTCTCTCCAAATTTTCCATTAAAGTTCCCCAGTGACCAGGAATAGTCTACAACCCTTTGTGTGAGGGGACAGGGTGAGAGAAGGGTTCTGGGCATGAAATCTAAAGCTCTTTCCTCAAGAACAAAATTTCTCTGAAGGGTTGTATTTCACTTTCGAAATTCATGCTGATTTTTGCATGCTACTCTACAACATGGCTTTATTGGTATGAATATAAAAAGAATCTTTTAAATTATCAGTTAAATGTCTTAATTTCCTCTTCAAAATCTTTTTGGAAAGTTGATACCTAATTTGCCTTGTGTTGAATACACTTCCTCATGTCCACAAAGGTATAAGTCTTCCATTTTCTAGTCATAGCTAAAATATTTGGCATAAGAGTACTTGAAATTCTTTATCTCAGAGTATCATTTCCTTCCCCCCCACGCCCTTGAAATTCAGGTCAAAGTTGTCTAGAATTCAAATCTTCCTGCAGTAGCTGTTTAAATATTGCACTAACTAAAAATCAGCCAAGGAACTCACAAAAGAAAAGGATGTACAGTATAACACCATATACCTAAAACATGGGAGAGAGAGGAGAAAAAAATGGGTTCAAACTTAGGTGACCAGCAACTTAATATAGACTGCTGTATGCAGGAGATGTTATATACAAACCAAACGGTAACCACAAATCAATAACTAGAAATAGATATGCAAAAATAAAGAAAAAGGAATCCAAATGTCTCACTAAAGAAAGCCAATTCCTTGTGAGAGAAGAGAGCAAGAGAAGAAAGGAACAGAGAAGAACTATAAAACAACCATATAACAAGTAACAAAATAGTAATCAGTACATACCTACCAATAATTACTTTGAATGTAAATGGACTAAACTCTCCAATCAAAAGTCAAAGGGTGATAGAATATATAAAAAAGCAAGACCCAGGGTGCCTGGGTGGCTCAGTTGGTTGAGCGACTGCCTTCCGCTCAGGTCATGGTCCTGGAGTCCTGGGATCGAGTCCTGCATTGGGCTCCTGGCTTGGCAGGGAGTCTGCTTCTCCCTCTGACCCTCTCCCCTCTCATGCTGTTTCTCTCTCTCTCTCTCTCTCTCAAATAAATAAATAAATAAATAAAATCTTTAAAAAAAAAAAAGCAAGGGGCGCCTGGGTGGCTCAGTCATTAAGTGTCTGCCTTCTGCCCAGGTCATGATCCCAGGGTCCTGGGATTGAGCCCCGCGTCAGGCTCCCTGCTCCACGGGAAGCCTGCTTCTTCCTCTACCACTCCCGCTGCTTGTGTTCCCTCTTGCTGTCTCTCTCTCTGTCAAATAAATAAATAAAATCTTTAAAAAAGAAAAAAATTAAAAAAAGCAAGACCCATTTATATGTTGCCTACAGAGACTCATTTTGGACTTAAAGACACATGCAGATTGAGGGACGCCTGGGTGGCTCTGTCAGTTGTCTGACTTTGGTTCAGGTCATGGTCTCAGGGTCCTGGGGTCAAGCCCCACATCAGGCTCCATGTTCAGTGGGGAGTCTGTTTCTCCCTCTTCCTTTGCCCCTTCCCCCACTCGTGCTCTCTCTCACACTCTCTTGAATAAACAAATAAAATCTAAAAAAAAAAAGACTCATGCAGATTGAAAGTGAAGGGATGGAGAAACATGTATCATGCAAATGGATGTGAAAGTGAAAAGAAAGCTGGAGCAGCAATACTTATATTAGACAAAATAGACTTTATAACAAAGACTTTAACAAGAGACAAAGAAGGACACTATAAAATCATAAAGGAGACAATCCAACAAGAAGATATAATGATTGTAAATATTGGACACCCAACATGGCAGCACCCAAATACATAAAGCAGTTAATAACAAACATAAAGGAAGTAATCAGTAGTAATACAATAATAGTAGGGGACTTTAACACCCAATTACATCAATGAACAGATCATCCAAACAGAAAACCAACAAGGAAACAGTGGCTTTGAATGACACACGGGATCAGATGGATCTAACAGATATATTCAGAATATTCCATTGAAAACAGCAGAATACATATTCTTTTCAAGTGCACATGGAACATGCTCTAGAATAGATCACATATTAGGTCACAAAATAAGTCTCAACAAATTAAAAAAGATCAAAGTTATACCATGTATCTTTTCTGACCACAATGTAGTGAAACCAGAAATCAACCAAAAGACAAAATCTGAAAAGAGCACAAATACATGGAGTTTAAGTAACATGCTACTAAACAATGAATGGGTCAACAAACAAATCAAAGAGGAAATAAAAAAATACATGGAAACAAATGAAAATGAAAACACAATGGCCCCAAATCTTTGGGATGTAGCAAGAGCTGTTCTAAGAGGGAAGTTTATAGCAATACAGGCCTACCTCAAGCAGCAAGAAAAATCTCAGATAAAAAACTTAACCTACCTTGCACCCGAAGGAGCCAGAAAAAGAACAAACAAAACCCAAGATCAGTAAAAGGAAAGAAATAATAAGATCAGAGTAGAAATAAATGAAATAGAAACTAAAAAAACAACAGAATAGATAAAACCAAAAGCTGGTTCTTTGAAAAGAACCAAAAATGGTTCTTTGAAAAGATGAGCAAAATTAATAAAACTTTACCCAGACTCATAAAAGAGAGAGAGAGAGAGAGGAGTCCAATAAACAAAATCAGAAATGAAAGAGGAGAAATAATAACCAACACCACAGAAATACAAAGGATTGTAAGAGCATATTATGAAAAATTGTATGAGAACAAATTGGACAACCTAGAAGAAATGGATAAATTCCCAGAAACATATTACCTCCTAAAACTGAACCAGGAAGAAATAGAAAATTTGAATAAATTACCAGCAATAAGTTGAATCAGTAACCAAAAAACTCCCAAGAAACAAGAGTACAGGACCAGATGGCCTCACAGATGAATTGTACCAAATATTTAAAGAAGAGTTAATACCTATTATTCTTGAACTATTATAAAAAATAGAAGAGGAAGAAAAGCTTCCAAATTCATTTTATGAGGCCAGTATTACCCTGGTACCAAAACCAGATAAAGACACTATAAAAACAAACAAACAAACAAACAAACAAAACAACTACAGACCAATATCTCTGAAGAACGTATGTGAAAAAAATCCTCAATAAAATATTAGCAAACTGAATTCAACAGTACATTAAAAAAATCATAAATTACAATCAAGTGAGATTTATTCCAGAGATTCAAGGGTGGTTCAGTATTTGTAAATTAATCAACATGATACATCACATCAACAAGAGAAAAGATAAAAACCATTAGGTCATTTCAATAGATGCAGAAGAAGCATTTAGCAAAGTACAACATCCATTCATGATAAAAACCCTCAACAAGGTAGGTTTAGAGGGAACACACCTCAACAGAATAAAGCCATATATGAAAAACCCACAGCTAATATCATACTCTATGGTGAAACACTCAGAGTTTTTCTCTTAAGATCAGGAATAAGATAGGGATATCTACTCTCACCACTTTTATTCAACATTATACTGGAAGTCCTAGCCACAACATTCAAACCAAGAAGAAAGAATGAAAGGCATTCATATTGGTAAGGAAGAAGTAAAACTTTTACTATTTGCAGATGACACGACAGTATATATAGAAAACCCTAAAGACTCCACCAAAAAACAACCAGAACTGATGAATGAATTCAGGGTTGCAGTATATAAAATCAATATACAGAAATCCATTGCATTTCCATACACTAGTCATGAATCAGCAGGAAGAAAAATTAAGAAAACAGTCCCATTTACAGTTGCGCCAAAATAATAAAATACCTAGGAATAAACTTAACCAAAGCGATGAAAGACTTATACTCTGAAAACTATAAAACATTGATGAAAGCAATTGCAGATGACACAAACAAATGGAAAGATATTCCATGCTTATGGATTGGAAGAAAAATATTGTTAAAATGTCCACACTACCCAAAGCAATCTACAGATTCAATGCAGAATCTATCAAAATACCAACAGCATTTTTCACAGACTGGAACAAACTATCTTAAAATTTGTATGGGACCACAAAAGACCCTGAATAGACAAAGTAATCTTGAAGAACAAAACTGGAGGCATTACAATCCATATAGCAAGATATACTACAAAACTGTATTAATCAAAACAATATGGTACTGGCACAGAAACAGACACATAGATCACTGGAAAGACTAGAGAGCCCAGAAATAAACCCAGATTAAATCGTCAATTAATCTTTGAGAAAGACAAGAATATACATGGGAAAAAGTCTCTTCAAGAAATGGTGTTGGGAAAACTGGACAGCTACCTGCAAAGGAATGAAACTGAATGATTTTCTTACACCATAAACAAAAATAAACTCAAAATGGATTACAGACCTAAATGTGAGACCTGAAACTATAAAAGTCCTAGAAGTGAGCTCAGGCAGTAATTTCTTTGACATCAGTCATAGCAACATCTTTCTAGATATGTCTCCTGAGGCAAGGGAAACACAAGCAAAAATAAATTATTGCGACTACATCTGGGGCGCCTGGGTGGCTCAATCAGTTAAGCGTCTGCCTTCGGCTCAGGTCATGATCCCAGGGTCCTGGGATCGAGCCCCATGTTGGCTTCCTGCTCAGCGGGAGCTTGCTTCTCCCTCTCCTCCCTACCTGTGCTCTCTCTATCTCTGTCACTATCTGTCTCTCTCTCTCAAATAAATAAATAAATAAAATCTAAAAAAAAAAATTATTGGGACTACATCAAAATAAAAAGCTTCTGCACAGCAAAGGAAACAATCATACCAAATGGGAGAAGATATTTGCAAAGGACACATCTGATACAGGGTTAGTATCCAAAATATATAAAGAACTTATACAATGCATCACCAAAAGAACAAAAAATCCAATCAAAAATGGTCAGAAGACATGAACAGATATTTCTCCAAAGAAGACATACAGATGGCCAACGAAAACGTGAAAAGATGTTCAACATCATTCATCATTAGGGAAATGCAAATCAAAACCACAATGAGATCTCACCTCACACCTGTAAGAATAGCTAAAATCAAAAACACAAGAAACAAGTGTTGGTGAAGATGTGGAGAAAAAGGAACCCTCATGCACTGTTGGTGGGAATGCAAACTGGTGCAGCCACTGTGGAAAACAGTATGGAGGTTCCTCAAAAATTAAGAATAGAATCACCATATGACCCTGTAATTTTACTACTGGGTATTTATCCAAAGAATAAGAAAGCACGGATTCAAAAAGATATGTGCACCCCTATGTTCATCACAGGATTATTTACAATAGTCATATATACAATGAAATATTACTCAGCCATAAAAAAGAATGAAATCTTGCCATTTGCAACAACACAAGTAGACCTCGAAAGTATAACGCTAAGTGAAAAAAGTCAGTCAAACAGACAAATACCATGATTGTACTCATATGTGGAATTTAAGAAACAAATGAACAAAGGAAAAAAGAGACAAACCAAAAAACAGACTCTTAACTATAGAGAACAAAGAGATGGTTGCCAGAGGGGAGGTGGGGGGTGATGGGTGGAACAGGTGAAGGGGATTAAGAGTACACTTATTGTGATGAGCACTGAATAACGTATAGAATTGTAGAATCACTCTTGTATACCTGAAACTAATATAACACCATATTGGAATTAAAAGAAAAAAGAAAAACGCTGGGACTAACTATGCTCCTATGAGAGTCTAGGAACTTTTTTTTTTTCCTTTTGGCAGGGGGCAGGAGTGGGAGAAGAAGCTCACTTACACTTTGTAGAATACATTACACTTTTGGGTAGAATATGGGCAATAGAACATTAGGGCTAACAGGGATGCTAGAGATTATTTAATACATGGCATTGATTCATAGATGAAGAAATAAAAGCCCAGATAGATTATGGTCCTTGCTCCAAACTACAGAACTGGACAAATACTAACACTTATTTTTTTCCTTGGTTAATAGTTGGGATATGTTTTGCTCATACTCTAGATTGCTACCATCTATAGAATGCACAGTGGCTATTCACTGCTTCTCAGATCACCAAGAAGTTGTGGAACATTTTTCACTTTTTAACTCTTCAAGGTGGTCAATTAGTATACATTTTGGTAGATGATTTTAGAATCCTTTTGCATCTGAAATACTATTTAAAATCAACATCATCTGAAGATAACACCAAATAACATTTCTGAATCATAAGAAATTAATTAAGTAGAAATAACATGCCATTCCATAATTCAAAAAACTAGAGCAGGGGTTGGCAAAATTTTTCAGTAAAGGCCACAGAGTAAATATTTCAGGCTTTGCAGTTCATATAGTCTCTGTTAAAACCACTCAACAATGCCATTGTAGTGTGAAAGCAGTCATAAACAATATGCAAAAGAATGAGCGTGACTATGTTCCAATAAAACATTATTTACCAAAACAAGTAGCGTGCTGAACTTGGCCTTCAGGCTGCAGTTTGCAGACCCCTGCCCTGGAGTCCTAAATTTTATAGGCTTTAAGTGGAGTGTATATATAAAGTCACCCAGAATGCTTGCTCTAAAAATGCTGTTAATCTTTTGTTTGGTTAGTTTTATTTATTTTTTAAATAGCTCCTACATAATTTAATAAATCTAATGTAAATCTAAGTGACAGGATCCTTCTAGAGATATGTGTGTGGCCTGGTAAGAATCATGTCATATGACTGATTTCAGTTACCTCATCTGAAAAATGGCATATCATCTATCCTTATGTAGTTGCTAATTTCTGAACTGACCAGCTCAGGAATGTTAGTAGGACGCACAAAAAACACAAAGGGTGTACTATTTATTTAGAGATGAATTTGTTATATCTATCTGGTTTTTTGTTTCATTCCTTAAGAATGCCAAGTTCTGGGCACCCAGCTGGCTCAGTCGGAGGAATGTGCGACTCTTGGTCTCCGGGTTGAGAGTGAAGCCCCACGTTGGGTGTAGAGATTACTTAAAAATAAAATCTTAAAAAAAAAAAAAAGAATGCCAAGTTTCTATCCTTGCCTCTTGTGTGGCCTTCTGTGAGTTACCTCAGCTTCTTTATCTGAATCATAAAGAATGATGCTCACTCAGATCTTACGGGTGTGGTAAGGGAACCTCTCCAGATATGCCAGATGTCATTTATCTAGCACTTACATGCTATGGGAGCTGGACATGTCCACACACTTTAATTGTTGTATGCTGATGACTGCCAGGCCTCACAGTCTTGTGGCTTTCCATCAAACAACCTGAGAAGGGAGATAAAAAGGAAAGAAAACTAACAAAAACAGAAAAGGAAAGACAATAAAATGTAAGGATAATGGCTGAGTGGGTAATGGCAGGCAACATCTTTAGCTACCATGAAAAGTATTAAGCCAATGTGTTTGTTGAATTCATTTTGTTGGTGGTCACTTTGTGTTCATTTCTGAACATCCAGCGGTTAGCTAAGTAAACACACATGACTGATGAAAGAAGAAAGGGAACTATTTTTATAGGGACCATTAAACTTTAACTACCATCTGGCAGGGAATGATTAGAGAAGATCAAAATTAAGGCAGTCAACACAAATGCTGTGTGAATACCTCAGGGAATTAACATGGATAAAGACAGTGAACTTGTGGTTAAATAAAGAGACAGACATGAGAGGGAAGTGGTGAACACATCCTTTATAGCTTTAGACCTCATGGTCACATTCATTGCCAAAAGAGCTCAAAGAGGGGAGAAATAACAAGGAGACCATGAGAAAATCTGAAACACCTGGAAATAATCAGATGCTCTGCTCCAATCATAAAAAAGAAAGTTAAAGAACTACACAGGACCACATCATTTGGGCTTCCTCCCTACCCAGGAAGGAAATGTTTATGGGAGAGGTGTGTTGAAATTGGCAGATAGTTAATATTCAGATTAGCCTAGTACTTAATAGTAGGAAATGGTTGTATATACTGCTGGGAAAAAATGTAAGGAACTATATCCTTGTGAACACGAAAGACTCCATAATTTCTGGGAATCACTGTTTTCCCACTAATTAAACAGTCACCCTGCAGGTAGTTTGAGAGAGAACAGGAAAAAGGGAGGGTTGGCCTTCCTCTTTCAGGGCGTACTTCTGCCTTCCATCACTGATAGCACAGTACTTAACCCCAGGGCAGCTTCGCCCCATTGAAAGCACACATAAAAGCTTCTTAGAGAAAGCTACTTGTTTTGTTTTGTTTTGTACTTTGTATTCGGATGGATTCAGAAGGCCAAACTTCTGAACATCTGAAAGAGGAATCCTGACGGGAGAGCTATGCTGGCTGTTCAGTCTGTTCTCCATTCTGAAGAAGCTCCATGTGGGGCAAGTCTAGAGCCCTGAACGAACGAATGAACTAAACTAACTTTCTTTTCTTTTTCTTTCCTTCTTTCTCTTCCATCCTTCCCTTTCTTTCTTGAAATACAGTTGACACATAACATTACACAACTTAAGGTGTTGATCTGATACATTTATATATCATAATATGATTGCTATTGAAGTGATAGTTACATAATTATCATTTTCTTTTTTATGGTGGGAATAATTAGCAAGCTTGATGATGATAATGGAACATTGTTGTCCACATTCACTTTGATTATTGGAGTGATCAAGACAGGTTTGGAACAAATGAGCTGAAGCTAGTTTGTCCCAGGCATCGCAATGAAAATATCCTGAGGCAAAAGGGAGGAAGGACGTGTTACCTAGGGCAGTGTACATGGAAATTCACCATGCACAGTCTTTCCCTCTCTGGTCTCTTCTTATTTAAGGGCTTAACTCTATCATGTAGTGTGCAAAGTGTGTTTCCATCCTTTATCTCATTGATCGTCAATACAATTTTATGAGGTGCATAATGCATTTATGATCCCATTGTACAGAGGAGAAAACTGAGAACCAAGACAGTGAGAGGTTAAGTAACTCATCCAAAGATAAGGCCATGTGGTTAAGAAATATTGGTGCAAGAACTTAAACCCAGCTCTTGATCTTTTTTTCTTTTTAAAGATTTTATTTATTTGACGGAGAGACACAGAGAGAGAGGGAACACAAGCAGGGGGAGTGGGAGAGGGAGAAGCAGGCTTCCCGCGGAAGAGGGAGCCCGACGCGGGGCTCGATCCCAGGACCCCGGGATCATGACCTGAGCCGAAGGCAGAAGCCTAATGACGGAGCCACCCAGGCGTCCCTGCACCACTCTTGCTCTTATGCTCTTAGCCACCATGAGACAAATGTCCCTCCTATGCTCTGCGGCACCCAAATCCTCATGCCAGTTCCTCAGTATTACGACCTCCACGCTTTCCCTTTCTTGAATGATGGTGGGCTCAACTTCCTGTTAGGGTTAGAGGCTTAGAAATAATAGATACAGCCTAGTAAAGTATTGGTTTCAACTAGCTACGATCCTCCTGCAGCAGGGGCCAGAGGCCCCCCTGCACAGTAAGGGAGGCTGAGCCAGGGAGGTCTGGGCATATCACTGCCAAAGGGCCGGTCGATTTGGCCCAGGCCCTTTCCAGGGCTTTTGCAAAAGAGAATCAATGAGAAATAAAACGCCTGAATTGTTTTCAAGCTTTGAGTAACGTTTGGTATACTCTGGCAGTGCTGTACAAGAACATTCCCTTTGTTCCTTACTTTTAGAATACAATATTCTAGAGTAAAATTCTGTTTTAATTAAAATTCAAATAATGGCGCAACTCATGCACCTACCCTATGTGCAAGAAAATGCAGTGTTAAGAGTAAGAAAATTCAAAGGTGTGCCAGAAACCTCATCATTAACGCACTTCCTTCTGCCTTTGCACTTCTGGAATCTCTAAACATCTGGTGATTTTACCATCAGGAAACAGTGCAGTGTCCATCTGTTAAATCAGGCTTTCGCTTCATTCACCTGGGACTATCAGCCAGATGTGGGCGTCGTTTACATTATTAATGATTTCAGTCTTCCCTTTGTACATGCCCTGTGAGGGCACAGTGTGAGGTAGTCTATAAATCACTAACAAGTGAAAAAGCCATATTTTACTTTATTTTAGGCAGCATAAAGAAGCAGAACACTTTTTTTTTTAAAGTCAGAGCATAAATCATAAGCATCTATTTAAGTTTTTGCCACCAGAAGACTTTTGACTCCTTCTCTTTGACAGAAAGACCATCACAAACATTACCTCAACATTCACACGTGCAGATGTCTCTTGATGTGTAGGCAGTGGATGCTCAGTGACTCCTGCAAAGATATTCCCTGGATCTCTCATTTGGTGGCAGTCTATATGATCTTTACAACTTATTTATAAATAGCTTCATACGAGGTTTCAGTCCATAGTGTTCCTATCCCGTCATAGTTATTAGTCATGCCCACATGTTACAACGTCGCTGTGACAAAGCACTGACTTCAGTGGGCGTCGGTGGCCTGAGACAGCATGGCATCATTACGACAAGTGCAGGCTCTGTCCATTATGACACTGGGGCCTTTGGCAAGTTACTCAGTCCCTCCAAGCCTCAGTTCTTCCTCTGTAAAGTGGGGATGATGACGATAATAGTATCTACTTTACAGACTTGTGTTCAGGATTAAGTATGACCGGCTGTATGGCTGCCTGACACGTAGTAAGAACTCAGCAAAGTTAGCAATTACTAAATGGTAAGACACTGTGAGCAACCTACTTATAAAAAACCTTTCTCAGCAAAATTGAGCAGAAGGTACAGTTTTCCCATATACTCCCTGTTCCCACGCATTCACAGCCTCCCTCATTATCATCACCCCCTCCCAGAAGCACATTTGTTACAATTGATGAACCTACACTGACATATCACTATGACCCAAAGTCCACAGTTTACCTTAGGGTTCACTCTGGGTGTTGTACACTCTATGGACTTGGGACAAATATAAGACATGTATCCATCATTACGGTATCATACAGTGTAGTTTCACTGCCCTAAAAAAACCTCTGCTCTGCCTATTCATCCCCCCCTTCTCCCTAGTCCTGGCAATCATCGATCTTTTTACTCTCTCCATAGTTTTGCCTTTTCCAGAATGTCATATAGTTGGAATCATACAATATGTAGCCTTTTCAGATTGGCTGTTTTCACTTAGCAATATACATTTAAGTCTTCTCCGTGTCTTTTCCTGGCTTGACAGCTAATTTCTTGTTAGCACTGAATAGTAGTCCATTGTCTGGACGTGCCACAGTTTATTTGTCCAATTCACCTACAGGATATTTTGGTCGCTTCCAACTTTGGACGCTTGTGAATAAAGCTGCTATAAACATCTGTGTGCATGTATTTGTGTGGACATACTGAGGAGTGCAGTTGTTGGATCATATGGTAAAAGTATGTTTAGTTTTGTACGAATCTGCCAAACTATCCTCCAAAGTGGATGTACCATTTTGCATTCCCCCCAGCAATAAATGAGAGCTCTGCTCAATTTTGCTGTGAATCTAAAACTTCTCTAAAAAATTAAGTCTACTAAAAACTTAAAGAAAGCCTTTCTCTTGACAAAATGTTTTCTGTTACCTGTTTTCTTTCTTTCTTTTTTAAAAGATTTTATTTATTTATTTGACAGAGAGCACACACAAGCAGGGGGAGGGGGAGAGGGAGAAGCAGGCTCCCCACTAAGCAGGGATGCCCAGGCTCGATCCCAGGGCCCTAAGATCATAATCTGAGTTGAAGGCAGATGTTTAACTGGCTGAGCCACCCAGGCGCCCTCTTTTCTTTCATGATCTGGATCCGTAGTCCTGCTGTCATGGACATGGCCAGCTTAGTTTTTCAAGGTTTCTGGTTCTCTGAATGTGTTGGTAAAAATTACTCAGAGAAAGATTATTATGCTTGTGAAATCTAGAGGTATTAATGTCAAGAAGTAACACTATCTTCTCAGCAGCTATTTACCCAGAGCTCCTTGCATGCTAGGTGCCCACCAGGGGCTGGAATATATGGCGTCGGTGAAGTCAGTAAAGCAGCATTAGATAATTCCCAACCTTCACTACTGGAACTCTGAGATATAGCTTGCATCCTAAATTTGTAAACAAATTACATGAATCTGGTAGAAATATAAGCTTCTCCATATTTTCTTCACGAGGGTAACTTAGTCTAGAAAATCACATTTAGCAGTGAGAATCCATCCATGTTGTTTCCAACCTCCGAGAAGCATAGAAACTGAGCAGTGAACATCTAAAACCAACACGAAAAATGTGAAAAGCCACCAGGCTTCCTTACCCTAGCTTGTGTTGTACTGATGACTGCCATACGGACCTGCAGACACACCTCATCGGCCTTCAGCATTTTCTCTTTTCCCTTTCCCTCCCCTTTCCCTGACTGTGATCCATCCCAATCTTGCCCTCATCCCGCTCTTGCCCCCCATTCCAGGGGCACACCTGGGACACTTGCCATCTCTTGCCAGCTTCCCCAGGGCTAGGTTAAGAGTTTTTGAGAGTTAATGTGGGAAGCTCCCTCTATTTCCCTCTTTCCAGAACCCCTCTTTTCCCTCGGGATTCCCTCTCCCATCCCTACTTCTTACACCCTAGCTCCTTCTCGTGGTTCAGATTGCCGCCACTTCTCACCGTTCACCCCTCGGTGGTGCCTACGGCTTGTATTTTAGAGCTTGGAAGCACCAACTCCTCTCTGGCAGGAAAGGAAAAGGGAAAAGACAGAGTCCCTGTTCCCTTCCAGGGCTGCAGCCAGAGGAAATGCATCACTAGTATCTTTCCTCCACTTTCTGAACTCGTTTTCCAAAAAAGGTTGAACCAAACTGTGGTTATTTTTTTAGTGTTTGTTGATTCCACGTTTCACCCATATTTGATGCTAAAGGGAGTTCTGTGCTGACCTGAGACATACTGATTCACAAGTCAATGTCAGAAACATGACTCTTCATTAAACACACATACTAGTGCTGGGGAATAGAACAAGAATCTGCTTGACTATTCACCAACAATGTTTTAATCCAGATTTTTCTATATTGCGAGATCTTCACTTGATCTGACTCATAATCTGTCAATCTAATAACATATTACTTTATAGAGGCTTCTAAAATTGGCACTGGATTAAAACATCTGCCCAACTATGAATTGGCCTTTGTTTTTGCATGTGGGTTAGTTGAGGAGGAAAAGATACAGAGAAAAAGCTAAAGATTGAGTGTTGTCAGGTTAGGGTCCTGAGTGGCTGCAGGTTCTTCTGACTCTCTTATATTTGGGTCATAACCCATTTTGGGGGGCTTTCCAGATGCCCTTCCAATATTCCCCAAATCCAGAATTTCACCCCCACCCCCAATCATGTCAAATACCTTTCTGTTTATATAGCTAAAAATTGAACATGGATTAAAGCACTAAGAAAGAACATGGAGAATATTAGTCAGAATACTGTTTATATTTCTTTATTGTAAAGGATAATCATTTACGGATACAGAAACACATCTTTTTTTGGCTTACTAAGCTTGTTTCATTTTATTTATTTTTAAAATTTTAATTCTAGGATAGTTACAGTGTTGTATTAGTTTCAGATGTACAATATAGTGATTCAACAATTCCATACATTACTCGGTGCTCTTAATCTTAACTCTTAATCCCCTTTGCCTATTTTACCCATCCTCCCACCCACTTCCCCTCTGGTAACCATCAGTTTGTTCTCTAGAGTTAAGAGTCCATTTTTTGGTTTGTCTCTTCTTTGTTTTTTTTCTTAACTTTCATATATGAGTGAAATCATACCGTATTTGTCTTTCTCTGACTGACTTAATTCATTCAGCATTACATTCTCTAGGTCCATTCATGTTGTTGCAAATGGCATGACTTCATTCTTTTTTATGACTGAATAATGTCCATTATGTATGTATATATATATACACCACATCTTCTTTATTCATCTATCAGTGGATACTTGGGCTACTTCCATAATATAACTATTGTAAATAATGCTGCAATAAACATCGGCGTGCATATATTCTTTCGAATTAGTGTTTTCGTGTTCTTTGGGTAAATACCCAGTAGTGGAATTACTGGATCATATGGTGATTCTATTTTTAATTTTTGAGGAACCACAGTGGTTGCACAGTTTGCAACGGTGCACCAGGTTTCCTTTTTCTCCACATCTTCACAAACACTTGTTGTTTCTTGTGTTTTTGATGTTAGCCATTCTGACAGGTGTGAGGTGAGATCTCATTGTGGTTCTGATTTGCATTTCCCTGATGATGAATGATGCTGAGCATCTTTGCACGTGGCTGTTGGCCATCTGTATGTCTTCTTTGGAGAAATGTCTGTTCATGTCTTCTGACCATTTTTTAATTGGATTATTTGTTCTTTTGGTGATGAGCTGTGTAAGTTCTTTATGTATTTTGGATACTAGCCCTGTATCAGATGTGTCATTTGCAAATATGTTCCCCCAATTCAGTGTGATTGTTTCCTTTGCTGTGCAGAAGGTTTTTATTTTGCTGTCATTTATTTTTGCTTTTGTTTCTCTTGCCTCAGGAGACATGTCTAGAAAGATGTTGTTATGGCTGGTGTCAGAGAAATTACAGCCTGTGTCCTCTCCAGGATTTTTATGGTTTCAGATCTCATATTTAGGTCTTTAATTCATTCTGAGTTTATTTTTGTGTATGGTGTAAGAAAGTAGACAGACCAATATCTTAATTATAAATATTAGTGAGTGGAAATATTACTTGGCTAATATTTAATTTATAATTTCATTATGTAAAGTTCAAATATACTGGTATTAAATGACAAACACTGACCTATAAAACATAATTCAGATTTAGTGAATAACTAAAACTGGAAACAGAATTTCAAATAGGATACAGATTCATATTTGAAATTTTTTCCTCCATTCGTATAGATACAAAGATGAGAATGTCAATGTATCTTACATGTTAACCAGAAATAACTAGTAGAATGGCATTGAACATACTTGGAATTTTTAAGGACTTGATTTTCATATATTAAGTAGACATTCATTTTCTTGCAAAATCAGCCTCTACTCCAAGATGTAACAGAAAAAGCAAAAAAGAAGATAGGGACCCATTCAAACATGGTAATTTCTATGTCCTAACAAATTTATAAAAGCAAATATTGACGATTTTTAAAAACAGAGAATTATGGGTCATAAGAAGATACCATTTTTTGGAAAATGATAATATAATTTTTTGAGTACCTACTCTCTGCTAGGCATGATGCTGAAGCTTCACATTCATTAATTTTGTCATTTTGTATAACTCTTCAAGATCAGCAATTTTCTCCAGAAAATCCGATGCTCAAGGAAATAAAAAAATTGGATATAGCTTATAAATATTACACAGAGTTTGGTTAGCAGCACAGTGCTTACTTGCCTTGGAGTTTACCCTCCATCTGCATTTATAGCTTCCCTTGAAGTCAAAATGAAGAGAGCTGCTCCAAAAGCATGGACAATTGCAAATGCCTCCTCACTTGTCTTTCCCCTTCCAGTATTAGCAACCTTCAGTCCATTTAGCACACAGCCAATTGGAGAGAGACCTTTTATATTTTAAATATTTAATTAATTTATTTATTTGAGAGAGAGAGAGTGAGCGCACGGGTAGGGGGAGGGGTAGAGGGAGAAGCAGACTCCTAGCTGAGTGGGGAGATGAGGGGCTGGATTCCAGGACCCTGAGATCATGACCTGAGTTGAAGGCGGACGCTTAACCAACTAAGCTACCCAGGTGCCCCCTAGAGTGAGGTCTTTTAAACACATGTCACTCCCTTGCTTAAGACCTTTCAAAGGCTTCTCATTGCACTTCAGAAAACCCAAATTAATAAGCCTTGCATGATCTGACCCCAGCCCCTCTCCAACATGATTGCCCCCACCCTGCTCCTCACCTGCTTTGCCTCAGCCACACTGGTCTTCTGTGGGTTCTGGGAACACCCAGGAATCCTTGAGCACATTCCTACTATTCCTACTTCCTGGAAAGCTCTGGGCACTTCTCATCTGACAGACTATAGCTTGAATGTTACCCCAGAGGGGCCCTCTAGGCTTAATTATCACTGCTTCCTACTTGTTTCCTTCACAGCATGGACCATAATCTGCTGTTGCATATTCATTTGTTTATCTTTGGTCTCTCCCACAGACTAACCTACCCAATGGCAGGAGTACATACATATGTATACTTAGTGCCTGGCATACAGTAGGAGCTCAATAAGTGCTTACGGAAAGGATGAATGGATTTAAGAATGATAGGAACCTGACTAGGAAACAGAACTTGCTAGAACAATGCCTAGACCTTATATGTCTTCAGGAAAGCAGAGAGGGACTAGGCTATGTACATGGGCCTAACTTAATGGGTGTCTCTGTATGAATTCTTAAACCTTATACTGGGAAACAACTCATTACACTGACCCAGATGAAGGTAGTAAAAGTATTTATATCCTTCATAGAACTGTTGTCTGATTTAACCAACTAATTGTTATGTAGTACATTTAGATATTTTTATTCATCATTTTATTCATATTTTATTATTAAAATCTCAATATTTTGAAAAGTTAGGGAACTAGATCCCAAATGTCTTATGCTAACTTTCTTTTAGCCCTGTCTGTGCCCCAAGAGCCCAAAGGCTGTGACAAAAAAACATTCTGCATAGAACGTTTACACGCTTGATGTAGTACATGGCAGTTGCTAAGGCAGAAAGCCAGAGGTAATGAGCACTGAGAGAATTATGTGCAGATCTTCCTTGCAGCACTTCCCAACTGTAATTGAACTATCCCCTCCTGATCCTTCAGGTGCTATCAGGATGATTTTCTGCAGACTTCAAGAAAATCCCTGAAGGGCCAAAGATACTTTCTTGATGTTACAATCCTTATTTCAAGGGAAGTTAAATGTTTGGCTCCTAAGTATTTTAATAAGTTACAAGAAAAAAGGAAATTCTAAGTTGAGATCTCCTCCCCCTCTCCCCACCAGATATGAAGAAATAGATCTTTATACTTATTTATTGTCAAGGTAAAAGAAATATATAATATTCAGAGTTATAAAAAAATGGAAAGTGGAAATTCAGTCTTCCAATTTAAAGCCACAACATATTCGTGATTCGTATTTTTTTCACTTGTTCTTTTGAAGCAGTGGTAGAAAGGAATTAATATTCTATTAAAGAGAAAGTGCAGTATCAGCATATGAGCCCATCTGAGATCCTTTTGACAATAAGCAATCTCTGCATCTCTAGCAATGGGATACATACGCCTATTTAAACATGGAAACCTGGCTTCCTCTCACAAATGAGACCTATAAATTTCACTCAAACTATAAGAGTGGCTATAAGAAGGCCTGAAAGCTATGTCTCTGTCATAACCTACACTTGTCTCAGACATTCTCTTAGGTCTATAGGCTTTTTTTTTTTTTTTAAGCAAGAGAATTGTTTAATTCTTCTGCAAGTGGTCCCCATAATACCAAGAGTGTAGACACCATTTAGTACTTGTGGCATTAGCAAAGAGCCCAAGCACAAAATAAACAGTGATAAAAATTCCTTCTCTCCTCTCATCTCATAGAGTTGACTTAAGTAGAGTAAGGATACCCTACCTACCCACACTCTCTTTGCATTTCGGCTCTGTTTGCAATTTGCTCTTTCTTTATGTATACTAAAAAAATATTAGCTTTCTAAAGATACAGCTCACTCGTGTATTAGTTTATAGTCAAAATTCACTAAGAATAATAATGGCCACCCTTTTTTTTTTTAAAGATTTTATTTATTTATTTGACAGAGAGAGACACAGCGAGAGAGGGAACACAAGCAGGGGGAACGGGAGAGGGAGAAGCAGGCTCCCCGTTGAGCAGGGAGCCCAATGCGGGGCTCGATCCCAGGACCCCGGGATCATGACCTGAGCCGAAGGCAGACGCTTAACGACTGAGCCACCCAGGCACCCCAATGGCCACCATTTTTTGAGATATTACTATGTACCAACTACTTTATAGTTACTTCGTTCAACCTGTATCACCATTTCCTCTAATGTAGGTACTATTCTTATTTTACCCATGAAACATAGGTGTGAAGAAACTCAAGATCCTACTGTTGGTTAGGGCTGAGACCTAGTGTTAAATTCAGTTTATCTGGCTCTGGAAACTGGGTGCTTAGCCACTACAAGATTCTACTACTTAATCATCCTATAA
>NC_138371.1:52307034-52332206 GCF_054177405.1 Leptonychotes weddellii | reverse complement strand
AAAAAAATTTAAATTCAGTAATTAACATATAGTGTATCACCCAGTTGGCCCCTCCCCTCCAGCACCCCTCAGTTTGTTTCCAATGATTAAGAGTCTCTTATGGTTTGTTGTAGTGAAGCTCTTTTGAAGAAAACTTAAAAATAATATATTTCTCTTATCTAATCTATTTATTTATTTGAGAGAGAGCACACGAGCTGGGGGTGGTGGTGGGTGGGTGGGCAGAGGGAGAAGCAGATTCCCCACTGAGCAGGGAGCCTGACATGGGGCTGGATCCCGTGCCTCCAGGATCATGACCTGAGCTGAAGGCAGACACTTGACTGACTGAGCCACCCAGGCGCCCCCAAATAATGTATTTATCTCATAATTCATTATGGTCTGTCAAATTACAAGATAGTTTTGATCTAAGGACTACTGACAATTTAGTTTTACTAAAATCATTACACCAGATCACATCTTTAGTAGTGGCTTCTCGATGGGAACCAGTTTTTCAATGCCATCTTTGGGGGAAAACCAGAGTAGAAAACGTATCTATAAATAATAATTAATTGCTATAAATTACTTGGAAAGGGAAAAATGTCAAGTTGATAAAACAAATATTATTGACCCATGAGTTTACAGCTGTATACTAATTTAGTACCTGGCTTATTTCTTAAAGACCTGGCACATTTCTTGTTCTTTTCTCCTATTATATGTACATAGTGCTTCAATATCCAAGCAGAAAAGATGCATGTACTGTCTCAGTCTTTGCTATCTAATTAAAAACTTTTTATGCATAGCAATTTTACCACTTTGCATTATCACCAGAACTCATTTCTCATGGGAAAAAAATTAGCATCAGTTTAAAAGAATATTTCTTTAATCACCAGTTCTGATTGTCGGTAGTACCATTTTGTAGATAGTTTTTAGCTGACTAACAAATCTTTTATTTTATTGGCTGTCTCATTTTGTTCTCTTTCATATTTCACATTTATGGTCTATTCAGACATTCTCCTGTTTTGTTAAGTAGGAATCTGTGTGGTCTTTGATGTAAGACATAATTTATTTGACAAGGAAATAGGAGTCTGTGCCCTGAATCTACATTTAACTGATGGATTGAGAAATTTAAAAATTGCAACAAGATAGACTCTCCCCCAGATCGCCATACTACTAGCATTTTGCTAATCTATTTGGCAGTGAATTTACATAGCCTATATGTATGTCTATATATGAATATATAGAGATTCATAGGCATGCTACTGTACCCAAATGCTTTCATTAATAAAAAAAAAAAAGGAGTCTCATTTTATTAGTCATTGATGATTCCTATGGAAAAATTTTAAAGAATTTCTGAAATTAGAATCAAGATATTTATTTTATTTTATCTTTCTATAGATAGTTATAGCTTTGGAAAGTGAGCCATAATGTCTTCAAATCTATGCTGCTCATTCCTCAGCCCAGTAAATGGAAGTTCTGTTAGCATTTCAAGATTTATACATTTCATACGTTCTCCCAAGTCTATGTCCCAGTTCTGGTAATTGGAAACTTACTTGCAGCTCATTCCCCCTGCTCAAACTGCTTGTCAATTAACCTTTGCAAAATGAAAGTTTCAAAAAATACGACTTTCGTATTTCAATCATGTTCATTTTCAGTCATCTCAAAATGTAGAAATTAAATAACACTCGGGGGTCTGCAATGCTTTTTACATATCATGTAAGGTTTGAAACCTCTCTTTGGTGTTCAAATATGACTACTATTTATATGCAATGGATGAGATTAAGTGGTTAAAATTACTTCTGCTGGGTATCTCCCTACTTTGTTTGTAGGTATGAACAAAATACAAAGTATGCCAAAAGCATTTTTCATAAACATGCACCATTTCCATTGATGTTTTTGACTGCTATCTAGGGCACACTTGGCCATACTAAGCATTGGGAAAGAAAACAAGGGTCCTACTGTAATATCTGAAATTTACACTTTCATGAACTTACACAGAGTTGTTGCCCATCCTAAAGTGTGGACTATATGAGGGGGAAAAAAATCTAACAATGCCTAAGAATAACAGGAGTGAAAATCAGGAAAAAAGTCAAATGCTACAGGAGAACAAGATGGGCAGTCACTGGCAGGTTGAAAATGACTACTGAGACCGTGGTTTAGGGAGAGTTTGGAGGAACTATCTCCAAGCTATGAGAGAGAGGGGAGAGGTCTATCATCCAGTCCAGGCATGTTTAATAGGGTTTACTCTTATGCAAGGTATTGTGGTTTTACAGATATGTATCAGACCCTGATTTTCTCACTTGAGCAGCCCCTTCTACTTACTCCCACTGCATCCGCCCCGTCCTGGGTTGCTTAATTGTTTTCAAATCCTTGTTTCTTCCCTGTTTAATTCATTTTACTAATCTGGTAGGGAAGAACATGCATCACCATAAATGCCACAACCCTAATATTCATCCCTGAGGAGCATGGTGAAAACATGGCCTCCTGTCAGAGTTGAAGGCAATCCTTCATGCTCTGGGGAACATCTTTCCCCCCCGCCAAAGATTTATTTATCTATTTTAGAGAGAGTGAGCGAGTGAGCACAAGCAGGAGGCGCAGAGGGAGAGGGAGAGAGAATTTGAAGCAGACTCTGCATTGAGTGCGGAGCTGGATTTGGGGCTCCATCCTTGACTCTGAGATCATGACCTGAGCCAAAACCAAGAGTCAGACACTTAACTGACTGAGACACCCGGGCACCCTTAACGCTACTCATCTAAAAAGACTTCTTTCCTTTCCTTTCTTTTTTTCTTTTCTTTTTTTTTTAAGTAATCTCTGCGCCCAAAGTGGGACTTCAACTCACTGTCCCAAGATCAAGAGTCCCATGCTCTACCGACTGAGCCAGCCAGGTGCCCCAGCCCTCTTTCTCATTCATCATTGAATGTTAGCAGAATTCAAATCCAGTGATTCTTTTTTACTTTGACAACATGTAAAGTCATATGGGTTTTTAGAGTCTAATTGAACTGGATTTGAATCTGGGCATTACTGCTTACTGTGTGACTTTGGGCAGGTTTAATTCTCCTCTTTGAGTCTTAATTTCCTCATCTGTAAAACTCACTTTGCAGAATTATGTAAACAGAAATAAAACATTGAGCATAAGCTTGACACAAAGTAGATGGCCAGCAAGTGCTGTTTTCTTTCTTTATTTTTTTAAAATTTTGTAGTTTAAGAAAAATTTTAAATTTTACTTTTAATTATTTATCATTATTTATTTTATTATTTTTATTTTTTATCTTTCTAAGTGCTATTTTCTTAAAAGCAACATAGGACAGGGGTTAAGGACATAGACATTGAAGCCAGACGGCCTGGATTCATAGTTCCAGCTCTGTCACTTATGTGCTATGTGACATGGGCAAGTGACCTAACCTCTTGGTGTGATAATAATAATTGACTTCCTAGGGTTTTTGTTAGGCTTAAGTGAGTTAATATCTATAAAGTGCTCAGAACAGTGTCTGACATCTGGTAAGCATTATTTCAGTATGAAGTACTATTATTTTCCTCTTCTTTCTTAAAGATGTGACCCTGATTTCATGAGTATAATCATGCTGAGAGAGGACTTCCAACACCTCCATTGTGACTTCAGTCTGTACTTTCTATGTGATTAAGTTCTTTCCAGCTTATCTCTTAACTCAAGCAAAAGACCCAGTGGGCAAAGCGTCCCATGATGGGGACCAAAACTACCCCCTCAAGCAATAAGACGGTGCTGAGCCAGCGAGACCCTGCATGACTGCCTCCAAGACAATGACCGAGCTGACCTTTACTGCCCACCTGCATATACCCACCAATCGGTGTCTCACATTTTCTTCATATAAACCTAGAAGTTTCTTCAGCACTTTAGAGATAGTCTTTGAATGTTAGTCTGCTGTCTCCCCAGTGTTGGTCTTGCTAAAATAAATTCCTTTCTTGTTTCACCACCACTCCTCTCTCTGCCTTTCAATTTTGTAAGTGGCAAGTGGCCGAATTTGGTCTGGTTGGGACCCCTGGAGCCAGGTGCTCTTTCACCCCTGTGCCCCAGTTACAAGGGTTTTTCAATGGCTGTAACCAAAGTTGGGCTGGGGATCTGTTGGTCAAAAACAGCTTTCCTTGGTTGCTCTTTCAAGCAGTGCTCTGGTGATTGCACTTTAACTTTTCCTGAGAGAAGAAAAACATGGAGGTGTTGGGGAGGAAGAAAATTTACTCTGTCCAAGATTCTTCTATCTGGACTAAGCATTAAATTTACATGAGATAGATTGACAGGAGAAAATAAAATTTAATTTCCTGTATCCATACAGACATGAATCTCCAAAGACAAGCAAAATGAGGTATATATGTCATCCTGAGCAAAGAAGAGAGGTAGGGGTCTATGGATATAAAGGGGAGGAAGGCCATTAGCAGGAAGGTGAGAAGAGATGTTTGGAAAACAAATGTTGCCTGTTATAAAGACCAGTTTCTTAGGTAAAAAGGAATCTCTTTTAAGAGCTCTCTTCTTGGTACAGGCTGTCTTTCCCCATGTATATTTAGGCAGGTGAGGGAGGTAAAGAGCTTTTCCTAAATCCGCTGGGTTTTGATTGCTTTTAACTCAAGATAATCTTCTGGCCAAAGTGGCCCATTTGGGGCAGCTTGCCCTTGGCCCCTACAGAGGGTGCATTCTACCTGCTTTGAGCTCTGAATTAGGGAGATGGCAGCCCTCTAGGGCACTGGGTGAATTGGTTGGCTATCGTTCACAACCATTCTTACTCATATAGGAATCCAGGAAACCAAGCTGAGGTTAAGGAAAGGAAAGCCCATGAGTGAAACTCTGAGCCCCAAATTCTATATTTGATCAGCACTCAGAGGTGTGAAAGGAGAGATTGCTAATTATTTCAGCAATGAAATAAGCAATAGTCAACCTCATTTATTTATGTGAGCTGGAATTGAGAGTCAAATGAAATCCTTGTGGGAAGTCAATTGAGAAAAAATTCAAGATCAGTTTTCTTTTTTTATAAGTAAAAAAAGAGACCATTTAAAAACATTAACAGTGAGGCTTATATTCAGCTTGAAGAGACTGACATGAAGGTATGGGGATTCACCAGGCAACTTCTGGGGCTGGTGATACATAAATTACACAGCCTCTTATGAACACAAATTCAAGATAAAGTAACGTATACAGCACAAAGCTTTGGAATTCTAACTTGTTCTCATTATATCTTACAATTCTAACTTGTTCTCATTATATCTTGCTTGTGTATCAGTGTGATGAAAGCACTTGATTTTTCTTTTATCATTTCATCTTTTCATCCTTCATCAGTAGCCTCTTAATCTTTATTCATTGCTATAAACAAAGGCAGTGTCTTTACTTCATAAAACCAATACCTTTCTGGCGGTGGTTTTATTTTAGACCTAGTTTTGGTTCATGATGAATTGCTGAATGGCGTGATTTCCTCACACCCCTTTTTGCTAACCTTTCTTGACAGCTTCTGGATTGCTCTACCTAGTAATTTGCTCCATAATAATGGCTACTGTGAGATGTCTCCTAACTATTTCCTTTATTTTTAACAAGGATTCTTAACACCCTCTGTAGGTGACAATATGCAATTACAGCTATAAAGTGTCCCCCAGGGGATGGCCCCTCACAGATGCCACTAGGATTTTTCTGGTGCAACTGTTAAATGTAATGAAAACAAAGAATCAGATTCTCCAAACATCCAGCTCAAAAAAAATTTTAATTAAAAGTTATGAAGGCATTTTATTGATTAACAATCTTAGTAATTAAAGAGTGTGGTTGACATTTTTTTTCTAGTTGGATTTGTTCTTCCTTTGAGATCTCTAATTGTTGTATGGTTTTACATTTATTGATAACTCTGTTTGATGAATGCAGATGCCACCTTTTACAGCCGTCGTTGACAGAGTAATCATATTGTGAGAAACACCAGGCTTATGTAGTAACAGCTGTTGCAGTTACCCATGCTGACATCCATTGGGGAAATGTGTTTGCTGCTATCATGGGTCCACGATAAATGGAAGGTGCAATAAAGCACAAGCTAACATTTGGAATATCCTTACAACTCTAGGAACTTTATTGCATATTACAAGCACTTTGATCTCTGTCCAGTACTTAAGTCTTAATTATCAGACTAATTGCACAGACTATGTTCATTTTCAGTGGTAATCCTTTTGTGATTAGCTTCTGTGTTCAATAACTGACTTATCCTTTAATTAAAAGGACTATTAACCTTAAGGCTGATGCTGTGTCTTGGGATTAACCCATACAGAGTTAATGTTTAATATCACTGTAAAAGCTTTTGCTGAAAGGTGTAGCATAAAAATGTGTAGAGGGAAAGCCATGAAATGTATCTCACTTTTCTGATGTGCAAAAAACCTCTGCTAAAGGTGAGGGTTTTAACGAAGCCTCCTTGTAGGTTAAATTTCCTAAGGGCCTACCTAACTGTACAGCCACTGGATTAACCATTTGAACCCTGTGCTCATTTACAGGAAGAGAGTGCTTACTTTAGGCCAAGAAAGAGTTTTATCTCAGTTTTCAAAATCATTATATGTGTACGTGATCAGGGTACTTAGCTGCCAGTGGTCCAGAATAGAGAATTTCTTCCCTTCCCCCCCTTTTCTTAACTCCTAAAGCTAAAAGTTTTTTGATATTGATTTTTATGGAAAGGGTCACAGCGGCTTGGAAAGAGATGTAATGGTGGCACATTTATCCAAGTTCTGAGCAGTTTGTGGTCAAAGTGGGTAAAACTTAGTTCACCGGTAACTAGTGAAACAGTTAAGGAGCAGGTGCAGGGAGACTCGGCACTGCAGAGTGGAAAGCTGGCCAAAAAGCCAGATGTGGCTGCTCCAAGTACTCTATTCCTTCTTCACTTTGGCATCTGGGTTCTGCAATGAACATATTTCCTGAGCATGTCCCATGGCATGGACTCTACTGCTGCGCTGGTCACTTAGGATGAGGATGAGAAATGGTTTCTCTCATTCCTCCCTCTCTTGCTCATATCCTTGGCCCCCAAAGGAAGAGGCCCTTCATTGATTCCTCACCCCTGGTGTGTCTTCACATGGAAAATGCAGGCTGCTGGGACTAAGGAGCTGTGGGAATGCCTCCATTCTCAGGCTCCTGGGCTAGCGGGCAATCCGGTACATTCTGTTCGGTCTCATCTTCCAAACTTTACTTCCTCTATTAGTAATGTGAAGACTAGCCAGACAAGAATTTTTTTTCAGTGGTGCATGTTTTTCAGGAATTCGGCTATAACATGAAATATTTACCAAATGAGCATTGCCATCTGCCGGGGGGTTCCATGGTGAACAAGAGGGAAAGATCCCTCCCCCCGCACCGAAGCTCAGAGTCAAGCTAGTGGCTTGGTGACTCCTTCCAGCCCACCATGCTCATTGCTGGGGCGTGGTGGCATAGCAAGGGGATTAACTATGCCCTGAATAGACTGTATTCTTTCTAGCTTTAGAATTCACTGAGTATTTTGTTCTGAACGATGACTGAAGAGTTTGCATATGATGAGTGGGGTTGGTAAAACTGGACCAGTGTTTGTGAGGAGGGAGTCGACCCGGGTGTCGACCCATCGGCTGCCAGCTGGGTGACTGTAAACAAGTTACTTCCCTCTTTGGATCTTGATTTCCTCAGCTGTAAAATGGGGATAACACCGGTGTGGTAAGGGACAAATGAGATGACACACATACAGTGTTTAGCACAATACCTGATGTATAAGTGTTTAATAAATGGTGGCTACAGTTTCCCAGATTTAAGTTTTCTGTATCTTGAGAGACCTTCTGGTAGCTAAGATGTTTGGGGGGAATATATTATATACAGTGATTATGATGATAATCATTATAACCCTGGTATGCCGTCACTTCTTTGACCCTTGTAAAAGCACTGTGAAGTAGACTACTTTACTGATGATGAAACCGAAGCTTGAAGGAGGTATGTGTCTTGCTCAGGCTTCCATGTTATAAATGAGGGACTAAAAATCAAACCAGACGCTGGTGGCTCTGTGGCTAGCCATTCTATCAGAGGAGAGGGAGCCACTTGAATCAGGATTTTCCTACCAAATCACAGCTCAATCATTTACCTCCTTTTCCCTCAAGGCATTAAGCTTTTTCTAAATAGAGTATTTTAAAGGTGTCTATTAATTATACATCCAACGTATAAAATCCATGGTAATTTCTCATAATTAAAGGATGCATTTATATTTGTAAAACTCAAACCCTGCTGCCAATATGCATTTTAAAATATATTTCCAAAGAGCTTACAAAGTGAATCTGTATTCAGTATAAAAATTCTAATTATGCATTTACTTTCGACAGCAAGTCTGCATTAATTATATGAGGTTAATTTATGTCAATTATGATTTATCAAAGCTCAAACTGCCTTGGATGGAAGCAACAAGTGAAAAATCATAATATTACAATTAATGTTAAAATAGAGCTAGGGCTCGGGACGCCTGGGTGGCTCAGTCGGTTAAGCGTCTGCCTTAGGCTCAGGTCATGATCCCAGGGTCCTGGGATCGAGTCCCGCATCGGGCTCCCTGCTCTGCGGGGAGCCTGCTTCTCCCTCTGCCTCTGTCTCTCTCTCTGTCTCTCATGAATAAATAAATAAAATCTTTAAAAAAAAATAGAGCTAGGGCTCTGTTATCCATATTCTATTGTTGAAGGAGGACATGTGAAGGAGCGTTAGTACATTGTTCGTAAAGGGAAATGGACTGGCAAAACACTGAGTAGAACCAAACATGTCTAAGACAATATTTTAAGATAACTTACTGGCCCTAACCACTTTGAGGTTGGGGGTAAGAGGATGGCATATACTGACACATGTACATAGGAAAATGGCTGGTAGTTTTATTCTACAAGCTAAATATGTGTGTATCACTTTAATTTCTGCTTATTATCTACAGATGAAGATACTTTGTATATGTTTTTAAAATAAGTTGCAGTTGCAGTTTCCATAGTAAACAACCTATCTCAAATAGTACAGGAACTTAGACACAATTAGCCTCTTTAGTTACAAAAAAAAAAACAACTATCTAAAAATGACTCTTAAATATAAAGGGCTATTAAATAATGAGTTATATTTTATGTGATGTCCAAAGATTTTTTTGTGTGTGCCTGGAGGTGAATCTCTTACTTACATTTTCTTAGTGTTCAAATTCTACTTAAGCGGTATGATTCAAGAATTTCAATTTGTTGAAATATAAACTGCTATCACAGAGCTCTGTACTCCAATCACTGCTATCATGGGCTTTATCTTTCTATTTCCTGCATACTGAGCTGCCTTGATAACAGCTCCCACTGATTCTCAACCTTCTCAGTCACTTTTAGTTATTACAAGAGTCTCATTTTGGTTATTAAAATTTAGTCCCTTTTATTTAAAAATTTTAATCTCCTATTTGATCTTAAGCATTCATCTTCCTTCAATACAGATTAGTCTTGGGACTCCAGCAGCTTGGAGTGTGTGTGTGTGTGTGTGTGCGTGCGTGTGCGCCCGTGTCTGTTGCCTGATTTGCTCCATCATACACCTCTCTCTCTTCCCTGTTTCTTACTGCTCTGGTGTAGGGGCAAGGAAGAACAAGAGAACAAAACCATTTCCTTGTAACTCCATGCTGGAGTTGCATGCATGCCCATCTCAGGACTGATGCTGTCCTTTCCGCTGGTTCTGGCTCTTTCTCTGAGATGGATCACCATCCAAATGCTGGCTCTGTAGTGCGGGTGCTGTGGGATGCTTTGATGGGTTCTTCGGCGGGCTAGACAGATGCCTCCCCCTGAAAAGTCCCCTGTTAAGAGTCAGAGAGCCCTCTGCATTCCTGCTCTGTCTCAGCCCTCATCTCAGACTGTCGACCCCAGGGATGGCGCTCAGGGGTGGACCAGCCAGGGAACCTTTGAAAACTGTCCCTTCTATCTTTTCAGTACACTGTCCAATGCCCTTGAGAACATCTCTAATTACTGACTGGCATCAGCAGGATGTTCCAAGCCTGTTCTGATATTTTCCTGCCTCAGAATATAGAATCATCACCCTGAAACGAGCTTTGATTCTTTGTAGTAAAGATAATATTAGAGACTAAAATCTGAGTATCCTGGGTGTGCATGAAGTTGAGTTGGTAGTGGGTAAAAATACTGCTTTCTTTCTTGGACACTTTTAGTGGTAGAGCTGGAAAAACGTTTCTCTTGAAGATCAGGTGTTACATTGTTTTTTCAAGGTAATTCAATCTTATTTTAAAATTTTGTTTTAACATAAATATTATAAATCTATTTTCTCTATCACATCCTTACTGAAAAGTTTCACTTTTCAAATAAGCTGTGATTTTGTTAGTTTTTTTTTTTAGGAATTTTTATTGTCTTGATCCTCATCATTCTGTAATCAATTTATTGACATAATGAAGGATATTTTTAAAAATTGTATAAGAGAAAATAATAGAGTAATATTTATGTAATACATATAATACATGTATAAGTCTATAATAAATATTTTATGACAAACTATTTATTTGGAGATTTATTTAATCAGACTTAAGCAGAAAACAATCTGATAATCAGGAGAGTTCTGATGAACTTACTTGATCCTTCAAGATTTTCTGGGGCACCTGGCTGACTCACTCAGAAGAGCAGGTGACTCTTGATCTCTGGGGTCGTGAGTTTGAGCCCCACGTTGGGTATAGAGATCACTTAAATAAATAAAACTTCAAAAAAAGGTTTCTTATTGTTACAGACACGAATGGTGAAGAATTTATTGTAAACTCACTTTATTTTAGATGGTGGGTGATGGACAGAACTGAGGACCTAATCCTCAACTTTTCACCCCTCTGCTGCATTCCAGCCGCATGAATGGAGCTCCATAAATGGAAGAATTTCAAGTGGTCATCATCACAGTTGACCTTTGGCTATTTCAGTGGCGAGACAGAACTAAATCTTAATGAATGCTACCTCACAGCAATGTAGCCTAGTTATTTCTGTTTTCAGAATGTTTTTTCTTTTTTACATTCCTGTCACCATCACCTCACCTGGGTATTTGTCAACATCTAGCTTCAGCTGCTGTTGCACTAGTTTTATCTACAAATGCACCAATTTTATTTTTGACTCTGACGAGTTAAATTTACCCATCTGCTGAGGAGTTTTATAAAATTGCAGCAAATATATTCCTTTCCAGGATTTCTAAATCTTTAAAAAATATTCCTGTGCTTGAATGATACTTCCTTGTTTTTATTTTATAATATCCTGTTGTTTTAAAAGAAAGCATTTCTGAGGATCTTCAGTGTTTTTTTTTAGATTGTGCCATTGTTTCCATTTCCAAAATAAAAGTGAATTCTTCTGTGTTTTGAGTTTGTTGACTGTTTTTGATGGGGTGAATTTTCTTCATGTGCTTTGAAATTTTCATTTGCAAACCCATTTTGGGTGGAAACGTCTGGATTTTATCTGTGTTTGTTTTCTTCCCGAGCTCATCCTTTCTTGTTTAATGATTTTGTAGCTGTCTTTCGGAGGCGAGTCCAGAACCAGATCCTACATTACATGAGCAGCTTACAGTGTTGCTCTGAGGAGATATTCCCTGGCAGACCCAGGACTTTAGGCTGCATTCCTGGTGGGGCGGCCCCATCCCAGCCTTGGTCTTCCTCCCCTGGGAAATGTTCTGTCTTCACACGCTGTCATGAGTTTAGTTTGCCTCCTGTTTCTCATCCATGGAGAGATTTATCTTGATTTTGAGTGTAACAAAGTCTTTTAAAGAGTTTCTCTTGTTATTTTATCTGTTGTTGTTTTTCTGCTGTTATCTGTTTATATTTTGAGGTCACAGTGGTAGTAGTTGTGAGGTGGGGCTGACGGGTGTTTGTAGGAACTACTCTACCTTCTTACCCAGAAATCTCTACACTTAAGTTCATAATTGGCATCCTTGCCTCCATTCCTCTCTCCATTTTCATTCATACTTTATGCTACTGCAAAATTCAAATTATTTTATTTATTTATTTTTTCAAAATTCAAATTATTAAGGCATCAATTTTGATCTCCACATCATACTTCTTAAAAAACTTTTAGTGGTTCTCTACTGGCTGTCAATAAAAAATGCTCTAATGTTTCACAGTTACATATAACATTGACTGTTGGTTTCAAATTGCAGAATTATCCCTTAACTTGATAGTTTTTTATTAGAATAACTTTCACAGGCCAATTTTTTTTCCATTTAAAAGTCAGGATCTTTATAAAAATTAGTTGTTAGTTAATACCAAGGAAAGACAAATATTTTGTTTTTGGTTTTTGCCAGTATACTTTTCAATGAGCTCTGATTATTTTTCCACCCTAATGCATTCGACAGTAATACATATTAATAACAGTGATAATAATACATAGTAGTAGTCCTGTATTTTACTCTACGGAAAGATGATTAGATCTACCACTGCCTATTTTCTACTATTGGGGATGTATTGATATTGATTCATTCATACCTTATCAGCCACATATACAAGATATACATATAGAAGGATTAGGGAAGCAGCCTATATGATGGATCAAATTGAAGTTAAGGGTTTAAATGAGATCTCCTGGCTTTGAATTCATTTATATGTTGTCCTAGGCCAGGGTTTCTGCACCTTGTGGTAGTCAGTGAAAACATGGTGCTGTACCTAGAAAAGCCACTGGAGTTTGCTTGATGGCAGAGATGTCCCCATGTGGCTTTGCCTCATAGGGAGAGGGTGTCTGGGTGGAATCACAGCCATCTGGGGTTTGGCCCTAAACTTTTCAGGTTCACAGATATACGGACAGGTTTCAGTATATGGAGAATTTTTCAGGCTGAGGGGGACTGATGTACTTTAAGGAAGACCTAGGCAGCTTGGCATTGTGGTAAGAGCACAGTATTGAAGGCAAATAGATGATGTGAATATGAATCATGGCTCTGCCACTTACTTCAATGCTTAGTTTCAATTTTATCATTTCTACAATGGAAATAGGTAAGAGGTTCTTTGTTTTTGTTTTTTTTTTTACCTTTTGGGTTGTAAAAATTAGAGATAATATACATAAGTAAAGCATGCAATAACTAGGCTGCATCCTTGCTCTGTAGGACCCTCGCACCCCATGACCCAAATTACAGGTAACTTATCGAAAGGAAAGGTCCAGAAGCTGTGCTCTCATTGGCTCTGGGCTATGTTTTAGGTTTTGTCTCTTCTCCTCTTCTCCTGTCTAGATTGCTCGTATTCTGCCTCTTTCTCTTCATACTTGATTTTCTCTCTCTGCCTAACTATAGACTATTCATCGGATATTCTTGGATCTTTCATTTTCTGTGTTCTTGAGATATCATTTTAGAATGCATGCCCTCCCTTTATTACCTCCTCAAACCATCTCCAAGCACACAACCTTTGGACAAGGGATATCTCTCTCCTGGCCAGAGCTCTTGGAGTACCCATCTCCAGTCTACGCCCAGGAGGCTGGGCCCCCACGTGTCCACCTGTGGGAGAAAGGAGGGGAAAAGCAGATATCCAGTGTTATGTAGGAGCTGTAAAAATGGTTGTGATGCTATGCTTAAAAAATTACATATAAACCGGAATGCCAATTTATTATTTCACAATGGGGGCTGCCCTTCCAGTGGTTGATTCTGTGTTCATTATCCAGTGCACTCTTTTCTTCTTATTAAGATACTTGAGAAACTGGATTTGTATTCAAAGGTTGTGGGGTGAGCAGAGAGCCAGGTAAAGGCTGGATTATGGCCAGGCCTAGGAGGAAATAATCAGTCTCCGTAGGCTCCCTTGCTAATCCCACTGTTAACGCAAGGCTGAGAACCCATTAGACATTTGTTAAGGGCTCAACTGATGGTCTGCTCCTGTTTGTAAGTCTGGCCCACACAGAGTGGGATTGAAACAGTTTGACAGTAAGACCTGGGTGGCTTCAGCCGGAGGGATGCTTGGTGGTGTGACACAGGAAGTGTTCTAGTCAATGATTTATACACCGTGGAGGAGACTTTTTCTGGTTGTACGTAGCCTGGTATCCTGTCAGAAAGCCAGGGTGGTCCATATAATCTCCCTCACCATTGGAACACAAAGGAGAGTTGATGGCATGCAGAGAGAAGGGAACCATGTTTGCGTACGAGGTGGCAAGTGTCCTTGGCAGCAACCTACCGAGAAGGGGAACTTGCTAAAGTTCTAGCTTGCATGGATGTGTGCCGGGCAAAGGAGAAACGGCAGCAGCAAGAACGATAGCAGCCCTGCATATCAGACAGCTCACTTCTCTCCTGCTGGTGTTCTCCATGTTCCTGCTGCCCTGTCCTTTTACAAAATATGCTTTGTGAACCCCCAGTCTGACCATGTGTCATCTCTGCTCCTGCATCCCAAACTGCTGTACTCATGTAGCTGCCTGCATTGGCGTCCCTGTAAATGTATGATTTCCCACATGAATAGGCCCCTTTGAAACACAAGGCAATATTTGTATCCTCCCAGGTCCACTCTCTCTCTCCCAGTCCTCACAGCATGGACAACCCCTCTCCTGTCGCTGTATGGTTGGTTCTGTCAATCATATTTACTTGCCTGGGGCTGCTCATGAAGAGGGAGCCCTTTTCCCTTCCAAGGTTAATCCCTTGCTTTTGCTTCCCTTCCATTGTTTCTTTCTCAATCTCAGTCTCTCTATCATCGATCTATCTGTCACTTATTTCTGAAAGAACTTACCCCTCCCCCCACCCCCCGCCCACTGCATCTTCCTCACAGACTATAAACATGCTTAGGTCTTTAATCTGAAAAACAGAAACAAAGAACAAAAGCCTCTCCTTCTGCTTTGCTTTCTCCTTCTCTTCTCTTTCTAACTTCCCAGCCTGTTGCAATTGGCTTTTACTCTCATTATTTCCTGGAAATTAATTCTTTGAATTTTCCAATAATTTCCGTCTTTTCAAAGTCAGTGGAATTTTTTTTTTTTATTCTTCTTATTTGACTTACGGAAACATAAGACTGTGATCATCCATTTTTGAAACTCTTTCTTTGGTTTTTACAGAGGGAGGAGCAGAAAGGGGGCCTTTGGTGGGGATGGGGGAGCTGAGACCCGATTACGTTGCATATTGATATATATTTATTAATGGTAGGGGCCCTGGCATTTCTTTTTCCAGAAAGTTGTGAACCCCCTTTGGATGATTCTAGAGGTTTCCCCAATACCAGTTTCTCATCCCGTTTTAGCCTCCTTTGGACGACTGCTTTTCCCTGGTTGGCTCCTTAAGTGTGGTGCTATAGAGGTTTGCTTTTTGCCCTGTTCTATCTTTATGTGCCCCCTCATTCACTTGTATTGGCTCCAGCATTAACCTTGGGCTGTCAGCTTCCCAGTCTGCCCCTCCAGCTCACAACTCTCTTGAACTCTACGCCCAAATATTTCACTGATTTTTGGATCTCTCCACCTATAAGTCCCACTGGCATCTTAAACTCAATACACTCTAAACTTCTCTCCCTCACCTGTCTCAGACCATCTTTTTTTTTTTTTTTTTAAGATTCCATTTATTTATTTGAGAGAGGGAGAGATAGCGAGAGAGAGAGCATGAGCAGGGAGGAGAGGGAGAAGCAGGCTCCCTGCTCTTGGGCTTGATCTGAGGACCCTGGGATCACGACCTGAGCTGAAGGCAGACGCTTAACTGCCTGATCCACCCAGATGCCCCGTGTCTCAGACCATCTTGATGCCTCATCTACTCAGTTATTTAGGTCAGAGACTTGGGGATGATTCTTGACTCTTTCCACTCTCACTCCATTTAACTTCTCCCTGCGATGAGAATCTGGCCAGTCCCCATGCTTTTTCCTATCGCTCCATTACCACTGACTCAGTGCAGGCCTTTGTCATTGAGTGTCTGACAGGATCCCAGAGAAAGGGCTTTGTGTAGAGTATTTATTATTTTAATTATGAATATAGATTATAAATATTATGGCCACATTAATTACATATATTGCTTTAAAGACCTATTGTACCGTTTTTTCCTCAGGGCTTTTGATTAGCACAGTGATTACTGGAACATATCATACATAAGGAGGGCTCTTAACCAAAGAGATTTATGATCAAATTTTGATTATCTCAATTGGGAGGCCAAGGAAAACACAGGGGATGGGAAGAGTGAAACGTCCCTAAAACCTCATGTTGGGCAATAGCTTCAATCCTCTTTTGCTCTGAATATTTTATCAGCACAGGCAACATTTGAGGAGGCTGTTATTGGCTTGAATATCTGCTTCTTGAACGCTCCAGACCAGATGAGGAATGAAGTAGCTGAGTGACCACAACTCTCAGTCAAGGTAAGAAGAAGAAGCAAAAATCCCAGATAATTCACAAACTAGGTAGACGTCTATATGTTCCAGTGAGAGGGAAATCAAGACTCGGGACGGATCCATCTTAGTGCTTATCTCCCTAAGTGGCATGCTGATGACTGAGTTTCTGGGCTGCAGTTCTGAGATTTTAAACTCCTCCTTTGTAGTTGCTTTCCTTGTTACTCTTTCTATTTTGGTTACTTGTTCCGTGAGGGGAGATGCTGTCCCAACAGCTTCGACTCTGGCCATAATGTCAGGAGCCTGAGGCAAGATGAGACAAGGTCGGAAAAGGAAATAGCATTTATTATGGGACAAGGGCCAGCCATGGCAATCAGCTAAGTGAATACGATATTGTGGTGGTCCAGAAGCTAATCTCCAGTGGACACCTTGATCTCAAGTGCCTGGAAATGGAGAGCAAAAAGTAGCCATCGAGAGCTGCTTTATCCATCAACATCTCAGGCTTTCTGATCTCAGGTTGATAAGCTCGGTGTAGGCATTAAACCAGCCTCTGCCATCTCTCTCCTGGCACCTTTCATGATTTCTTACTGGTGACCCCAGTAATCTGGGTGTGAGCTCTCTTCACGTACCTGCTCTTTTATGCAACCGCCCAACAGAAATGCTTCCAGGTTTACTGATTTCTCCGCTCCCTTAAAATCAGATGACAAATACTACATTTGAGACCTGTCTTTATTTAGTATTTTGTTTGTTTATATTCTGGCAGAATAGTCACAGAAAGGGTCCCACAATGTGGAAGAAACTGCTGTATTGCATTTTCAAGGCATGGTATTGATTGCCACAGAATCAGTTAAATTGCTGTGTGAATAATGATTGGCACTGGCCTTAACCCTTTTGGCTAAAATTGCTTATTTGTCATCCTGGCTCGTGGAAGAGATAAACAATTGCGTGCTGATGATCTGACGGATCAACTGTGAGTATCATTTGGCATGTCAGATGAGAGCTAATTTAATGAGCTTCGGTTCCTGCCAATTACCTGGGAACAAATCCCTCCACGAGCTAGTCTGTACATCATCAAAATGTTTAACCAAATTCTCACTCGTGGCAGGTAAGATGACTGGGTGTTTGATTAGTCAACGTGCTGTCAATATTATCTTGCATGCATTTGTCCTGTCTACTTACCCAATCACTTTCATTCTTTAACAATGACAAATTATAATAGGTCGTCATCCAATTCTTTATCTTAAATTACTCTGCTCAGTATGGATACTAACTGTAAAACCAGAACAGCCCCCCGTGTGGGCAGGTTGCATTGTAGACCAGCTTGCCTCTTCCTCCTCTCAAATTAGCTTCCCTCAAGCGAGAATTCAGTGCCCTCTCGGGTTACCTCAGGAGCGTGAGCTTCTCCAGTAATGGGTGGCAAGGTTGCCCCAACTGCAGTTTGCTATAACAGGGTCTAATTCTCCAAACCATGGCTGCAGCCTTGTGTTGTTGTAAAAGGCTTTTGGCATGGAGGTGTTTTCTCTCTTTTTCAGTGTTGGCATGATCGGAAAGTTGACAGGAGTCCCAGCCCCTCTCGCATGGTAGAAAGCTGAGTCCACACTGGAAAGTCTTCAGCTCTAGCAACTGGCACATCAGCGACCGGGACCATTTTTCATTCCTACCCCAGGCTTCTTGCCAGCTCTCTGTTAATTGGCATGGCTTCTCCAGGGCCAAGGTCTGCCACATGGAAACTTTCCTTCTTCTTTAGGGGAAGGTGTGTGGGCAGTGCAGTTGGAATCCAGTCTGCCACATGTGGGTCAAGTTCAGGGTCCCACCTGGACAAGTATCTGGGATGTGGGAGTTGTTTCTTATTCCTTCCCTCTATTTTAAATGCTGGCTGGGCAGGGACAAGTGTTCTGTCCCCTGCGGTTTCTAGTGCAGTGCCTTGCTCACACGCTCAATACATATTTGTCGGATTAAATTTAAATAAACCCGCTGCAGCAGGACACACTGCTTAATACTTGTAATCATCACCCACCATTCAAGAAAGGGCAATGTCAAGAGGAGGTGGAGGCTTACGTGCCCCTCCAATGTGCTGTACCTCTAGACACAAGGCTATCTAATGAATGTGCCACCCTAAATCCTGGTCTTGCTCGTGGCACATTTGGCCAGGATCCTGTTTCCCTTCTGCAGCCCCAGGCAATCTCCTCTACCTTCTTCGAAGTATTCAATTCAGCCTGATTCTTTTCAACAAACTCATATTTTACATGGGATATACTGTTGAATGAAATATCGACTCTGCTCTTGAGGAATCCACAGTTTTCCTGGCTGTGTGACCTTAAGAGAATTATTGAAACTTTCTGTGCTTCAGTTTCCTCATCTATAATCCTGCTATAGCAATAGCACGTACCTCAAGGGGTTGTCATGGAGGCTATATAGATTAAAAGTATAATGCACTTAAAAGTGTCTGACACACAGAAAGCATGTAATAAATGTTATTTATTACAATTCTTCAGGTCAGCACCACAGTGATGATAATCTGGCTGCTGTCTAAGCCCTTCCTCTTCCTACTGCCCCTCCCCCTGATTTTCCATGGTTCTCTGATTCTTCATGTGATAATGTTTGAAAGTGATAGACCCTGTGGGTAGAGCGGTGTGTGCTGGCTGCGGTGGACCTGGAATTATGCGGGTGTGATGCAAAAGCTCAGGCTACTGCTTTATTTTCTGCAATTTTGGTTCACAGTGGGGCCAGCTCAGCACTACAGGGGTTTCCAATGACAGTGTCAGGTAGGCGATATGAGCTGCACTTCCTCACAGTTTCCAAACTGAGGTTTTCAAAGCTTTAAGTTGATTATCGATATACTTATCTTGAGAAATTATGCATTTGGAATACTGCTTTGGAAGTTCTGAGTGCCTTCTGGAATGTTCTTTATTCTCAGCATCTCCCTGCTGTGGACTTACCTTCTGGATTAAATTGCTTTTTGACAAGGTTTTCTAATATATCACCAATTACACTCTTCGGGAGGATCTAAGTGAGATCTGTTTTTTATTGAGGTCAGCTCCATTGTTTTAGAAGGATCAATTATATTACTATTATTTGAAAACAAAACAAACCCCAAAACCCTTTGCCATGAAGTTCATGTAACTCTGGCACTGAAAATGCAGATAATAGTCCTAAGTGATAGGGTTGTGGTTTCTGATGGTATGATCTGACACCATTGTTCTCAGCAGGAAGAGGGGCTGTGCCAGGCACCCTCTCACCCTGTCCTGAAGGAGCACATGGAGGAGCATACTCAGTCCCGAAGATTCCAGAATGGTGTATTCTCCATTCCTGTTGAGAGGCAGTGGTTTGTAAATATTGTGAGAAACCCAGAATGAAAAGGTTAAACTAGTACATTTGGGGTGGATGAGGATTAATTAGGAGATGATTTGCAAGGACTATTATTTGTGTGCTCAATTTACTGACCTTTCCCCCCACCCTCCCCTGTCTAGGATGAAGCTCGGTGCTCTGTGCTCATTATCCTTAAATGTTTTCTTTTCTCTGTGTCATCACCCCATTCATTTTATCTGGTACTTTTAAAATGCAGTAATTTGGAGCAGTAAGCTTCATTGGTTCTTGGGAATAGCACATTTAGTCGGCACAGCTATGCAGGCCTTAGGAAAAGTCTTTATGATCATTGGGAACTTTCTGGCACTAAGATTGGGTTCCTGGTCCAGGTTGGCAAGGATCCCAGCAGATGTCCTCCAGTGCTCTGTGGGCAGTAGGTATGTCTGAAAGCCTTACAAACAAGTTTTAAAATCAAATTTAATTACCACTTCGCTAATTTTTTGGTTATTTAGGAACAGCGATCTATTTTGTTGATTAACTTGATTAATTTTGTTGATTAACCGGAGTCCTTTTTCATTTATTTCTGTTTTCTTTGTCAGCCTTTGGACCAATTGTTACTTTGTTGCTGCTCTTGTCAACTTTAAAAGTAAAATAATTATTTTACTAGCAAAATGAATTTATTCGGGAATAACAGAGAAAGGGCAACTTGGGCAAGCAAACAAAGGTGATTCATAGGCAAGCCGTGAGAACAAAGGAGAGGGACTTGCTTTTATAGAAGAGAGGAGGAAACTGGGGAGGGTGGCTCTGAACAAAAGTTCATTGGAGAAGAACAAGAGTTTGAAGTTGTGGCAGTTTCTCATTGGCTACAAGCGGTGGTTAGTCCATTGTTGCCGGGGCAGGCATGGATCTTGCTTCTTTTTCTTAAAAGCAGATGAAATTTCTATGTAAAAAATGTCCTGCCTTGCCAAGACAGTTCTGTTCTTCCTTCTTTCTACGGGTTATGCCTGCGGCAAGGAGTGGCATTGTGTGAGAGCGCCCCCTTCCGGGCTTCCCGACTCCATTTTGATAGAGGCTTCCTTTATTTATTTATTTTCACCTGTCCAGGGGCGGACTGTGGGGCGGATTTCAGGGTGGGGCCTGCGCATTCTGAGTGCCTAACTCTGCTTTGCCTGAGCTTCCTCCGAAACTCAGGTTCTCCTGCCTCCAAGCCCCTTAGGTCACCACTGCGGCCGACAAGAGCTGGGTAGGAGGTTCATGCGAGGACGGGGAACTTGAGCAGGAGGGGCAGGCTGGCCAGGCAATTCTGTGGGGTCTAGTATGAGGTTGTTGATGGAAGAAGTATGGAAGGAGAGGGCCCCTCTTTGGTGCTCTTGTGTCCCGAGTTGTGGAGTCCAGGGCCGTGAGAAGGCAAGGATGAGGGTGGTTCAAAGGCGAAAGCACAGGAGGCCTTATTTCATCTCTGGCTCTTTCACTCGAAATCTTTGTTTCTCGGCCTTTATAATCTAATGATTTGAAAAAAGGAAGTTTGACCTCAGAAAACCGAGGAAACAGAGCTTTTTGGACTGTTGAACATCTTTCCTCCATTTGGTTCTGGATAGAAATTCTGGTTAAAAAAATATGAGAGGGCAAGAGGAGCTACAAATAAGGACTAAGGCGAGAATCTGTGGTTTTGTTTGTGTTTTATCGCTCTCCATCTCTCTATTCTACTTTAAGCAAAGCTTAATTTAAAAATGCAAATCTTGATTTAAAAAAGACACGATTTAAGAATTTGAAAAAAATGTGTGTAAAAACGTTCATCGTATTGTAGAACACAATCCCTTGGTGTGTTATAAGTATGAATTAATTATGGAGGAAACCGTTTACATACAACTTCTCAAGAGCACATCTGACCGTGGGAAGTGTGCTACCTCAGTGCGGACAGTAAGGGTGGGCTGCCCTGAAGGTTTGCCCAAGCCCCTTAGCTCGTGTAGATGTTCAGTAACTACCGAACCCTAATCAGGATGTCTTGACTTTTTGGACTGCTCTGCATTGCTGAATTTTAAATTGCTACTTGCTGACAAGGCAAAGTTGAAGGTGAGGGGCAAGTCTCAGTATCAGCAGGAACTGGATGAGCTTTGATAGGACAAGAAAGATGCAGTTTCCAGGGCTTTGACATTTCATTCTCTTATTATATAGCAGCTATAAAAAAGTCACTAGCATTTTCCTGTCTTCCTTACTGATCCACACCAGCAAGAGGAGAAATGAGGGTCCCAGTCTCGTGCCTAATTTGGTAGCTTACCTGGTGAAAGGAGCTATGAGATGCCCGCAGCAATAGGGCTCGTGTAAGCAGCTCACCCAAGCAGAAGCCCCCCCGGAGGTGATGGAGATGCTGAAGCGCTTCATGTGAAGGTCGCTCTCCTGAAAAACGCAGTATGAGTGATTACTGAAGGCCATTTCTGAAGTTATTTCTATAATGTGCATTTGCTAAAAATGGAAGAAAATGAAAGATGCTAATGTTCGAATATCATGAAACTCGATATCATACACATCAGGACATTTCACATTTAACTTAATGAGTCACCCAAGTGTTCACTGACCAGTTGCTTTCTTAAACTTGGAGACTAATTGTTTTTCTTATGCAGGAGTCTGCTCTGTATGTGGCTTTTCCCCCTTAATATGTAGGGTATTACGGCACTGAAAATATTACTGATGCAGATTTTATTCCCAGACCATTGAGTCTATTTAGATATGTCATACTCATAAAAGCTCATGTTTATTGAAGAGGGTTATTAAATTTACTGTAAGATTTCATAAAGACCCTTTTAGGTGAAAAATGCAGGTAGAATGGCTTGAGTGGATGCTTTATAAACCTTTTACGAGTCAAAAAAAGTTCTAAATGCAAATGTCTTTCGTAGAAAGTAAAAGTAATTTGTTTTTCTCATTAGGTGCCAGATAGTCAGCTAACGTGAGGATGACAGATTTTGAGATCTATGAAATCAGAGCCAGCTTTCTTTAACAGAGGACTGCTAGCTGCTTACCTTCTCTATCAAAATGAGCATTCCATTCTAAGGTTAGGTACAGATATATAAATGTCTGCCTGGTTTGGGAATGGTTCTGTTGGAGCCCTAGATATATTATTGAGAGGATTGCAGTACATTTAGTTTAACACACACACACACACACGCGCGCGCGCTTATGCGCACGCATGCACACCCGCACACACACAGTTACAGAATACACTGTAATTAAAGATATTCATCACTATGTTCATTTGAACTGGTACAGTAAGTGTATCTCACACTGTTTCTCTTCATTACTATGCAAGACCAGAGCTTATATTTCTTGATTTGGAATGATGCCAGAGAGTCATTTCAATATTTGAGCTTTATACATTATTATTAATCATGATGATGATGTACTTTTCAATATTCATGGGATTTCGCAACAATTTTTATTAGCCGTTTCTCTTAACAGCTGAATCAGGTCGAGAAAAATTACTGCTACTCTTGCAGGTGAAGAAACAGAGGCCCAGAGAGATACATGACTTCTGAGTCACACACACGGATCATCGGCATAGCTGGTATGAAAACCCGCCGTCTTGTATTTGTACATTCTGGCACTGGGGTTCTTCTCACAAATTCGCTTTTTTTTTTGAGAATAAATTTTCATATTAGAAGGTTGAGATATATTTGGAAGGCTTAAAAAATACCGAGTAACACGGTGTTGGGCACATAATAGGTTTTCAATAAATATTAGCTAAAGAAATGTATAAATATCTGTTGGCAGTTCAAAGCATAGGATTTTAAAAATAATGCTTTGTTTGTGTAAAAGTAACATATTTTGAGTTAATTAATGGTAATTGGAATAGGACACCAGTTAGCGGGTAAGTTGGATATATTGCCTGTTTCAGAGTTAAGTGATAAATCACTGCAGGATAATAATGAGAGCATATGTCTCCAACAGCTTTTCAGTAAAGGTGTGATGCTCTAAACGTAAACTAGTGGACCAAAGAGATAGTGAAGATTTATTTGCTCTCTGTTGGCAGAAATAGATTTCTTTCCTTAGCCTAATAATGAGGATGCATTAAAAATGTTTATACAATAACCTCAGTTAAAATTATAAAAAAATGTACCTATAATTAAAATGCCTACAAACCCCAAAGGGCCATCTCAGCCTTAATATCATCAAGACAGATTGCATCCCACGAACTTAGCTGTTCCCTGTATATGGCGGAAATGTAACAATGCTAATGCCATGTAGCTTGTGGCCACTGAGGAGACAAGCGCATTATCCCATCGGTTAATCTGTATCCATCAGTGTCTTTGTGTTTCACTCTCATATTGCTTTTGAAATGTCTGGATCTAGTGTCTTGACAAATTCTAAGTTAGGAGGTTTAAGTATAGTTTGCTCCATTTTTATTCAAAAAGTGTATAACATTCTAAATGTTCTTTCTTTAAAATTATGTTGTGCAGTTCTATCACTGTTCAAAGAAAATGTCTAATCCGTAGGGGAATGCTGAGCTCTGTGGTATCTTTGCTCATTGCTTCCCTACTATAATGACCAGGCAAGCTGGATGCTGTCCGTGTCATCGAAGGAGAGCAGGATAGACATTTGTCTCTGTTTTTACTTTTAATCTTTATTGAAATATAACAACATACAATGTTATATTAGTTTCAACATTTGTCTCCATTTTTAGACTATCAGATCATTCATCATGGGACCCACTTTTTCACACTTGTTGGATTTTGAATAATTTAGTAAAATTAAGCCAATTTGCAGTTTGGTTTTAAAGGTATTATCATAGGGAGTACTGGGGATCATAATTCTAAGCTTAACACAACCTGCACTTATGCAATGAAAATGTTTTCTAACTAGACTTGACTGTTTGGATCCAATTCTGACCCTTTGCCCTATCTGAATCACCTTTGGCAGTCAAAGAAGCGGAGAAGGGAGGAACTCTGGACCAAACAACATAGCCTTTTTATGCCTGAAGGTCTGATGGATCCAGGGCGCTTGAGATAAAGTCCCGTGTTTCTGGGAGCAATGTTGTGTTATAGCCTCATGATGAATTTGGGGATTCACTCAGCAAATGCTTATTGTGTGTGAGGCACAGCACCGAATCTGCGGAGGCCTCAGAAAAGAATCCTTACAACTAGCATCTGCTGTACTCTCGTTAATTAAATATGTTGACCTGGGTTTGGGGGTGGCCTGGACCTAAAATCCTGGAGGAGAGATCACACTCCAATGACCCTGGCAGCTGGGGAAGAGCCACATTGAAATGAGGCAGCAGGGGTCACCCATAAAACAGGCATAATAACAGCGCTCTGTGTATCATGTTCAGTAAAATATTGGGCAAAAGAATGTATCCGGGCTTGTGTGACAGCAGAGTCTACTTGTCCCCGTCACCATATCATCTGCTTTGCCAGCAATACATTTCCAATGACTGAGCACATTATGCACAGTAGGTGGCATTAGAATGTTTTCAGGAATCTTTAATGCCTTCCTATCTTGTGAATGGTTTCCTTAGGCAAATACTGATTTCAAAACATGTGCTTCCTTAAGAGTACACTTACTGTGGAATTCTTAATTGCAGGAAACAAACTGAGTGTTGTTGGAGTGGGGGGTGGAGTGGGAGGGATGGGGTGACTGGGTGATAGACACTGGGGAGGGTACGTGCTCTGTTAAGCGCTGTGAATTGTGCAGGACTGTTGAGTCTCA
>NC_138371.1:52205510-52306534 GCF_054177405.1 Leptonychotes weddellii | reverse complement strand
AAAACAAAAACCAAACTCCCCAAATGGTTTGGGTCACTTACTCTTGCAGACTTGTGGCAATTCTCAAATCCGGAATCACTATTAACTAAAAGGAAGTTTTGCACCTCTCCCCAACCCTCCCACCCTCGACTATTTGCATAGTTGTAAATAACAGAAAATCAGACACTTGCAGTAAAATTGCTTTTCTTTTTGGGGGGGGCGGAGGGGCAGAGGGAGAGGGAGAGAGAGAATCCCAAACAGGCTCCACACCCAGTGCAGAGCCCATCACGGGGCTCGATCTCACCACCCTGAGATCATGACCTGAGCCGAAATCAAGAGCCTGATGCTTAACCGACTGAGCCACCCAGGTGCCCCAGTAAAATTACTCTTTTAATTTTCAAAGTCTGCAAATCGTAGGGAAGGCTCTTTGCTATTGTGGTTTTAACATTACAAAGATCGAGTGAAGAATAATGGCAACAACCATAGCAGGAATGATAGCTAATACATAATGATCATGTGCTGTGTGCTAGTTACTTTTCTGAGGGCTTTTATGTATTTGCTCATTGAATACAAGTAACTGTGAAGTAGGTAGTACATTTAGCCCCATTTTATGGATGAGCACACTGAGGGACAGAGGAGTTTAGTAATTGTCTAAGATCTCATAGCTAGTAAGCGACAGAGCTGTGTTATGGGCCCAGGCAGTCTGGCTCCAGACTTCGCATTCTTAAATACTCAGCTCTTCATACGCTTTTTTGTAAAATCATTCAAGTACCTTGTTTGGCTTATGTTTTACTAATCTGGTAGCTCACCAAGAGAAAACATCTACATGCATACTTGTTTCTTTTGGGCTTAATCTTTCTTGCTTAAAAATGTCTCTTTTTGAAGCCATGCACATGGCAAGAAATTAGAACTGTGCAAAGAATCCAGTGTAAAGGAAATCTCTCACCCAGTTGTGTTCCCTTTCACTTACCCTAGCCGGAGGCAAACATTGTCCCCAGTTGCTTGTGTATCCTTCTAGAGATATTCTGTGCACATACGAGCTTATATTTCAAATCACTTTAAAAAAGTGGTTGAAGTTTCTGAACAGACAGCTTTACACAACAGCCTACTCACCTCAGTGACTCCAAATGTGTCCCAGAAAACCAAGAGACCCAGACACTTAGATAATCATATTCAGTTGGGCATGTTGGCTGGGACACTCAAGTTTCTGCTGTCCCCAGCTTATGGGAAGCACAGTTAAGAAGTTTATAAATATGACATGTTTAGTCTATTGGGACCCAGGTAGACACTGTGCTCAGAACCCTTGGCCATTTGCTACTTACAGCACCACCGAGGAGTGTCAGCAGAATGTGCTTCAAAGACAGTCTGTCCCAGAAGAAACACAGACCTTTTTTCCAGTGGGGACACCAAATTCTAGTTAAGATGAGGATGTGTCATACTTACCTGGCAGGAGCGATACCATCATCACGAAGGTGGTTTTCTGAGGGCAAGGCTTATCCAGTGCAAAAAGGGGATGCTGACCTCTGCAGTTTCCCCAACTGTGGGAAACTCAACTGCACAATTTGGGGTGGAGGACTGTGTTCACACTTCCAAAAAAAAAAAAAAAAAAAGATGATGGTCTATATGTACAAATCAAGTTAAAAATATGGGAATTTAAAAAACAACTGTTTAAAAAAAGTGTATTTTCATTGATCTAGCAAGCACACTTCTAGAAATTTATCCAAAGACTTAGCTACATGGTTGTTCATGACAACCGTTTGGGAACAAACCAAAATAACCCACAACTGAGGCTTGGTTAAATAAATTACATTAACTGAATAGAGAGTCACCTAACCATTAAGAAAATGAAAAGAATATTAAGTGATATAAAAAGTTGTTTACAATACATAGCTAAGTAGAAAGAGCAATATGTAGAGAAGGATGTATACAGAACCACATTATTTATTGGATATGGGGAGTGTAATACGAGAGAGACCAGGGGCGAGAGCTAGTGGAATGATTTACAAAAATATTAACCTTTTCTAGGTGGCAATAAGGCAATTTTAATGGAGGCTTTTCAGTATGTCTTTAAAATCTAAAAAACTTAGCAGTGAATACTTTGCAGCTGTATTGAAAATAAAAGACTTTTTAAAAAAAAGTTTAAGAATAATTGATGAGCTCTTCAAGAAACCAGTTGTAGATTATTTACTAACCATTTATTTAAACAGCTTTTTCTTGGTTATAATTTAATATTTTTTTCAAACATCTGCTAGCTTGTCTCTCTCCTACCTTTGAAATTGAACCTCTTCATGATCCACTGATCAAAATAATGTGTGACCCCTTCACAATGTCTTCGGACTATTATCTGGCAGGCAATTATTGTTTTTAATTTAGATGTGTTGCCCGAGCTTTGTTGAACAGACCCCAGACTCTTTCGGTTTGGACCTGCGGATAATAGTCAGAGCGAACATTCACAGGACTTTCACCTGTCCCTTGAACTGGGCGAAGCATTTTACTAGTGGGCTCTCACCGAATCTCTAAGGGGCACGGACTACCACTGTGTTCTCTTTACAGATGCAGAAACTGAGGCTCCAAGAGGTTAAGTAACATGCCCAAGGTTATAGAGTGGATAAAGTGGAAGAGCCATTATGCCACAACTTGGGCTCTTAATCAGTATAAAAAGCTATCTTGCCACTTAAATAAGACTGTGCCATCTCAGATTTGATGATCGGAGGTTTTTAAAGCATCTTATAAATCCCATTTTGTAGACAATGAAATTGAGCCAGGAAGTGGGTGATGTGTACGTGCTCAGAAAGATAATCCATGGAAAGGCAGATACAATCCAGCATCCCCTGGGTCTTGACTCTGCATTTAGTGCTAACTCACTTTTCAGGAGAATGTAAACCAGCCCAGTGTCCTGCATGGCACTGTGATGACATAAGGGGAATGTGATTTTTGAGCCACTCAATAATGGAAGAGATGGAAGTCTTCCCACCTCATCTTGCTTATTACTGATTGTGCACACAACACCCGCCCATCAAGATCATTTTCAAAAGATGATTACTTCAGTGTGCCCAGGCCTGCAGGACATAAGTACATGGGCAGTGGTGGTAAGAGCTATAATTATTCTTAATGGGAAAATATGCAGGTAATGACTTGGATGATCATGTATCTGTAATGTATGAGTTCCAAAGCCCAATGAAGTAATTAAGCAATCTGCAAACATGCAGGGGAAAAAAGCCGGAAATGAAAAAGAACTAGAATAATGTTCCTTTTGAATAACTGGCAAACTTTCTGAAAGAGGAGTCATAAACAGAAGAGCTCTTTCTAATCGATCTGTCCATCTATCTACCTGTCCGTCCTTCCACCCATCTTGCTTGCCTGGTCTTACAGGCAAATATTTTTTCATCTTAGAGTACTAAGTCTTTGTCGGGGGCCAGTTTTTCCAAGTTATCGGCTCAAAGGATAGTATTTGTTCTTTCTGGAATGTGAATTTGCATATACCTTTACCCTTATTGAGTGCATTCACTTATCTGAGTCCCGCTCTTGCTCAAGAACAATCGCAGGAGCGAGCAGGAATCGTCCTCACAGATTGGAAGCTCTGAGTGTGAATTCTACCTCCTCTACTCCATGGTTGACCTTGGTAATCACGCTCTTCTTTAGGGTGATGATTCTTACCTCATGGGCGGGGTTCTAGGAGAAAGTGCTCCATTGTGACTGAGCTGTGAGCTGTGTACCTATCAAGTGTAGCCATTATTATTATTAGAGTAGGTTTCTTTTTCCTACTTCGTGAATGAAGAATGTGAGGCACAGTGATTTGTCCCAAGGCATAGAACTGGTTGGAGGCAGAAAACTCAGATTTTCTGCTTGTTTTGAGTTCAAGGTGGTGTGTTCTCAAAAAAAGAGAGAGAGAAAAAAAGAAAAAAAGAAAAAGGAGAGGGTTTGGTGGTTGATCTTGGGGATGTGATAAGCCTAGAGTTGGTCTGAGCATCAGTAATAAAAGATTTTCTAACCATAGGCTCTTTCAAATGGTGGGTGTAGAGAAACTATTTGTAAACATGGAAACCAGTCCAATCAAAGGGGGTACTTTTGAGGAATACTAAACCAATATATTAGTCTTCTGAAGGATTTATAGAGTAAAAGGCAGAGAGGAAATGGCCAGATTAGGGCTGTCTAGGGAGCAATTAGCAGCACTTACCAACTATTAAAGCACTTTGTCCTTAGAGAAAACAACAGAAATTCAGAGAGAAAGGGCTTTTTTTCCCTCCCCCTTTGAAAATGCAGGCTCTCTGATTGCAGGCTTAAAGCAAAAGTGTTGCTGTGAAGTTTGCAAGAGGTTGTCCTATGATTAATTCATGCTGTAGCTTTTAAGTTTCTGTATAGTAGTATCTTGGGTTATGATTTTATCACTGTCACTAACAAAGCAGCTTCAGGCCAAGTCAGGATTTTAAGCTGGGAGACCTTGAAGAGCCCACAGAAAATGTTGACGGATGTTAGTGATGGTCCAGTAGGTGGCAGCCTCCCCTCTGAGTTAATGCTTCGCTCTTCCCTAGCAAGAGACTTGGGAGCAGGTGGGTAGGGGGAAGCTTCTGGCTTTATTTATTTAAAAAAAAAAAAAAAAAAAAAAAGGTCTACTTTTTTTTTAAGGTGCACTGGGGAGAATGGCAAATAAGGAAGGTATGGTATTAAAACTTTTTCCTCTCCTATTCATATTGGATAATTACTTGCTGGCTTCTACATACATTTAGATAAAGTGCTTCTGATTTAAGGTTGGGTTGTTTTGTATGATGCCACGCTAAAATGCTACATGTTTCTCTCACTATTGAATATTCTTATTATTTTGTTAACATTTTGTAAAAGATACTGGCTTTCTTTAAATAAAAAGGCAAGTAAATATACTACATGCACAGATATAAACTTAGTTTTTTGGGGGAAAAAAGTTTTATTAGTGTTTCATTCAATCTGGGTGAAAAAAAATCATGAACCACCCTCCCTCCCCTACCAAGCACCTGTGAGCACTGACCTATGGTTTGTGGTTGCAGTCACTCCTTTGGAGCCTGGTGTCCTTACATTTCATTCTGGTGCTCACACTGTCCATCATCTCATTCCTGCTCCATCCCTTGTTGTTCCTGGGCGAGGTTGGCTACTTCCTCTGTTGCATCTGAAGTTGCAGGTCCAGCCTCTTAGGCTACAGGTCTCTATATTTCTTGGATAAGGAAAAGGAAAGAAGCAGAGAGAGAGTGTGGGGGGGGGGCGGGGCGGGGGGGGCGGGAGGTGGCAAGGAGAAGAGCTAACATTCGTTGATTCCTTATTTTGTACACTGTACTAGTTACAAATATTATCTCATGTATTTCTTAAATGAAGGGACTGGAGGTAATGGGAATGGGATTGATACTGTCTCCACTTCAGGATGAGGAAAATGAAGGCTCAAAGAGATTACGTAACTTGCCCCTGGTTACTTAGCTGGTAAGAGCCAGGATATGAGATAAAAGCTTTATGTCAGGGATGTTCAAATTTATTTCTAATTCCCCCACTCCATTTTAAAGGTGTATTGGCATTTACCCTCGGGCTATGTTGAACAAGTGCTTTGTCAGCAAAACAAACCTATTGTGAATCCTTTTGCCTTAGTATGATATATGCATTTCATCTTCTTCAAATTAAAAGCCTTTAAGAACCAGAAATATGCAGTCCTGACTCTCAACTTGAACCTAAGCTACTTGTACAATAGAATTCAGACTTGTGTGGGCATCTCTAGAGGACCTGGTCAGTTAATCTTTAAGAGTTCATTTGCATAAGGAGGAGGAGCCCAAATTTGGACAAAGACATGCCTAGAGATTGGAGGAGAAGGGTTAGCAAGAAGTCTGTTTCTTAGGATCATTCAGCTCAGTCAGAGTGATGGAAATTAGGGATTAAAAATAAAATCTGAAAGAGACATTTGAAAACTCAGTAAGACATGTGGAGCCCTCCATACTGGGGACTCATGTTATAAAGGAGGTCAGAAAGGTATGGAGGAGAAATGTTTCTTCATCTCAGCCCCGTCCAAATGTACAGCATCAGCCATATCAGTTTTGACTTTGACTCTTTGGAGTGTCATTAACAAATGAGAATGGGTGGCCTTATCTTGGTGAATGTGTTACAGGGAGAGATATGTTTCAAAATTGTTATTGTGGTGATGAATCAGGGAAACCCCAGTTATCCAAAGAAGAAATAACGGCTGAATGCTTTGTGTTGAGTTTGGGATTTTGAGGCAGAGGGCTCTGGGCATAGTCTCAAATTATACCACGAGGGCAGCTCTTACTTGATTTACTCAAAAGGCAACTCTGGTTCTCACCCATTTAATGGGTCTCTTGAGGTGAGATTCATGAGGAGGTAATGAGCAGACAAGAAATCTTGCTTAATTAGGTCTTCAGTTGATATTAACATGATATTAACATGATCTGTATTCCCTTTTATTCCCCTTTCCTGCCATCTAACCCATTTCTGAAGGGCAGAGTAATTAGTAGAAAAAAAGGGACAGACCTCATTGAGGCTTAGTGATGGAAATATGGGTAATGCTTTTCCAAAAATAACTTCCAGAGGGAAGAGGACATGATTGTTTTTGCCTTCAAGCATTTGAAGACCTATTTTATGAAAGAGGCATCGTACTTATTTTATATGCCTCAAGAGGTAGAACTTGGACCACTCAGTAAAAGTTATAGGGAGGGAGATGTTAGCTCAATCAATGTAAGGGAGAATTAGAGACTGTCAAGGCAATGCAGAGGTGGAATGGGCTGCTTTAAAAGAGAGTGAATTTTCTGCCATTGGAGATGTCCAAGCAGAGATCAGAAGCCACCTGGTGGGGTTATCCTAGAAAGAGGGAATAGGAAGAGTAAGAGTAGCTGACCTTTAATGTTCTTTCCAATCTTGAGATTCTGAGAGTCTATGATCATATAACTAGCCTGCCTGGATTTTACTGAACCTAGTAAAAGTATTTTTTTTAGAGTAAAAAACCTTTTCCAATGACTGTAGGAAGTAGTCCAAACAAAACAAGAAAGCTTAAGCTTCCTTGACCCTTGAGTTTAACATAGGAGGACCTCAATTCCCCTATTTCATGGGATGAAAATTATATAAGTCTGCCCAGTGATGTGATCCTGCTTCTGAGAGTAATTACCTTGCCTCCATTCTATTGTTGCATTATTCTGGAGAAAATATGAGTTGCTTTACTGATAATCCATTCACAACAAGTATTTTGTGAGTTTTTGTAGCATTTACTTAAGATTTAGAAGTTACAGGGTGGAAATTTCATTGTATAACTCACATCCTTTCTTCATTTCCTGCCTGTACTACTCTTTCTTTTTCCTTTCTTAAACAAGGAAATTCTTCATGTAGATCAGTTCTGTGAACACTTAAGTTTTTTGAGATTTGATCTTCTGATCTGTATTAGGATAGGTGACATATTAACTCTAAAATCTTACCGGCTTCTACAACAAAAGTTTTTTCCCCCCCTTTTTTTTTTAAAGATTTTATTTATTTATTTTGATAGAGAGAGAGAGAGAAACAGAGACAGAGAGACAGAGAGAGAGGGAACACAAGCAGGGGGAGAGGGAGAAACAGGCTTCCCGCCGAGCAGGGAGCCCGATGCAGGGCTCCATCCCAGGACCCTGGGATCATGACCTGAGCCAAAGGCAGACGCTTAACGACTGAGCCACCCAGGCGCCCCTTTCCCCATTTTTGGTCGATGTCCAATATGGGTCATCAAGGAGCTCTGCTCCATAGAGCCACTCAGGGACTCAGGCTGACAGAGACTCCACCATTTCAACATGTAAGCACTCCTATATGCCTCTACTTCAAAGCAACACATGATGTCACCTCCAAAGCCCATTGGCCAGAAGATGGCCCACCTGGTTCCACCAATTTTGAGGGGCTAGGAAATACAGGGAAACCATAGCAGAGTTAGTAAGCATTACTGTTTCTGCCTCCTACTCAAACTTTCCCAACCAAGATGGCTCCCTCCTCAAAAGGAATTCTCATAACTCTTACTAAAAGAATGGTATTTTACCTTTGACTTTCCTATTCTCAAGTTAATTTTGCCACAACTCAGCAATAACTTCTGAGGTAGCTCTTTCAATTAGGAAGGTAAGAACTCTGCTTGGCTGAGGTTAATATTATGTTTGTTGCCCAACTTAATGGGCACTATTTAAAAAGTTTAGAAGAAGCCATAACGATTCAAATGCAATACATTAGCTTTGAGTCACAAATTATATCTGGTTTAGAAAGAAAGTTATTATGGGGATATGGACTTTATTCTCTCAGCTTTAATATGCCTGTATTTTTTGAGCCAAGGTAGTCTTTAATAGCATTAACCCAGTCTTTAATAGCATTGGTTTGCATGTCAATATTTCTACTATTTGAGAATGGATTGTTTACTGCTAGTGAAAGATGCCTGAGGATTTTCATTACTTATGACAAAGTTGATGGTAAAAGGGAAATATTCTAATCTAAGTTTTAATAGTTTCCCAAATTTGGTTTATCTTTTCAGAAACTGCAATGTACTCTGAAAAGCTCAGGTTTTGGATTTTTGCTCCGTCTTGGCAGGTGTTTATGGTTATAGAATGTACTCTGCCTCTCAGTTTTTGAGAACTGCTATTCTGGTCCATGATGCTGGTTAGGGTGTTTTTTCAGTGAGGCATTTTGTTCCCCGCTTAAAAAAATGGCTTCTAATTTAGGCTGGCCTTCCCTTGTGTACTCTTATGCACATTTTGGGTAAACTTTTCTGAAAGATAAACTTGTGCATGGGCAGGGTGCCTCAGGCAATTCCTATAAAGTGGTTAATGTCAACACAAGTGAGACATTATCTTAGGAACATATGCTTCTCAAAATGCCATATTCATGCCAAAAACCAAACACGTAGTTTACTAAAGCAATCAACCTGATAAAATCAAACAAAGCAAGAGCACCCACCAAATAAAAAATATGGTAAAAGCATTTTTAATATTGTTTAATCATTAATGTGGATGGTCTCTGACCCTGGCCTTTCTGCCAATGAGGGCTCTAAGACCTAGATGGGGAAGAGACTCATCCAAGAGCACCGTGAGAATTCCAAGGGTCAAATGTGGGTTTTGTGTTGATGGACAATGAAAAAATGGTGCCCCAGAAAATCCCAAGTGTGGGGGTGATGAGGAGGCTGAGAGACAAAGAATCAAGCAGACTCCTGCATGGTTACTCATTGATTCCTTCGCTTAAATATGCATGCAATTTTTACCAAGTATCAGATGCCGTGGCAGGTGCTGGAGAAAGAACCAAGAACAAGAAAAAAAAATCTCTGGGGGCACCTGGGTGGCTCAGTCGTTAAGCGTCTGCCTTTGGCTCAGGTCATGATCCCAGGGTCCTGGGATCGAGCCCCGCATTGGGCTCCCTGCTTGGCGGGAAGCCTGCTTCTCCCTCCCCCACTCCCCCTGCTTGTGTTCCCTCTCTCGCTGTGTCTCTCTCTGTCAAATAAATAAAATCTTTAAAAAAAAAAAAATCTGTCATTAAGCGACTTGCTCTCTGTTTTTCTAATACCAAATCAAATTTTATCACTTATTTAGGACCAGTCTTCTGGACAAATAGACATACCTCTTTACAGGTTCCAGGCTCTAGAGACTGATCTCCTCCAAATATGTTCCCAACTTTTGCCTGAAATGTTTATCATAATATTGATATTTCTGCATTATACCATATGACTTCTCTTAAAATTGAGAAAGGTTATCTTGGAAAAAACATTATGCTACCAATTAATTTATAAATTATTTGCATAATGCAAGATCCTGAGCAGAAGGCACAAAGGCTTGGTAGTGTGGGTATTGACAGGGGAGGGAAAAGTTAAGAGCAGGAGGATGTATGGGCCCTGTGGATATGGTGAGCTGTACCTGAGATGAGAGGAGAGTCTTAAGGGGAGCTGGAGGGGCAGAAAAGCTCCAGTTAGAGGGTTCAAATGGTTTTTAATGAGAAGACAAATTCCAGATATGTGGATAGGGATAAGGGAAGCAACAGAGGATGCTGAGGCCCCAGACACCAGCAACAGTAGGAAGCCATTGTCCCCTGTCATCACAGGGAGGACACAGTGTTACAAGAGCCCACTAAAAGTCAGAGCCTCAACAGAGGGACCACTGGGCAAGAGCTATTATAGTAGAGGGCACAGCCACTGTCAACTAAGTGACTCAGAGGAAGGAGGGAGAGAAAAAGAAATACCTGGACTCCTTCTTCTTACACCCTCTGACCTTTTGTAGGAAACTCAAATTGGTCAGATCTAGCTAGAACTATCAAGGGAACCCAAGTGATGTCATCCAGAAAAGCCAGCTTCCTGAAGCAGAGAGCTGGGTGGAGAAGGGAAGAGAGTGGATCTGAATTGGGGGCAAATGGGGAATCACCAGTACACACTTAGGACAAAGAAGAAAACCAACTTCCCAACACATGTGGAAGTACAGAGTAGAATAACTCCCCATCTACCCATAACCTAGCTTCAATAATTATATTTCATATTTGGTGGAATGAAATATACTTTATGTTTTATTGTTTGAAAGAATCTAATTCCCTATATTAAATCTCTTACTGAGTGAAAAACGCAGCAGTTTGTTGGATTGTATCTTACTGAAAGCCATGTTCTACACTAGCTGTCCTCCTCTTTGAAGAAGCTGGAAAGCTAAAAGCTATATCTCTTAGGTTGCATTGCAGCTAGGATTCTGCATGTGAGTTATGTTCAGCCTTCCAAGTGGACTTACATGCAATTTGGAAGGCAGACATTAGGTGGCAGCTATCTCCCTATAGTGGAGGACAAAAGTTCTACCAGTGCCAAGTGAAGGCAATGGTTAGACTCCATGTTCTGCTGTGGGATGCTCATTTCCTGGGAGTGAAGACTTGGGTAGCATGGCAGCCCCAGTAGCTGAAACACCTTTGTATCATGTTGATGGTGTCAGGTACTTGTGACTCAGTCTAATAGAGGCTCCCTGACTTTTACCCTTTGAACCTTTCCAGTGCTTGAAACAACCCAATTCCTTGTATTAAATCTCTTTGAAAAACTTGGAACAGTTCTGGTTTGTTGCACCAAATCCTGATCCCCATGCTAGCTCAGTCCAATTATGGAACTTAATTCAGTTCTGAAGAATGTTGTGAACTCTTAGAATTTACATGAAAAGAGATGGGATTCTGTTGAAACCCAAGAAGCATTGTTTGGAGCAGTAAGTGATAGTCTTGAAATTAAAAAAAAAAAAAAGGCAATGGGAGAATTAATTTCCAAATGATTAGGCAGTATTATTTAATAAAATGCTCACAGGGTCCCTCAGGAATGGTATGTTCTGGAGGTAATGATGGATCAGTTGCAGAAGGGCAAGAATGGAACCAGGAGGTCTCAGGTTCAAGGTGTGTGGTCTGGGGGACACATCGGACTGGATGGGTGGTGGAGTTTGACAGTTTCTGTGTAGCATCACTGAATAGGTTACCTGCTGGCTTGAATCAATGATGAAAGTCATGTGACGAAAGCGTTCCCATCACATCACTACCAGTGTGGATTTGCCAAGGTGGGTTTGACTGAGGCACTAGGCAGGGCCTCAGACTCACCCACAGCACAATGAGCTATATGCTGGCTGGCCCCAAGGCAGGTCTCCATAATGACCCCATGACAACTCAAGGCAGGAATCAGCATTTCCTTAAATTGATCATAAAGGATCCATTTCACCAAAGCATCCTGTGAAAATTTTACTGAAGGTTTCATAGGAGAGACTGAAGATGTGATTTACATTGCATATGCTAGAGTATTTCACAAAAAAATCCATTTAGACTTATCTCTTTTCCCAAGTCTTTCATTTGGCCAGTAACTAGCAAAGTGTCTTCTCTCTCACTTTCTTTATGCAAGTCATATTCTTGGCAAGTCTGTCACAGATATGGTGAACACTTTTGGAGGTGACAGAAAAGGGCTGGGACAGCTTATGACAGCAGTAGATTCCTGACATCAGATTAGAATGAGCTCTCCAATCATCTCTTCAAGCATCTCTAATCTGTGAGGGTAATGCCGGGACCTTTCTGAGTTTCTCTCTCTCCTTGTGAACAGAGATAATGGCATTTTATTCTCATCTCCTTCCCTATCTCTATTCTTGTTAGATTATCAGGAAACCATTTTCCATTTCCTGACAATAAGAAAGTGGATAACTGCAGCTTCCTTTTCTCTAACTGCTTCAGTGGTTTTTGTAGGTGAAAAATCATACTTAGGCGTCAGCTCCTATAGTCCTGGAGACTCGCAGTTCAACCTGTCAGCAGCCACGGGCAATCATTTCCTCACGTAACTGCCACATTAAAGTACTTAAGTAATATAGCAGAGAAGGGTCTGCTAAAAATGAAATGACATAAGCACTATAGTATTGGGGGCCATGTTTTCACACGCGTTTTCTTACTTAATTCATACAACCCACCTTATGTATTATCAGCCATGTTTCCCAGTTGAAGAATCTGAGCAGAAGTTCATTCATTTGTCTGGGCCACAGAGCTCATAAAGAGCGAAACTTAAAATCCATCTCAGGTCCGAGTTAGAAGTGTGTGTGTGTGTGTGTGTGTGTGTGTGTGTGTGTTGGGGGGCCAGGGAAGAGATGGGACAATCACAGCCCTCCAGCACAGTCTTCAGCAGGGATCCCCTTCAACAGCCAAACTGAAAGGAAAATGCTAGTCTCACCCTGTGGTTGAGACCGTGTTGGAAAGACAAAGGGGGAAGCGGTGAACTGAGACTATGAAATGTGTAGAGAAAGTAATCCATTTCAAGTAAATAATCACTTCAGTGTAATCTTCAATTATTATAAAATCGGTGCTTGTGCATTGGAGAAAATTAGAAAATACAGATAAAAATAAGAAAATGGAAGCATGTTCTCACCACCCAGGGGTTACCCTGGTTTCCACCTTAATCAGATGTACTTCCAGGTCAACACATGAACGTGTATATGTATGTGTGTGTTTTTAACAGAAGGGATCATATTATACAGATTGTTTTGTAACCAGATTCTTTCAGTTAACAATTTTCATATTTCTTTGACAACAAGTTTGCTCACTGGCCTCCCCACTAAACTACGTGTTATGTGTGATGATCCCCACCTCTGCCTGGTGCCCTGTTTCCTCGCCTGCTTTCTTCCAGAATCTGGCTGTTTTTTTTTTTCACAATAGCATTTTATCTATGACCAAAATTTGTCATCTCTTCTTCTCACTATAAAGTAAAATGTGGGGCACCTCGGTGGCTCAGTCGGTTAAGTGGCTGACTCTTGGTTTCGGCTGGGGTCATGATCCCATGGATCATGAGATCAAGCCCCACCTTGGGCTCCACAGTCAGCAGAGAGTCTGCTTAAAGATTCTCTCCCTCTCCCTCCCCCATTCACTCCATCTCTATAAGTAAATAAATCTTTAAGAAAACAAAATTCTGCCTCTGTTTATATAGTTTCTGAAGTCAAAGTTCTGTTTAATGATAATTAATGTGGGAAATGAGGACTCAGGGTGCCCCAAGATCTGACATGGCTTCTGGATCATTATCAAAAAGAGATTCATGTATATCATGGTTATTTGGGTATCAGAGGTTAGAGTAATGATTCCAGTATTGCATGTATTTGAACAACAACATCCTGCTAACTTTCTTACATTAGTTCTTGAAGGGCTGAGCTATGTCTTGTTGCGTGGGACAAGGTTGTCTCTGGAAGGTGAAGTAAGCACAGGGTCATTAATTGGTCTTGCTGGTATTCTACTTTGTACAGCATCTTTGGAGCATTGTTTTTCTCCCTCAAACTTAGCACCCTGCTTTGTTATGCTTTATTGATGGAAAAAACTACCTCCAAAAATGTTGTGGGGTTGATGGGACAATTTCCTATGGAAATTTATTTTCATGTTAAACATTATAACACATATTCCAACTGGGGGTCACCATGCCAAATAAACAGTGTGCTGACAATATACTATTTGACAGTTGATGCTGTTTATTGTGTTATCAAATATTTAATTATTGATATTTTATTGAACTATTATGAAGCTTGTTAACTAGTCTTGCAATTTTTTCTTGGAGCCTTCCCATTTTATTGCATTCCAGTTCTTTATGAATTAACAAGGATAATAATACTAGGTATAAGAGGGGATAATAACACCTATATAGTGGGGAGTTTCCTAATGAGTAAACTGAGGTGTTAGATGCAAGATGTTTAATGTGCATCGGGTTAGAGAAGGCAATAAATGTTATCAGTAAAAGAAAAAAAAAAAAGGACTAAACAGCATGGGGGAGGCCCTCTGGTCTACAGAGTGGAAGATTAGGGTTTTGACCTTGGGTCCTATGAGTCCAAGGTCAGTGCTCTTTGCCGCACTACCTAGTGTTTTACTGCTGTCCGCTCTTTAACTCCATCTCTACAAATGAGTGCTTCATAAAATGCAAAGTGTTGAAATACATTCTTGTGGGAGACTGTGAAACTACCTTCTACGATGTTGTAAAGACTTGATATGTTTTTGGATCTGGAGTAGTTTGGGTAATCTTGCATGTTGGGTGTGGTAGACCAGAAGGGCTATAAGTCATGAGATTTCTCTCCGTCCCTCCCAGACCTTCCTGTCTGTTAAACGTGACCTAAAACTCAACCAAATGAGAAACCTGTCTTATTTTCCCCCCCCCAGAAACCCTTTTCCCTTGACCCCGCACAGCTTTAGGGAGTAGGTAACATTTCACAAGTAAAGATGTGGCTGAAAAGGAACACCTAACAAAAAGGATTGAATGATTTTGACGGTTGTTTCTCTTTGACAAAATTCAGAGGACTGAGAAGCCACAAAATAAGAGAACCAAAAAAGCGATTCTAATCTAGACTAATGTATGTTGTTTAGTATTTACTTCTGTCAGTACATTAATCATGTCTTATTATGCTTCACGCTAAAGTTATATTAAAAAAGCCCTAATGATAACATTGATACATTGTCCTTTGTTGTATGAAGACTTAATTTGATGAATAGAAGTTAAGAAAATGTTTAATCTTCCATTATAGTATAATGATTGAGATTCATCCATCTGCTCCACAATAATAATAATTTATCATGAATGAAAGCATGCTTATAAAATTATGGAGGCATATAACAGAAATAGGGTTTGTTTTTAATTCAAAAATTTTGACCTTACCCTCTTTTAACCGACCTATGCTTTTAAGATTATTCATTATACTCCAGATTCCCCCCACCTATAATTTTTAACATGCTCATTAATTCTTCTTGGAGGGACTGGAAAATAGAAAAGGATGGGTACTTGTAAACATCTCAAGCACTAAGCTTCCTCATTTCTGTCTATTTAGCAGCGTTGTACCCATTTCTCTATTTCCTTTCTCTCCTATTTAGTGTCCTGAAAGGTTTTATACAGAAAATGTGAATGTTGGTTTTTTTATCCAGCTAACCTTGACCTGATGTTTTGAATTAGAGGTTAAGTTTCTTGAAGTTGGAGTTGACTACAAAGAAGATGTGAGGGCATGGTTGGAGTAAGCCAGGGTAACAAAGCTACATTTTTCATTGTGCAATCTATTCTTTATGTTTTCATTTTAACCTGGAGAAGGCACAGGTGGGGTGAGTGGGAGACAGTACTACACAACTATTTTGGCAAATTTAGTGTCTGTACTAAGAGGAAGTTCTCTCCTCAAGCTTAGGTGGAACCAAGAGATGGAAACACTTGACAGAGTTGTTAATGATCTAGATGGAGAAACCAACAGCTCCTTCATAAATTCACTAATGAAATTAGATGGAGAGGTGTCAGGGCATCCATGTGGAGGGTGAAAATACGTGAGAGGAATGAGATCCGTTGGCAGAGGAGCGGTTCTTTCTGGATATTGATGATTTAATTTATCTTGGGAATAACTTTCGGTTCTCTAAACAAGTGGATGTCAGTGTAGAAAGTACTTATTAGGAAAAAAGTATTTCTTCCGAAATCCAAGCTACACCAGGACTGGAGGATGAAAAATGTTAATATCACAAAGGAGTCTATATGGCAATGGAATGCAAAGGAAAGGCCAACTGACCTGCTGGCTGCATTAGGAGAGCCACAGAAGAGGGTATATGTACAAAAAGTTCAGGGAATTAAAGAAATTCAAACACACAATTAAAAAAAAAAACCCAACATATCCATGTGTCTATTCCAGTAGCATTTGCTGTATTTGCTTCAGATGTATTTTTTTTAAGCCATAAGTTTTTGCAGATGCAGTTGAAATCTCTTTTTGTTCCCCTTTGACTTAGTTCCCCTCTTCAGATATAGCATTTGTGTGAAATGTCTATTCTTCCTTTCTCTATACTTATCCTTTTCCTGGGTATGCATGCATGTGTATAGAGCTTAACTTCCACATAAATGACATCATACTGTACACACATCTTTCAGCAATTTGCTTTTTGGACTCAGCATTATTTCCAATATTTATTCTCCTTGATACACACTGTTCAGTTTATTTTACTACTGTATAGTGGCATATTGTATGCACATATCCTGATTTCTCTCTCTCTTAGTGAATTAGGTTGTTTCCAGTATTTGGCTGTTAAAACCAATCTGCAGTGAGCATCTTTTTACATGTCTCTTTGGGAATTTATGTGAGATTTTCCCCTAAGATATACTTATTAGAAATGAAATATATGGATCACGAGGTTTTCTAGATTTTTACCAGATTGCTCTCCAACATGTTTGGACTGCCTTATGCACCTATCAGCAGTGTACTTCCATTTTGCCACATCCTACACTTGTTTCTAAAAAAAGATTTATTTTATTTGACACAGAGAGAGAGCGAGCATGTGCACAAGCAGGGGAAGCAGCAGGCAGAGGGAGAAGGAGGTAGAGGAAAAAGCAGGCTCCCTGCTGAGGAGGCTTGAGCCCAGTGAACTCTGGGATCATGACCTGAGCCAAAGGCAGACGCTTAACCAACTGAGCCACCCAGGTGCCTCTATATCCTACACTTTTTGAACCTTTTTGTCAATTGATGTAGTTCTCTAAGGTTTTTAATATCAGAAGAGGCCTCAATGGCATCTTACGGTCCTTTCTAGGTCTAAGAATCTATTTCTATCACACAGGATTATAGTCCACTGTGACACTTCTGCCCTAATGTCATTAGTGATTGACAAATTGTAGCCTAGTGTCATGCCTAGCTTAGTCAGTCTTTTGAATGTTGATATTTTTGAAATCTCTGGTGTTGCAATAATAATAAGACATAAGTTTTGTCAGATCTTTAATGCCAGATACATGCAAGGAATTTACACCACAATAGGGTTGTGTATCCCTTGCCATGTGGGCCAAGAATGCCATAGAATTTGTGCAAGACAGGGCATGTGTTTTGTGGGGCCCTTGGACTCCTGCCAGGGAACTTTGGGGAAATCAAGAAGCTAGCCCCGCTATGTCTTACTTTCTGGGATATAATGGGCTCAGGCAGCCTTTTTTTCCAGTCCTGATTCTAATCACCTTACCCATCTCTCCATGGCAGAGAGGGAAATCCAAAGGCTTCACAGACTTGGAACAAACTCCAAACCTGGCAACCTACCATACAAATACAACCATTTCTGAATTCATTCCTCCCAGGGTATAGAGAAGTGCTTTTAAGAAATGACATCCTAAAGAAAGAGGAGTCTCTATGAGCCACAGTAAACTGGGGAAAGTAACTTGAATTTGAGAAAGCAGATCTGAGGTTAAACCAATACATGTATTCTACCAAATAGCTAGCAAAACAACTGAAAAGCAACTAGAAACAATCTGAATTGACTACATTAATGAATTAGCATGGAGTAATACATGTTTATGGTGATAGAAGGCTGCAGTCCTATGAAAAATAAAGAACTAATAAAATGCACAAGAGGAAAGTCAAAATAACCAGAAGAGCTCCCAGCGGAGGCTGAGCTGGTTAATCCCCATTCCCTATGGCTCTTCCCAAGTACCTTAGTGGGAGCAACCTGCCAGGAGAGCTTTCTTCCCTGTACTTCTTTGGTAAACCAGAGAACTAGTTTACCAATAAAAGTTGCTAAATGCAAATGATAAAGGTGTGTGGCCTGGAGAAACTCTTCCAGGTAGATGAACTAGCTTATGGTGATTCATTGAAAAGAGAAACAGTGGGCACATTATCTCTGGGATTATTCACTGGGATTTGAAACCGGAGCTAAAGTCTATTCTTTTTTTTTTTTTTTTTAAAGATTTTATTTATTTATTTGAGACAGAGAGAATGAGCGGGAGAGAGCACATGAGAGGGGGGAGGGTCAGAGGGAGAAGCAGGCTCCCCGCCAAGCAGGGAGCCCGATGCGGGACTCGATCCAGGGACTCCAGGATCATGACCTGAGCCGAAGGCAGTCGCTTAACCGACTGAGCCACCCAGGCGCCCGCTAAAGTCTATTCTTAACCACTGCATTATACTGCACCTTCTTTAAAGCATTGTTTACTGCTTCTTTCCTGCTTTTGTACAAATAGAAAGCATGCAGCTGTACATTTCAACGCGAGTGACCATTCCCAATTGGTTCCGTTATCTTCTAACCATTTTAATAAACCAACTCCTTAGAAAAATTGGTTAAAAAGGTCATCATATCCTGTTTACTTTAACAGATAAAATATAATTTTAGCAATGCTCTTTCGATGTAAACATAAAAACATTGAAAGCGTAAATAAACTGTCAGACCAACCAAATAATAATTATTTTGACATTAAACAAGATATCCATCTGCTTTCCCAAATAAACAATCTCTGATGGCCTCTAAAAGACAGCAAAACCAGGAAGCATTCAGGGCACTAATGTATGCTCTGTATGGGGATAAAAGAAGCAAATGTTGGTGGATCAAAGGGGGCCCTGAGCAATGAGGAACATAACACTCATCTCAAATTAAACAGCCATCTCCATGATGTGATGCAGAGTTGTCTACCCCACTTTCTTTAGCAGCTGGAAGAGGAGAAGCAGTATTTCGGGAAGAAAGAGAATCCAGGAGGAGGGCAGAGATGGCTGGGGTAGGGGCAGAGAAGGGGAAATAGAGAAAGGACAGAGGAGATCATTTTTGCATTCAGGCTCCTCCCGTGCTCCATGGAAAGGGTAAGTTCCTAGGGCTTCCTGTTCCAGTATGATGGCACTTACAGTCCTTTACCTTAACCTGTGGCTGCTTGTGTTCTGGAGCAGTGCTATTTAAAATGCTGGGGAGTCTTTGAGACTGTGCTGAAAATATTGGGGCATCTATAGAGAAAAATGCAGACCCGTCCATGCAAACATTTGCGCATGTCAGGAGACACAAAGATTTGCTGAGGCCCACCCACGTACTCCAGGCCACTTCTGCTTCATAGATCCCAGGAAAACAACCCCATTTTTAGAAATTGTTCAACCAATCAAATAGTGTTGAATAAGCACCTAAAGTGTGCTTGGTACTAGGTGGATACAAAAGAAAAGTCAAATGCTATTCCTCCTACTAAGAGCTTATGAATTTAAGGCTGATTTTCAAGACAAACCCACAAAACACATAAAGGTTGATTAAATACCAGTCTGAAGTAAATCGTAATAGCAAACCTTTGAACTTACTGGGGGAACTGCTTTCAATACAGCGTCAGGGGTTCTCAGACTTCAGCGGGCATCAGAATCACCTGGGAGCTTGTTAAAGCACAGATTGCGGGGCCTGGCCCCCAAATTTTCTGATTTAGTAAGTGTGAGGTGAAGCAGAATTTGCATTTCTAGTTCCCAGAGGACATGCTGTTGTCTGTGAGGCTGTACTTTACAAACCAGCGTATTAACGCAAGCCTCGCAGCAATCCTATGCCGTAGATTCTATTATTCTCCCCAATTTATAGATGAGGAAGCCAGAGGCCGGAGAAGTGAAATAACTTGTTCAAGGTTGCACAGCTGATAAGAGGCAGAGCCAGAATTGAAATGCAGGCAGTTTGGTTCCAAAGCAGGGATCTGTAAACTTTCTCAAAGGGCCACATGATAATTCCGTGATGCTTTAGGCTGGCAGGCCTTGCCAGGTGCCTTTTGTAACTACTCAACTCTGCCGTTTGTAGTGCAAAAGCAAACATAAACAATACTTACGTGAATGGGCACAACTGTGTTCCAATAAAACTTTAATTACGAAAACTGGTGCCTGGCACGTGGTCTATTGCTTGCTGACCACTGCTCTGGAGTCTTATTTTTTTTTTTTAAGGATTTTATTTATTTATTTGACAGAGAGAGAGAGACAGCGAGAGAGGGAACACAAGCAGGAGGAGTGGGAGAGGGAGAAGCAGGCTTCCCGCGGAGCAGGGAGCCCGACGTGGGGCTCGATCCCAGGACCCTGGGATCATGACCTGAGCCAAAGGCAGACGCTTAATGACTGAGCCACCCAGGAGCCCCTGGAGTCTTATGCTTTTTAAGCCTTAAATGTAAAATGGCAACATCAATAGCACTAACCTCACAAGACCGTTAAAGAAAAAAGCCAACAATGCCTGCTCAGTGCTTAACACAGTGCCTGACATATAATGAATCAAAACCGATTTGCCCTCATTATAATTTCTGAGAATTCCCAGTGTCACAAATAAGTGCTTCCCTTCAGAAATCATCAAGCCTAGCCGTCTGCGGGGTAGGGCCCTTGGCCCAGCACGGTGGGGGGTTGAAGGGAAGCCTACCGGCACTCAGGGGGCTTCCAGATTCCACTGCCTGGGCTGGGGAGGGAGAGCACCCCAGGTGTGAGGGAGGCAGGCATGAGAACCTTATGCGGCTGTCACTCAAATTCTGTATATTCAGCACGATAGTTCCCTTATACTTAGTTTCCTTATCTAGAAGATGGGGATAATAGTACCTCTCACATGGAATTGTTCTGAGGATTTGAGTGTAAAACACTGAGAACAGGGTCTGGCATATGGTAAGTGCTAAACATTATTTTCGTGATTGTAATAATTTGGTATCACCCTCCTAAAACCCCTGTGAAGTAGTGGGAAGAGCAGGTTGTGATTATCTGTATTTTCCAGGCAAGGAAACGGAGGCGTAGTGGCATCTGATGTTCTTTTCTCCCCATGCTTGTGCAGCTCTGGAAGTAAGAGGGGGCTGACCTGCGGTTCATGGCTCTTTTCTCCGGCCTGGAACCAAGGTGACATTTTCTCCTTAAGCTCAAAGCCCTTTGGGAAACTCCTAGTAGGGTCTTCTAGGATCACTTTCCTAACCCGACGGTCCCCTTTCTCTAAGTGTGAATCTTCTTGTAGCAAAACCCGGCTGCCCCAGTTCCCTGTGGCGTGGAGGAGACTCAGCGGACGGCTGGGCTTCCGGGTGTGTTCATAAGCATCCGGGACTCGGGATGTGAATTAAATTGAGCAGAAGAATGCTTCAGCTTTCTTCGCCCTCTGCCGAGGGGAGGAACAAGGGCCAAGGCTGGCAGAGAAGGAGGGGACTTGTGTGATGCCAGCCCGGGGACTTGAGGCTTCCTGCTAGATGTTAACACTAATGCGGGACGCTCGCGTGGCGCTTGCCGATCGTGAGCACTTTCCCGTGGATCATCTCGTCATTCCTCCTGAGAAGCCTGCGAATTAACTGATGCTGTGCGCGTTAGGAGATGGACGCTCAGATGTTAAGTGGAGCGCCCAGGATGATCCTGCAGTCAAGCAGGGCCTGGCGCCGAGCATGGGAATGAGCATGGGAACGGATGGGCCGGAGGGAGAAGGGTCTGAGGTCCTGGGTGATGGGAAGAGCTTTTTCCAGAAGCAGGGAAGCCGGAGGGCCCCGCCCTGGGAAGAGCAGAGGGTAGGAGGCCAACTGCCCTTAATAGGGCCTACTTTGTACTCAGGGGATGCTGAGACTGCCCTATGCCTGGTCTGCACGAGGAAGCTTTATGGGATCAGGGAACAGAACGGGGGTGGGGGTGGGGGTGGGGGGTGGGGGCTGGCTCCACTTTCTTTTCCTTTAAGGAAGGAGGGAGGGGAAAACCCCAACTCTGGGTAGATTCAAAATCTCAGACAGGTGCAAAATAGCTCTCTCTGCTGGCTGTTTCTAGTAGTGAGAGCAGACCAAACCAGCCCCCCAAATAGTTCACTGTCAGGAGATCCCTGAGAGGGAGAAGATGCCAAACAAGCCGTGTTCTTCCAGATCCTCTTCTTCCTGGGTATGGAAGCTGTCACACCTGTCATTTCTTTATGGACAGACTTGTGTCTCTCTCTCACACACACAGCCACACACCCCTATATACCTACTATTTATTTTGCTCTTTATGCCAGGGACTTTATAGTCATTATTTCATGTAAGTTTTGAGGCATTATAAAACCCACTTAATAATTCAGGGCTGTTCAGAGACATTAAGGAAGTTTACCAGTCATGTAACTTGTTAGTGGTAGAGCCTGGATTCAAACTTAAGTGTGACTTCAAATCGCAAGCTCTTCCCCACTGTGCTCTTACTGACCATCATGGGATGCTTTGCTATTCGTGTTCCTAGCCCTGCTGCTCACCCTGATATGCCATTGTCTAGCACAGTGCTGATGCATCAGGGTCTCAAAGATACATTAAAAATACAGACCCTAGTCAACCATTTTAGAAACATCAAATCAAAACTTCTGAGTGTGAGGCCCATGCATCTCTGTCTCACAAAATTCTTCCCAGGCAATGCTGATGCAGAAAGCTCAGTCCAGGACCGTGAATGGGCTTTTGTAATCCACTGCTCTGGTGCTTTTAATTCTTCCACCCTGTCTGATCTTTAACGTCATTTGCTTTTGAGAAAGAACACCCAGAAGTAAAGAGAGAGCCTCAGCAAGTCTGCTGGCTGATCTCTGAGGTTCAACTCTGCCCCACAGAGCAGGGAGAGGACACATTAGTTGGGGACTTCCTCTGGGCAAGTTCCTATGCGGGGTGTGCTGATCGAATTGAGGGGGCTGCTTTGAAAGTGTTAGCCCACAACTGAAGAGAAGAGGGGAAAAACAGGAGGCTCAGGGCATAAAAGAGGCTGCTTCTCCAAGGAAACACAGAACCGAGAGAGAACAGCTTAAACTAAGCCTGTGGGCAGAGAAGGATAGTGAGCACGTCAGATTTATTAGTTAGGATGTTGTTGACTGTCATAACTGTGAGAACCCAAACATATAATGGCTCAGATCTAACAGTTTATTTCTCACCCAGACAACAAACCAAGGCACATGGTTCAGGTTGGTAGGTGGCTCTCTTCCATGAGCTGATTCAAGGACCCAGCCTATTTCTATCTTGTGGCTCGGTTATCCCCTGGGGCCTCACTGTCTTCTGCATCCAGCCAGTGGAAGGAGACCAAGAGGGTGGAGGACACACACCTACTTGTTGAAGGCCTTAGACTTATAGCCATATTCTTGGAGACCTTGACTATACACCTACTCCTAACTAAAGGAGAACATGGAAATACAGTTTCTCTGTGTGCCCAGAAAGGAGAAGAACCTGATAGCTATGTTCAGCCAGTCTCTGCTACCTTGTGTGACAGACCCATGGCCTCCAAGCCTGTGGTTAGAAGAGAATCCTATTGATGGCAAGTAAGGTAAAAGAGAAAGGACTCTGGATCAGTGCTTAGAACTTCAACCTTGTCTAAACTATTCAAGTAATAAGAGACCTGATGTGTGTTACATATCAAGGAAATTCTGCTGGAACTCCAGTGGTGGAAGATGGCATAGAAAAGGAAACAGAAGGAAGTAACTAGTGCACAACTTTGCCAACCAAACAAGCCAGGAAACTGTGCCTGTGTTCAAAGGCCACATGGAGAACTTGGCTGAGACCATTCATTAATTTAACCAATAATGGAAGTCCCTTTCCCTGTGTCTTGTACCAGGTTATAGCAACTATACAACTTGGATTGGTTTAAACAATAAGGAAAGTTATTGGCTTACAAAATGATTATGCATGGTTACGGGGTGGTGTTCAGAGAAGAGCTGATCTTAAAAGCTAGTCATCGATGTCAGGAAGATTGCAATTTCTTTTGTTTCTCTGCTCTATCTTCCTTTTCATTTGCTAAATAGTTACATTTGTAAAAAAAGTTTCAACCATTTATTTCACAAAAAGAACACTTAATACCAAACATGTCAGAAGGACAGAAGCTCAGAATGAAGAATAGTCCTTTAAATTGAATACATCTAACTTTATGAAAAGTCATTACATTGTTCTAATCTTTCCCCTACTTTTGGCTTGAATCGGTGGCACTGTCATCATGGATGAGCATGTGTCCATGACTTGCACGTAACATTGGGACAGATGTTGCCCCTCACCAAATGTGAGATAATCTAGTGCTCTCCGTGGGCTCAGGAGGCTCTTGATTGAAGTGTATGTCTTTCCTCTGTCCTACTAGGGAAAGGCAGATTTGCCTGAACCTTCCCATATAGCTCCAGAATATACTTCACCCACCCCAACATACAACCTCCGTATCTGCAACATCATGACCCAGCCTCCCTGTCTTTTCCTCAAAATCCAAGCCAAATGATTTAGTGTTGATTCTATTCTGAAAAGTCAAACTATAAAATTCCATTATTGGATTTTTTTTTACCCAAATACCAGGCCCATATTCTAGTTTGTTGACCAGCATATTAATATCTATATTTAGGTTAGAAAAAATTAATTGTATTAGTACAGACTTGGGAGTACCTATTTTCACACAGATTTATATGAAAAAAGTCCAGGGAATTTGGTTGATGACATCTCATATGGGGCAAAGTGTGAAGAGGTTCCTAGCCTGGCTTACATTAATAGATGGGGCCCAGGTCACAGTAGATAATCATTTCCCTATTCTGTCACTGGAGAGTCTTGTTCAGTTCTGGGCAATTATTTTAACAGGACCATTCACCAACTGCAGTGATTTCTGAAAAGAGTGGGTAAGATGGGAAAAGTCTGAGCACCAAGTCACATGGAAAATTGCTGAATGAACTGAAGATTTTTATCTTGGAGAAGAAAAAATCAGGACAAGTCCAATAACAGAGCACCTTGGAACTGAGGTGCTTTTAGTGTTACTTTGAATACTTTCTGGGGGCAAACTAGACCAATGGGGAAAAGTTATAGAAAGTTAAACTTAAGTCAAAACTATAAAGAAAAATTTCCTACTCATTACAGTTTTCTGACAGGGAAATGGGCTCTTTAGGGAAAGAGGTGAGTTTCCTGTTAAGAATAGTGCAGAAGGGCTCCAGCAACCCAAGATGCCGAAAGGGAAGAAAGTGAAGGGGAAGAAGGTGGCCCTGGCCTCTGCTGTCGTGAAGAAGCAGGAGGCCAAGAAGGTGGTCAATCCCCTGTTTGAGAAGAGGCCCAAGAATTTTGGCATCAGACAGGACATCCAGCCCAAAAGGGACCTCACCCGCTTTGTCAAATGGCCCCCCTACATCCGGCTGCAACAGCAAAGGGCTATTCTCTATAAACATCTAAAAGTGCCTCCCGCAATTAACCAGTTCACCCAGGCCTTGGACCGCCAGACAGCTACTCAACCGCTTAAGCTGGCCCACAAGTACACACCAGAGACAAAGCAGGAGAAGAAGCAGAGATTGTTGGCCCGGGGCCAAGAAGAAAGCTGCGGGCAAAGGGGATGTCCCCACTAAGAGGCCACCTGTCCTTCAAGCTGGGGTTAACACTGTCACCACCTTGGTGGGATCGAGCCCCGCATTGGGCTCCTGCTTGGCGGGAAGCCTGCTTCTCCCTCTCCCGCTCCCCCTGCTGGTGTTCCCTCTCTCCCTGTGTCTCTCCCTGTCAAATAAATAAAACCTTAAAAAAAAAAAAAAAAAAGAGTCAGACCCTTAACCAACTGAGCCACCCAGGTACCCCAAGTAGTGCATATTTAAATCCCATTCAGCCTCTCTAAGACTTCCCTGATTCCCAGGCTGGAGGGCCTTCTTCCTTTGAATTTCTATAGCAAGTTGTATGTGACTGTTTATTTTTTTTTTTAAGTTATTTTAAGGCTTTCAATAGAAAGCAATACAGACTTATTATAAGGAGAAAATATAGCCCTGCAGGCAAATTCAAATATTATTTCACTCTACTATTCCACTACTTCAAAGCTGTGTGATAATGGGAAATGTACTTCAACTCCCTGTTTGTCTCTTTTTTACAGATGGGGCATAAAAATATACCTATTTCATAGGGTTTCTGAGAGATTAAATAAGTTAAATATACAAAACACCCCAAATAGTGCCTCATTAGATGTCACTATTCTAAAAATAACAATTATTGTTAGAAAAATAAAAAGAAAGCCACCCATAACTTCACCACCCAAACACAATCAAATTTACTGTTTTTCCCTACTTTTTCTTTGACATAATTGTGACCATGTTGCAAATACAATTTTGTCCTCATTTTTTACTTAATATTAAAACATAAGCATTTTCTTAGCTTATTAAAACTCTTCATGAACCTTAATCTAAAGGTCTATTTGATGCTTTACCATATGGCAATGCCACGACTTATTAATAATTATTTTCATATTTCTTAAGTTATTTTCTATAGAGAGGTTGTTTGCAATCTTGATTATTATAAATCATGCTGTGATGGATGTTCTTCCTGTGTTATCTTTTTTTTCCCCCCAGCACATTCACTTTCTCCACCGTTAGTGTGAGTTTCTGGAGGCCAGGGGCCAGAGTATGGCTTCTGGAATACAAGTAAGGACATTTCCTTTCATCTGGATACTGATTTGCTATGTCATGTGTCAAAGACCATTGGGCAAAATTAAAAGTGAATTAGTGAAATTATCATTGAAATTCTGATTGAAGAAGTATGAAGGGTTTGGAGGATTAAAAAGGGTGAGAAAATGAGATCTGGAAAAATGAAAATAACTGGTGAACCACATATGTTCCAACTTCTAGGCAGGGAGACATAGTGTCATCCCCATAAGGAACAGAAACTGATAATAAAGAACTTTGATCTTTCATTAGATTTAACATTTTCAGGCTGATTTTAAAGCTATGGCAGTCTGTTTGCAAAGACTGGAATCTGAAATTTGCTTCCCATCCTGATCTGTAGTATATGAGCTGACATTTTTTTCTTTTCAAAAAGCATGTCCCTTCTTCTCCTAGAAAGAATAATGTGGTAATATCTTGACATTGAGCAGTCCTTACCCTTATTTCCAGAGACCCTGCATTTCCAGCCCTGTATTTTCACCATTCATTTCAACTCTAGGTTTGTTGGAGATACCTTGCCTTGTGAAGTTAATGTACCTCTGAAAGCTAGTGTGCAAATAGCCTTTGGCAAATCCAAACATTTGAAAAGTACACACTGGGCAATGTTTTTTTTAAGAAAATGAAAAAGTTGGCCATTTTGTTAAGCAACTAGTCAATGCTGTAATTTATCTTCTGAGTATAATGTTTGTATTTTACACACCTCTTATATGTAAATGGCCTCTGTAGGTAATAATCTTCTTTGATTTTGTTTCCAATGACATCTTTCTTCCTGGTCATTTGTAGTTGTCATCTGTTAAGCTAGTGGATGGGATGACTGGCTTGTTAACCATGGGTTCCCCTCTCTTCCCTCCAGACCCATGGCCCTCACCCAGTCCTCTTCCTTGTAGGCCTTTGGGAGGGTTAGGGTGGAGGGTGACTCCTCCCTTCCACCCACAGTGGTACCCATTTTGGGATCAGAAATTTCCTAGACTTGACACTACACACTCCACCCTGGATTCCAGTGGCGTGCAACTGAGGGGCTGGGGGATTTGGACTCTGAACCTGGGTCAAAATCACTCATGACCCCATCATATGGATCAGATCAGTTGGCTAGATGGAGGGCTATCTTGTCTCCAGTCTCTTGTGCTGAAGCTTTTAGTCTAGAAGAGGCAGTATAGGTGGGGAATCACAACCCTAGAATTCGAGTCTGGGCTCCCTCAGGGAACAGGGAGGTCATTGCAAGGCTGGGCCCTTAGTCTCTGGGTGAGAACTCAATCCACTTAGCATGATCACAATACAAGATATACAGAAAGTATGGAAACAAAAGAAAAGAGAATAAAATAAGAGACGTATTGGAAAAACCATGCTACCAAGGGAAAGAAGAATTCAAGGTAAAATAGGAGGAACATTTTGAATTCAGAGTTGAGAAAGTGAGAAAGGTAAAAACCTTATTGGTGCAAACAGTGAGCCTTTGTGATCCCATCTAAAAATGACCCCAGCATGTTAAATCACATTTTGTTTTATGTTAGGTAGTCACAAGAGTGGAGGTAAAATTTAATGTATTAAGCAATCAGTGTGGTAGAGAATGATAATTGGCCTCCAATAGCAATTAGTTCTTCTATAGCAATAGGAGCTCTAATTTTTAGCTGGGTGTGTGATTTCCCAGGATAAAGACCCTATTTCCTAACCTCCCCTGTAGCCAGCTACAAAGCCAGGTCGTGTGGATAAGTTCTGGTAAATGAAAGTGAGCAAAAGGGATGTGTGCACCTTTGAGGTTACACTATAAGCAGGGAGGGGTAGGTCCTCCCTGACCTCTTTCCCCTTCCTGCTGGTTGGATACTGTGGTGATAGTGATGACGTATCTTGAACTATGGATGAAACACCTTGGACTATGGGGTCCTTGAGATGGCAGAGCAACAATAGGGAAGGAGCCTGTGCCTTGTCCCCATGGAGACGTCATATCCTTACTGGACAGCTAACCCTACACTGTTACATGTTACACGAGAAATTAATGTTTCTCTAGCTTTAGGCACTGTAATTGTGGGTTTATGTTGTAGCAGCTGAGTCTATACTCCAGCTAATGTACAGTGAAACCAATCTTCAGGCCCAGAAATGCTTTGAAATCATTTCAGAATCACGTATCTTCATTTATCCTCTGATTTCTTTCCCTGAAAGGATGTATGCTTGTCTTTAAACACTAACATCATAGGTACTCTAATCTACTTGACTTTTTTTTAAAGATTTTAAAAATTTATTTGACAGAGACAGCGAGAGAGGGAATACAAGCAGGGGAAGTGGGAGAGGGAGAAGCCGGCTCCCCGCTGAGCAGAGAGCCCGATGTGGGGCTTGATCCTAGAACCCCGGGATCATGACCTGAGCTGAAGGCAGATGTTTAATGACTGAGCCACCCAGGTTCCCCACTACTTGACATTTTTTTAAAATAAACCTCATTTTTCAGAAGTTTTACAGAAAAATTTATTAGAAAATTTATTAGAAGATAGTACACAGAATTCCTATATATCTCACACTTAGTTTCTCCATCTTATATTCATATGATACATTTGTTACAATTAATGAAACAGTATGAACACATTGTTATTAACTAAAGTCTACAGTTTTTTCAGATTTCCTTAATTTTTTACTTAATGTCCTTTTTATGTTCCAGGATCCCATCCAAGATACCACATTACATTTAGTTATCTTGTCTCAGGCTCTTCTTGGTTGTGACAGTTTCTCAGACTTTCCCTGGTTTTGATGACCTCAAAAGTTCTGAAGAGTACTGATCAGGTTTTTGTAGAATGACCCAGAGTTGGGATTTGTCTGATGTTTTTCTCATGATAAGACTGAGGTTATGTGTTTTGGGGAGGGAGATCACAGGGGTAAGATATCATATTCATCACATCATGTCAATGTTCATGTTGACATTGATGACCTGGCTACTGTAGTGTTTATCAGGTTTCTGATAAAGTTACTTTTTTCCTCTCTTGCCATAGTGTTCTCTTTGGGAGGAAGTCACTATGTGTAGTCTATGCCTAAGGAATAAGCAGATATACTTCACTTCTTGGAGGGTTGAGTATCTGTATAAATTATTTGGAATTCTTCCACACAGGAGATTTGTTTATTATCTCCTATTTAGTTATTTAATCAATTATTCAATTATTTATTTATGCCAGGATGGATTCATGGATATTTATTTTATACTTTGTGTTATAATCCAATATTTCTTTATATTGTACCTCAAACTGTTCCAGCTTTGGCCATTAAGAGCTCTTTCAGTTGGCTACTCTGTCCCTTTGGCATACCCATCATTGTGGGTTTTTCCTACTGCTTTTCCTTACTTTCTGGTACTCCAGGCTCATCTTGTATATTTCTGTCTCAGTTCTAGTATCAGCCATTTCTCTTTCTCTTCCTTTTTTTTTTTTTTTTTGGAGAATGTTATTAGAAACCAAAATCTGGGTTCTAGGTGTACTTACTCTAATCTACTTTTTTTTTTTTGAGAGAGAAAGAGAGAAAGAGAATGAGAGTGTGTGCATGAGCAGGAGAAGGGGGAGAGGGAGAGAGAAAATCTTAAGCAGGCTCCATGTCCAGCATGGAGCCCAATGTAGAGCTTGATCTCACGACCCTGAAATCATCACCTGAGCCAAAATCAACAGTCAGACGCTTAACTGACTGAGCTACCCAGGCACCCCTGCTGTAACCTACTTTTGATTGCAAAGGTTTGGTATTTTGGTACACTATGAAAATGCATTAGCATTTTGGTTTAGGCCAGACTCCAGAGTTCCTAATTTAATAGGTTTGGGGTGGAGCCTGAGAATTTGCATTTCTAATAAGCCCCAGGTAATGCTGATGCTTCTGATTCAGGAACCACATTTGGAAAATCATTCCATTGTGGGTCAAATGGGGTTTTGAGATCAACCCTGGGAACCAATGCATCCCAAGTTTCAAGCTACTGACATGCACAAAGTTTCTTCTAGAATTTATGCTGCTAGGTGTTAGTTGATGTAATTGGATTTACTTATCCTGGATCATTTACCATAGGAAAGTGTACAGCTAATGGAGGACATGACAAAAAGATTAAAAACAAGTCAAATTAGAGTTTTCCAAACTCATTGCTTATAAACCAGGAATCCAAATTATGCCTCAGTTTTTCAACTAAAAATGGAGAATCTGGTAAGTTTCTCCATTGGAGAGAGAAAAATGGAAGGAGAGTTGCTGTCTATGGGTTTACTGGTAGAAAAGGAATTTTCCCTCTTTATTCTCAGGTGTTGGGTTGCTATCAAATGAAAGATACTAATTTTTTTTCCAGTTAGGTCTCCCTTGAGTAGATCTAACTTTACCCCAGATGCCCAGTAAGGAATTAGGTAGAAGGAAGAAGAGGATTGATTATTTTTATTATTTATATTTCTAATATAATTTTATTATTCATATTATTAATTATATAAGTGGTCACTTTTACAAGAATATGCAATGGGAAAAAGACAATCTCTTTAACAAATTATGTTGGGAAAACTGGACAGCTACATGCAGAAGAATGAAACTGAGCCACTTTCTTATACCATACACAAAAATAAACTCAAAATGGATTAAGGACCTTAATGTGAGACCTGAAACCATACAAATCCTAGAAGGGAGCACAGGCAATAATTTCTCTGACATTGGCTGTAACAACATTTTTCTAGATATGTCTCCTGAGGTAAGGGAAACAAAAGCAAAAATAAACTACTGTGGCTACATCAAAATAAAAAGCTTCTGCATAGTGAAGGAAATTATGAACAGAACTAAAAGACAGGGTGCCTGGGTGGCTCAGATGGTTAAGCATCTGCCTTCAGCTCAGGTCATGATCTCCAAGTGTCGGGATCGAGCCCCATGTCAGCCTCCCAGCTCTGTGAGGAGTCTGCTTTTCCCTCTCCATTTGCCTCTCCCCCTGCTTGTGCTCTCTCTCTCTGTCACTCTCTGTCTCAAATGAATAAATAAAATCTTTAAAAAAACCCTAAAAGACAATCTATCGAATGGGAGAAGAGATTTTCAAATGACATATCTAATAAAGGCTTAGTATCCAAAATATATAAAGAACTTATACAACTCAATACCAAAAAAACACAAATAATCCAATTAAAAATGGGCAGAAGACATGAACAGACATTTCATCAAAGAAGACATACAGATGGCCAACAGACACATGAAAAGATATTCAACATCACTCATCATCAGGGAAATTCAAGTCAGCCACAATGAGATCTCACCTCACACCTGTCAGAATGGCTAAAATAAAAACACAAGAAACAACAATGTTGGCAAGGATAGGGAGAAAGGGAAACCCTCATGCTCTGTTGATAGGAATGCAAACTGGTACAGCCACTCTGGAAAACATGGAAGTTCTTCAAAAATTAAGAACAGAATCACCATATGATCCAGTAATCCCATTACTGGGCATTTACTTGAAAAATACGAAAACACTAATTTGAAAAGATATATGTACCCCTATGTTTATTGCAGCATTATTTATAATAGTCAGATTATGGAAGCAGCCCAAGTGTCCATTGATTGATGAATGGATAAAGAAGATAAAGAAGAATGGATAAAGTATGGATAAGGAAGATGTGGTGTGTGTGTGTATGCACACACATACACACACACACACAAGAATATTATTCAGTCATGAAAAAGAATGAAATCTGGTCATTTGCAACAACATGGATGGACCTAGAGAGTATAATACTAAGAGAGATAAGTCTGTCAGAGAAAGACAAATAAATACTACATGATTTCACTCATACATGGAATTTAAGAAATGAAACAAATGAACAAAGGGAAAAAAGGAGACAAACCAAGAAACAGACTCTTAACTATAGAGAACAAACAGATGGTTACCTGAGGGGAGGTGGGTGGGAGGATGGGTGAAATAGGTGATGGGGATCAAGAGTACACTTATCTGAATGAGCACTGAATAATATATAGAATTGTTGAATCACTGTATTGTACACCTGAAACTAATTTAACATTGTATGTTAACTATACCAGAATTTTTTTTAAAAAGTGGTTATCTTTATATATCTATTGTATCTGTAGATTTCTAATGCCTTAAAGGAGCTCTAATGCTTTAAAGAAAATTGCTGGAAGCCTTGAAGTATTCTAAATGGGAGAATCCAGGAATGGGGCAAGAATAAAACTAACATTTATAGATGGTTGTTATTATTTAGTGCAGGCTAAACTTCTATAATCAATAGACCCCAAAATGTAATGCCTCTAACAAAATAAAAATTTGTTCTTGCTCACACAACAGTGTAGACCGGGTATTCCAGGATGCTGGGGTGGCTTGTGGTAGGGGAAGGAATGGGAGTAGGAAGAATGGATGGCTTTGGTCCACACAGTTATTAGGGACCTAGGGTGCCATGCTCAGTGTGTGGCTTCAAAGTCTGTTTGAGATTGTGCCAGCCCATGGACCAATTGCTGTGACGGGGGAATGGGATCTTGTTTGACTCAGCCTAGACCAAATCATCACTGGGATGGGAAGTCTTCTGGGGAGTGCTGAGTAGACATGAACAATCTTTACTATAAGATCCTTATTCTTACCCAAACTTCCTTCACAGAAACACTTGTAAACTTACACATTTGTATCTTCATGTAAATTAACACATGGAGACAGTATTTTTCTCAAACTTAAAATCTTAGTTCTTTATCTGTGGTAAAGGATGTATTCATGATGAGGAAGTTCAAGGACTGGACCCAGCAGATGGAAGCTGGTACTTGAGGTTGAATTGGATTTATGGGAGCTGCTAGGAGCTCAGGAAAGTAACACGGTGTAGACAGATGGACCTGCGTTTGAATCCTGGCTTAGTAACTGAGTAGGTTTGTGACCTTGGGCAAGTTGCTTAAATTCTCTGGGCCTCAGTTTTCTTGTGTATAAAATAGTGAGAATTTCAGGGGGAGATGAACCATGAGAGACAATGGACTCTGAAAAACAAACTGAGGGTTCTAGAGGGGAGGGGGGTGGGAGGATGGGTTAGCCTGGTGATGGGTATTAAAGAGGGCACATTCTGCATGGAGCACTGGGTGTTATATGCAAACAATGAATCATGGAACACTACATCAAAAACTAATGATGTAATGTATGGTGATTAACATAACATAATAAAAAATAGTGAGAATTTCAGCTTCCTTGTGAAGTATTAGGAGGAGTGAGATAAAATATATATAGTGCCCAATAAATGCAGATTCTCTTTCCTGAAATCACATGTCAAATATGGCCACCATTCCTCCTACATATAAGGCTACTTCTCATTACCAAGAATATGTATTAATACATCTTTCCTGACAGTCCCAAAACAGATCTATCTTGTTAAATTTGAACAATTTATAACAACACTTTAAATGGCTCTCATCTTGAGAGAAGTAATCTTTCCAATGTTCTCATAGGATTTGGATAATTTGGGTAATGTCAAATTGGAACTTTTTCCTCTTTCTATCATATCCCTGTTTTGTCTTCATCTTTCCCCTTAGCTAATAAAAAGATCAAAATTAATTAAATCTTTCAATGTATCAGCATAGCTCTTAGAGTAAGTGTTAAGATAAGGACACTGAACTTTTCCACATGATTGTAGCTCTATAACCTGAACATAGATTTAATGTCATAATCTTTTAGCCTCTGGGAGGTTAATTACTGCACCAAATTCTCCTAGGCTGACAGGGTTTCTTACCTGAAGAGTGGGAATATGAGTACCATTTTATGGGGGTTATCTGAAAGCAGCTGAGCAGGACTCTGAGCAGGCATGAGGATTTAGGGGGTGTTCACACCCTGGGCAGTCTCCTCATGCAGACTCTGGTTGGTCCATGGGTCTGGACAAACCACCATTAGAAAGGGGGTGGAGGGGATAATGGCGATTGCCACTTCCTAGCCCCCCAGGTAATAGTGGTAAGCATTGAGGCTGGTGAGCTTGCTGTGAGGAAGGGAATATGTTGCTATACCAAGCTCTCCTGCCATTTTTCTCATTTAGAACCTGAGTGTTTTAGTTTTCTTTGAAGAAGAAGGCTTGGGTTTATAACTGGAAACATGTCTTTTAATCTTACATGATGTGGATGCTACTTTAACTCATCTACGTGCTTATGAAGCAGAAGTTCTGGGTTCTGCTCTCCCAGCTGTGGACAGCCACTTCATGAGGACTTGTTGGCTTTCTCATTTGACAGATGATGAAACAAAATTGACAAAAGTTGATGATTTTTGAAGTCATTATGATCTGTTCCTGCCAACTGTCTGCACTCTACCTGGCCTACACATGTTGCATTCTCATACAATGCATTTCATTTCTATTGACAAATGTTGACTCTTTTAGGAACCTGATGCAAAGAAAGAGCTGATGCGCATTCTGGTCAGTATCCATTTCCTGTTTTCATGGCTTATTGACTTCAAATAAAGATGCAAAATGAGCTTGGAAGTAACAATGCACATCTGATCACATTACCACTAACAAGGCTTTCACAATCACAAACATTTCTAGGTTCCATTTAAGAATCAATTTATATCAGTGATCTCAAACCCTGCCAGATTTCAGGACAGCCAAAAAAGCTGGATGTCCTGTGAAGTTTGTGGGCATGGGATGTGACTAACCAGAAATACTTCAGTTACAGTAGATCAGACCTCAAATCTGAATGACTGTAGGTTTCTGCAAATGCTCTTTACTGGCAAGAAGGTGGCTTTTTGAACATGTTAAGAGTCCTACAACCAGAGGCAGATTTACTCTGAAGCCAAGTAAAACCTAGCAATGTGGTTTCATGGTTGTGATTTTGAAAAAATTTGCAAAAAAAAAATAAAAAAAATAAAATAACATGGTCCGTTTCCACTCTGACTTCCTATTGCACCTCCTCTTGAATTGGGTGGTGTTGAAATGGCTGTAGGGATTTTTGGGTTCTGGCAAGGGGAAGTTGAATTGGGGATGCATTTATTTTGGGTTTAGAGGGATAGAGTTATGTGGTTTGCAGTTGCTCCTGTGTATAGTTATTTTTAGCCATCTGGTGAAAGAATGATTTTTAGGAATACTTCTGCTGCCCACTGGGCTGACACATCCAGCTTTGTGAAATATTAATTTCAGGGATAGAAGTAGCATCACGATATGGATGTGCCCTGCAGTGTCTGACACAAATAGCTGCTGGGTGGTGGAGAAGGAGCATGATTAGAAATGTCTTTTATAAAGTTAGATGTGAGGGGTGCGTGGGTGGCCCGGTAGGTTAAGCTCCTGTCTTCAGCTCAGGTCATGATCCCGGGGTCCTGAGATCGAGCCCCCGAGTCGGGCTACCTGCTCAGCAGGGAGTCTGCTTCTTCCTCTGCCCCTTCCCCTGCTCATGCTTACTCTCTCTGTCTCTGTCTCTCAAACAAATAAATAAAATCTTAAAAAAAATAAAAAGCTAGATGTGCAAACTTTTGAAGGGAGGGTTTGCTTTTCATTAAAGCCTAATCAGAATGGAAGTTCTCCCTGTCGGCATTATTCTCGATAATGCTGCATACAATTATAACTGTACCATACATTTTCTCTTTTGATGGGAATTCAAATTTATGAGAATTACCATGTGGTAAGGCAGCATCTGTAGCAATACTACTACGTGTCCGGACATCTGTAGGTGAGGTTGCATGCTTTACCCACCCCAGAATGTTGCATTGTCCCTTTAACGTACGAGTGTACATTTCTCTACTAAAATCTGGTGGTTCCAGATGAAAAGGCACACAAAGTTGGTACTGTTTTAGCAAACAGCCAGAAAAAAAATCAAGAAACAAAACTACATATATTTAACATATGTGATATAAGAGGAATTTGATTTACATTGTGATTATACCTCAATATAATAAGAGTGACAATTTAAAAAATATATTTTAATTTTCTTATGTATGTCTTAAGATTAATATTTTGTAACTTTTCAGAATATGTGGACAGAAATACAGGAAAGATAGAGGTATATCATAAAGTCAATTATAAATATATATGTATTTTTCTGGATTTTATGATGTTTGTGATGTTGGATTATACACTTTGACTTTATTAAAGAAGGCCCCTGAAATTGTAAAAAGCTCATGTCCCCCAAACCTGGATTTACCACTGTTTGCAATGTGGGAAGATGTATGATAGTCCCAGTTACATGTGGCTTACAGTATTCTATATCTTAAATCCTAGGTTGAAATTTTTTATATTTAATACATTTGGTATTCTAAAGAATTAGAAATGAAGAACAGCAGAAAAATTATCCTCCTATCTCCACATCCCTAACACCTTAAAAAAAGTCAACTCTAGAGTCTATTTGTTAAGTTTCTAGGTCCCTCTTTCCCTATAGCTGCCTTCAGGGGAGAGTACTCTTTCTTGGCATCCCTGAAGCCAGGGAGGGTGGTGTTCATCTTGCTCTCTCATGCTATTTCTAGACAATTACCCTTCCGCCATCTTGTAAAAGCTCCTCCTCTTTTGAGGTTCATTCTACCTACTATGTCCTCTCCTTCATGTCATTACTGAGCTTTCTACTTACTCCCTCATAATCATCAGACTCCTGGCTCAACCCATGGTGTGTCTAGGATGTTTCAATGGCCATATGACATATTCCGCAACCTAGCTGTATTAGTTAATGTGGCATCTGCAATATACTATCTCAAATTTGGTGGTTTATGATAACAGAAATTTATTATTTCACAGTCCTGGAGGCCAGAGGCCTGACATCAGCATCACTGGGCTGAAATCAAGGTGGCAGGGGTGTCGGCGGGGCCACACTTCACCTGAAGGTTTTAGGGTTTCTTTCCTCTTCCAGCTGCCAGTGGCTGCCAGCATCCCTAGGCTTGTGGCCACATGGTCCCAATCTCTGCCTTTGTGGTCATATTGCCTTCTCCTCTTCTGAGTGTGTAAAATCTCTTTGCCTCCTCTGACAAGGACATATGTGATGGCATTTAGGACTCACTCATATAATCTAGGATAATCTCTTCATCTCAAGATCCTTAATCACACCTTCAAGACCCTATTGCCCCCTTTTGCCATATAAGGTGACATTCACAGGTTCCAGGGAATAGGATGTGGATAAATTTGGGGGGCCATTTTTCAGCCCATTTCCTGCATATTGTCATCTCCACATTCCTCTGTCTCTGTTCCAGTTCAGCTACCCAATTCCTGGACAACATACTCTGAGGACCATCATAACCCAGAACTGCTCCATGTTACAAGGCTGACCACAGCCTCCTCCCTTCTCTGCCTCACCCCTACTTCTCCCACATCTGCACTCTGGGTGCTGAAACCCTCAATTTCCTCCCAATCTTTTGACTCCCTCTGGCTTTTCTTCCTCCTTCCTACCTAGTCTAGATGCTCCAGCTGATTGAACCTTGAACTTTTCTCTCTCTATAACCCCTGATTACTTGCCTCCTTTCAGGCGACTGCTCCAGAAAATCCTCAAGCCTGGACTCACATGACTGGGGACATGCTTGGCTTCTATCCTTGGTCTGCAGGGTCCTCCTGGAAGGTAAGTCACAGAGCCACACTGACTCCACTCTGGTCTTGGCACCCTGCTTCTGCTCCATCTGCAGTGTTCTCTTTCCTCTTTTTCTCTGTCTGCTGACTAGTCTTTCTCAGAATATGTTCTGTGGATCTGTTCTATCAGAACCTCCTGAAGCGCTTGTGAAAAGTGATTCCTCGGTCCTACCCCAGACCTATTAGATCAGAATCTTTGGGGAGGAGTTTGGGAAGTTTCATTTTCAACAAGTCCCCGCACGTGAGTTTTTTTTCCCCTCTCAGTCTATATTTGTTCTCAGGTGTTTTTCTGTCCAGGACTTTCTAGTACATTCACACCAGTAGTTAAATAGGAAAGAACTTAGTACGCATTGGTAAAACACCCCCCCCACGTTCCCTGAGTGTCCCTGACCTTCTCTGGAGACACATGGATCTCCCTGTGGCATGGCATCTAAGGGGTTACCCATCCCTGTTCTGATGGTGGGGTGAGGGCCCTTGCCATGCTATTTAAATATTGTGAATACACCCTTACTCTCTGCCCTTCCTTGACATTGCCCTTTTCCAACTACTGTCTCTCTTTTCTCTTCCTTTTCTAATATAATTGTTAAAGATGTATCAATCAAAAAATAAAGTAAAAAAGAAAAATAAACCAAAAAATCCCAAACAAAACAAAAAAATTATGAGAGCAGACAAGAGAAAGTACTCTGGCTAACCCAGGAGAAGAGGGTTTTAACACAGGGAATTATCAAAGGGGTTAGAGAGAGGACTCAGGGAGCTAAGATGGCACCCAACACTCTGGTGGTGATCCAGAGGCAGGGAGTTCTGCTTCAAACCCAATGCCTGATCGAAGAACATAAGGTTGGAAAAGGGAGTGTTACTGATACTGATTTGCTACCTTGGCAAGAACTCCAGGAGATGGTGCAAACTCACTTCTAGGATGGCTCCTAAGCATAGAAGTAGCAATGGCCTACACTAAGTGAGATGTGGTATCAGAATTGCCATGACAGAGGATGGAAAAAGGGGTTGAAGGGCTCAGAGGAGTCAGGATGCTGGAGTGGATATACTGTGAAAGGTTAGAAAACACCCTATGATTACGTTAAGGCTCAGAGGATGCAGTATTTAGCAAGACCATGCAGAATTCACTGGTGGGAGGGGTGTAAACATCACCAAGAAGTCTGGTGATGGCTCTCCTCTGGAGGCCAGTGTTGATGGTAGGAGACGCTGCCACAGAACCAGGCACCTTGGTAGCAGAATCTTAGACCACAAAACAATAGAGCCCAGGTGGCAGTGATTAACCTCTAGGAGCCAGGTGGACACAATCATTATAATGAAGAGCAAGTACAAAAGGGAGAGGGGTTGCTAATCTATAGAGTTCTGGATGGTTAATAGAACACAGCATTTCTAGGGACAAAATAGATGAGCAGTGACAAGAGTACTAAATCTGTACCATCAAAATAAATCAAGGATGGATGGTGTATTAATTTCTTAGGGCTGCTGTAATAAAACCACAAACTGGGTGCATTAAAACAACAGAAATTTATTTTCTCAAAAGTTCTGGAGGCTAAAAGTCTGAAATCAAGGTGTTGTCAAGGTTGATTCTTTCTGGAAGCTTTGAGGGAGAATCTCTTTCATTCTTCTCTCTTAGCTACTGGTGGTTTCCAGGAATCTTTGGTGTTCCTTGGCTTGTTGATGTATCACTTCAATATCTACCTCTGTTGTCACATGGCATCCTCTCTGTGTGTCTCCACTTTCACATGGTGTTCTCTCTGTGTGTCTGAGTCCAAATTTCCCTCCTCTTATAAGGACACCAGTCATTGGATTAAGGCCTCACACTGGTACAGTATGATCTCATCTTAACTTTATTACATCTACAAGGACCCTATTTGCAAATAAGATCACTTTCTGAGGTTCCAGGTGGGCATAAATTTTGGGGGTATAGTATTCAATCCAGTAAGGATGATCAGAAGGCTGAGAGAAGTTTTCATAACAAAAGTCACAATCCTTTTCCCATTTTTTAGACCTGAGCTAGTTTTGGGGTCTAGAGCATGTTGGCTGAAGGAATGATCCTGCAACACCTCAGAAGGTATACACAATAATGATCCTCCTAGTCCTTCCTTAAAGGGGTCTACTACCATTTACCTGGGTAACTAAGCATGGAGCACCTAATCATTTCAAGAATTATTGGACACAGAATCTTAGTTGACATATATACCTGGAGCCCCTGAGCATCGTCATGGGTCTCCTGTTAGAGTGTGGGCATACTGGAGCCAGGTAATAAATGAGTGGAGTTCTTGCCACGGTGGGTAGGTTGGGTCTGGTTCACAGTGGGCAAATTGGGTCTGCAGATCCATCTGGTGGTCATTTTCCAGGTCTCTGAATGTATAATTGGGAAAAACATACTTGGTTGTGACCCTGTATGGAATCTTTGGCTAACTGAGTCTCCACATGGTGCCATTTGGAGACCAATAAGCCATTTGCTGGGAAGTTGACTGCATTGGATCCCTTCCATACTTAAAGGGATAGTGATTCATTCAGACAGGAATAGACACATATTCTGGGTATGGATTTGCTTTTCCTGCCTCCAGGACCTCTTCTATCACCACTATTTGGGAGGCTTATTAAGAGTTTGATTCACTGGTATGAGGTCTTACATACTAAGACATCAAGGGACCCACTTTTCAGCAAAGGTGTGGAAGAGGATCCATGACCATAAGATTCACTCATCTTATTATGTATTGCACTACTCTGGTGACCTGATAGAACATTGGAACAGACTGCTAAAGGCACAGCAAAAGTGCCAGCTTGGAGGTAATACTTTAGAGGGTGGTGTCATCCTCCAGGACACAGTGTATCAAAGAACACTATATGTGTTCTTTGGAATCAAAGAGCTTTATATATGGCTCCATCCTCAGTAGGAAGAATACATTGGACTGAGAACTGTAGTATGGCAGCAGACCCCACTTACCTTCATTTTCAATGAACTACTTAGGGAATTTGTGCTTCTCATTTCCACAAGCCTGGACTCGGCAGGGTTAGAGATTGTGGTCCCCAAAGGGGGAACAATTCTACTAGGAAGGGTCTACAAGGAAGAGTCTCATTGAACTACAAACTATGGCTACTACCTGAGCCCTTTGGCCTTCTGTTGTCCAAGAAAAAGAAGGGGGGGTGTCATTGGCCCTAACCATCAGGTGGTGGCAGACTGCAGTTACACAATGGGGGTGAGAGTAAAATGTTGGCCTCAGGTGATCCATTTGAGTGCCTCCTGGTGTTCACTAGATCAGAATTGATAGTAAGTGGACAAGTGCAGCAACCTTGGCCTGAGAAGGGCATAGTGACCGTTGCTGAGATATTTCAGGGATGAGTTCTTGGTCACATCACTAGGGAAGCCACAGAGACTAGCAAAGGTGGTAGATGAGAGTGGGGAAGCAAATTTAGAATGGGTAATGAAGGAGGGAAATGATGAAGATCAGCTGTGGCCCCAAGACCAGCTGCAAGAATGGGGTGTAGCTCATTCTACTACTTCCTCTCAGATTTTGCTCAGAAGAGAGGTCCATTGGAATATTTTTAAAAAAGATTTATTTATTTTAGGGGGGAGGGGCAAAGGGAGAGGGAGAGAGAATCTCAAGCAGACTCCCTGCATGGAGCCCCACGTGGGGCTCAATCTCACGACCCTGAGATCATGACCTGAGCCAAAATCAAGAGACGGCCCCTTAACTGACTGAGCCACCCAGGGGCCCCTCCACTGGAATCTTAAAAATCATTCTTTTTCTTTTAATTTTATCAGGATGATAAATGAATTCTTTATTTGTTGTCTAGCAATAACTAGAAATATTAAATTTTATATTCTAATTTTTCTCCCTGCCACTAACCCCCCTCACATCACATTCCTCTTGAAGTTGGGAATATCTGCAACAAGCAGCAGGGAGTAGTGATGGTGTAAGTCTTGTGTTTTCTTCTCCAGAGGGATTTGCTTTTGAGTATCAGCTCATATAGACATTTCTGTTGCCAAATGGGACAAGGGAGAGATGGCAGGGCATCAAAGGTTGGCCTCCCCCAGCCTGGAGCTCTAAAAGTCAGTTGACTCAGGAGGGCTAGTGATAGCTGGGTCAAGGCCTTTTAAAAGACAACAACCCAAGGAGAGGCAACATAGAAATGACAGCTTGCACAATGGGAGGGAGATCTGTTTATACTGATTTTGGAGTGCTGGGGGATTTCTCCGTGAACAAAGGAGCTGGCAGTTGCCATTTTCCTCCACTGCTCCCCAGCATCAACACAGAGCCACCTGCGGGAGGCTGTCCCGCACAGATACTTGCTACCTAACCTGCTAGCGGTGTGTCCCGCCCACAAGTTCTCCTGAGGACTTGCCTACTCCAAGCCTGCTGACCTCCACCCCGGGCTCAGCACAAATTTCGTTAATGCTGTGCATGCCCCACCCAGCCACTGCCTCTACAAGCATTGCCTCGGCAGCCACTGCTCTTCAGGGGATCTGGTCTAGGACTAGTGGCTCAGCACGGATTTTGCTACCACCACCGCCTGGCCCCTGAGCTCTTCTGCAGTCACCCCTCCTCAGAGCCAGCCTGCCTGGGTCTCAATAACATCACAGAGAGCAAGCACAGCCCACAACAGGCAAAGAGTCAGTGCAGACATCTATACTGAAAGGAAAAGTGACTCAAACACAATAGCAGGATACAAGCAACACACATAGGAGACTCCCTTGAAGTTCCAGGTTCTGGGGAACAGGGGACACTGCACTGCAGGGCACTACAGGACCTCTTCTTCATAAAGCCATTACTTTTAAGAGCAGTAGATGTAGCTGACTTTCCTAACACACAGAAACAAACACAGAGAGGTGTACAAAATGAGGAGACCGAGAAATATGTCTCAAATGAAAGAACAAGACAAAATTGCAGCAGGAGAGAGATTTAAGCAAAAGAGAAATAAGTAATATGCCTGATACAGAATTTAAAGTAATTAGCATAAAGATACTCACTGGACTTCCACCAAAGGGTGGAAGACATCAGTGAGACCCTCAACAAAGAGATAAAAAATAACATATCAGAGATGAGAACCCAATAAATGAAATTAAAAATACAATAGATGGGATAAATGGTAGGATACAGGAAGCAGAGGCACGTATCAGTGACCTGGGGGATAGAGTCATGGAAAGCAATCAAGCTGAACAGGTGAGAGACAAACAAATACTACATAATCAGAAGAGACTTAGAGAACTCAGTGACTCCATCAAGCATAATAACATTTGCATTGTAGGGATCCCAGAAGGAGAAGAAAGAGAAAAGGGGGCAGAAAATGTGTTTAAAGAAGTAATAACTGAAATCTTCCCAAATCTGGGGAGGGAAACAGAAATCCAGATTCAGGAGGCGCAGAGATTCTCCAACAAATTCAACCCAAGGAGGTCCACACCAAGACACATAGTAATTAAAATGGCAAAAAATAGAGATAAAGAAAGAATTTTAAATTTTAAAGTTTGCAAGAGAAAAGAATACAGTTACATACAAAGGAAACCCCATTAGGCTATCAGCTGATTTTTTAGTGGAAACTCTGCAGGCCAGATGGGAGTGGCATGATGTATTCAAAGTGCTGAAAGGGAAAAAAAATCTACAGCCAAGAATACCCTATCCAGCAAGGCAATCATTCAGAATAGAGGGAGAGATAAGGAGTTTCCCAGACAAACAAAAGTTGAAAATCACAGCCCTACCAGAAACGTTAAGGGGGACTCTGTGAGTGGAAAACAAAAACCATAAGTAAGAGTAAGAAAAATAGGAAGCACAAAAGAAAAACAATAATAACAAAAACAACAAAAACTGTATCTGTCAAAACCAGTCAATAGAAGAGCAAAATGAAAGAATGTAAAATATGATACCAAATATCTGAAATGTGGAAGGGAGAGGAGTAAAGAATGAGTTCAAAATTAAGTGACCATCAGTTTAATACAGATTGCTTTATGCAGAAATGTTCTATATAAACGTAATGGTAACCACAAATCAAAACATGGTAATAGATATGCAAAAAATAAAGAGTAAGTAATCTAAGTATATTACTAAAGAAAACCAGCAAACAATGAAAAAGAGAAAGAGAAGAAAGGATCAGAAAAAAACTACAAAAGCAAGTACAAAACAAGTAACAAAATGGCTATAAATACATATCTATACTTACTTTGAACATAAATGGACTAAATGCTCCAATCAAAAGACATAGGGTGTCAAAGTGGATAAGAAAACAACACTCATTTATATGCTGCCTATAAGAGACTCATTTCAGACCAAAAGACACTTGCAGATTAAAAGTGAGGGGATGGAGAAACATTTACCATGCAAATGGATGTCAAAAGAAAGCCAGAGTAGCAATACTTTTATGGGACTAAATAGACTTTAAAACAAAGTCTGTAGAAAGAGACAAAGAAGGACATATATAATAATAAAGGGGACAATCCAACAAGAAGATATAGCAATTATAAATATATATGCACCTGGCATGGGAGCACCCAAATACATAAAACAGTTAATAACAAACATAAAGAACTAATCGATAGCCATACAATAATAGTAGGGGACTTTAACACCTCACTTACATAGATGGACAGATCATCCAAACGGAAAATAAACAAGAAAACAGTGACCTTGAGGGACACATTGGACCAGATGGATTTAACAGATATATTCAGAACATTCCATCATAATACAGCAGGATACATATTCTTTTCAAGTGCACATAGGACATTCTCTAGAATAGAATACATATTAGGCCACAAAACAAGCCTCAATAAATTAAAAAAGACTGAAGTCATACCATGCATCTTTTCTGACCACAACACTATGAAATAGAAATCAACCATAAGAAGAAACCTGGAAAGTCCACAAATACATGGAGGTTAAATCACATGCTACTAAACAATGCATGTGTCAACCAAGCAATCAAAGAAGAAATAAAAGAGCACATGGAACAAACAAAAATGAAAACACAATGGTCCAAAATCTTTGGGATGAGGCAAAAGCAGTTCTAAAAGGGAAATTTATAGCAATACTGCAAGAAGCAAGAAAAATCTTGGGGTGCCTGGGTGGTGCAATCAGTTAAGCATCCAACTCTTGGTTTCAGCTCAGGTCATGATCTCAGGGTCGTAAGATCGAGCCCTGTGTGGGGCTCTGCATTCAGTGTGGAGTCTGCTAAATTTCTTTCTCCCTTTCCCTGTACCCTTCCCCCAGCTCTTTCTTTCTAAAATAAATAAATAAATCTTAAAAAAAAAAAAAAGGAAGAAAAGTCTCAAACAACTTAACTTTAGGAGCTAGGAAAAGAACAAACAAAACCCAAACCCAGCAGAAGGAAGGAAATAATAAAGATTAGAACAGAAATAAATGATATAGAAACTAAACAAACAAACAAACAAACAAACACCAAAAAACCCCCAATAGAACAGATCAATGAAACCAGGAGCTGGTTCTTTGAAAAGATCAACACAATTGATAAACCTCTAGCCTCTAGCCAGACTCATTAAGAGAGAGAGAGAGAGAGAGAGAAAGGATTCAAATAAGCATGGGAAAGAATGAAACTGGACCACTTTCTTACACCATACACAAAAATAAATTAAAAATGGATTAAGACCTAAATGTGAGACCTGAAACTGTAAAAGTCCTAGAAGAGAGCACAGGCAATAGTTTCTTTGACACTGGTCACCGCAACATCTTTCTAGATATGTCTCCTGAGGCAGGGGAAACAAAAGCAAAAGCAAACTATTGGGACCACATCAAAATAAAAAGCTTCTGCCCAGCAAAGGAAACTATCAACAAAACTAAAAGACAATCTACAGACTGGGAGAAGATATTTGTAAATCGCATATCTGATAAAGGCTTAGTATCCAAAATATATAAAGAACTTATACAACTCAACACCCCCAAAACAAATAATCCAATTAAAAATGGCCAGAAGAAATGGACATTTTTCCAAAGAAGACATCCAGATGGCTAACAGACACATGAAAAGATGCTCGACATCACTCGCTTCAGGGAAATGCAAATCATAACCATGATGAGATATCATCTCACATCTGTCAGAATGACTAAAATCAAAAACACATGAAACAAGTGTTGGCGAGAATGTGGAGAAAAAGGAACCCTCGTGCACTGTTAATGGGAATGCAAACTGGTGCAGCCACTGTGGAAAAGAGTATGGAGTTTCCTCAGAAAGTTAAAAATAGAACTACCCTACAATCCAGTAATTGCACTACTAGGTATTTATCCAAAAATTATAAAAATACTAATTCAAAGGCATACGTGTACCCTTACATTTATAGTAACATTATTTATAGCCAAATTTTGGAAGCAGCTCAAGTGGCCATCGATAGATAAATGGATAAAGAAGTGGTATGTATATACAACAGAATATTATTGAGCCATAAAAAAGAATGAACTCTTGCCATTTGCAGTGACATGGATGGAGCTAGAGAGTATTATGCTAAGTGAAATAAGTCAGAGAAAGACAAATACCACATGATTCCACTCATATGTGGAATTTAAGAGACAACAACAACAAAAATGAGCAAAGGAAAACAAGAGAGCAAGAGAGAGACAAACCAAGAAACAGACTCTTAACTATAGAGAACACACTGATGGTGACCAGGGGTGAGGTGGATGGGGGGATGGGTGAAACAGGTGATGGGGATTAAGGAGGGCACTTGTGATGAGCACGGGGTGTTGTATGGAAGTGTTGAATCTCTATATTGCACACCTGAAACTCAGATAACACTGTATGTTAACTCTATACTGGGATTTAAAATTAAATTAAATAATAATTAAAAAAAAGCTGGTCTCCCCCACCCAGTTTTTGGAGGGTATTCTGCCTTGTTTGGCACTGTAAGCCCGGTGTGTATTGAGTCTTGTGCTTAGGAGTCTGTGCTGATGTGACTGTCCCTGAGGCTGCCTGGCAAAGCCAAAAGATGGCATTCAAAATATATGTAAGGACTTTTTACCGGAGTTAGGAAGGAAAACTGCCTACATCTCTGGGATTATATATACCACAAAAGCTGGGCTGGAAGCCAGAAGATTCCAGTGGACCAGCCAATTGCCACAGTCAGAGCAAATATGAGATATTATCCTGCAGGGACCAGCCCCAGGGATGGAGGTCAATGGCTGTCCAGTGACACCATTGGCTAAGAGATCTTTCAGTTCTCTCCACCACCTATCACCTCTCCTCACTGCCATCATCTGGTGACCAGAGGAGAGGTGGGGAGGAGAGGCTGACTGGAGATGATGTTAGATAATGTCCTGAAACTGGGCTGATAACATCATTTTTAGCTGAAAAATCATTTTATTGCACCAACTGTATCTGAAATTAGTGGGGTTAAGTTTTCCACAATTAGCAGAAATAGAGACTTGGAATCCAGATTATACAGTTATGAAATAAAGAATGTTTCATCCTCTTCCCTAGTTATACTAACTTATATCTATTTGTAATGTTTGCTTATGAAATACAACCTGCAAAATTCAGGTAGGTCACTTGTAGTCCCACTAACTGAAGATAATGGCATTAACAATAACATGAAAATGCAGTCTATTTCTCCAAAACAATCTTGAGAAAGAAAGACAAAGTTGAAGGCCTCATACTTCCTGGTTTCCAAACATATTACAAAACTGCAGGAATCAAAACAGTATGGTACTGACATAGAGCCAGATGTATAGATTCATGGAACAGAACAGAGAGCTCAGAAATAAACCCTCATGTATATGGCCAAATGATCTTCAAATGGTTATGTGCCAGAGCTACAAATGAGGAATGGATAGTCTTCATCAAGTGATGCTGGGAAACTGGATATCCACATGCAAAAGAATGAAGTTGGGCCCTTACCTTACCCCATATATAAAAATTAATTCAAAATGGATTAAAAACCTAAAGACAAGACCCTAAACATATTACAAAACTGCTAGGAGAAAATATAGGGGAATAGCTTCGTGACATTGGTCTTACCAATGATTTCTTGGATATGACACCAAAAGTACAGGCAAGAAAATAAAAAATAGGCAAATGGAACTACATCAAACTTAAAAAACTTCTTTGAAGCAAAGGAAACAATCAACAGATTGAAAAAGCGACCACTGGAATGGGAGAAAATATTTGCAAACCATATATCTGATAAGGGGTTAATATACAGATATATAAAGAACTCCTACAACTCACCAACAAAACCCAAACAATCCAATTAAAAATGAACAAAGGACTTAAATAGACATTTCTCCAAAAAGAACATCCAAAGGGTCAACAAGCTCAGGAAAAGATTCCTAGCATCACTAATCATCGAGAAAGTGCACATCAAAACAACAATGAAATATCACCTCAGTATAAAAAACCCAGAAAAATCACGAGTATCTTCAAGAAGTGTGGTATATACACAAAATGGAATATTATTCAGCCTTTCAAAAGAAGGAAATTCTGTCATATGCTACAACATGGATGAACTCTTAGAATATCATTCTAAGTGAAATAAGCCAGTCAAAGAAGGACAAATACTGCATAATTCCACTTATAGGAGATGTCTAAATTGGACTCTTAGACAGTAGAAGAGTGATTGCTAGGGGCTGGGGGTAGGGGGAATGGGAGGAGTCATTCAATGAGTATAGAGTTTCAGTTTTACAAGATGAAAAATTCCTGGAGATCTGTTGCACAACAATGTGTTTAGTTATACTACTGTACTGTACACTTAAAAATAGTTAAAATGGGAAATTGTATGTTTTGTGTTTTTTACCACAATAAAAAACATATTCTTTTAGCCTTTTTTTTAGCATATAGTCTTTCTTTTTTTTTTTTTAAAACTAATGATGTATTGTTTTTTTGTTTGTTTTTTTTTTAAAGATTTTATTTATTTATTTGAGAGCGAGAATGAGAGAGAGAGAGAGCATGAGAGGGGGAGGGTCAGAGGGAGAAGCAGACTCCCTGCTGAGCAGGGAGCCTGATGTGGGACTCGATCCCGGGACTCCAGGATCATGACCTGAGCCGAAGGCAGTCGCTTAACCAACTGAGCCACCCAGGCGCCCCTATAGTCTTTCTTTTAATAACCATCAATTATATTTACTTGGACTTGTGGCTTTATTTGCAAATCCTGCCTGAGGAAGACAAATATTTTTGATTGTTGATTTATTATTCCTAGAAATGAGGTTCTTGTGATCCTCATTAAATTGTGTGGTGGCCAGACCCCCAAAAGCAAATGATCCATTTAAGAGCTACTAAATAATAGTCTGCAACATCTTTCTAAATAACAACTAACCCCGATTAGTAGCAGTCAATATTTATTGTCAACAGCTGTCCTGAGAGCATGATATATACAGTCTCATTTGATTTCCATAACAACTCTGGGAAACAGGCCCTTGTTACCCTAATTTTACTACTGGTAAAACTGAGGCTCAAAGAGGTTATCTAACTCGCCCAAGGTTGTGTAGTTTGTAACTTGCAGAGGCTAGATTCACTGATACCTAGTTTTAAAATAAGAAATTATCCAGGGAGGAAGTATTATTAAATACTTTGGCTTAATAGCTTAATGGGAATAATCAAAAGAAGAAACTTCTAAGAAGACACGGAGTGTGGCTAATTTCATCAACCCATTTGAGAGCCTTGGATGTTTGCCTCTTTCCTCAGAATATGTATCAGAATCAGAAAGTGATTATCATTTCATTCTCTTTGCACAGACCTGGCTTACAGTTTGGGGAGACAGCATGGGACTTCTGCAGACTTGCGTGTACATGACCATTTCATCTATATGGTAAGCTATTAGTACAACTGTTCTAGTTTCTAACTTAACAAAGAGTCAAACATAAGCCGAAGAACCATTTCCCATGACTTTGTGGTCATCTGGGTATCGCAGGGAACTGGTGGGAGGGATGGCAGAACAAAGTATGAGGATCTTAGATACTTCGCAGCATTGGGTGAGAGAGTGTAGGGATCGTTTCCTGCCCCTGGTAGACCAGGAAGCCAAAGAGTTGCTGTATTTTTAAAAACTTCTCCTTGGTACCCCTCTACATCCAGCAGTATTGGATCCTCCTCTGGCTGCCACTCAGCTTGGGGTGGGACCTGGGGACCAGCAAATCCATGGACAAGAAGACGGGTAAAAGGGAAACCCAAGGAAAGAAGAGAAGCCATTGTTTTTGGATTGGGCCAGCCCACTCAGGAGCACCTAAGCTTCTTCGATCTGGATGAATAAGGGCTTTTAGAGTTCATAATAAATGGATTGTGACTCTTTATTCCTTTCTATAATTATGTAAGTTGCCTTAACAGGGCTTAAAACAGATAATTCAGTTCAGTCTGGCATCTTGGTCTTGGCACTGTGTGATGCTATAGAAGAGCAAGTCACCTTTCCTCTCCCGAGCTCCAACCTTTCCGTGAAAGAAAAACTGCATGAATTCCCAGCCCCTCCCACGAGACTGAAATGCCCCCAGCCAGGAAGGTTCATCATTTTCTAAGAGGAAATTTGACTAGAGGGTGAAAATATTTCATGGTCTTATCATGTTACACCCATTCTACCCCCTTTCTGGAAGTATTAGGGATGGGAGAAAAGTCAAAAAGACTTAACGCTTTTATGCCCTATTACCATTCCAGGTGAAGTCTGGGGAGGGGGCAGGATGAACCGGTCGAAATGGATCCATACACTCGGGGCTCATCTTTCTGGGGGCCATGTGAGAACTGCTGCCCTTGGTTGTTTTTACAGCGGTGCTTCTCTCTGACTCAGCCTTACTCTATGCCAATAAGAATAGCCTGGAAATATAATTAACGTCTTTGTGTTTAAGACATTTCATTTCAAAATGACTGGGTATACCAACAGTTATGGCACTGAAATCATTAAAATCATGCAAATGCTTAAAGTGTATAGGCCTGGGAGATTATAGTTTCATTAGAGAAAAGGCTATAAAGTTAGACCTAGGTAATTACCTTTCCCATTAATGCTAGAAAATTCTGTGCTCCACTGAGAAGTGATCGTGGTGCACCGTGCCTTCTGTGCTTCTACATGCAAACTGCAGGGGCCTTTAGTTCCTCAGCACAAACTGCAAAGAAGCCGCAGCAGCTTTCCAGGTGTACTTTGCAAATTGGGGTTTAAATGTGGAACACATCAAATTAAAATTCAATATTAATTATTTTGTCTTGCTAGGAGTCTGAGTGGTTTAAAGCAGCAAGGGTAATTGTCTAATTCATTGTGTGTGTCTACAGTGAACTTAATCATTATGTCAGCTTCCTAATAAAAGGTTATTATAGAAACAAAGATCCCAATTTTACATATGGTAGGCAAGGGAGGATTCGAAGAGCGGGTCTCTAAGGTAGACTTGAGGATCTTGACAAATGATGCCCATGCTGTGATCAGATACTTAACAAGAAATCTCGTTATTAACTAGGCCTGTACAGATAATTAGCACTTGAGCTTCAAATTTTAAATCTGGCTTGAGATGTATAATTTATCAAAAGCCTTAGCTTGCTGTCAAAGTCCGATAATAAGGTAGTGTTATTGATGAATTGAGATTAAGAGCAGATTGAAGAGAAAATTAGGCCACTGGTTAGCCTGAAAGGTCTGATTTCAATATTTACAGTACTAATTTGGTATTATTTTGGTAAATGGATGTGGTCCCCAAGTGCTGCATGGTATAAAAGAGTAAACTATGCATCATTATTCTAACAGAAAAAGTATTGTTTACTGTGTACTGGATTTTGCAGCACTAGCAGTCTGGTTAATAGGCTGCTTTATAAGATGAGTGTACCTGCTTTTTTATTGCATGCATTTATTATAACCCATTCAGCACCTAGGGCTTTTAGCGAAAATTAGAAAATGTAGCTTCTTTACATTAAAAATGATATTGTATTAGACTAATTGCCACAGAGCCTGTCTTCCTGATTTAACTCACTTTCATTTATCTCTTGGCATTGTCTTCCCAAACACTCTTGCCACTGGAATGTAGATAACTATCATTTTATATATTCAAGCTACATAAAATGAGCAATCTTTTCTTAATGATCTTGGGTAGCACTGCATCGCAAACGATCTTGGCGGGGGGTGGGGGAAGGAATGAGATGTACAATAAACCATCTATCTGTAGTGTCTCTTGGCTTTGAAGCATATTCCGAGGACACTTACGTGACCCTTTGCAAGTTAAATCTTCTTGATGCACGTAATAAAATGTTGTTTGGGGCAATAGCTGGTTTCCAAAATTATATTAGGCATAACATAAGGCTGTGGCAAATTGTCTCCCTATGTTTTCCTTGCTCGAGCTCACAAATGGGATTGGAAAGTGTTGGAGTGTTTTATTGTATATCATATCAGGTATAAATAGACCGTATACTGCACCATAATAGATCTAGATGTAGCTCATAGCAATATCTGCCCATGAAATAATAAAGCACAGGACTGCTGGTTTCCAGAAAATGGCTCGAAAATCCCTTGTCACATGTTATTGGCAGTCTCCAGCTGTCCAGTGGGGTGTGCCAAGTCACAGCAGGACCTGCGGACTGTTTGCGTTGAATGGTGGCACAGAGCTTTCTGGTGATTTTCCTTGTATACTGTGCACTTGCAGACAAGCAGGCTTTCTGAAACTCAGCAGGAGCGTTTCAGTGTTTATGCTGAGGTGGTTAGCTAGTTGGCAAATTGCTATTATTCAGAAATGTGTGGCAGAGGAAAATGTATTGCATTACATTTTCTATCAATATCATCTTAATGCTGACCAATAACAGGCCTCCACTCAAGCTGACTTTTATCTTAGGCGTGATTAGATTGAGTGGAATTTAGCGGAGACATTTTCTTGGGATGGGAAAGAGGGTTTTTTGCCCCGTGCCAGCAGCGTCTCCCCTAAGCTACCCCCATCTCGACTCAGCAATGTCTCCCCGCCTGCCCCCCACAGCTCCTGAAATAACATTAGTTTCGCCTTCTGCTTTTAGAAGAAAAAGATTTGGTGTTTCAGCTGTTCCAATATATGTTGACTACTGACTAATGGATATTTATTCCACTTTATTGCTTTCTACAGGCAAAACTCAAACAAAAGGAATTGGATTTTGCTAATAGCAATGAGTGGCATTGGCATTTTTTTGACAGTAGTAAGGATGATAATGACCCCACCCACGGAGAGAGGACTTACAGCTTTTCAAACCCCTTTTACACACATCATCCCCCTTGATTCTAGCGTCTGACACAGGCAGAGGAGGGATTATAATGCCCTCTGCTAGGGCGGGGGGGTAGAAAACAAGGAAAGAGGTTACAGAACTAGCTTATGGCAGAGCTGGGAACGTTTTATTCTTTGAACTTTCTGACTTTCACGCTCGGTTCTTTTCTCTGAATAAAGAAGTGGCATTCTTTATAACCATATTTCTTTTTTATTATTAGAGTTTGCAGGAGTACAGTCTCCACAGGGCATTCATCCCGCATCTCTCAGAGTTTGATAAAACAGCTGTCGAGAGCCCAGAGAGTGGGTAGAAGTGTTTGACTTCAAGTCTGTTCTTTGTGGGATCACTATCTAACTGCACTGTGCTTGGTGGGGCATCGCCCAATAGCCCACGAAGGTGCCACAGAGTGTAGCCTCACCTACTCTGTATTAAAAACCATCGATCAGTTATGAACTTCAGATCAGGTAGTGCATTTGTTTCAAGAAAATCACCTTTTTTTTTTTAACCCATTCAGGGAAGGTGGTGACCGAGACAACAGTGCTGGAATTAGAACTCAGGGGTTTCCCTTCTCTGATGTCTACATTACTGGGCCCCGTAGCTTTCTGGCCTTTTAAAAATTCCAGCCTGCCACCCCACTACAGTCCCACACTCAGAACTCGATGCCAGGGATGCTTTCTTCAGTGCTGGTATCCTGAGGCCACATGCACTTGGGAACTTTGGGGTGGAGGAGGAGATAAGTGTGTTTCTTAAAAAGAGAGCTCCCTCCTCAAACATCCCCCCTTGCGAGCTTCAGTCTGAGGGGCTCTGTCTGAACTTGTAAATAAGCCATCCTGAGCAGTTACATGCAGCAGAGTACAAATATTTTCTTCCATTTCAAATAGGATTAGGAACTCATCACGAATAAATTACACACGCTTGTGGGACAGGTTGTTACACAGGCAAAGGAATAAATGATCATCAATGATTACAAGCTGTGAACAGGAATTCGTATTTACATTGAGCTCATAGATACCAGATTTTTATGCTCCACAGCCAGGCTCTCTCCTGTGCTAGGTGCATCAGCTAAAGGTGAGGAAAGGACTATGTTCTGAAGAGGAGGGTCTGTGCGCATGCGCGCGTGTGTTTTGAGGGGGGAAAGAAGGGGAGGAGGGACGGTGGGAGAATTAGCAATTTAGTTTGCAAAGAAAAATAATGGAGAAGAAGACAAGTATGAAAATGTTAATAAAACAAATAACAAAGTAGTCAAGAACTTACTGTGTAAATTTTTGAAGTATTTTGTGCTTATTAGCAGTATTTTTGTTTAATAAGATGTCTTATGTTAATATGCCAGTTAAAGGATATGGATGGTTCAAGTCTCAGCTCAAAGACATTTTTCATCTGCAAAGTGATGAGTTTGCTTTTTCAGAACAGTGAGGACAGGGTAGAAGTTTTGAATATTTTTAGAGCAAATATTTAAAATAAATAGTTATCACATTCATGTTGCCATGATTCTTTAAAAAATTTGTTTTAAAAGTAGATAGAAAATAAAGAGGAGCTCTGTGAATGGTGGAAGACTGATGAATCACAGACCTGTACCTCTGAAACAAATAATACATTATATGTTAAAAAAAAGAAAAGAAGAAGATAGTAGGAAGGGAAAAATGAAGGGGAGGAAATCGGAGGGGAAGATGAACCATGAGAGACTATGGACTCTGAGAAACAAACTGAGGGTTCTAGAGGGGAGGGGGATGGGGGGGATGGGTTAGCCCGGTGATGGGTATTAAGGAGGGCATGTTTTGAATGGAACACTGGGTGTTATACGCAAACAATGAATCATGGGACACTACATAAAAAACTAATGATGTAATGTCTGGTGATTAACATAACATAATAAAATTAAATTAAAAAAAAAAAGGAAAATAAAGAGGAAAAATGCCAGGCAACGTTTACAAAACAGCATTCTCAGATAATCCCCCCATCCCAAATGAATGAAGATTTATGGTACCTTGAGCATCATATAACACCTTTTGTATTATAGTTATAATAGAAACTCTAACTATTTCATCTTTTAATCTGTCAAGCTAATTACAATATACACCTTGAAAAATTCATCTAAGATGTTTGAGAGGTAATCGTTTTTCTCATCATAAATAAAGTTGTCCTTTATAATTTGAAACAAAAATTTTACTTTAAGCATTCAAAGGTTCCAAACTAGTACCTTTTAATTTAAATTAAGCAAGTTACCTTTTGAGGGTCTGCAAAAGCCTAGTTATTTATTAAATTCTATCACAGAAATATTTAAAAGCAATACAATATTGTTTTTAAAGTTGGACATATGAAGTGTATAACTTACTACCTAACTCTCAGAGAGATTGGGACATTGTGGCTGCTTCGCTGTATTTGATCAATAGGTACTTCTGTAACAGCAATGCTGCATTTACCCCTGGTGTCTATTCTCTACTGAAAATGAATTGCCCTAGAATTATAGGAGGTCACATAGTGTTTTTCTTGTCATCTGTACTGCCTTCTTATTTAGGGATGTCGTCATACAAACAGAAAGTACAGTAAACAAACACGTTTGCTTTCACAAACTGATTAATCAGTATGCAAAAATTGTCAGTGTCGTCGCTTTTGGCTCTGCTAGGACCCAAAGGAGCAGAGCAGAAGCCGACCCAGTTTCTGTTCGTTCACTGCCCGTGTCTCACCAATAGGGGTCTCCAGTGTACCACAGAACTATTTACAACCACTCCATTATGATTATTTACAGTATGCTGTACAGGAAGACAGAAGCAAAGGGGCAGAACAGATTTATATGGGCTGGGGCTGATAACTGGATTTATTCAAGGAGTGAAAGGGTGACGTCACAAGTTATAAGTGATGAGGAGAAGCACCGACATGTTTAGGTTTGGTGTGAGAACACCTTTAACCTAACTGTGTAGACCCAGTCTGACTGTTCCTCAAATAGAGAAAAGAATATTCAGGCAGCTACACTGGTGTTTCCAAATATTTAAATATGGGTCTTTGTTCAGATGAAGCACCCAAAAGAGCGAGTAATTTCTCGATTCTCACTGGAACCTTTTGGAAATGAGCTGACACTGTCTAAATATCAACCCTGAAACTGGTTCATAACAATATTTTATAAAGTTATTTGTATTTAGTGAGACTGTAGGTGTTTAAACTTGTCTTTCCTCACTTTTAAAAAATAGATAATTAGGGTACGGAAACCCAGGAAGCACAATTACAATTTAACCATAATTGAATATAAAGTTTAGGCCATATTTAGAAGTAGCAATACAGGTTCATGATATATAAAGCATGTCATAACATACTTTCTTCTTATGCATCACAGAATTCCTTTGTGCCACCCATTCTGTGAAAAATTAGTTTTTAAAACCCTTGGGTAACAAATTAAGACATTTCTGGAGTTTGGGGGTTAGCTCCATTTGTGTAGAAGGCAACAGAGAGTCAAAATGCCTTTCTGATCAATCATTTATTCATTCAACAAACTTTTACCCAGGTCATGCTTTGTGAAGTTACTGAGTACCTAAAGGAGAATGTCTCTCTTCAGGGAGTGCCGTCTAGTAAATGATAAAGAAGAAAGAATTTTAATAGAAAAGGAAGGAGCTAGCACTGAGGTAAAAGTATGGTATTGTGAGAGGGAAGAAGACTAAGCAATTAATTCTGAGGGAAGGAGTTGAGTGTGCTCAAAAGATGAGCAGGCCTTTGAGATGAATTTGAATGAAGATTAGGATTGTGATGGTCAGTGCTGGGGAAAAGAACATTCCATGTGCAAAGACTTGGAGGTTATTCATGGAATGACAAGTCATGGGCAGAAATGGCGTAAACTTTATGAGATGTGTTGGCTTGTTCTTCCTGAGAAGGGAGAAGAGGTGAAGCTCTAAAGGATAAAGACAACCTAGGTGAAGGTGAATTGAATTTAGAGTTCAAGGTTGTGATGGAGAGGAAAAGAACCCAGGTATACATAGAATATCAAGTTCCAGGAACCAGAGGCAGGAAGCTTAGATGGATTGTCAAAAATGACCCCATTGGAATGAAGCACATAGCTGTGTGAAGGCTGATTCAGTAAAACCCCATGTCACCAGCACCATTGTGATCTATTTCATTTTCCCACATTTAGGTGTGGCCACTTTGCTTCATTCGGGTTTGGAAACAGGACACTGACTATAATCCATTTGTGTCACCCTAACTAGCTGGATGAGTTAGTTAGGAGTTAGTCTCTTCAGTCTTCCCCAGATTAATCTCTTATCTATAAAATGAGAGACTGTATCAGGTTATAGCTGAGGACCCCACCAACTCTTAAGGATCTTGTGTATCAAAATAAGTCTGAACACATAGTTAGGTGTATCCCACAAGACAAAGGAGTTGAGAAGAGCTGCATATTTTAGAGGAAATACCACTAAGGATACTTAAGAAATGCTCTCATTGCTCATGTGAGAAAAACCACTGAGGAATAACATGACCAAAGAGCCCCAGTTCAGAAAACAATACTGCAAGATGTGAAAATAAGATGCAGACATTAGAGATGAACATTGTGGAAAATTCTAAGCTCCCTGAGATCATCTGAGTAACTGTAGCAAAACTGCATTTGGGCAAAACTGGTTGCTTATAGAACTTCTGTCAGTGAGCCTTTTGATTCAGCCAAAATTAAGTTGCTAATATAGGGAAATGAATGAGGGTGGAGTGACTAATTCTAACCCGAGGGATCACAGAAGTTTTCCCAGAAGAGATAACAGTCGGGCCCTCCCGCTAATAATGAACTGTGACTCTGTAGGTGGAAAGTGGACAGAAGGGCACTTTGAGTGAAAGGACCAGCATAACCAGAAAATAATCAGAACCACAGAGACTTCTTGGGGTTGACAAGTTACATTCAGAAGTAGAGGAAATCTACTTGGTTGGATAGATAACAAAGGAGAAGATTTTTCTAACTCAGTATTGGCTAGGCAAATGGTCTTCCTTACGAGCCAGTTATCATTCTGTAACATCTCTGAAATTCTTGGGTCTTAAATGATAGAATGGCACCAAGATGGTGAGACAAAACGACAAACAGAATTTGCAATCTAATAACCTTTCAAGTTGAAAAATGGCGAGGAATATTTGGGACAACCCTTAATAGGAATATATATATATATAGGTTATGTAGGTGGGAAAAGAAAAGAAACCTCAAATAAAATTTAGAAAATGATTCGTTGTGTACATCAGACAGGAAATGATCTGGGGTTATAAAGTTGAACACAAATCAATAGTGTAGTTATATACATTCTAGGGGCCATGCATTGGGGTCTCCTAAAAGGTGAGGGAGCTTTGAAAGAAGATTCTTTTGCTATGCCATCCCAAATTCTTGAGTTCGAGGTAGAAGATAGACAACAGTACTTACCAATTTCTACTCTTTGGTAAACACTGTTGTGGAGAAATATGGATATAAAGCTGTTATAAGTTTGCAATTCAATTTGTTTAAGCCAACATTGATTGTAAATTCAACACAGTGTTTAGTCTGGAATGGGGGTGAGGTTAAGGAATGGTATAAGACAAGAAAGAAATAGATACTATGAATTAGGTTATCTTTCAGTTTATGCAAAGTAGGAAGATATAAATAAATGAAAGTATCAAAAATGATTAAGGGCATAGAAAATAGGTCCCCTGAAAGAATATTATACTCATTGTGATTATATAGCTTAGAGAGAGGAGAACAAAATTCTGACTCAGTTACACTCTATAGAAGGGATTTTAATAAAACTAGTGATCGATTTTAGCTCTTCACCTGATTAGATTTAATTTGCAACATCCTCAAATTACAGAATTACAGACACTGAAGTTAGTTGAAAGAATGCTGATTTTGTTAGTGGAAATGATTATTAAGTACAGGAATTGGCCCAGGACAACTCTTGGATGTCAGACTGACTCACTGAATTTTAGCTCTTCCACTCAGGAGCTGTGTACTTAACTTCTCTGAGCAAAATGACCTAACTTCTCAGGGCCTCCATATTTTTATCAGTGAGATAGAGATAAGGAACGGTTTTCAGCTCAGAAGAAGTTGTAAGGATTAAATGTATTAACAAAACGGCAGGACTCAACAATTCTGAAACATAATAAATGCTCAATAACAATCAGCTCCTATTACTATTACTTGAGCATAATTGGTGTGTTCATTGCATATCTATTGATTGATTATCCACAGCTAGTGCTGCCAGATTTTTATCAGAGTATTTTATTTATTTATTTTTTAAAGATTTTTTTTTTTTTTTTTTATTCATGAGAGACAGAGCGAGACAGAAAGGCAGAGGGAGAAGCAGGCTCCCAAGGAACAGGGAGCCCGATGTGGGACTCGATCCCAGGACCCTGAGATCATGACCTGAGCCGAAGGCAGACGCTTAACCATCTGAGCCACCCAGGCGCCCCAGAGTATTTTAAAAAATTAAGGCAATCATTTTTTTTGGCATGGCTTAGAGCCTTGCTGGAATTGTATACCGTCTTGGTAACAGTTGTCTTTTCTTACAGTCATGCAGTAGATGTGCACCAAATACTTCTAGATGTCATAAGGCAAAATTAAATAACAAAACGCATTTGACAACTCAGCATGGAAACAGGTTCTGGTAATTAATTGAAGGCACGGGATGCATTTGATGGGCAGCTGTACATTTCCAATTGCCAAACAAGCAGAGAGACAACTGTCCCAAAAGCTGAGGACGTTTTGAAACTGGAGCCCAGCCCCATAGTCAGTGACAATGTACAGTGGTTGATGAGTTAGTTCTAGAGGCTTCTGAATTTTAATGATGCTGGAGATGATATTGTGTGTCCTTCAGCTTGTTAGAGTGACACTAGCACTCCATAAATCATAATACCTGTGTATTGTAAAATCAATAGCAAAGTGCTATCTCAGCGCTAACCCTTAATAAGTTTTTCAGCTCTCTAACAGCTTAAACTTTGCCGTAATGCTATTGGACCTGTAGGTTAGGATCAGAGCATGCTTAATTTGTTTTGTAATAGAGACTTTTCACTAATGAAGGACCGATTAGTTAAGCTTTGGTTGCCACTCTGGTGATCAGTTGGCAGAACAGCCTCTGCAATTAAACTCGTGTATCTCTGTCCTGAAGCAAAAAAGCAGGCTTAAACAGTCAATAAATGTTAATCCAGTCACAACCTGTCTCTGCCTTTGAAGGCTGCCCATGAGGGTTTTTTTTTTTTTTTCCCCACATCACATTTTTTTTCCTCTTGTTTTAAATGTGGTGGTCCCCATGGAGTCGGGATGTGCGTACATGACCTCCCATGGTTCTGTAATAAGATCTGGCATGCTAACAACATTGTCTACAGATCTGTCATCTATAGGTCTGTCTTCCCCCCCACCCCCATCTCCTCGTCTCTTTATCCAAGGTTGAAGAATAAATGAGCAACTGAAACACATGAGACCTCCAGAAGAAATTGGCTAAATATGTATGCAAAAAGGAGGGTGTGCTTTGTGTTGTTGCTAAGACATATATTATGGTCTCTCTCTCCCGGGTCGGCATGGTGTAGGAAAGCCTTTTCCTTATTTGCTTTTATTGCAGTGAATGTGGGTTGTAATCATCACATCAGTGCTAGGAAGTGAGAGCTCAGGGCAGAGCCAGCAAGCAAAATGAAACTTCAAAATAATTTCCAGGGTGGGAGGGGTGGGAAAGACCGGAGGTGGGGGAGGAAGAAGAAAACACTGGGAAATAAAAAACCCCCTCAAAACTATATAATACTCCCCATGTTATCTGTGTTCTCGAGCAAAATTCCAGGTACTTTCCCATTGTTTTTTATTATTCTTTCACACAAGAGAGAGGAGTGAAGGCTGACAGCAGGAGAGGAAAGTAGCTAATACAGACTTGTGGATGAATGAAAGAGTGTGGTCTGAAAATGTAAATGTCTTCTGTTGGATCCAGGACCACATGCTTGGGGAATTAGTGACATTTGTTTATTTCTTTCCTCTAAGTAGAAGCTTGCATTCCGCAGGGCATGCATGGAGTCCATTTTACTTTAGGTAATTTAGCCTGTACTCCTAATTGGAGGATTCAAAGTTGTGGAGAAACGTGATGCAGAGGAGAGCGAGTGGGTGAGAACACAGAAAGTTAGTTTTCTAGGAGTCACTGGTCTAGCATGGCAGTAATGAAAAATGATACAGCGAACAAATCAAAATAGTGCAAGTCCAAACAGGGAGGTGTCGAATTTAACTTGCCCTTAACCTGCGTTTTGTAGATCTGTTATTTGGTTGGCACTTAATTCAGCATACTAGCAATTTATGATAAAATGTGATCTTTTAAAATAAGGTGAATTAGTACTCGCCAGAGTCTCAATCTAATTATGCTTTTCAAACTTTCTAAAGCTGAAGGGCTCTTTTATGTAGGTCTTCTTCCTGGAATGAAAACACTTGGATAAGATCTGATAGCTTAGGAGCAGGCAGGAATGAATCATGTCCCTATGAACTCATTTGTTTTAGAAGAACCCCCAGTGATTCCTCCGCGATTCACTGGTTTTTCAGAGAAGAGTTTCAAAGCAATGCTATAGGATATACACAAATATATTAACCCTGCCTTAATAAAGGCAGGCCCTTTCAATTATTCAATTACTCAGTCAACAAATATTTATTGAGTGTTTACTATGTACTCCTTACCACGCCAGGTACAGAAGAAACAATGAAAAACAAGACAAGCTTGGTCTCTGCTCTTGGTCCTATGCTCATTGTTGGGAAATCTAACATATACAAAGAAATACATTTAAAGTAAAAAAAACCCAACAAAATCCAACACAAATATATTGATCAGAAGCACTGAAGGCAGAGAATAATTAGCATTACTCAAGTAATTTATGACCCTAATCGACATTGAGCCACATGCTGCAAGCCTAAGTTAATGGTGTCTTTCTGAGCTCTCATTCTGGAAAAAGCACCATGTCAGATACTGTGGATAATTGTCAAGAATGTTAAAGATACTCAGCTCTCAAACTTTATAATTTTATCTTTCTCCCTCAAGGATGTAAGATGGAACATATATGTCAGAAAATTTGTAATCAATTAAAGCAATGTAATATACATAAACTATACATAGACCTCATTTCCTCATTTTACATTATGTTTTGCTGAACTGTTGGTTAAGTAGAAGCATTTGAAATGCACGATTTAAAGGAATCCTGCTGTGATTCCTTTTATCAAGAAGAGGAGGATCTTTTTAGTGTGGACAAATTACTGCAAATTTCCTGTCCTCTAAGTCTGAATTTTGGTCAGTTGGGTTTCCTAAATAGGGCTGAATGGACAGATGTGTGTACACGCATGTACAGAGTCTCTTAGTGAGTCTGAGTAACCAAAGGGGCAGGAAATGCAAATTGACCCTCCCAGGGAATTTTTAGGCAGAATTGACTCTGCAGCCAGTGGTCAGTGAGGGTCACTTTCTCCTGGAGGTTGCTTATTCCCCATGCTACCGAATAGCCACAAGCCAAGGACAGTCATTCTGAGTTAGTGGCAGAGAGTAAGCAGGAATGGAGAGGAGAAAATCAATATCATCATCAATGTTGTTTAACATTTCTTTGTTAAGTTTTGCAGCCTAACAAATATTTTTACAACTCTTTTGTTCCCTAGTCTGGTTAACCAAGAAACAAACCCGGAAGGAAAAGGGTTCTGTTCTCAAGCTTCTGGGAGGGAACTTGCTGTTCCCTTTGACCAATTAAAGGCCATTAAAAGCATGTGGCTTTTCCCTCAAGGCTCTAATTTAAATAGATAGAAGCAAGGATGTCCCTGATGGACGGGGCTCCTTACTTCTTTAGTTTATGTATGGATGGCACAAATTTCATCCCTGTGGTGAGAGATGCAGCTGGATAGAGGACAGGTGATGTTGAAATGGAAAGGAAGGTGGGTTCGAGGCAGGAGCCTCCTCGGCCCCTTGGCCCTTCCCCACTGCCTCTTGCCACCCAGGGCAGCACTCAACAGGACCAAGAGTCAGTCCTTGAGCAGGTTGGTGGCTACCCATTCTTCCCAGTATATGTAATATGAACGGACAGAAGGATTTCTCATGGGACATGGTCTCCAAAGAAGCAAACGCAGCTTGTGAAATAAATAGGTATAGCTTAGTGGTAAACTGCAAAGAAGCATAAAATTATCTTTCTCAAGGCCAAGGCCCTGAAGCTAAACAGACAGCACAGCCACAGTGTATCTCAGCAAACTGAGACCCAGTTTCAGGTCTCTGTAAAAGTGCCCACATGACTTTCTGGATGAACCTCTTCTGCAGACGATTCAGAAACTTGCGTTTAATTCTCAATTGCATACATCTGTCTTAACAGTTCTCTTGGAAAGGCCCTTTGCATTTCTCTGCCGGAGGCTGTCTGACCCTTCACCAGTTGGGGTTCCCACGAGAGGAGTGCATACGGGGAATCTGGTGCTTTGGAAACCAAACCCTATTCTCCCCATTTTCGTTGGGATTAGACACTTCTGCTGACAATAAGCCAGGCTAATTGGAGAATTCTTTGGGTAGAAATGGAAGAAATGACCAAAGCCATAGTTGCCCCGGTGAAATGAGTTAATGGGAGGAAAGAAAGTCAACTGTTCAGTAAATTACAGCAAGCGGAGTATAGCTTTTGAGGCCTGACACACTGTGTTTGAGTATCTGCTTTGCCATTTAACTTTGTGACTCTGGTTAAACCTATTTAACCTCCTGGAGCCTTATTTTCATGAGATTGCTATGAAATTTTATTGAAAACGCATATATAAAGCACCTAAAACGGGGCGGGCACCAGAATCGCTGCACTAGACGTATTGATTTCTCCCATCCTTTTACTTTCTTTTTGGTCTTCTGCAAAACTCAGATACTCATGCTGCTTTAACCTTTTAAGACGAAATGTCTACAAACAAGACAAAACCGTAATTAGCAAGGGTAAAATGAAACCAAAGGGAAAGCAAGGATGTTTAATTTTATCTGTATGTAGGGCGTGCTACAATCAGTCTAGGCATTTGTGCATTCCCCATTTCTTCTTGCCAAGATGTCATTTGTAAGCATTAACGGGTAATGGAAAACACGGTTATCGTTGCAAAGCTTTGCTTTCAGTGAGCCCTGCTCATGTTTAGGTTTTACTCCATAATATGATGGTGGTTAACGTGTGCTAATCATGGAAAACCATTAATACCCCTATGATTGAAAGCATTGTACACTCTTTATTTCCAAATTGATTTGAGCCATGCTAAGTCCTAGACCCATACTGTGAAACAAAAGTAATTGTGTGGCTAGCAATAGTTTTTCCTAAGCTCCAATAACTCAAATATTTTCATTAAAATACACAGCACCCTAGACTTATTTGATGCCTGGAAAGTGCATTTATTTTTTCCTTTTTATTTTTAAACAAAGCAAGGAGCTCAAAACATCAGAAATAATGAAAGCAGCATATTTTTATTGCTCTGTTCTTACAAGAACTGATTTTTAATGAAATTTAGTTTAAAACAAAAAATCTTGTTCCTGTGTTGAACCTTTTTTTTTTGCGTGGTGCATTCCAGCCTGGGGCTATCTTTTATTGGCCAAGTTATAAACCCCAGAAAAGGGGTTTTATAGTGGAAATGCTGACAGAACCCGCATAGTGCTACTGGGTGCCTCTGTAATTAGTCTGAAATCCTGAGAGCTGAATTCCATAATATGTGGCCTGGACTGTAGCGAGATTACAGTGTGGGCCAAACCCCCAAGCTTAACTGGGCGTTTCATGCGCAATCAGGGCTTCATATAGACTATGGTGGAGCCTTTTACAGTTGTAAAATGCTAGTACTTGTAAGCAAGAGAAATCTTTATTGGTCCTCTTACTTATTTAAATGTTAAATAGGGCTGTTTGGATATTTTTTGATAATCGAGGCTTCCCAGGCATGCATACCCTACTTTGCAGATAGTGAGCTCCTACCCACGTCTGGACAGTTGGATCTCTAGGGATTCGTTTTAGCACTTCTTTAAACACCTTCCATAAAGCCAACTTCTATTTGTGCTCAAGCGTTTGGTGCTAATGTTGACAGAGAAACATCCTGCCGGGGCACTAAGGTACGTGAACAACAGGACACATTGAGCTTTACATGCGTGCGCGCGCACACACACACGTTCCCCATTTTGCCTTGTCGCCCTCTGTCCCCTGCCCCCACCGTGACTGGCCTTGTCGAGGCCCTCTGTTGGCCTGGAATGATCACATGCGCTCCTACTTTCAGGGTACAGGTCTGATAACACCTACTTCTCTTGCAGCTGCAGAACCTCGTGAAAAGATCCCTCAGCCAGGGTGCTTGGGTCTGGACTTGAGCCAGGCACGCTGTCCCCGCCTCAGAAAAAATAAAGTACCAGCTTCAGTAAACAAGGGATTGTACATTAGCCAGGCCCACCGCTTGTGAAAGAGCCTTCCCCCTTCCTCCACTGTGACCTTGACTTCCCTCTTCTTTCTCCTTCATCTTTTGGTTGGTTGGGTTCCTCCCACCATGCGTTTCAGTCTCCTGACATGTTCTGCCATGTTCGAGGGGTTAGGGGACACACACTGAACAAGGCTTCTATAGCTATCGGTTATTGTCTAAGAGGTGATGTCCCCAAAGTAAAAGACTATGATAACAAAATGTCTGAAAGACTAGAGGTTCTCAGAAGTATCATCCTGAACTGCAACATCCTGAACTGCCTTTTGGCTGAAGGCTCTGTAGGCACAGCATTGGTCACACAGAAAACTTTGAGAACATTTATCGAAACTGTGACAACCACACTGTCTTTCTCCTGGTATTCCATCCCTTGGCATAGTATTTTTGATCCAGAAATTACTCCTTAGCCATTTTCAGGGCATATAGTATAAGATGATAGCATATCTGTGATTGAAATTACCTCCTTAAAATAATCCTAAAAGCAATGGCAACCACGCCTTTTTTTTACCCTTCTTTCTTGTTTAGGTGAGGTGCATGGTGAAGGAGTTAGTATGCTTACACTCAGCTAACATGAGTTCCGATACAATTTTAAAAATAAATTATGTATTAATTATAAATCTATAATGAAAATAAATTATGTAGTACTTATGTACATTTATAAATTGGACATTTCATAGGAGAAAAATCTTGCAGAGTGAAGTCGTAAATTTGATCAGCAAAAAATGAAGTTGGCTTGTTCTCTTTCCTTTCTTCTGTGAGAGGGCTACTTCTAGTACGACCCAGTGATTAGTCTTATTAAGATTTTGGAGAATATAATTTGGCAAACTCTTCATCTTGGACTTCTCCAAGTCCGTTTTGATTACAAATATTTTGCTAAGTGATAGACCATGGGTTAGACCATGTACACTGCTTTGGGGTTTGGAAAATATATGATCATTCTGCCCACAGTCCAACAAGCTGTTCAAAAAGTAGGTGATCACCTCCTGGGGTGTGGGGGTGTTGGAACGTTGGAGAGAGAAAAACTCAAAGCAAGCCCTTGCAATTATTTATGCAACTGTATTTGCCTGAATGAAAAAGCATTCTAAGGAAGAAATCCTTGAGTGAAATAAATGATAATAAGACTAGTCAACTGTCTAGGACTTAGCTGATTGGACATGCAACGAAGTACTGAGACCCTAGGAAAGGCACACCAATGGACCCATTTAACTGCAGAGGGAAACAGTTTACTCACAAAGAGGGCAGACAACTTGACAGGCTGATTTTCTTACCATTTGCACAGAAGATAAAGAATCAAAAATAGTCAAGGCACATTTGAAGAAGATTAGAAGGGAGAATTCATCCTAGAAGACATCAAAGCTTCTTATAAAGTTATAGTCATTAAGACATTGGGGCTATTGTTTAAAAGACAGATAAATGGACCAAGGAAACAGAACAGAAAGCCCCAAAATAGACATATGGGCATTAAGCAGTTGGCAGAGATGGCATGAGATTACAGTGGCATAACAACTTAAAAAATGTTGCTTGGACAAATAGATATACAAGTAGAAATGTAGATTTCTTATCTTATACCATATACAAAAATACATGTAAAATGTGTGATAAAGAGGGCGCCTGGGTGGCTCAGACGTTAAGCGTCTGCCTTCAGCTCAGGTCATGATCCCGGGGTCCTGGGATCGAGCCCCATATCGGGCTCCCCGGTCCACGAGAAGCCTGCTTCTCCCTCTCCCACTCCCCCTGCTTGTGTTCCCTCTCTCGCTGTGTCTCTCTCTGTCAAATAAACAAAATCTTTAAAGAAAAAAAAATGTGTGATAAGGAAAAAATTAAACTTTTAGGATTAAATATGGAAAATATCTACATAAAATGGGATAGAGAAGGATTTGTGAAATACAAAGTGTAAACCATGATGAAAGAGACTGATGAATTAGACTAAATTAAATATGTAAACTTAGAAATGAGCTGTGGACTAGATATTTGCAATACATCTAACTGAAAAAAGATTAGACTCTGTGTGTGTGTGTGTTTACAAACATTTATTTTAAGTGCTGGCCCTGTAAATCTCTCCCTCTGGAGAGAATCTGGCAATATCTACTACAGTTCAAGTCAAGCATATTCCATAACCCAGCAATCCCTAGTCTAACTATATACAGTAAAGAACTTTTGTTTGTGTATATAAGGAGTCACGTGGACTATTCAGTGCGGAATGAAATGGTAAAGAATCGGAAACACCAGAAATGTCTATCAATGATGAAAGAGAAAAATAAATTGTAAAATCATAAAATGGAGTAACAGTGTACAGTGGTTAAAGTGAATGAATTAGATCTACATGTATCTCCGTGGCTACATCTCAGAAACATATAGTTAAGTGAAAAAAGCAGTTTGCAAAGAATATATACTATATATACACTTTAAAACTATGAATAACAATTTTTAAAATTCACTAGGTACTTCTGTTTTGTTATGGATATATGGCTATGTTGCAAAGTATAATGATAAAGTTATGAAAGTTTCATTACATCTTCCAGATAGTGGTTTCCTCTGGGGAGCAAACAGGGAGAATAGTTAAGTCCATATAGTTTTATAAATTTCTATTTGTATTTTCAATCTCATCTGCTTAATATTTTCATTTTATGTATAATTTACAATGTACATAGGTTATTAGTGTAGTAAAACACAAGTAGTATTAATATTTAGGCAATCATGTTTTGCAATGATATACAATCATATCACAAAATGTTTTCGAGATGCCTTTTTTCACTTACATGTAAACAACTTTTTAGATTAGCAAATCATTTTCCTCAATATCATTTATTTAACTACTACCTTTTTTTGTTAGACTTTTTGTAATATTTTAAGTAACAGATTTCTTTCTGATTATAAAAATAATATTCGTTGCAGAAAATATAAGAATTAGAAAGGAAATTTTAAATCGCTCATAATCCCAACACTCAAAGAAAATCAAGACTAATATATTTGTGTGTGTATTCTTCCATTCTTGTGTGTTTGTATATTTAGAGAATACAGACTATAAGTCTAATTTTGGAAAAACTGTTAAAAACTTGCATGTACCATTTTGCCTTTTTTTAACTTAATATTTTCTCATAAGCATTTCTCCATCTCAATAAATATTCTTTAAAAACTTAAATTTTAATGGTTGTTCAGTTTCCATCAAATAGACCATAAGTTGTTTAACCAGGCCTATATTGTTGGACAGTGATGATATTTCCAATTTGTCACTATCATAAATAGCACTGCAATAAACACCCTCATATAGAAATTGTGGTGCGCCTTAGTGATTATGTCCTCATAATAGACTTTGAGTCCAAGGATAAGAGTTTTTTAAGCTCTTAATACATATTGCCAAATTGCTTTCCAGAAAGAATCAGACAGTATTTTACTCTTACACATAAAAGATATGGGGATATATAAAAGACATTAAAAGTTTTATTTTCATATAATCTAAGTGTGCATATTAATTCATGGAATGAATCTGTTCCTGAATTTGATAGAAGAATCTATGCTTGTGATTTAATTTGCTTTGAAATCCATGAATAGAAGTAGTTCTTATAAGAATAAAATGTTTTCTTAATTGATACATTGGTTATCTAACTTGATAAATGTCCTTTTAAGGCACACTGTAAACTAGAAGGGAAAAAATTGACTGTTACTTTTGTGGTTAAAAAAAATGAATAAATCTGGAAATACTATAAATTTACATGTAAATTATTAAGGGTGCCTCAAAAAATAGAGAAAAAATATACTTGGAAGAGGAAAAGATTCAATGCTTTTTAAATAATATGTACCATAATTGGAGCTTATTTATAAAACATTTTCATTATTAAAACCAAAACATATGGTTGTTTTTCATGAGAGCTGGCAAGTGTTTTTATTGCTTTATAAAAAATTATTGAATTATGCTCTATAAATCTAATCGGCATATAGATTTTTAATGGTATATATTCTCTTTCATTAACTTAGAGCTGTTTTCTATAAATACCAAATAGTGGTTAAACCTCAAAATGAGGAACTACAAGGTTAAATCTAGGTGTTTAAAATTTAGATAAATCAAATTTTGAAATATACTTTTAGAACATGTTCTAGGTCCTTTAGGATTTTTATGGCAGGCTAATTTGAGTGATTTCTAAAGGAATGCTTTATTCCAACTGCCACTTTGAATAACCCACAGAAAAACAAAGACAGGGATGTTAAGTAGTTTTTAATTTCAGAAGTCAATAAAGGTCAGGGCTCTCTGGCCACAAAAATGGGTTATTTACTGTGTTCATTCTTTTTACCATCCAAACAGATATGAAATTTCACAGATACGTTCTGCCAGTCTCAATCCAAGAAGGAAGAATCTCATGGACATAACGACAAAAGCTGTCACAGCTGCTCTGTGGAATGTGAAAACAAACCAAAGGTAAATGATATTTTGTTGAAGTTTGGAATTTGGTTCCAAATAGCTCAACTCTAAAGGTTCAGTCTATTAAAATAGTTTTTGTCTGTGTCATTTCCTGCCTTCCAGGAATGGACTCTGAGGTCCTCCAGAGATCAGTGGCAGCTGCCCCCCAGGCCTCTTTGGGGTGACTGAGGTATGAAGGCTCATATGCTAGGGGGATAGACAGTGGATGGGACACTCTTCTTGGAGGTCCTAGTCCCAGCTGCTAGGTCCTAGAAGATCAGTGGGTATCACATCTGTTCCAGGGGTAAAATAAGAATATGGTAGTTACTGAGTTTAACTCATGATGACTTTTATTGTTGAGAGAGAAGAGTGAGAGAAAGAAGTTAAAAGAGCAAGTTTTAGGCAGACCCAAAGAGGAATTCTTTCTTTTTTAGATTATTTATTTATTTGTCAGAGAGAGAGAGAGAGAGCGCACAAGCAGGGGGAACGGCAGGCAGAGGGAGAGGGAGAAGCAGGCTCCCCACTGAGCAAGGAGCCCGATGCAGGACTCAATCCCAGGACCCTGGGATCATGACCTGAGCTGAAGGTAGACACTTAACTCACTGAACCAACCAGGTCATCCTCCAAAGATGAATTCTTAAATGATGAATCCAAATCCCCAATATACTGAATAGTAAGAGTAGGTGAGTAAGCCCAGATTTCTTTTTTTTTTCAGAAACAAATTATAATTTGGTTTCTTTAGGGTGCTGATTAATTCATTAATTAGTGTATACTGATTGCTTATTATGTGCTCAATATATGCAAGTGAGGTAAAGGGGTATGAGCCATAGTTTTCTGCATAAAAGGAGTCTTAATCTATTTGGGGGCCTTATGGCACAGGGAAAAATAAGACCAAAAGATGGCAGCCTTCTTTTAAAGCCGGTAGTGCCATAGGAACTCATTCAGCTAATGATGTCTATGGGTCGTTAGGCCACTCGGGCCCATTCTATTGATCATTAAGCCAACTAGCTCAGACGGTTGGACATTCAGAAGACATAGTGACACATCCTCAACAGAGTCACTGTGATTTTAGTGCTAGGAAGGAGGGGGGAGGCATATAGCCTAATGGTCAAGGACTTTGGCCCTGGAGTTAGACTAGAAACAAGCTCAAGTGCGTCACTACTGTCCTAGCTATATACTTTGGGCAAGTGACCTAAACACCCTGAGCCACAGTTTTCCCATCTGTAGGATGAGGCATCGAGCTCACAGTGTTGCCGTAAGGATGAAAGGAATGGTACATGAGAATGCCTAGGACATAAATATTGGATTTCCTTGAGTCTAAGGTGTTAGCAGTTGGACAATGTACCTTTGGTCGAATAACAACTTTGGAGACAAGAGAAGAAACATTCGATTAAATACAAACATTAAAACGAAACCTGCTAACGGCATGTATTTATGTACCTCCTTCTTATACTCTAAGTTTGCAACTTAGCTTTCTCCATATTGAGATAAAGAGCCTTTTAAATCACTTTTGGTAATCAGTAGTTCTGTGTCTGAGGCAAGACAGTGACATGTGGCTTTCCGTAGCTGATACTTGTTTCCTGGATCTTGTTAGCACCTTAGGACTAATAATCTAATTTTTGAGGGTTATGGAAGAAAACTATGTTTTCATCTGCATGTCCTGTTTGGTTAAACCTGCAGCGTTTTCTGCTTAGCTGAAAGAAATTTTAAGTAGCTTTTCTTGAAAGTCAGATGGAATCTCCTGACAGACAGGTATCTGGTTCTTGAGACACCCTTATGATGCTTAAATCAGTCACACCACCCTCTCTAAGTTTTGGTCATTCTTAAATGTCACCGCTAGATTTGGCGAGTTTGATTGCCTTTCGTCATACTGCCAAGCACAAGACAAGCATCCTTCTGTGTTCCCGGTAACTTTTCCTTTCAGTGCTGCTTCACAATGTCATCTTGTTAAAAGATATTTTCAGGACAGTTCAAGATACACATTTGAATAAAATTCATCCACTTGTGGTGCTATCAGTGTAAATCATAATTGAGATGATAATCAGATACACGAATACTTCCTAAGCAAGCCTGCTTTCACATACACCCATGGAATAAAACTACTTGCCTAGAAGCCAGCAGGTTTCTTAAGGCTCCCTCCTTCCTCAGAAACACGAAAATGTTCCTCTTCAAGGGAAGGCAGTGGTAGAGATCAGGTGGCGATCGGGCAGAGGAGGCAGCCTATCCAACAGCACAGACACGGGGACGTTGGAACCGTTCAACGTGGGGGGAGCACAGGGTGTTGCTGGGCAATCACAATGGATTCAGAGGCTTGAACACATTTGTTAAGACACGGGCTTGCCGCTCATAGTAATTTGGGATGCAACAGCTTGAGAATCTACAAAAAGTTCCCTAGCAAATCTTGTCAAAGTTGTGGACACAGACGAGAGGGGCCTCTGGGCCAGAGCGCCTCAGACAGCTTGTCCACATGGCCAAGAAGCCACCAAGGCTATTGTGGACAAGTCTCTGTCTTCTCCCATTCATCTGTGATTAAGTTTGGCAGGGAAGTTTTAGAAATAGGACAAGCAACTCAGAGTTAGAGAACTAAAAGTAAGTAGGCTTAGGTGAGCGATAAACATATTTACAGATGTGGAATTGCAGCTTTGAAGATAATATGAAAGTGTTTAGGAATTAAACTTTCTCTTATCCCTTCTCACTGTTAGGTAGTAGAAATGCAGCTATCTAAAAAATCTTGCACTGTAAAAAAGCACCTAGATGAAGAACCCATGGAGCCCAGACATGCCTTTCCTAAGATCTCACCCTTGCCGTAAGCATAATGGTGGCATGTCTGCTCCCCTAGTCCAGCCATGCAGCATGGCTTGCTGGGTGTAGCCACAGAGCCTGGCCGGAAGGAGAAGGAGAGGCCGTCGCTGCATTTGCCTGCAATTTTAACCTTGTTTCAATGGTGGAAATGTTTTACCTTCCAACATTCCCACACTCCAATTCCAATTCTCATCAGAGAAGAGAATTTGTTGTCTGAAATGTGGAGATCCCTGCAATGTGAGGAGTTAACCTATAGAATCTGGGCAGGTCTCAACGGTGAGTGGAGTTTTATTCTACCAAGATGGGAAAGAAAAGAACATTAATGCAACTGGTTTGCAAAGGTGACCCTGGGTTTGCTCACTTATCCAAGGAACCCTGGATACCATGCTGGGAACATTTTCTGTTCCCCTCCAGAGACAATGACTTTGGAATTAAGATGCTTTTTGTATATACGAGTTTAAAAGGTCACCCAGAATACCAATAAGAACAAATAAATTTACAGCATGCTGGGATTTCCCCTGAATTTTACAATCTTGGGATACAGCGGAGCTCTACCTTAGTGTAGTGTTGGGTTGGAAAACATATGTTTAATATTTAAGCAAATACATAAGTGTAATGAAGCACTGATGTACATATCTTCTGAAATTTATTCATAACATGAAACCATGATGAGTTCCATTTTCCCTCTTCGCTAAGCCATTTGTTCTTTATTCAAGAAATATAAACCACTGACACAATCGTAAATATAGAGGCTTTCCGGAGATGTAGACCTCAAAGCCAAGAAACAAAAGGGGGTAACACCTGAACAAGCAATGATGAAACTGTGATTTTCTATTTGAAGTGGAGACAATAGGATGACAAACAAAATGGGTTCAAGACTAAAACGATAGGCTGTAGAACATCAGAATTTTTTATGAAAAACATGTTCAGTGCATACAGATAGAGCCATATAGTTCTTAAAAGCATCAGTAGAGAATGTTTATGGAAGTGCTCATAAACTATAAAGCATTATACAAATATGTGATTATTTATATTACTATGACATTTTAAAATAAGAAAGAAAATACTTTGTAACTAATGTGCTGTGTATGAGGTGTGTTCCACTCACACGTCATTTAGGATTTAACTTAGACTGATCCTTCAGTGCTCTGTGGGAACTTTTCAGTCTTATTATGGTTTTGATGGTTTATGCATTTCTAATTATTACTACTTCTATCATCTATCCCTGAGAAAGATAAAGGCATAAAATTATGACAGGAAGGTGACATGAGGCACACTTTTAAGATGAAAAGGGAAAAAAAGAAGTAGGAATATAGGCTAGAAAAACAGAATTGGGAACAGAAAACTAAAATTTAAAATAATTTATCATTCAATGAATTCAATCAAATTTTTTATTGGGTTAAATGCCAGGCATTGTTAGGGCCTGGGCATCCAGAAATGAAGACAGGAAATTAAATGTTCACTGTTGTTTTGAGTTCCTTGAAGGAAAATGATACTTATCTGAAGCAAACAGAATTGACTATGACCAGCATTGAGTATCTTGACTAATATGTTTTCTTGTAGAAGGGATTCTTGCAGCTTCATGTGTGACCTTGAGATAGCCAGAGGTAATGTTTTCACATGAGATGTGACATGTTGGGTCACTGGTCAAATGGTTGATCATGTGTCAGTAGCAGTACTTAGGGGTAATTTTATAGGCTTTTTTCTCCATCATGTCAAAAAATATACAGTATTGAGAAATACACAGCATCATTTATTTTGAAAAATGGACAACCCTATCCTAGTCAATGAACTGAAGGAGTGGCATCAGGAATTTAATGGTGGCTTACTAGAGGACGAGGAGCTATGACAGAAGTCATTCATTTAGGAGAGTCACAGAACAAATGGGGAATGGAACGCTGTTGTCATTGGTCTAGGGTTGTGAAACATGCTTACTACAGCCAAGCTGCATTGATAAGAGTTGAGGAACACTCACCTGGCCATTGATCTATAAATTCGGGAAAGACGATTTTATTCAGCCGAGTTGTGAATGTCAAATGTTGTCAAGTCCCTGTCTGGGTAGCCGAGTTTCAGAAAAGCAACTAGAAGGGGCAGAGAGCCTAGTACAGAGGGAGTATGTGTCTGCCTAGGAGACGGTTGATGTGTTGGCATCCACAATGTCATGGAATGACATTTGTTACCTTGGTGGATTTACACGGCCCAGAGACCGATTCTGTTTTATAAGTACAAAAACTTGATTTTTATTGGCACACCAAGAATGGATTCATCTCTCAGGACTAAGCTCATGGTAATCAAGCTCATGAGACTGATGTATAAAACCATAACTTCTAATTTTCTACTTAATTAGTAGTGGAAATATATTTGTTCCGGGAATGAATCTATTCCGAGTCTGGAAGATAGACTTAATTTTACCCTCTAGACAATCAAATTGTGGTCAGAAGGTGACTTAGTAAATGTCAAAACAAAACAAAGAAAGTCCAAAGAATTAAAAGTTTAATTATGTCAGATTAACATAACTTGATGCATAAACTTACAATAGAAATGGCCTTGCCCAAAGTTCTGAAAATCCAAAGTCCTTGGCCTGAAGCTCTCCTGCCATGAACAGAGCCATTTAATTATCTCTGAGATATTTCATTTTCTTTGCTTCCACTCTTAACCAAACCCCTCTGATTTATAAATGGTCAGGTGGTGGAGAGTTGCAAGAGGATCAGATATTATGTTCTAGAGGAAAAACTTAGTGCCCTGGAAAACACCCGAGGAACTATTATGTCACTTGGAAATGATTTTGTTAGCACTCCCCAATGCCCCTGAGTCACTCTGACCACATAGGTCAGGCAGCAGCTGGTGAATGGATTAGACAGTGGTGCTCTAGAATTGATATCGAGACCAGGATTGGTATTGACGAAGAATCCTGACCTGTGTGCCCCATGCGATCATGCCTTCAATCAGGAAGACACTTAAGGCTCAAGTTAGGAAAAAAAGAAAAGAAAAGAAAATTTAAAGCAGAAGCCGAAGTTGTGATGGGAAAAGATTATGGAATAAAGAGAGAGTCTGTAACCATTAATAAAAAGTCAGGAGTCTCAGTAGAAAAAGTGTCTTCCAAAGGGATATTCTTTGGTTTTTGGCCAAGCCTCTCTTCAACTCTTTCCTTAGCCTGTTCCATCTCTGCCCTGCAGTCCAGAACCCTCCCTGCAGTGGCCAACATCGGGCTTTCTCCTTGTACCTCACTGTACCAAGTGAGAGAAGCTGATTTGTAAAAATGGCTTTTTGAAACTCGAACAATGAACCTCGAGGAAGAATGTTAGGGGAAGATGCTGTCTTTTTGGAAAGCTTTTAGGCCAAACCACTAAGAGCTCCAGGAAGGAAGTTTTCCTTTTGAAAAATCTTCCTTAAAAAAAAAAAAAGGCTTCCCTCCTGCGTGTTCACCCTGAAGCCCTGAAGTAGATCTTCCAGGCACCTCGAAGATGTCAGCCAGCAGATTATATCTAATGAATGCTGGCAGAGCTCAGCAGCCTAGGAAGAACTGACTTCAGGAATCAGAGACGGGGCTAAATTAGCCCAAATGCTAAGCAGGCCCTATTGTTATTATGCATACGAAGCACTGGGGTTTGGAATTACCCTTCCAGAAGCATATTTTATTGTATTATCTCTCTAATAGAGTTCAAGTTTGTTCTCTCCTGCTCCGTCTTTCTTCCAAACCATGAATACAGGGGACTGCTGCCCCACAGAATGACAGGGGAGCAAATAGAGTTGACAGAATTAAAGCTGGAGGGCAGGATGGATTACAGGATGAATATGTATAGTCAGGCAGTGATTTACTCTTATTTGATTGTATATCATCTCATTAGGATAGGAAGTGGGAGAGGGAGGAAGATATTCTTAGGCAATTACTAATTAATCTTCTTTCCTTCCTTCCTCCCTTCCTTCTTCCTTCCTTCCCCTCTTCCTTACTTCGGTACTGGACAGGATCTTATGGAAGTATTAAATTCAATTTTAAGTCCTTAGTAAAAAAAAAAAAAAAAGATGTGGAAAATTCAAAGAAAGTTTGTAAGAGACTTGTTGAAAAAGTGTCTTCCTAAGCGTAGAGAAGGCCTCTGCTTTTCACATTCTCTACTGACATCAACAGAGCTGCCATTCTCTAGGAGCTAGTTCTGAGTCATTTTCAACTCTCTTTTCTTTATATTTCAGTTCCAATCCCTCCAATTCCTACTGGAACTTCCATTTCTTTAATTTGGCCCTATCTGTTCCCCGTCTTAATTATCCTGTCTAGAAATTACTACAGTGGTAACTGAGCTTGTCAGTGGTAACTGCTTCTGGTCTGTAGGTCTCTGTTTGCCCCAACCTCAACCTCAAACATCATTTTTATTACACCACTTTTTTGAGAGAGCTCCTTTTTGTGCCTTGGGTAAATGAAGTATTTAAGCATGTCACCATCTTCAAAATTAATTCATAGGTATTATTTCTAGTCACCATAGATGTTCTGTGGTCCCCAAGGAAGTGCATCTTCTTTAAGATGATCATGAGGAATCATGGTAACTAGAATAAAGAAGTCACATAACAAAACGTGTTTAGTGGCCTTTGGAAATTGTCCTGAAACAACTCACCTTGTAAGGAGAATTGCAAATATATTACTGATAAGATTGGAGTAGCTCCCCTAAATACCTCAGTCTAAAATGGAATAAAGGTAAAATAAGATGCAGTCTTAGAGTATAATATGAAAAAACATAGTGACAGATTGGTAACTTGGAACAGAGACATTAAATGAAAAGATGGTCAGCGATTCTGTCCCAGATGCCCCATGTGGCTGGTATGTGTGCTTGGTCTGATACATTCTCGTCTAGAGACTGGGATTGGGTATGTGTTTTAGTACGGGGTAGAAATATCCCTCAAGGACATTCAGTTCCCTTTGCTTTCATTCTGAGTAGGCCACATGACTTTATGCCTAATAAAATCATAAGAGATTCATTATGAACTGGGAACCAATTTATTGATTTTTTTGGTTGGAGCTATAGGGTCATTGACTCCGGGGTGGGGGAAACACCTACGTTGTGCATGACCCGCTCACTCTGAGTGAGCACGTGCACTCAAAGGGCTAGGGTGAAGTTTAGCACCCCCAGGAATTGAGCACTTGCAGACGGATCAAACTTAGATAAAGTAAGAAAATTACATTCAAGAAACTGAAACTGAAAATGCCGACCTCAAGGCAAACTCTTTGCTCAGGAAGCCCACATACCTCGAAGTCAAGCAATCCTTAAGGACCCCAGTGCTGGTTCTCAACTTTTATGTTCAGAGCACCTGGGTGGCACAGTCGGGGTTAAGCAACTGGCTATTGATTTCTCCTCAGGTCATGATCTTGGTGTCGGGAGATCAAGCCCGGGAGGGGCTCCACACTCAGCGGGGAATCTGCTGGAGATTCTCTCTCCCCTCTCCCCCTGCCCCTCCCCCTGCTCGTGCTCTTGCTCTCTCTCTCAAAATAAATAAATCTTTTTAAAAAATAAGCCTTTATGTTCATAAATATGACCTGGGGAGCTAATTAAAAATGCAGACTTTTGGCCCCACCCCCAAGGATTCTGAGGCTGTTGGTTCACGGTCTTTACTTTGGGAAACACTGCTTGATATAAATCCTTAAGTCTAGCTACAACTGTTCGGTATTTTTCTGTCTACAGAGCACCCATTTCTGAGGACGTAGCTTTGCGTGGGGCTGTATGTGAACGTGCCCTAGCTCAGGAATGGCAGACGTGAGACAGGAGTGTGGCAGCTTTCTGCTTGGCTCCATGGCAGACACCCATAGTTTATGCCAACACTTTTGCCTACCGAGTTCTGCTACGGTCTTGAATCCTTCTCAGTACCTGTTCCCAGAGACTACAACCAATGGATAGGATGTGGCATGGAGTCAAGCCAATTTGCTTTCCTTGTTCTCCATCGGTAAATTGCAAACCTGCTGTGAGAGAAAGCGCTCAGACTCTACCTTTGGCACATGACAGGTGCTTGACCTATTGCCTGGCACAGAGGAGGGGACCAGCATTTCTTCTCTTTCTCTTCACTTGTTAGGGAATACTCAAGATCTCCTAATCCTTGGCCCGCAACTGAGTAAATATCTTAATGAAACACTGTGAAGTCCTTCTGGTGTTCGTCTCTCTGTGTGATTCTGGCCATCCCCAGGGTGACTGAGAAGAGGGCCCTTCAATCACGCGTTCTGTTCGGGAGGATGATTTCCACGCCAGCGAGTTACCTTTGTTCGACAGAACATCATCACTTCAGAATTTAAATCTATAATAGGATATACAAGATAACATCAGAAATGGCCCCTAAGGGTGGGCTCTGAAAAAACCCCACAGTCCTCAGCTATGGATTTTCTACCTAGCTTTCTTTTTGAACTCTGGGAAAGTTCCTTTGTGGGTCTATGTTCTCCCTTTTATACTGATAATCATGTAGAACCATTAGTACAGAGGATGATTTGGTTTTTGAGTAGCGAGACTTTCTGTGATTGGAAACGTTAGAATTTAATAAATAATTTAAATGCCAAGCTTATTATTATTTTAGAAAAGCACAACTTCATGGAGGTCAGTGAGATAAAACTATTCATATCATAGGAAGTTGGAATTTGCTAAATAAACCACACACCTCTCTTCATGTGTCAGACAACATTTGCCAACGTGGCAGAAGACCTATGGTGCCCGATGTGTTCGGGATTCTGACGAATTGTGGTGAATGCACCATGGGGGAAACTCTCTATGCATCACCCTCAGAAGATCCTGCCACCGAGGTGCTGGACCTGCCCACCACCCTGTGCCTCTCCTTCCCCTCTGTCTGCAGTTAGTCTGTTCCACTCTGTATTTCTACCATCCGCCAGATCTCGGTCTTTTTTTTTTTTTAAAGATTTTATTTATTTATTTGAGAGAGAGAATGAGAGAGAGAGAGAGAGAGAGCATGAGAGGGGGAGGGTCAGAGGGAGAAGCAGACTCCCTGCCGAGCAGGGAGCCCGATGCGGGACTCGATCCCGGGACTCCAGGATCATGACCTGAGCTGAAGGCAGTCGCTTAACCAACTGAGCCACCCAGGCGCCCCGCCAGATCTTCGTCTTAATGGATCAAGCGATTTGTCTTACTTTGGGATGTCCTGCCAGTCACGCAAGTGCCTGACACAGTGCTGGGACACAAAAGGTAAGTGTGGCAAATATTTCGTGAATTATTCATGGATTTTTAGAGCCTTTCATGGTCCAAGAGCTAGAAAGTGGCCTCATACATCCAAGCCAGGGTGACAGAGATTTCTTTCATGATGACTTATGATAAAAAGCCAACATTTTCTATCCATTGATACCAAATACCTTCATATACCTAGCACACACACATGCCCCAACATTATTTTCATTTAGCAAAGTAAAAATAAAATTTCCTCTCAAAATATCTGGTAGAGGATATGTTCTCAGTAGTTTTGTTCACCATCTACAATTACTTTCTATGCACAGTGGACATAATTCCACTTGGGAATAGGAGTACTCTTTCCTATCTCAGTTCAGCCTGATTGAATGCATTTATTTTGGAAGGTCACATGGCCAATCTTTTCTTAAAAAACAAAAACATCAAACAATCCAACAGAATAATTTATTAGAATCTCGTTATTAATTCTTAGTCATTCTGATACCAGGTCTCGTTTGTTCTCAGCCTCATCATGAATTTAAGAGAAATAAAAAATGGGGTGCCTGGGTGGCTCAGTCAGTTAAGTGTCTGCCTTTGGCTCAGGTCATGATCCCAGGGTCCTGAGATCAAGTCCCATGGGGAGCCTGCTTCTACCTCTCCCTCTGCCCTACCCGCCCCTCATGTTCTCTCTCTCATATAAATAAAATCTTTAAAAAAATAAGAGAAATAAAAAACGAGAGGAATAAGTGTGTAGTTCAAAATCTTTTTGAAATGAAATTTGATTTGTAGGAGCAGTGAATCTTAATGTTCTAGAACTGCTAGTGGCCACAGCAGTCAGCAAATCCAACTCCATCATTTTGTAAATGTAGAAACTGAAAAATCAGATTAAGAAAATTATTGGTTACTCCAAAGCTTGTTGCTGTCATGCTCTGAACTATATGGTCTCATTCCCTTAACATAAATGGAAATAAATACTAGAATTTCTACTTTTTCATCATTATTGGTTAAATGTTTCTACATCCTTAGGAAGCAGAGGTGAAGCCTAAGTGTCTCTCTTAATCTTAACGGATCCAAACTGGGAATTTCTTGATTATCAGAATTTTTTTAAACCTCAATTAAATGAGATCACATATGAAAAACATTCAGGACAACATTTGGCAGATAGTAGATGCTCAATAAAGTTTTTTTTTTTTTTTTTTTTTACTCTTTGGGGTGCCTGACTGACTCTGTCTGTAGAGCATCTGATTCCTGATGTCAGGGTCATGCATTCAAGCCCCACATTGAACTTGGAGCCTCCTTAAGAAAAAAAAAAGGATTTTTTTTTTTTTTTTTTACTCCTCTTTCTGCCTCAGTTTCAGTTCAGACATTTGGCATTTATTCTTTTCAATAGTTGTACATTTAAAACAATGTTATTGGAACAGCAGATATATCCTTTCTTCCCCTATGATATTGTTTTGAAGGCCATTTATATCAGACAAAACCAGGTAGGGGGTAGAGGATGAGGTCTGGGACTCACAAGGTTTTGAGCAAGATTCTTCGAGACCCAGTGGCACAGGGTGTGAGTGACTCTTGTAGTTGCGAGACTGGGTTATAATTTGTGTGGAAGCTACATGGGTTTTCAGCAGCAGGTTTTGTACATAACAGGGAGTTTCTGGATCTTGTTAGCTCAGGGCAAAAAGTCATGCTTTGGAGCAGTTACCCCAGCAGGAGGAGAAAAGATGATGGTTGGTAATTACATCAGTTTTGCACTGTTGAGCAGATGTTCTTGCAGATAGATTTTGGCTGGCATTTTCAGACTATCACTGGTGATTCTCAGGATAGTGTCAGAGCTGCTGCAAGTGGAGGGGACTGCAGGTGTGTAGAACATTGTGCAGAGGAGGGCGAAGGAACCAGACAGCAGGCTGGAAGTTAAAAAGCACCTCCTAAAGAGGGCTTTGTGAGATTTGCTTCAAGATGATAGTTTTGTTCGACTGGATTGTTGGATCAAATGTGTATCTGGTAATGTATTTCACTGTTTAACTTTGAGAGCAATTTGGTAGTCCCTCAGTGTTTTTTAAAAAAGTATTTCTTTTTAAAGTTAGGGATAATTTAGAAAACAGTTGAGGGGGCTAGCTGAACTTTGATTAGAACATAAAATTAATGAGCAAGATCAAAATCCATAGTGGGTAATGGAAAAGAATGACCCAAGCATGTTCACAAGAAATGCTACCCATTTGGCTAGAAATTCTGTCCAACTTCAAATCAGCTGAAATCAGCTAGTCAACAACGAGACACCACTGGACTGGTGTCTTTCTCCCTTGGCTTAAAAATCTTCTCAAATTTATCCTGTTTATTTTTTCATACTGATTTAAGTTCCTTCTCTCTATGCTTTGGGACTTGTAGGTACACTCTTAGCAGTAGATCTTAGAACCTATGTTTGTTGGTGTCATAAGTAACTGTAAAATCTTCTCTATATGCAGTGATGAGAATATTTTTTAGCTTACTGACAGCCAGGCAACATTAAGTGAGAGATATACTCTAATACATGGGTAATTGCATTGGAATCTCTACCATTTCATTTTTCTGGGCCACAGAAACATTTTAAACACCGCCAGTTTATTGTCATGGGCTCTTCTGGGCAAATGATCCCAAAAGGAAGCAAGGAAGCAACGCAGGAAGGCAGGAAGGCAGGGGACTCTATCTAGGGTGGCAGCATTGGAGGTGGGGAGAATGGGTGAATGGGAGGGCCTGGTACAGCATTTCATGGAAACTAGTGCTTCATAGCCACTAGAATGGGTAAATCAATGGATAAATGAAATGACATGAGGTTCTAGGAAAGTCATACTGGTTACAGCACTGTCAAAAGAATCCTCTTACACAGAGGTCCTATGTGCTTCGGTGTGTGCCTTTGGGGAAACAGATGCTCTATTGTTTTGTGAAGCAAACATTGAGTCTCAGAATCGATTGGTAGGAGCAGAAGGAGAGCCACTTTGCCCACTTCTGGGGCTCTCAAAAGAAGACCTTGCACCTCTTCCTCTCATTCTTGGTTTACCACCAGCTTACATTTGGCTTTTGTGAGTAGTGAGCTACTTTCATCTTGCTAATCATTCTGTGATGTTTATTTTTCTTCCTTTACAGTATCTCTAATTCTACTTCTCTACAAAATGGGATCACAGGTAGTTACTGTAATGTAACTGGATTTTTTTTTCAATTAACAAAATATCAGAGGCATATTTTCACATATCAGATGGTCTGCTGCAGTGATATTTTAGTGGCTATATAGAGCATTCCATTGTAGAGATAAACCATAGTTGCTGGGCCTTCCGGTTTTTTTTTTTTCAGTATTTTGTTATAGACTATGCTACCATGAGCATTTTTTTTTTTTTTGGCTATATCTTTGCCACATCCATAATTCTTTCCTTAAGATAATTTATATAAAAGTGAGTCAAAAGGTGGGATGAGCCTTAAGTGGCAAACTTCAAGCACAAAGGCAAATGATGGAGAGACGTTTGGGAAATGTCAGGATTTTCTGGTGTTTCCTCCCCACCCCTGCCAAAATGCCATCTAGGCCTGGGATAATTCTGGGCAAAACAGTGAAGTGGGAGGTAAAGATTTTTTTCTCCGATTGCTTTCAAGCTCCTTTTTTGTTCTCTTTCCTCTCTTCAAAAACCCACTTTCTCCTTTTCCAAAGCAGTGTATTTTAAGTTATAAAGTTATGAAACTTATTCTAGGAAAGGATCCAGTAAGTCCATTAGTTAAGATCTAAACGACTGATATGCCATTACTTACAATTACCTTGGGGATGAAACCTCTGTTTTGGTAAATCAGAAGAATGAACATCCAAGTGTGGGGTTGGGACATCCGCTTGAGAGGTTAACAAAAAACCCTTCTGAATGTCCTGACATTAAACCTTATAGGCAGATATTCACTCGCAGGGAGGAGGCCACGCGTCATACCTGAGATTACGGATCTGTTAGGTGCTTGGCCTTAATGATTATCTCCGTGTTATCTCATAGGAACTATACTCCACTCATACAGTAAAGGGATCTCATTTAATTCTAGTTCTTAGGAGTTTACAGAAGAATTATTCTTGTGAATAATCATGACCCCTGAAAATGAACTTTAACACCAACCAAAGGTAGTTGTTAATGGGAAAAGGTCACTTGAGGTAAATTTATATAAAATGAAGACTCAGATTTCATAGTATTTTTTTTGTCAAATATAGGAAACTCTAGCTTAAAAATGAAACCAAAATTATAAAAACAAACGTATTTTCTCTTATGTCTGACCACCTTCAGATCATACTGGCAAACTCTGTGTCAATTCTAGAAATGAAGGACCAAGCGAGAGTTGATTTTTGGTATAATTTTTCTGATGACCCTGGGACAACATGACTCAGTGTCTTTTATGGTTTGACCTTTTCAGTGTAAATGTGAAGTCAGTTTCCAAAGGCCTCTTTTTATTCTTGGATACTTAAATCATTGTCTTTTGAAATGCCTATTGCACTGTCTATTCTTAGTTGGTCCAACTTGGCCAAATCGTCCCTTGTCAATGGCTTTGCTTTGTGACTTGAGCAGTTCCAGACTAATGTGGAGAGGGTACTTATTTTTGAAGAAGTCAATTCATTAGTGAATATGTTCATGTTCTGGTGACTTTTGCTTTCCTACTCAACCTTATAACTGTAGGGATTCAAGCAACTAATGCTTAGTGATTGAGCAACACCCTGTTCTCAATTTCTTGGCAGACATTAAGTGTCGGGATATTTGTGTTAAGGAGTAAAGGGTCATTCGTGCCATTCCACAGATATGTAAACTGAGGTAAAGATGACACTAATTTACAGTCAGAAAGGCAAAATGTGGAATGCTACAGGTTCTCTCCGAATTTTGCACCTACCCTCAACCCCGCTCCATTCCCTACATTGCGAAGGCTTCTTTAAAAGTGATGTTGCTGGCGGGCGCCTGGGTGGCTCAGTTGGTTAAGCGACTGCCTTCGGCTCAGGTCATGATCCTGGAGTCCCGGGATCGAGTCCCACATCGGGCTCCCTGCTCAGTGGGGGGTCTGCTGCTCCCTCTGACCCTCTTCCCTCTCATGCTGTCTCTCATTCTATCTCTCTCTCAAATAAATAAATAAAATCTTAAAAAAAAAAAAAAGTGATGTTGCTGGCAAGTGGGAATTTGACCATTAAGAAAAATACTATCTTTGCCCTGGCCTATCCCATAATAAACTGAATGACAGAAAAACCAATGTCACTTATTAGAACATTGAGGTTTACTGTTCAAGTGATTAACTAAGAATCATTTGTATGATTAATGCTGGAAAATAATTTGCTTTCCCTATGAACCTATAGCTTAGATCTCATTACACAGAAGTGCTGCATACTAGTTGAAGCAAATTAACATTCAAACACTTTCTGGAGTGGCTGCTAATCACAGGCTGTTAATTACTGTCATTACATTAGGCTGCAGCAGAGACTACCCAAAGAATCATTCTCATGATCTTGGTATTTGAAAGTGATCTTCACCAATAAAAACACATGTCAGACATACAGAAATTGCAAATTGCAGAAATTGCTGACGGGGTTGAAAATTCCGCTGACTGTAAGTACCCATGCAGTGATGGATGCATTCTTGACACAGTTTCAGTGTTTGGACTTAGGAAATAATGAGTATCAATGTCCTAGCAAGGGAATATGCAAAGATGAAGGAGCCCTTTTGTATCCTTAATTAAGGAAAGTAGTAGCAGAACTCGTTCACAGATAAGTGACTGTACATAATAATCATGTATTTATGTAAGGGACTGCTATGCTATATTACTGTAGTGGCAATTAGATTTTCACAAAGTCGTTTTAATAAAAGGCATACTTACATAATAAATAAACAAAACTGCTCATTTTCGTAATAAATAAACAAAACCTCCCTAATTATACACTGGCTTAAAATAAAATGTTCTGCAATGCTAAGTTAAACATATAGACTCTAGCTGCCTGCCGCAGTGTGCCCCAAATCTTTTTCCACCCCACCGTCTCGGTCGCCCCGGGAACTCTGCTAAACAGGGAAAGAGTAGCTGTACATTTTGCGTGATCTGCATAAGGGAGGAATCATTTGAGACTTTGGAGGTCAAAACTTCTGGTATCTGCCAACCTGACTTCCTTCATTGCCCAGAAAGTTTGCTGTCCACCCTGTGGCTGCCAATAATTGGGATCACCACAGTGCCCGGATGGTGAGAACTCAGGTGACCAGCACATGTATGGGCTTGGCAGGCAATCCTCTTCATTAGCAATACTACATAAGGAAGGCCCAGGCTGCGGGCCTTCGAGGAGCCATGCGTAGGGCCCCGAGTTCTGGCTTCTCGTTCAACAAATATGTATTAAATACCTTCCTTGTAGAAAACATTGTACTGGGTGTTGTGGGAACACAAAGATGAATTAGAGATGGATCTTGCCATCAAAGAACTCACAGCTTAGTACGAAATGATCATCTTATCAGTGTAAGCCTCTGGTCCCAGGGGGCAGAATGGGAGATTTTGGATGGATCTAGGCAATCCTCCTCTGATCCTGTAACTGGATCACCTCAGAGGACTTGCTCTACCACCTCTGAGTGTGGTTACATCAGTACCAGTGGAATCTCTGTCCCGAAGTTCACAGGTAGGACACTCTCTCCTAAGGACTAAGATGCATCCATGGCTATACATTTATTCAGTGTTTGCTATGTGCCAGCTCCTGGGGATTTGAAAATGAACATGATATATGTGATTCTGCACAGAACTTGCAATCTGGTGGGGAATATAGATAAGTAGACAGGCACTACCACTTTCTGGTAGAAATACCTCTGGCATGCCATGAGAGCACAAGAGAAGGACCCGCAGACTTGAAACGACACATTGACTGGGGTTTAAGGGAAAACTAGCAGTGAATGGTGGGAGTTTGGGCATGGGGGGGTGGGGTGGGGTATTGCAGTATGGTGAGTTGCGGGAACCCAGCAAAGTTCGGTATGACTAATTTATAGAAGGGAAGGATATGGGAGCAATGAAGTCTGATACTGGAGAAGTAAGGCTTGTAAACAACAGGAATGAATTTAAGAATTTAAGATTTATCCCGAGTATTTCCTAAGGTAAGCTATTGATTTTTTTATTTTTAATTTTTTATAAAAATTTTATTGATTTATTTGTCAGAGAGAGAGAGAGAGAAAGAGAGCACAAGCAGGGAGAACAGCAGAGGGAGAAGCAGGCTCCCCACTGAGCAGGGAGCAGATATGGGACTGGATCCCAGGACCCTGGGATCATGACCTGAGCCGAAGGCAGATGCTTAACTGACTGAGCCACCCAGGTGTCCTGCTATTGATATTTTAAAACAGGGAACAGCATGATCAAGTTTGTGTTTAAAAAAACAAAACAAAACACTTTATATTTGTCCAGAAAAGGAGTTGGAAAGGGGCAAGAGAGAGCAGGTAGGATGCTATTGCAGCGTCTGCCCAGCTTGGGTGATGAGCTAGCCGCAGAGGTGGAGCTTGATTGGATAGTAAGTGCATGCGCATGAGTGCGTGCGTGCTTGTGACTGGCTGTGTTGAAGAAGAGAAAAAAGTGAAGGATGACTCCCAGGTTACTGGGGTGATGGTGTTCCCGTTCCTAATATAAGGAACACAGTAGCCTGGGGTGGGGGAAGGTTAGTGATGAGTTTGTCTTGAATGTTGATTGTGTAGTCTACTTGAAGGACTTCTGAGTGGAAATGTCTAGTAAATAGTTGGAGATGGAAGTCTGGGGCTCAGGAAAAAGAGTCAGTGTGAAGCCTAGTTCTTGCCGGTGTCCTTTGTGTTTATTTGCTTTTAGTTGCTTGGTTTCACTCCATTTCATCAACAGAGGCAGAGATTAAAGTCGGTGTTTTACTCAACAGTATTTGTCTCCCAGCATGTGTACTTACCTTTTAATTATCTTGCTTTATGTATTATTAAATATAGGAAATTGTGCTCAGATATCATGAGCTTAATTTAAACTGACAGAAGCAAAAGACATTACAAATTAAAGTTGCTATGTTTCCCTTTAATGCCTTTACAGTTTCCATTTATTAAAAGAAAATTTAAAATGAGAAGTGCTTGTGTTCTTTTCTGGAAGATGTTTCTGGGATCTATCCAACCTTGAGGCAAGTTCTTCAAATGGTGTCAAAAAGGAGTACTGTCATACAGACACAAATCAGCTTTGGGTGGATTTATGATACGCATTCCCCTCTGACAGAAGTGGGACTATGTTTAGCCATAAGAAAACACTGAGAGGGGCTCAGAAACCTGGGTTTGTTTTTGGGTTTCAGTCTACAGCTGGTCCACTGGTGCTCTTGCCATTTCTTTCTCCATTAAGGTGCTTTCAGTATTCAACTCCATGCCAAACCAGTGACGGGAATTTTTAGCAAGGCTAGCTTTCCTGGGAAAGCTGGGGGAGTTAAGTGAGTGGGGGTGAGGGGGTCACCAATATCTGCCTGCCGGCAAATAAGAGGAAGGGGTTACTCCCCTCAGAGCAGTCTCATGAACACGTGAGACACCACAAACCACACAGCACAAACTCACCCACTATTTCAAGATTGGAAGCATCGTCTCCCTATCACCAGCACAAGAAGAAGAAGCCCTGATACCATTTGTCTGCTCAATCAAGAGATAGGTTTCCCTTGGCAGAACTCGACTTTGCAGAAGCTCCCAGACTTACAGGCAGCAATGGCATATACTCTCACTTGACAGGAGAATCTCAGCCCACTTTGTAGGATCACAGTAGCTGCCTCCTCAGTCTTTCCCTTCCCATGAACTCCTGTAAATACATCTGGTGGCCACTGGCCAGAGCTAAGCTAACAGCTTGCTGAAGGATCACCCTGATTAACACAGAGCCACGAGGCATCTCCATGCCGAGATCCTTTGGCCACTCTGCGTGCGAGCCTCTCCCCAACTCCCAGCATTTTTCCAAACAGAGGTGAAATCTGGCTTCAATGAATCTGAAAATCAGCAGTATTCAACTGGACTCAGATGATGGCTGACTGAAGTTTCTAGGGGTTATTTGCAGGAGACAGAGCTCAGTGGTGGGGTCTGTGGAGGTTTGGAAAATGAGGGCATATGTAAGGGTGCCATCCTCAGGATGTGGCATGCCTTTCCTAAAAACAAGGACCTTCTTTACATGACCAAAGTACAATTGCCAATAGCAGCAATTAATAACATTAAATACAATACTCTTATCTAATTTATAGTCCTATGGAAATTTTTGTCATTTCCCTCTTGCTCTACCCTGGGTTCCAAGCCAGGATCACCAAGTGCATTTAGTTGCCACTTCTAACCTTAGTTTCTTTTCATTTGCAACAGTGCCTCAGCCTTATTTGTCTTTCACAGCCTTGGAGTTTTGAAGTGAATAGGCCAACTGTTTTTCAGAATGTCCCTAAATTTGGATTTATCCAATGTGCCCTCATGATTAGATTCAGATTATGTGTTTTTGGCAGGGATACCACTCAAGTCACATTGTGTCCTTCTTAGCAAATCATACCGAGAATCACAAGATGCCAATTTCTCCCAGTATCAGTGATGTAAACTTCAATACTTTTGTTCAGGTGGTGCCTACCAGGTTTCCCCTTGTAAAATTGCTGATTTTCCCTTTATAATTTATACACAGTTTGTAGAGGGGTACTTAGAGACTAAATATCTTATGCTTCATCATAATTTTACTCATTACTTTTAGCATTTATTGATAATTCTTGCTCAAACCTATTATTACTATGATGGTTACAAATGGTGATTTTTAACTCAATTTTTCTACATTTATAAGTTTGCATTCTACTGTAAAGATGAGCTTTTCCTTCTGCCTCATTTACTTTTTATTCATTCATTTGTTCAAATCAATATGAACTCTAGACTCTCATAGATTTCATTATTTATTATTCATTATTATTTTGATGTTCAAATTGTCCTAGATTTGGCCATTTGGAACCCCTTCAAGCTGGCTTCTCTATCTTTTGTGACATGTCTGCATTATATTTCAATCACTTCCTTATTTTCTGACCCCCAAATTATTCTAGATTTGTATGTCTTGTATTTTCTTTACCCCATTTTGCCAAGGAGATCCAGTTTCTTTTAGTGTAAACTGTTACTTAGTAAGCAAACCTGAGCATACATAATATTTTAAATAAATAGAATAAATAAAGAAGAATATAACCATGTGTTTTTTCTTACCTAAAAGTGATTTACTTGTGGAAAGAATTATGGGGAATTATGGAAACAGCCATAAAAACATGCCTCCAAGAGGGAGTCAGCCAGGCAGTTAACTCTGTGTTGGGGAGGCTTGATGTAGATGGAGGGTGAAAACTTGAAAGTCTAAATGACTTGTCGCCTCTTTATCTTTTGAAGATGTCAAGAAGGAAGAAACAATTCGATAATTTCCACATCAACTCTCTTTTCTTCTTTCCTAGCTGGTGGAGTTGCTAAACTTACCCAAAGCTAAACTTAGCTGCACAATGGCATAGAAAAATGTGTTCCATATAAATGAGCAACACATAGAAGAAACTTTGCATAAAGGGGTGACAAGTAAGGCAAACCTCTGTATTTATTAATTCATTTTATATGTGGAGAAACTGAGGTTCATGGAGATTATATAATTTGCTCAAGACCAGATAGCTAGTGTCAGAAAGAGGAGTTGTGCCTTGTTTTGCCAATTTCTAAGTTCCCGTATTATGCAACTTTGCCCAATTTGTCTTCAACATTTAATTAAGTATCATTATTTTTAAGATACATTCCCAAGAGCCCTCCAGATTGGACTTGGTTTGGGGGGGAGCCTTTATTTTTTAGCTCTTTAGCTCTCTAGTCCTTAAAATAATAGCAAGAGCTAATTATCTCTAGAAAATTTCCTATGTGTTTATATGTTATCTTATTAAACCTTCAACAACTCTATGAAATGACTATGATCATCAACATCATCATCACCATCATCACCATCATCATCATCATCATCATCATCCCATTTATAACTGAGGGAACCAAGGCTTACAGCAAGTTAAATAACTTGTTCACAGAAAAAGCCTGTCAGTGGAGGAACTCAGATTTGAACCTGGGTAGCATGGCTCTAAGCCTACATTTTTTAACCACTGTGCTCTATCAGAACCCATTAAGGGTGTGGGAGTATTCCCAGTGTTCCAGTTGTTCTGCAACACATGCCAATTGTCTATGCCTAGGCTTCCTTATACCAACATGCTTCCAGTGCTGGAACCAGCCTTTCCCCCTTTATGTATTAATTAACTCTCAACTAACCAGATAAATTAAGAAAGCAACAGCGAGATAGCTCACAAGTCATGGATACTGCTTTGGAATGTACAGTGATATTCTCCCCACTAGATGCTGCCTTTTAAATCTGTCCCTGACAATAATATTCACTTTTATTGAGGGGAAATAGCTGTAGAGTTGTTGGTTGAATGTGACATAGCAAATTAGTATCAGGATATTATTCCAGACAAACTACCAAGTAGAAAGTATACTTATAGACAATTCAGAGGTCACCACATTACAGAAATCCAGCAAAGACCAAGTCCTCTGACCATGAAAAGCTGGAGTCAGGAAAGAGGCTAACATGGTGGTTACAGTGTGGGCTCTGGAGTTAGACCAGTCATGTCTGAATCCTGGCTTTGCCCGTTCCTAGCTATGTGATTTTGAACAACTTACTTAACCTTTCCTTGTCTCAGGTTCTTTGACATAATATTCTTCGATAACACTTTTGCTTCATCTATTTTCTTCTCTCCACCCTCTGCCTGGGTAGAACACTACTGATCCAAAGAATTGTTTGGAAAAACGATATATTCTTTGTAATGTTTGCTGCTATAATCAACACATCCAATAATGCATAATGGCTCAAACATTATACCTGTTTGCTTTTGGTCCCTGTAAAGCTCAAATGGGTATTCCTAATTGGTGGTTATTCAGAGACTTAAGCTCCTTCCAGCTTGTGGCTTTACCATCTCAGTCTTGACTTCCAAGGTTACTGTGTTTGTGTGCATCCAGCTGGTAGGATGGGACTGAGCATGGAGAATGCGTCTGAGAAGTTTTTACGAGCTAGGCTTGGAAGTGGCTTGTGCCACTCCTGTTCACATTCCATGGGCTGGATCTGAGCCACATGGCTGCACTAAAGCGCAAGTAAGATTGGAAGATGCAGTCCAGCTGTGTGACCAGGAAGAAGAGGAAATGGGTCTGGTGAAGAGCTAGTCCATCTCTGATAAACACTGGTAGCAAAAATTAAGTTTAGGACAGAGCTTCAGGCTTGCAATTTGTATTGTTCTAACAAAGTCATTAACACAGTTCTGCACCTCTTTTGTTCTGATTCTAGCCCTTCAGGTTGTACCTGCTGATCAGTGCACCTGATCTGAGTCTTGAAGTGCTAAAATGAAATTTCACTATGGACATTTTCATCAAGCAAATGTGACATTGTGTAAACTCTGCAAAAATTTGATCTAATACCAGTGATGGTATAGATGGTAAAGATTGGCACATTAACATAATATTACCATTATCAGAGTGTACAGAGGCCATTGTGAAAACTCTACTGCACAAACAGCCCATTGAGAGAAGTTAAATTTTGTATACTCCAGTGAGCATAAAATACATGGTTACATTTGACTCTAATATGTGTTAATTATGAAAATCAGCTCCAAGCAAAGAAAGCCATAATAATTAAAAACCATCTTTTCGTCTTAAAAAAGCCTCCCTCCCTAAAGTATTTATGTATTCTAATGAAACAAAAATAGTTATGGCAAAGCCTAAATAATAACCTCTATAAAGTAGTATATACACACACTCCATAATATGTAATTACGTTGCATTTAAATAGCAACCAACATAGAACAAATCCATTTAGTGAACAGCAACAAAATAATAGATTATGAACGCTGCTACTTCCTTTATTGTTTCTTTCTAGTTTCTGGTATATATAAGTTATGAAAAAAGTGCTGCTTTGGCATGATTCTCACCCTGCCTTGTGTATTTAAAATTTCAAAAGCTGAGATACTGGCCCTAGGACCTCAAATAGGATTGATTTCACATGTTAATTCCTGCGGCTGCTTGGAACATTGCATAAAATTGCATGACTCTGTCCAAACGCACTGAGGAGAGTGCCATGATCAATTAGTGATGTCTGCCCAGGCATAGCAATAGGGAGTGGTGATATTCTTGTCAAATGTTTCCAAGCATGGTTATGTAGTCATTAAATAGACCAGAGATAAAAGAAAAAGAGTATAAGAAAAGGCCAATTTGGGTCCTTCTATTGGATCCAAAGTATATCCTTTCAATTTTAGGAACCAGTAGGGTAAGGGAGACAAATCCCGGAGCCAAAAGCAACAAGTAGTGCATAAAGTCACTTAAGCTGCTTTTTTTTGTTTGGTTGGTTTTTGTCTATTAGTTTTGTTTCCCCAGGCTATCACAAATGTAGTTGAGTCACCATAATGTAGCAATTTTTAATAACTTTGAGTCACATATCTTAAATCTCTGGGTTCTATAAATAAACACACACAAAAACCCTATGTGGGGAATGACTATTCAATATCAAGGGAAAAAAATTAAGATAGTCCCCTTTTTCCAGATTGAGAAACAAAAAGGAATTTGCATGTAAAAACCTAAAATAAACTTCTGATTTAGAGAAAACGTTAACAACTGCAAGTTTTCTCTCCCACTTACATGGAAATTCATAATGGAACTTCCTTTAGAATCAAGGCATTTCTGGGGCAGAGCCAGACGTGATTTCAGTCTTCAGGGATTCAGAGCAGACGACCCTTCCTTATCACTTAGAAGAAAGAAGGCATGCATTTGTTTGTTTGCTGTATTTGTTGAATTTCATCCTAAATGACTCACTCCTTCGTGCACCTCTAACCTCCTACCTCTTTCTCCGAATGAATCATCTTTGCCTTGAAGTAAGCTCTTTGCTGCATGCAGTTTGACGAATTGCATTTATCTGGATGATCTCATGTTTCTAATATGTCTGCACATCCACTGGCTCCAAGACCTCCCTTTCCAAAACAGGTTTCCCTGGCACACAGCCCTGCCTACTCGCTCTAATACCAATCTCCTGCTGACCTTAAAGCTTAAGCTGTAGAAAGCTAATTTTCATTAATTTGTTTAGTATTTTCACTGTCCCATATAAACATATCCCCAGCTGCTTTATTTCTGAAAGGAGAAATTACTCCCTCCTTCCCTCCCACTTGAACCTACATTTTAAATTATATTTAAATGAACTAGAACAGATTTAGAACACAGATATGGAATGGTTTCTACTGAAACCATTTACTGAAAAAGAGGGATTTTATTGTCACATATTCTTAAGTCCTGCTATTCTTTATTTTTACAACTTCATAGTGATCTACAAAACTCAAGTTCTGATTTTTCTCTATGTCACACAGCAGCTGAGTTCTTTTCCTGTCGTGGAGGGGAAGACTTGTGCTAGATCTCTTTTACTCAACCCTAAGAAGTGGTGTAAATGAGTTTTAAACTTTATCTTCTCCACATGGATAAGTATAAATGATGACGCTATGAGGACAAGTTACTGGTGATAATTATAAACTTGTTGGTAGATTTGAAATGTTCTGTAACATTTTAATTTCCTCTACCACAATCCCAGCCTTTTCCCCACAGCACGACTACAACGGGCTATTCTTCTGTCACTGTCAGTCACTCAGAGACCAAAAGATAACTAAAAATTCTCAGACCCCTACCGAAAATTTGAGAGCCTATACCTAGACAACGTGGAGGAGATAGGACTTGTCATAGATCAACGGAGAAGGGCTATTATTACACAGCGCCCTGCCCTGGTTAAGCACTGGGCAGAAATTTCTCCCTGATTGTCCTGTTTCGATTTTAATGTGTGTGTGTTTGTGTGTGTATGTATTAGAATATATATTAATATATATTAAGTATATTAATATTATGCATCATATGAGTATTATATATATTAGTATTAGTATCTTAGTATATTAATATTATCTATTTTAGAATATTATATTAATATATGTTTTAATATTTAATACTTTAAATATACATATATTTTTAATTTCTCTTCACTACTGAACAAAGCTCCAATTGCCTTCCCAAATTAAATCTGCTTTTGAATAATTGATTTTATTTAATTGCCTATTATTTACCAGTTTGTTTTTTATTGATAATTTGATTTGCTGCAGGAGTAGGGACCTCTGTGGGGCAGGAGGTGTAACCATCTGCAGAAGTGCTAAAGAGAGACCAATTGAAGAGCCAAGGATGAGCTAGCGATCAACCAGCAAATGGTCAGCGGCAAAACAGATGGGAGGCCTTTATCATCTCCGGGCACTTTCCAAACATACAAATCAATAATAATTAAAGCAGATTATGAAAAGGCAATACTGGATAGTTAAATCTTTGGACTTGATTTAAATGGAGCTAAATGCTTTCACATGGAAATTTACTCCATGGAGAGGGTTCAAAGCTTGCCAGAGAGAATAATTTAAGGCTGTAGATTGGGTTAAGGCTTGGAAGCACAGCTAATACTTTCTCATAGTCATAAATTATATATACATATATACACACATCTATGTGTACATACATGTATGTTTATGTGTGTATATATTTCTGGTATATATGGATTATGAAATGTGTGTGTGTGTGTGTACATTCTAGAAATCAGCACAAGATCAACTTTGGATTGTTTTTGGGGGTATTGGTAAGCCCTTTCCTGTCCACCCCTAATGTGATAGCTATTGCTGGACCCTTGGAGAACTCTGGAGCTAGAGCTCAAAGCTAATTGCTGACCTCACAGAAAGTCTCAGGGAAACTAAAAAACAAAACATGAAACTAAACAAAAATAAATTACTTATCTGGGCTGATGACCTGCAACAGGGTTTAAGCAGCATAATAAAGATGCATTACTGTCCTAATATCTTGGCAAGATGGAAGGAATTTTCCCCAAAGATTATGCAAATTCCAATTTCCTGACACTATGTAACTTCCATGTCTGTGGGAAAACCAGTCTTTCAGTGAAGGCCATCAAGGGGGAAAGAACGAAAAGGCCCGGCGAATCAGTGTCTGGGCTGATGGGGTTTGGAAAGCCATGTGGCAGATGCTGCTTGTAGAGAGGTTGAGCAGTTGGAGGAGTCTGCAGTGGTTAGAAAGGCGAGAAAGCACCGTCAAATTCCATGTAGCCATTCTGCCTCTCAGCAGCAGGGACCCCGAAGGCCACACAGGGAAAGACAGAATGACCACCACTTACGGGAGAGGCAGAGTGTCTACACAGAACTGGGGCCCGGGACAAAGCAATGGTGCTGGTGGGGAGACTCTGGAAGAAGGGAAAGCCTCACTCAACAGCTGGGAAACAAGCAGGGCTTGCCCAAAGCACCATCGGGTTTTGGTTCACGTGGCCCCACCCCGCCTTCCGAGACTTCTCTTCTCCATCCCTGCTTGCTGGCTGGTGGCCTCCAGCCCATTCTCTCCTCTCCCCCCAGTTTTCTGTCTTCTCAGGTTATCCCATGCACTGCTGAGCACATGATCTTTCTGCAAAGTCTGTCCAAGCAAGAGTTAGTCTCTTGCGTCCTGGTGCATCCCTGGCTCCTAGAGCCTTTATTGCTCTGCCCTACCATGATCTGTGAACACATCTGCCGTCCCCACCCCCAAGTGACTTCCAGAAAGCCAGGAGTGGCCTCATATACACCTCTATATGCCCAGGGCTTCACTGCTGAGTCTGTGCTCCCATGGTCATTCCCATTTCAGGAAATGGCTGATCCCAGGAATCATTCTAGATTCCCTCCTTTTCCTCGGGAGCTCTTTTGTGCTCTGGCACAGAGTTCAAGATATAGATCTGCATCATCTAAACCGGTGGTTCTCAACTCCGCCTGTGCATTAGAAACACTTAAGAAATTAAGAACATTAAAAAAAAAAACTGATGCTCTGTGCCCACACCAGACTACTTCAGTATGGGGCAGGGGGTGAGGTACTAAAAAACAAAACAAACAAATGAAAGCTTCTTAAACCTGATTCTAATGTGCAGGCAGCATTGAGGAACCTGGACTCAGGTGCTACATTAGAGATGTGAAACTCTCCAGCCCTCAACCTGTGCCTGGCTGCCGGCTTCCCTCTGGCCCACTTCTCATCTGATGACCATCCACTGCCCCACTTATGCTCTTCTAGTACTTGTGGCTGTCTTCATCTGCTGCTGCGCCTCTAGATGCCATCTAGGGAGTGCTTACTCTGAACAAGACACAGTGCAAAGCACTATGTTATCTCATTGAGTCTCCTCAGGAATTCAATGGGGGAAGGGCTAATATCATACCCATTAGTCAGATGAAGAAACTGAGGCTTAGGGAGGTTAAATAATTGACCCAAGATGAAAAATCTGGGATAAGAACTCAGGTTTTCCCTTTTTTTGCAGTTCTCTCTTTTAACCGCTCTACTAACTCATCTCAATTTTACCCATTTGGGGCTTCTAGTATCTACTCCTAGTGACTTCCCCAGCCTTCCAAATGTTTTGTCTTCCTCATTCAATTAGCCTCAGCTATTGCCCCTGACTCCCAAGGACCCCTTCAGTGTACTTCTCCGTGTGCATTAAAACAATGTAATACCAGCATCTATGATTTGTAGCGAATATTGCACAAAATGAATAAGTTATTTTGGCAGAACCCACTATGGCTTTTTAAATACAGGGAAGCTTCAAGTCAGTTACTTTCGATTTGATGTCCTTTTAGAGGCTACTCATGAGCTTCCCCCCACCCCAAAAAAAATAAAAGCTCTTGGGATAACCTGTTTGCTGTGGATTTAGAAAGGCTGAAAGGCCATCTTGTACCCTTGCTCTTGAGATGCCATCCTCGGAAGTTAGCGAGAGAGGCGCTCCTCAGAGCTGCTGCAGCCTTGGCTTTCAGAGGCAGCATGGTCTGCATGACCCCAATTCCTTTCCTAGATGGAGTTGTTTTAGTTTTAAAAATTGCTGCTGGCATTGAAAAAAGGTGAAGTGAAAACGTGGAACTGATCTACAAATAACTATAGCTTTGTTCCGAGGTTCCCAAGGACACATGAATATCAACACAAAGCCAATACTGGAGGGTTCAACCCAAGTTCATCCCTTTAAAAGACATGGGTGGCTTATTTTTCCACCTTCTGCTCTACCTAGTTCCTCAGCTCTCACCAGGTGGCCTCATACTTGCACTTCCCAGGCTACTGAAGCCTTATTCCTTCTAGTCCAGGCCCAGCTCCGTTCCTTCCCTTTCCTCTCTGGGAAGCTTGTTTGCTCTGGAGCCTGTAATCTGTGAATAATCTGTGTTGTGTGAACTATGGAAGCTGAACATAAAGGATGTGCTTAGAAAGTTCTGAGATGTGTGAGCTTAGTCGCTGCCACTATGGTTCACTTTGGGTCCTAGCTGCAAAAAATCAACCAACCAACCAAACAAACCCCCCCCAAACTGGAGCAGTAGGGAATGGTGACTGACAGGGAATGAACATGCTAGCAGGCCCTCATGGCTCATCTTCTTCAGGGCAGCATAATCACTATCTTATTTAGATGTCCCCTTAAGACCTACTATAGCTTCCTATGCCTAAGCCTGCCACAGCATGCATTCAGGACTGGGGACTGCTAGTTTACCGATTTAAATCAGGTGTTCAGGTGAAAGTGAGTTGTTTGGAGCTACAAAGGGGATTCCTATAGTTTGCCACAGTTGTCACAGTGCCCTATTATCTCCTGATGTCAATGTGAACCCCAACTGCCCTTGAAGCACCACATGTGCCCAAGATTGCTTCCTCCTGGCCCACTTCATTCATGGGCCTCCCCCCACTAGACATCTGCTCCTTGAGCACATAAGAGCATGGACTAGGGATTTCTTGTAGAGAACTCAATCCAATGTGTAATGTCTGATCAATGAATACCTGGAATATAAGAGAGCAGGATGACATAAATAGAAGAATTATCAACCCATTGAAACTAACCCAGAATTGACCTATATGTTAGAATTAGCATAAGAAGACATTAAAACAGTCATAACTGTATTTCAGATGTTCAAAAAGTAAGTAGAGACAAGATAAACAGAAAAAGATGCAAATTGAACTTCCAGAGATGAAAACTACAATGTCTGAAATGGAAAATAACCTTGGGAGCAATTAAGAGCAGATTAGACACTGTTGAAGAAAAGATGAGTGAACTTGAAGGCATAGCTACAAAAACTATCCCAAATGAAACATGCAGAGCAAAGAGGATCCAGAAAAATTAAAAGAGCATCAGTGAGCTGTGGGACTACTTCAAGCAGCGTAATACATATAATAGTGGAATACCCAAGAGAGAGAAGAAAGGAGGAGAGGAAGAAAAAGAAAAATACTTGAAGAAAAAAATGGCTGAAAAATTTCCAAATTTGATGAAAAAGACTCACATACGTAGGAAGCTCAATGAATAATAATAAGAAGAAACATGAAGAAAATGACACCAAGGCATACTATACTAAAATTGCTCAAAATTAGTGATAAAGAGAAAATCTTAAAAGCAGCCAGAGAAAAAAGATACTTTATGGATAGAGGAACAAATAAAAAACTTACAGCAGATTTCTTGTGAGAAACAATGCAAACAGGAAGACAGTAGGGCAACATCTTTAAAGTTCTGGAAAAAAACTCAAACCTGCCAGCTAAAACTAAACCTGTGAAAAATCTTTTAAAAATGAAAGTGAAGTAAAGAACTTTTAGACATACAAAAGCTGAAACAGTTCATCACCCACAGTTCAGCACCCGACTCTTGATTTTGACTCAGGTCCCCCCTCAGGGTTGTGAGACTAAGCCCCATGTTGGGCTCTGTGCTCAGCACAGAGTCTGCTTGTTCCTCTCCCTCTGCCCCTCGCCCCACTCGTGCACTCTCTCTTGCATGCTCTCTCAAATAAATAAATAAATAAATAAATAAATAAATAAATAAATAAAGTCTTAAAAAAAACCTGGCCAGGGATACAATGTGGAATCCAATGGCAAAATATTCTCACTTCAAATGAGTGACTTTTATGATATGTGAATTATATCTCAATGAAGAAGCTGTTTTAAAAATATTTAAGGAAGAAATAATACTAATTCTGTATGAGAAATGAAAACCACATGAGACCATTATCCTTTGTAAGTATAGATGGAAAAATTCTGAACAAAATGTTAGCAAATCAATTCAATAACATATAAAAGACACATAAAAAATATACCATGATCAGTTGGGTTTCTCCCAGGAATGCAGGGTTAGTTTAGCATTAGAAAACCAATCACCATATAAAAAACTTAAAAAGAACCCCACATGATCATCTTAATAGACATAAAATATCCTTTGACCAAATCCAACATTCATATCCCATAAAAACTTTAAGCAAACTAGGAAGGGAAGGGAACTTCCTTAACCTGATAAAAGGCATCTACAAAAAACCTACAGCTAATATCATATTTATTGATAAAGACTTAATCCTCTCCCCTTATGGTCAAGAACAAGACTGGAATGTCTGCATTTGCCACTTGTATTCAACACTGAAGTGAACGTTTTAGCCAGTGCAATCAGTCAAGAAAAAGTCAAGAAAAAGATATAAAAGGCATCCCAATTGAAAAAAGAAGAAATAAAATTATCCTCATTTACAAGCCATGTTATTGTTTAAGACAATCTAATGGAATTTACAAAATTATTGGTTAGAACCAATAATTGAATTTAGCAATATTGTAAGATATAAGATCAATATATAAAAATCAGTTGTATTTTTACATACTAACAATAAAGATTCAGAAGTCTCAAGTGATAACAATAATTTAATTCATTGATGTTAAAAAACAATAATATTTATAATGGACAAAATTTATAATTGATATCTTTAGGATATATTTAGGATAAATACAAAAAGATATATTTAGGATAAACATGAAAAGATGCAGTATCTGTACCCTGAAAACTACAAAAATATTACTGAGAGGAAATAAGGAAGACCTAAATAAGTGAAGAAAGTTACCTTGTTTATGGGTTAGAAGACTCAATATTGTTAAAATGTTACTTTTTCCAAATTGGTCCATAGATTCAATACAATCCCAATAAACATATCAGCTTGCTTTCTTATTGATAGTGACAAAAAGTGTCTAACATTTGTATGGAAATGGAAATGACCTAGAATAGGCAAAGTAAGTTAGAAAAAGAAAAGAGTCGGAGGACTAACGGTGCCACTTATGAAGACCTGCAATTACAGAGCTAAAGGAATCCAAACAGTGTAGTGTTGATGTAAAATAGACAAACAGATCAATGGAACAGAACAGAGAGTCCAGAAAACAGGTTTTTTTTTT
>NC_138371.1:52167023-52205010 GCF_054177405.1 Leptonychotes weddellii | reverse complement strand
TCAACTTTTTGAGGAACCTCCATACAGTTTTCCAGAGTGGCTGCACCAGCTTGCATTCCCACCAACAGTGTAGGAGGGTTCCCCTTTCTCCGCATCCCCGCCAACATCTGTCGTTTCCTGACTTGTAAATTTTAGCCATTCTGATTGGTGTGAGGTGGTATCTCATTGAGGTTTTGATTTGGATTTCCCTGATGCTGAGTGATATTGAGCACTTTTTCATGTGTCTGTTGGCCATTTGGATGTCTTCTTTGGCAGAAAACAGGTTTTTGACAAGTGAACAGAGTATTTGAACAGACACCTCACTGAAGAAGATATATAGATGGCAAATAAGCACATGAAAAAATGCTTAATATCATTAGTCATTAGGGAAATGAAAATTAAAACCACAGTGAGATATTGCTATACTTCTATCAAAATGGCTAAAATTAAAACAACTGACCATGTCAAGTGTTGGTCAGGATGTGGAGGAACTGGAACTCTCATACACTGCTGGCGGGAGTATAAAAAGATATGACCACTTTGGAAAACAATTTGGCAGTGTGCTGCAGCCATTGTATTCCTAGGTATTTAACCAGTCGAAAGAAAACATACGTACATTCCAAGGCATCTATGGATGTTTGTAAGCAGTTTTATTTGTAACTGCCAAAACCTGAAAACAAGCCAAATGTCCATCACCAGATGAATTGGATAAATAAACTGTGGTGTATACATATAATGGAATGTTACTTGATAATAAAAAGGAAGGAGTTACCGATAAATGCAAAAACATGGATGAGTCTTAAAATCATACTTAGTGAAAGAAGCCAGATACACACAAAACAAGAGTACATACTGAATGCGTCTATTCTTGCAAGACTCTAGAAAATGCAAACGTGACAGAAAATGTTTTAGGGGTTGCCTGGGAAGGAGGAACAGGGAAGTGTGGGAAGGAGTGCTGACAAATGGGCACAGGGAAATTTGGGGGTGATGGATATGCTCACTACCTTGATGGTTAAGATGGCTTCACAGGTTAAGATGGTTAAGATGTACATATGTCAAACTTATCACAGTGTATATTTAAATAGTGCAGTTTTCTGTATCTCAATTATACCTCAATAGAGCTGCTTTTAAAAAGTGATTTTAAAAGCTGGTAGAATAAGGAAAGGCTGGAAACAAATGCACCTTTGACCCTGATGTCCACGGTAGATGTCTGAGTTTCCTTGGATCCCAACTTCAGCATCCCAGGAGGCCCCGGTCCCCCTGCTCTACTGCAGCCCCCACCTGAGCTGCTCCATTCCAGCTCACTCTGCACTTACTTGTCTGACATTTAAAGGATTTACAAGGAACTGTGAATGAATAGCCCATTAAGTGACTCATAAAAGTGATTTGTATAAGAATAGCTTCTCAAGTCGCAGGAAGGTGGGCAGTGGCAAATTGACAAAGTTTCTTGCTCCTGGTCTCAGCCCGGAAGGTCTTGGCAGTTTGGGGGTAGCCTGAGAAAGCTAGGAAGTAGCACATCAAACCTAACCAAGACTAGGTCATATTTATACCCCTTTGTGGTCAATTCGCGATCAGGTGGTCAACTGTGGTTTGTAATGAAAAGTTCTAGCTGCCATGTGTACATGTCAGACATTCATTCTCATAGTGGCAGTCTTTTTAAAAAGTAAATTGTAAGCATTTACACTGCATCTAATTCAGACTGGAATGTTGTGTCACTGTTCTCACTTTAGAGAGTTTTCAATGCCCTGCCATTACCTGGTGGCCAAGTCCGTTGATCTTTTTTTTTTTTTTTTTTTTAAGATTTTATTTATTTATTTGAGAGAGAGAGAATGAGATAGAGCACATGAGGGGGGGGAGGGTCAGAGGGAGAAGCAGACTCCCCGCCGAGCAGGGAGCCCGATGCGGGACTCGATCCCGGGACTCCAGGATCATGACCTGAGCCGAAGGCAGTCGCCCAACCAACTGAGCCACCCAGGCGCCCCCGTTGATCTTAAGGGAAGGCCATCCCACTGTGCTTCACAAACAGCCAGCCACTTTTGCTGAGCAGCCTTGAATGTGAAAGACATAAAAGCAATGTTAACTTGTAGAATAGTAACTTAACGGCATGGAACTTGGGGACATAAAAGTCTGGACTGATTTGAAAATAGGGTTAATTACATAAAACCAATCATGACCAATACATCCCAAACTATTTCTTGAGTGGACACTTTATTTTTAGCTGGGGGAAAAAATGAGTGTTCTCATAATAGGCACACTACTTCTCCTAACCGTTTGACTTACATTGTCTTTCCTTCCTTCCTTCCTTCCTTCCTTCCTTCCTTCCCTTCTTCCTTCTTCCTTTCTTTCTCTCTCTCTTTTCCTTCCTTCCTTCTTTTTAATAACTAACATGAAAATATCACATATGTTCCTATTCTGTGCAGGGCTCTGCCTTCGCAGCAGAAACAGGTTTTCTGCAAGAGCGAGTATCGCTGTCTGTGATAGCGGGCTGCCTGCTGCAGTGTTTACCTTCTCGGGGGCTGCCTGGCTATTGTTGAGGCAGTTGAAATGATTCATGGGTCTGACAGATGTCTGGTACAGCTGGATGTGTCCTTGATTATCCCAAAAGTCTGGACAGCACTGTCATTCACCATTGCCCAAATTATCTTTGTATTGACTGTGGAACCCTCTGTGACAGTACCGTAATGGCTAATTACCCAGGATACCTTTGGTACTCACTTCATAATGGTTTAGTGGAAAAAGAAAAAGACTGTAGGAAAATGAGAAAAAAAAAAAAACCATACTGATAAAATAACATCTCATTCTTTGCAAAGAACGCGGACTCTGGTGTGAAACAGAATATATATTTATTTGATATGGTGCAGCTTATGCTAATGAAATCCAGGGCCACAATAGTGGAAGCAGAGATTTCTCATCAAACACGTAAGGAGGAAATAAAATGTAAAGAACCTTGACAGTGATAAATTATGGACAATAGAAGGAGCTATTAGCTGTGAGAGAATTGTATGTATAACATACTTGAAAAAGGAATGACGAGTGGCCATTTGCCTGCCTCATATGTTGCAGGAGGAGAAAAAAACATGTTCTGTTTAGCAAATAACCTCCCCAGAAATAGAGAAGAGGGAGGGAGAAAGGAGGGGATCCTTAGTAAAGCTTCCTGAAGGAACAAGAACTGAAAGCTGAGGTTTCATTTTTTTCCCCATAATGCCATAAATTAGCACATTTTGACAAACAGAGCTCCCACAAAGCAGATATATATTAGGGGGAAAAAAGATAAGGGAATAGAGGGTACAAAATCCCATTTTGACTTTTAGTGAAGATGATGAGATCCCAGGAGGGCAGACAAAGCAGATTGGGAACAGCTTTTCACACAAAGAATACAGTAATTTGCCACGTCCTGTCCAGGCTGTGTTTGAATGTCACTCCTGTCTTAATTACCAGGCTAACAAAGCTATTCTGTTATTCTGGAATCTCCACCACAGTTCCTGCAATGCAAGACGGCAACCGGGAAGCATTGCTCATGCATCGTTACTAAGAGAGTAGGTGAGGCAGGAGGCTTCTGAGGGAGTGGGAGCCGGGTGCCTTCTGGAAAACTAGCCTCTCACTAGTGCTCAGGTTTTGGAGCGTGTGGATTGGCAGAGCGGGATGTTTCAGCTCGTATTGAGGTCTGGGACCACGGTGCTTCTGCTCCACATGCCCTTTGGGTGAGATGAAGTGAAGATTGTCCCACCTTTCCACTCCTTGTCAACCTCATGCCAAGTAACCCGTAACACATCAGACATAGCCCATCTGACCACAAAGCTTTGGTTACTGAAACTCTAACTCATTGAAATGTCCTTTTCACTGAAGATAAAACAAGAAAGTACGTCTCATTTCAATCCATTGCTGAAATCAGTTCAAAAACCTGTCATGCCACTCTTCTGGGTATTTCTCGGGTCATTCTTCAATGTTTTGGAGACACCCTGATAATTCTCACCCAGGAGCATGGTGGTGGTTTAGGGGAGGAAGGTGTGGGAGTTTGTGCTGCACGTACCCTGAGCTCTGGCTGATGACCAGCCTGGAGGGTGACCGTTTAGATACAGACTAGCAAGTCTGTATCCTCTTGTACCCATCATATCGCCCTTCTTCAAAAGAACTTGTATTGAGCAGTTTAGTTCATCCTGGGCTCTGGTTAGTTGACCTGTTTTTGTATTTAAAAAGAAGCCTGCTACATTTCAAAAACATTCAGATGGTATTTTTATGTTTCCCTTTTCATTAGGATTTTGGAGTGATACCATGATGATACAGTATAGCAAACACAGGAAAATGAAACATAAATCTTTAGTTCTCTGCCCATTCCCATTGAACAGCAGTTATCTGTCTTTTATATTCATATCAGTAAAATGATTAAACAGAGACCATTTTCTGATCACATTTAATCTACAATAATTAGGATTTTATTTGGAGAAGATGGACATTGACATCAGAGTATTCTACAAAGTATCAGAATGATTATTTTGTTAAATCATTTGGTTAAATCAAAAGTATAGAAAAGAAATAAGAATGATTTACCAAAAAGAATCTAAGAAAGGGAAGATTTCAAGGATATAAAGCCTGGCTTGTCTTTCAGACAGAGGTGCCGTTTGTCCTAAGACAAAGCATGACAAAAGTAGCTAGAATGTCAAATTCTAGGTATAATGTGAAGTGTGTGTTAGAATTTCTTCTCAAAAGGTAATAATGGTTTCAGGCTCCAAAACCCCTACTTACGTGAATAGGATTTAGGTAAGAAATGAAAGGAGGGTCTGAAAATAAAGCAGGTAGGCAAAGCTTGAAGAGAGGCATATCTATTATAAGCTGATAATAGAAATTATCTGTTAAGCTGGGTTTTGAATTATTTAATAACTATATTAAAAATATGTCATGTCATCACACAATTGTTTGTTTCTCCTTACCAATGTGATGCATAACTTAAAATTAAAAGTATAACCTTTTAAAATGCCTTCAATTATAATGACTGCTCTGAAAGGTTGAAAACTCAAAATTGAAACCAGAAAAAAGTAGAGAAAACATTCTGAGGTACTGTTATGAAATAAAAGTACTGTCTTATAACTAAAATCATAAACATGTATATTTATAATGGCCGGCCTAAAACTAATTACTGTGGATGTAAGGCACACATGTTTTTGTTTTTGTTTTTTTTTAAAGATTTTATTTATTTATTTGAGAGAGAGAGAATGAGAGAGAGCGAGTACATGAGAGGGGGGAAGGTCAGAGGGAGAAGCAGACTCCCTGCCGAGCAGGGAGCCCGATGCGGGACTCGATCCCGGGACTCCAGGATCATGACCTGAGCCGAAGGCAGTCGCTCAACCAACTGAGCCACCCAGGCGCCCAAGGCACACATGTTTTATTCACTAACTCTAACTCAGTGACAATGACGGACCAAAATTCTAGAAGGCGAGGAAAATCATCATAAAAGGAAGGAGAAAAGAAAAAGGCAGTTCTGTATGCTGACTTAACAATTTGCCATGAAAGATCTGAAAGCATTTCCTGGGTGCGATTGCTAGTCAGTTAAGTTACAAATAAAAACCTATGGCACAGAAAAATCTAGGAGGAGCTGCAAACTCAGATACACACATGGGCCAGGCCCCAGGCAGGAATGTAATGGGCTGGTGGGGATGTGGCAAACTGGAGCGTGTCCAAACTAAAGAGAGTACTTCCGTGAATTATTGCCATGTGGGAATGCAAGCCTAATTTTGCCAGATCTCTTACCTTTTTGGGAAAACCTGAAAATCCAGATGTTTAGAGATTATGAGTCCCTGTGGCCTCATAAGCTCCTAGCCTGCACGAGTTTGCCAAGCATAGGGGAGAGAGCTGGGTTGAGGCACCTACTGCATTCTGGCTATTCAATAGATAGAAAGAAACTCAGAGTAGAACACTGTTTGACATTAGGTAATACACGGTTGATGACAACATGGTGCTTACGTGTGTATAGTTTAGTTCAGTTAATAGCACTTCTCATATCTTATACCATCTAATTCACATGGTCGAAGAGTTGAAGGTCTTTCTACACTGCCCATTTATAGGTTCCCCATTTCACAATGGCCACTGCCTAGGTTTTCCTTCCCAAGCCTCTTCATCTAGAAGACCCAACTTATTCTCCAAGGCTCTGAGAAAACTTCCATCAGGCCTCTAACTGGGCTGGGACCTTGTGTCATGGCCCCAGGACCTCTTCTTTGCAGCACTGTCATAAACACAAATACGTAATTGTTATTGTTGGTGTTCCCAACTAGACTCTAAGCATCACGAGGACAGAGAACTATATCTGTACTCTCAGCGTCCACTTCAATGTCCAGTGTGTATTTATAATAATATATGTTTGCAGAAAAAGAGACACTTTAAGGAGTCACATACAAATTTACATATGTGTCCAGAGATTACTCTTGTCATTCAAAATCCTCTCTGGAGAGTCTAAATGAGAACTATATTTTATCTACTGTCAGGTAGACTTGTTACATATTTCTGAGAGTCCTTCTGAAGTTCCTCTGTTGAGTTGGAGACTCCTTAATTTTTCTGGGGTTCCTGTTTCTCTTTTTCTGATAGGTATAAATCATGGCGCCTTCCTTAAAATGGCCATTTAGAACAAATGTTCTGCTTTGTCCAGACAACAGAAAGGATGAGAAATACTAATTGTGGTAGGTTGTAAAAATAGCCACAAATTGTTTCTGTCTCTTTATCCATGCCCTCAGATGGTCCCCTCACACAAGTCTTGGCTATGTGACTTGTTCTGGCCAATGTGATAATTCACATATGATGCAAGCAGAGACTCAGGTACTAGGAAATACTCTCTTTTGCTGCTCTTGGAAACCCTGTGACCCGCATCATGTAAACAGGCTGGGCTGCTGAGGATATGCAGATCAATTATCCCATTACTCCAGCCAGTAGCCTGCTGACAAACATGTGATTTTGGTCATCCCCGGCTAACCAGTCTCCAGGTGGCCTACCATCTGACTGCAGTTGTATGAGTAAACCCAGGTGAGCCCAGCCTCTGTCGCTGGACCACAGAATTGTGAGTTAATAAATAATTGTTGTTTTAAGCTACAAAGTTTTGGGATGGTTTGTTATGTAGCAAAAAGTAACTGAGACACTATTTTTCAGGGTTGTGGTGCTTTTTCAACAAGACTAGACTGAAAAATTTGAATATCAATCCTCCCCCCACCCCCTTCCCCCTACTCCACCTATAAACTATTACTATTAGCTTCAATAAAGCAGAAGCCAAGCAACATGGGAGAGCCACCGATAGAGATAGGGAATGTGACCGGAAGGGACAGAGTTCAATGCTCTTCTCCCAATAGCCCTTCTCTAGGTCTCATTAACACCAGTGTGAGCAGCAGATCTGACAGTGAGGAAAGAGGAAGAGTGGGTGGTGGTGAGTTCAGCCTCTGGTAAATCTTGTACAGAGAAAATGAAAGAACCTACTGTACTGGCATTAGATCACAATATCCTTATTATATTAAAAAAATCCAGTTAAAATTTCTAGCCCCGGAAGGCTAAAAATTAAGCCAAGCAAATATGGGGACTATGCAGTGTATCATTTTAATGTAGAGAAAACATACCCATTAGATGTGTAAGCTTGCCTTTGTTTGAGGCCCTTAAGCCTTTCTTAGCATTTTTAGGAAAACACATTGAAAGTAAACATTTGTTACTTTCTAAAATGCTGCTCTGGAATTTTTATGTTTTTGTGCTGAATCTTGACATAGTAATTTAAAACAGCAAGAACCACACAAAATGCAGCTTGTCGTTGCAGAGCTGGGGTAGAATAGGGTGCATGTTTACCGAGTGCTTTCTATTTGTGGGGCTTCATCTCATTTAATCTTTGCAACCCACCCTGTGAAGATTGTTTTATCTTTATTAAACAGATGAAGAAACTGAGTTTCCAAGAGGTTAAATAACTTGGCCAATGGTACACAGTAATTAGTAAGATTATAAATGATAGACATAGACACCAAATCTGAATCCACTGGCCATGTTGCCTCAGCCAGTGTATAGTACTTTAGCATTAGTGATAATAATGATTATTTTTATCAAGCCCTTATTATTTGACTTTTTTCATTAGAAAATAATAGCTGGAAATTATTGAGAGTATATATGCCAATAATGGTCTAAGCGCTTTACACATAATAAAAAATTTAATCCTCACAAAACCCTATGAGGTAGGTATATTTATTGTCTCCATTTTCGAGATAATGAAACCAAGGCATAAAGAGGTTAATTTGCCCAAAGTGGCATAAGAAGCGAGGGATGAAGCAGATATTACATTTAGGTCTGCCAAAACCCAAAGATATTACATTAAATCTGTTTGGGCTTTCTGTTAAACCACACATCTTCACTTTTATGCTTCTCCTGAAATAATGTGATATATTTTGGACTCATTACTATAACATCTGCTAGAGCACTGGGTCTCCAAAAGGAATGGTGATTGGTCACCACTTAGAAATTCTCAAAGAAACCATCCCCCTGGAATATATGTTCTGTAAGATTAGCTCCTGTCTATCCTGTTCCAAGGATTGACTCCCTCTCAGGGAGCACAGTGCTGGCCTATGGTAGGAGCTCAATTCACATATGCAGCATGAATCCAGTTCTACCCTACAAGCAGTGGAGAGGACATAACACTAGACAGCCCTTTGGGCTCTTTGGTAGATTTGGTAGATAGATACTATATTTGTTTCCTGGGACTTCTGTAACAAAGTACCACAATCTGGGTGGTTTAAAACAACAGAAGTTTGTGGCACCTGAGTGGCTCAGCTGGTTAAGTGTCTGATTCACAACTCAGGTTGTGATCTTAGGGTCGTGGGATCAAGCCCTGAGTCAGTCTCCATGCTCAGCGTGGAGTCGGCTTGAGAATCTCTCCATGTCCCTCTGTCCCTCCCCCTGTCCATGTTCTCTCTCTTTCTGCCTCTCGATATAAATTAAATAGAATCTTAAAAACAAAAAACCCCAGAAATTTATCCTTTCCCAGTTCTGGAGACTTAGAAATCTTGAAATCAAGCTTTTGGCAAGGCCATGCACTCTCTGAAAGCTTTAGGGAAGGAGCTTTCTTTACCTTCTTTGCCTTTTCCACAAACCAAGCAATGCCAAGCAATGCTGCTGACATTCCTTGGCTTATGGCAGCACAATTCCAATCTCTGCCTCCCTCTGCCCACAGCTGTCTTCCCTCTGTGTATGCCCGTGTCCAAATTTCCCTTTTTATAAGCATACCAATCATACTGGGTTCAGGCCCAAACTCAAATCCAGTGTGACCTCATCTTAACTTGCTCACAACTGCAGAGACCCTATTCCCAAATAAAGTCACATTCACAGGTTCCAGGTGGATGTGAACTTCAGGGAGGGAGAACTATTCAACCCAGAATAGATAGTTTAGGAATTTAAAATATGTTGATGCTTGCAGGGCCAAACATAAGAAGAGGCAGGGCCAAGCACCCCTGGTCCAGGCTGGGAAGGGTCTCACCACCCCCAACAAACAACAGCCCCAAACTCCTTTTGGCATGGGCTTGATTTTTAATTTCAAACACCTAGGGAGGCAAAATATGGTAGACTCTATCAGCTGTGATATCTTACTGTAAATAAATCTCTCCGAGAGCCAATGTGGATGACAGAGAAAGAAAGAAAAAGCAGAAAAACTAAGGGAAGGAAGCAGGAGGTTGTAGGGAAACACCACTGGACAAGGAGAAAAGGGGCAGAGCTGCCAGATGCCGAAAGTCTGGGTGGATCCATGCAAGGATCAAAGAGACAAGAACCTTAGAACAAAAAGCAGCTGGAAGAAGAGCGCTTTCTGTTAGTCATTGGCAGAGGCATCTGATTATAGGCACCAAGACTCTTCACTCTCTAGGAAATGGTGTAGAGGCAGGACCTCTGAAATGTTACAGAAAAAGCAAGGAAGCCACTTGGAATGAGTGCAGGAGAGTTAAGGACATAAGGCAAGAGGATATGAGTCTTTAAAAAAATTCATGAGTTTCCTTAGGCAAGATGTTATGTGTTTTCCTATATCTTCCCATCTAATGCCAGGCACCCATTGGAGGGTCTGCATCACTAGCAGTTCAGACACTGTACTTACTGTGCTTGGGAAGTCGAAAAGGAATGTGAAATAATCCTGCTCTGCAGCTCTCCCAGCCAGGGTGAAGAATTGATACCTAGTAAGCTTAACTGGGACAGTGCCATGGCCCCAGGGGCTATGGGAGAGGAGAGGGGGCATGACTGGCCCTGAGGAGAGTCTGGGAAGGGCAACTTCTCTTGATTGGTGGTCTCTGCAGGTCTCTCCAGGGCAGTGACAGAAAGAACATGGGTGAGGAGTTGGATCACCTGTGTGGCCTTGGGTAAGTTACTCACCCTGTCTGATTTTCCACCAAAAAAAAAAAAAACAAGTGAAAATATTCACACAGCACCACCATTCTGGGCACATAGTACAAGCTTGAAAATTGCCATTCTCTTTTGCTTTCCTTGATTGTTGAATTCATTCTTCAGATAAACCTCTTCTGTGATCGAAGTTTCTTGAGCTGAGTTCAGAAATGTTCATCTTCATCATAACTTCATTTGCTTTGTAAGCACCCCCGATTCAGCTGGGGCCCAAAGTTTCATTATGATTTAATTTCAGGACCCAAACTGGGTCCTTGGCAGAGGGGGAGTGAAGTATGCCTTCTATATCTTCTCGAGCAGACGCTGTGAGGGGTTAAATTGTGATAAACGCATAGCTTTCTATGCGCTTCCCAGTTCAGTTCTGCTGTTGTGTATTGCAGGATTTATTTTAAATGCTCCATTTTAAAGGAAAGTTTCTCTTTTGCATTTGGATATTTTTGTCCAGGGGAATGGGGTAGGGCTGTGGGCGCAGACTGCGAGGCAGTCCCCCAGGTAAACCTGGTGATACTGTTAATGAAGAGTTTAAAAAAATGCTAATTAAGCTCTTTATTTAACCACTCCAAACTCTCCTCAGGATGGTTACAATAGCAATGATTAAAAGTTGCAAAGGTATTGTAAACTTCTCTGGGGGGTATTTTTTTCAATAATGCAAATGATCTCTCCAGCTCTTGTAACATCATTTAAAAATGAATTTTGATTACTTCTGAGCTTGTAAAAAAAACTGGAATCATAAATGTGCTCATTTCCCACAATGAAGGGGGACAGGGAAAGAGAAGAGCAAAAGAATACATCACATTTCTAAGTAAGCAGTCACAAAAGACCTTTAAATAACTCAACTTCCTACCATATTTTATTATCGTCTCTCAGTTTTACAGCATTACCTACCATAGAAATGCAGGAAGATTTGTAAAACACTATAGCATTTAAGTCATTACATTTTATAGCTAATTTCTAATGTGGATTTGATTTTTTATGAGCAGAAAAAGAATCTAATTTGCATTAGTGACAGTAACTAGAGAAATTTAACACCTGGCCCTGGTTGTACCAGAAATTGAATATTAGGTACTTGGGTGCTAAAAACCCATTCAGATCTTCAAGGGGGATTTTTCATGTATTTATGTGCTGCTCTCATGTTTATCATTATAAAACTGTTCATATTATGATGGAAAAAAAATCTCACTGCCTATGAAAATTCTGGATATACATTTTTCATCCTCTATAGGAGAAACAGAATTATTTCCCCATTAGCAAGAACACACCCTAAAAAAAGCACCACCATTCCACTCGTCTAAAAAATACCACAGCAGTCTGCGTGAGAAGCGCTTTGATTCCTGCTGGCCTTTCCCATTTCCCTTCCCCGCAACCCCCCCCCACCCTGCCAGTGCTGCTTCCCCAAGCCCCCCTCTATTTTTTCTCTTCCTCACTTCTCCTCCTAAGCCCCCTCCATGTCGCTGTTTCCCAGGGAGAAGCTTGGGTGCAGTGTATCCAGGCAAAATTAAACCTCTGCTAAGAAGATCACATTGTTGTTACACAAGCAATCCATATGTTTATAAAGTGTAGAAAATTAGGAACCGCAAAAGAGGCGAAGCCGGTGTTAAATGATATGGGAAGTGACACTTTACATAGCCAGTTACAATTAACACATTGATGGCATTTTGCTGGCTCCTTGCAGTGATAATGCTGTTGTCAAATGTGTTTAGTGCACCAAATCTCCTGGAGCCTTCAGCCAGGCAGCGAGCTTTTGACAGATTGAAGGTTCGGAGATAGGCTATCATGACAGATGGAAACTGGCACCGATGTTCAGCTTTCGCCAATCACAGGGGACCTGCCCCCCTTATTCTGCAGGGCTCGGCTCTGCAACCTTCCCCCTTCTGATGAAAGCAGGGGATGGCATTGTTAAATAGTGCATCTGTGTGAGTTAGACTCCTCTGATGAAAGCATAAGGCAGACGCGCCGCGAAGCAAAAGACAACCTCTGCTCTAACTGCATTTTAGATAGACTGGAGGAAGACCCCAGGGAGCTGGGAGAAAACTTTGGCAAATTTCAGACAAAAATGGGAAAAAGTCCACCTATTAATTTCTTCTCCTCAAAGAACATAAAAATAGACCTCTGATGATAAAAATCCCAATTAATGACTGTCATAAATAGTTCCCCAAGCTAGCAATCTTTATGGAGTTGTGTGCATGTGCTTTTCTTCTCTTATGATCATTTTCTTGTTATTGCTCAATTAATTCCCAAACAGTCCAAGGAAATCTGTGGGGAGGTACCCAGGGGCAGTTGTGAATAGTCAACTTGATGGAAACTAATTCAATTACTCCAAGACACTCTTCTTGAGATTGGGCTGGGTTCTTGAATGTAGGTTTTAAAATCCAGGGTAGGGGCGGACAGAGCTTTACACAGCTGGGCATAAAAGGGCAGATAATATAGTTAATTAACCTTTCACCCTCTCCCACCAACCTCCTTTTAAGGAAAAGCATTAGTCATTTTATTTCAAACGCCCATCTATTTTAAAGGCTTTCACTTCAGCTCCTGCAGTTCTTTCTTCCTCTCGCTGACAAATTCCTCTTTAATTTTCTTAAAGTGGCTGAAGAGCCGTCTTTCTTTCAGTCTTAATCTTCAATTCTGCTCTTGCCCATACAGGTTGGGAACAGCCAGTCCTGCAGCCCATTTGAGGTATGATAATCAGCTGATTAGCTAGTGGAGTCGTTTTCCCTGAGGCTCTTTTGTGTGAAAAATCCTCACACTCAATTGACGTGTGGACATCATAAAGCTGATGAAATGCAATTGTAATGAACAAGAGGGAGCGGCGTCTGCAGCCGTCTAAATGAAGGACCCTTCCCTCTTGCCATGCTAATTCAGAAAATCTGCTCTTAACGTGTACTCCCCACGGATTCCAAATCGAGGCACATCTCCATGAATGCATATTCAAGAAGTGAATTAGCCTCGGTGGCAAGTGAGTGCCTAGCCTGGCCAGACTGATTCTAATTTCAAGACAGATTATACCGTATCAGCTGTGGTAATGATCTGACAGTTCATTTGTGACGAGAGTCCTACAGGCAGGTTTACTGCGTGGACAGACACAGGTGCATGGAGAGAGCAAGCAAAACCTCTCGAACAAGACCAAAGGTTGTTTTACTGTCAGATTATTTCAGCCAAAATAGCCCGATGAAGGAGAAAAGAGGCAGTGCATTAAAAAAACAAAACAAAACAAAACAAAACCCACTCATCTGCCCTCATATTTTAAACCCTGGTTGTAATGGTGGCCAATGGATGTTCCCTGCCCTATTATTATGGGGTCATGTCATTAAATTAGGAAGAAAGAGGTGAGATCTCCCACCCACACCCCTTTTCAGAAAACTACATTACTTGCTAAGAAATTTCCAAGCGAATGAAACTTGGCATACAAGATTTTTTTTTCTAAATTGAATTTCACATGAATCAGTTTGTAGGAAGAAAAAGTCTGCAGTATTAGGGAGAGAAGCCGTTCATTTCCATGGCCAGCTCTGTGACAGTTGCTAATACAAGATGACAGGTTTGTTCATCACGATTTTGGCTCACCTTTGGGTTTTCTGTACTATTCTTTCTATTAATACATGTTAATTAATGATGGTAAGAAGTGCCTGCCTTTATATCGAAAAGCTCAAAGCACTTTCCAGACATTGATTTATCTTTGAGAGTTAGAAAGAGGGCAGACATTAGCATGTTATTTTTACGGACGTTGGAAGGGAAGGGTGGTGATGAGTGACTCGTGCAAGGTCACACGGCAAGCCGGTCCCAGAGCTCTGCCTTGAACTCCTTCTCACCTCCCTCCACAGCTTCAGACACAGAAAATACTCCAGGGAAAGGTGTTGCTAATCCAACATTAAGGATACTCCTTCATAAGCATTGCTAATAAACACAGCACATGCCTTAAAAGCAAATGAACAAGACAAGCTTAATAAGGACTGTTGTTACTACCGGGGAAGCTACCCAGCATCTGCACGGTTCACACGAGGTCCTTGTCAAGGAGCCACGCTTTCGAGATTACAAGAGCCACTCCTCGGTCTCTTTCTGCTTCTCTTCAGCACTCACATTGACCTTGATCTATAGCCTTTCAATTCAGTCTAACTCAGTAATAGTGCGGCGTGTGCCTGTAGACATGATCATAGATTATTTTGCTTCCTTCAGTAGGTTTGGGGGCACAATTTGGGGAGGCTGATAAGAGCTGTCATTGTTCAGCCTGGTGCTCTGGTGATCAGGAGTTAACCAGCAGATCCCTGGCTGTCTGCTGTGGGCAAAGCAGGATGGTGGGGGCTTCAGGGAGCTAAGAGGAATGAGATCAGTTCGCACCCTAAGGCAAAAGTGCCTAACACTCAAGTGCAGGAAAGACAGAGATGCATGTAAGCAAACAAACCAAACTTGAAAGCATAAACCTCATTCCAACTGTGCCAAGACACCCGGGCAGACCCCGATTCACCAACTGGCTGTTTTCCAAAATCTGCTTGTAAATCAGTGGTTTCAAGCTCACGATGCGTTTTCCCACCGGAAGCTGACTTCTAACTGGTGGGTAGGCTCTCAGGCCAGCTGCTAAAGCCATATCTAACCCATAGCATAGCTGACTGCACTATTAATAGTACACATACACACATGACTGAAAAACGACATTGCACTAAAGCCCGCATTTGGGCTCTGAGATCAGTGGCTTGTGCCCAACCATCTGCTATTTACCATTCGGGGACTCTGCACAGGCTACTTCACCTCTCTGAGCCTCAATCTTCTCCTCTGTAAAAGGGGTTGATAATAGTACTTACTTCATAAAATTGTGTTAGCGGGATTACAGGAGATGAGACCCAGAGCAGAATACCTGACCTGATCTATAGTAAGTGCTCAATAAATGCGAGGTAGGACTAATGGGATCATAAATATTTTATCTTTGAGCTTCTGTTTCTCAAACTCATTGCTAACATGCCTCATGCCCCATTCCAATGCTATGAAGACAGCTGTGTGTGTCTGCATTTTGTTGTTCAAAAAGGGCCCTTCCTCATTTGCTTCAGAGAAGGTTTTATAGCCTAAGGGTTAAGAGTCAGATTCTGAAGCCAGGATGGGTTCAGGTTTTGCCCCTGCTGCTTACTCAGCCTAGTGACCTTGGGCATGTTACATAATCTCTCTGTTCCTCATCTGTAAAATGGGGATATTATTAGTCCATCACTCATAGGGCTGTTGTAAGGATTAAGCTAGTTATCCTATGCAAAGTGCCACGCTTGTGAGCACAATACAATGTAGCTATAATAAGGATACCATGGCCCGTCATTGGCAGTGACAAATGGTCAGGAAACCATGGCCCAGTTGGAGATTAATGACTGTCTTCAGGTGACTGTTAGTAATGATTTGGGACTCTAGGTTGCTCTCCTAATCCCTAGTCTCGTGCTCTCTCTAGATCACACTTTTCCCTCTACCACATACCTAGGAGGTACCCCGGAGTGTGAGCTAGCGGTTAGTGAGTACCCAGTGGGTGTCCAGCACTGGGCTGATTTCTGTAGAGATCCCTTAGAAAAGAGAAGTTATGCTCCAGACTCTAAGCCAAGAGTTGGCAAACTCTGGCCACGGGCCCAATCAGACTGCTACTTGTTTCTGTATGGCCTTTGAGCTAAGGCTGGGTTTTGTATTTTTAAACGGTTGAAAACAATCCAAAAGAAGAGTATTTTACGACACATGACTTTATTAATTCACTAAATTAAATGAAATTCATTAAATGAAATTTGCATCCGTCTCTGAAATGACGTTTTATTGTAACAGAGTCATACGTATCGTCCACTGGTGCTTTGGGGCTATAGCTGCAGAGATGACTGATCGTAACAAACACCACGTGGCCCACAGAGCCTAAACTGTCCACGATCTGGCCCTTTATGAAAAAGGTTGCTGCCCCCTGGTCTAAACGCAAGATGGATTCTGCCTGGCTATGGCAGAGAGGGATGAGGCGGTTCAGTGATCTAACTCAAGGTATAAACACCAAGCCTCACACTGGCTGAGATGAGACTGTAATCACCTCCCACAACCTGCGTAAGGTTTTAACATGATGCTCGACAAAGTGTTAGAGGCAGAGAAGCATAGTGGTTGAACCCACCGCCTCAGGAACCACGCTGCCTGGGTCCAATCCCAATTCCATGACTTGCCAGTTAGATGACCTTAGTCAAGTTATTTAATTTTTCCCCAGTCACTGCTTCGTTATCTATACAATGGGATTAAGGATTACATGACTTTTTACACGGGAAGCAACTTGAAGTGTGCTCTGCACGTTGCCAGTCCTGTGCTAGTATTCACCGTTGTTATTTTTGAAATCTCATGGCTCTTTGGAAGACAAGAGAAGGATGCCCTCCTCAGAGCAATGGGCCATGCATGTGTCTGCCCAAGCTCCCTGTGCTCACTGTCTCTCTGGACCAGCACCCACTCATTCCTCAGGCCAGCGCAAATGTCTGCATCTTTCCTGCTAAACTTTCCTTGAGTTGTTTGCTTCTTCCTGCTTCCATAGAACATTGTACATCCCTCCTTTAAGGCTTATGTTGAATAAGAAATTTTGTATACATTTTTGCTCATATTAGATGGTGAGCCCCTGGAAGGAAAAATTTCTCATCTTTGTCACCACAGTGCCCAGTATGTGGAATATATGATAAGCAGTAGTATCAGTAAATATTTGGTAAATTAGAGAATGAGTAATAGGCCAGAAAACTGCAGGGTTGAGAAGTCTCTAAGTTTTTCTTTGTTTTTGTTTGTTTATTGTGTGAAAGCCTTTTAAGTGTGGCAATTACTTTATCCCTTCAAGGTACAAGCTTGTGATGCAATTAGAAATTTTGAGCCTTGGGGCTCATGAGTCGCTCAGTCGGTTAAGCATCTGACTTTTGATTTCGGCTCAGGTCATGATCTCAGGGTCATGGGATCAAGTCCCGTGTTGGGCTCCATGCTGGGCACGGAGCCTGCTTAAGATTCTCTCTCTCCCTCTCCCTCTGCCTGCCCCCCCACTCATGTGCTCTCTCTAAAAAAAGAAAAGAAAAAGAAATGTTGAGGCTTAAAATAAGAGACACATGGAGACTTCTACTCACTAAATTTAGAAATAACAGAAATTTTTGGTCTTGGAGAAGCTTTGTATGAGTAGGCCCAGATACCCTAAGTGACTATATGATCTTAGGGCACTCACTGACTTTGGACTTTCATGTATCACTGAAAAACAAGGAAAATGCACAATAGATAATCACCAAGGCCTCTTCCATTCCCTAAACTATGATATCTGCCTCTCCCAGAAAATTTACCAAATTTTGCTCACTTGTGAGTAGGGCTTCCAGCTAATGCTGGTAGGTAAGCTACTTAAGTTTACTGAACCTGAGTTTGGGAAATAAAGAGGAACGTGATCACTGAATAGACACATAAGAATGTGAGGCAAGGGGCGCCTGGGTGGCTCAGTCGTTAAGCGTTTGCCTTCGGCTCAGGTCATGATCCCAGGGTCCTGGGATCGAGTCCCGCATCGGGCTCCCTGCTCCGCGGGAAGCCTGCTTCTCCCTCTCCCACTCCCCCTGCTTGTGTTCCCTCTCTCGCTGTGTCTCTCTGTCAAATAAATAAAATCTTAAAAAAAAAAAAAGAATGCGAGGCAAAACGTGAATATATAAAGGAGGCTGGGCCTGCACCACGACAGGTGGGGGGCTGTGCTGAGGAATCTGGGCTCGAGTGAGACTAGACAGTAGGAGGCTATGGTGGGTGTTAAGAAGTGGGGGGATGTGACCAACTTCTCGTTTTAGAGTAAGAGCTCCGGCCGCAGTGTGGAAACTGGGTTGGAGGGGAGAAAGAGAGCTAACGCACAACAGTGCCAGAGGAGGCTAAGAGGGGGTGTTGAAGAGGCTGGATTTTATATTTGGGATTTTAGATAAAGGTGTGCACCTGTGCAGATGAAATCTACATGATAGGCAGCAAGAGAGGATATTTATGGTCAACTTTTATTTCGTGTGTTATATATTCTGAATTAAGAAAAAGTCTTGGACTTACATATTTGTGGGCTCATATTGGAGCCAATATAGGGTAGTGGCCAAAAGCTTAGACTCTACATTTGACTCTAAATTCTTAATTAGCTCTGAGATCTTGGGTAGCTCATTTTACCTCTTTAAACCTTAATTTCCTTGGCTGTACCTCCCAAGGTCATGGGGAGGATTAATGGCATGACACATGTTAAGGTGCATATCCTGGGGCCTGGTAAGCTGCATGTAGTAGATTAATGTTGGCTATTATCACTAGAGAGCTTTGGTGCTTTGGGTTCGCTCCAGCTGCAATCTCCTCAAACCTTCCAACGATGTTTTCATTCTAGAGAGATACATTTAGAAGACTTGGGCTTAGCCTGTTTTGCCAGAACTGGATTTTTCAAAAACCAGATGATGAAAATAAAAGTTAAAAGCCACTATTATAATAAGAGCTTAATCCTTAGAATCCCAGAAACAATTAAATGAAGCTATTTGGTTAAGTTAAATGCTGTTCTTTGAAATGAGCTTCAATGCACGGCTCACTACTCAAAGGTTCCAGAGAACTCCCGTCGCCCGCTTGGGAAGCCACACACAAGGTCAGTATTGATAGCTCACGCTTCAGTGAGTGTATCAATTTAAAGCTTCATCAGTGATTCTCACTCATCTGCAGCCCTGCATGGCTGTTGTCTTGTAAGAATGGGGTGACTCACGAACCTATTAAGTAACTTCTTCACTTGTGCGCTAATGAGCCTATTGTTTCCCTGCAAGAACACAAACACCTGAAAACAAGCCACAGCTAAGAAGGTGCACATTTCAGCGGTGCCTTACCTAGAGGCCATTTGTGTTTTGATTCTCTGTGCTTCCCAATTGCTTTGCCAGCCTAGTCCGGCCCACGTTTGATAACAAGTCCTGAGTAGGGCTGTCAGGGTCCCCCACCCCCCCGCCCCGTCCACTTCAAAGGGCACGGATCACAAGTGACTCATCTGCCGTGTAGGGCACATGTGTAGAATTTGCATAGGAGACACTTATCTCCTGCCCACTCCCTGACACTGGCAAGTGTCTCTGCAGTGAAGGCGGCCGCTCTCCCCTTCCTAGGTCCACGCTGCATATGCAGGGGATGAGCCTGCTACAGTGGAGAGAGCACAGAGCCCAGCCACAAGGAGGGCATCCTGGGGAAGTCAGCCAAGAAGTTCTCCTCACAGCCTGACTCAGGCAGGCTCTGGCCCCGTTTCTCTGCTACCATAATTCAAACTGAGTGTCCCCAGGTCCTCTATACATAGTATCATTGGTGACAGATGGAAGATTGAGATCAGGCCCAACACTCTCCATGAAGGGGATAGTGGTTAAAAAAAAAAAAAATATATATATATATATATATAACTTACACTTGGCATTCTTTGTTTAGGGAACAAACTTGATAAGGTTTATGGGCAGGGATTGGAAGATGACAGAAAACAGGTAAACTGTTCTATGTCAGAGATGAGGAGTAATCTGGGGGTGGAAAAGGGCAAAGAGGAGAGCAGATAGGAAGGGGGAGAGAGCCAGCCCCAGGAGGAAGGCTGGAGCCGACTCAGAAAGAGGGTCATTGAGAAGTCTTCTGTGGAAGGGTGACCAGAGGATTTTTAAGAATACCAAATGCTCAGCTTTAAGTGTTTTGCCTAGCTCATCTCTCCAAAGTTTGAGAAGTTGCTTGAGTTCCATCATTAAGGCAACAGGCTGGAGTCCTCAGAGTCTGGAGGAGGGGAGAATAAGCAGACGGAAGAGAAGAGCCCACAAGACAAGAAGTGAGTAAAATCAAGAGGAGCCAAAAGTGGCCATGGGACAGAAGCCCCTGGGAAGCATCTAGAACTTCCACAGGATGTGGGATGGAAAGCTAGAGGGACTTTCATTAACATTTTAAGTACAGAGTAGCCTCAGCTGAGACCGGGTTCCATATACTGCAGTAAATGGCGTCCATCTGTCACTAATGGCTTCTAACCCATTGATTCTCTGTGTCGGTTTTCATGTATCTGGTCTTCAGTAAGTTTTCTTTGTGAAGATTGACCCATACTTGGGCCATGAAAAATAAACTGGGTCAAACAGAATGTTGGGAAAGTAGGAATTATAATAATCAGGGCTTCTTAAGCTTACTGGAACTCGTTTCCTGCTTTGTAGCCTCCATATGGCCATTACAGGGATGGGATGGCAACTGCCCCTTGGGGGTAATAAGACACCCCCCCCATTACCGGAGGGCTGAAGCAGAGGTTGAGTGACCAGTTGAGAGCTGTGCGGAGGATTCATGTGTCGGGTAGAAGCTGGACAGAAAGGCCTTCGGGCACTTTAAACATTGAGCTTCCATTATCACCTAGGGGAGGACTTAAAACTTTCAGAGAAGTTAAAAATATCCCAAATGTCTGTGGCTGTTTCTAAAGAATGTATATTTAGCCTTTTCTCCAGCTCTAGGTTAATCTGTTCCAGCTTATGCTAATTATGTTCTCATTATTTGGAGGAAGGAAAGAAGACTTGGACCCTCTCCAAGGGGTGGGGGTGGCAAGCTGCTCATGCTGTATGCTGGCAAAAGGGAGGCTTTGGCATGGTGGGGGACTCTCTGAGTATCCACAGGACTGGGGAGCTGCGAGGGACCTTGTGGTCCGTGGTTGGATCCCATGGCAATGTGGAGGGCTCTGAGGCCACCCCACACCTGTTTGCAGAGGTTTAGATTGGGGTGGCTGGGGCTGAACCAGAACCACTGACCTCTGCAGGGTTTCTTCTGTGGGTCTAAGTAACAGTAGGGGCCTGAGGAGCTAGGAGGTGTGAGACACGAGGGTGTCCCTTCCTTAGTAGGAGCACAGCCAGGATTTCTCTTGATAATCTACCATTCTCTCTCTCTTGTTGAACAGTCATTGCAGATAGGGATGAGGTAGGGAATCACAGTTTGCTCACGTCGCCACTCAGACGTGCAGGGAAAATGCACTTTTAAAATTTGGCTCTTCAAATCGAAGACTGATTTCTTTTCTCCATGAACCCCAGCTCAGAGTATCAGGGAAAAAATATTTTTCAGCTCACTCCAGTTTAAAGCTTGGTCTGATACAATAATTTGCAAGTAAATTGTTCTATCTGCTTCTCTCCCTCATGTGGCTTCTAGATGAGTGTATGTGACCACAGGGCAAAGAGGAAGACGGGCACTCAGTTTCCCACGGTGGCTCGCTCAGCCACAGCAGGACCCACTCCCACCTAGCCCTGTGCATCTTGCTGGCAGGTACAGGTGTAGCCTATGGTGTGGTCACGCTCCTGGTCATGCGCCCGGTTCGGGTACGGGGGCACCCCTGCCTACTGACTGCCCCTCCTGGGTCTAGCTTGCTTCAGGACTCTGCAGCTTGGCACCAGCTCTTGGGCAGGCCCAGGTTGGGGGGCTGGACTTAGTCAATAAAAATACAGGGCATCAAACTGTGGAAAGAACCAAGATGTCCATCAACAGATGAAGGGATAAAGAAGATGTGGTGTATATCTGTCTATATCTATATCTATATATACACAATGGAATATTATGCAGCCATCAGAAAAACGAAAGCTTGCCATTTGCAACGACGTGGATGGAACTGGAGGGTGTTATGCTAAGCAAAATAAATCAATCAGAAAAAGACATATATCATATGATCTCACTGATATGAGGAATTCTTAATCTCAGGAAACAAACTGAGGGTTGCTGGAGGGGTGGGGTGGCTGGGTGATAGACATTGGGGAGGGTATGTGCTATGGTGAGCGCTGTGAATTGTGTAAGCCTGATGAATCACAGACCTGTACCCCTGAAACAAATAATACATTATATGTTAATAAACAAAAAAAGATAGTAGGAAGGGAAAAATGAAGGGGGGGAAATCGGAGGGGGAGACGAACCATGAGAGACTATGGACTCTGAGAAACAAACTGAGGGTTCTAGAGGGAAGGGGGGTGAGGGGATGGGTTACCCTGGTGATGGGTATTAAAGAGAGTACATACTGAATGGACCACTGGGTGTTATATGCAAACTGCATCATGGAACACTACATCAAGAACTAATGATGTAATGTATGGTGATTAACATAATAAAATAAAATTAAAAAAAATACAGGGCATCTACTTAAACAGGAATTTCAGATAAACAATGTCTAATTTTTTTTCAGCATGAAGTCTGTCCCAAATATTACATGTAATATTATTTGTCGTTTATCTGATATTCAAATGTAACTGGACATCCTGTATTTTATCCAGCTACCCTCCTCCCAGGTCCAGTATCCTCAGCCACAATGACTGTGGCTCCTGATGGGGGAGTCCTTTTGGCCAGTTCAGCATCTGCTTCAGGAGCCTTCTGTGTTTTTCATAAGGCACAGGCTAACATCTAGCTACCTTCTGTGCCCAAAGGAGTCAGGGATTCCCTGGGGGAGCTGAACCCTGGCCCTTTCTGGCTAAACTATGCTAGGCTGCCATTTCTCTCCTGAGGTGGCCACTCTGCAGGGTGCGTTGGGCAGAAGCTTCTTCCGCCCCTGGTGTGACCACCCTCCCCACATATCTCTCATCCTCTTCACCAAATTCCCCAGGCAAGAAGAAGTGAGATTCTCTTTTATTTCCTCTAGGTCATATCCTTCCTCCCACAGTATAGCACACATGCTTCATGCCTGGCTGCCATAGTAGAGAGAATATTTTCTTGGCACTAAAGGAGGGCTCAACGACCTTCATTCTCCAGTCTTGGTTCTGGTTATATGAAAAGGAGAACTAGAGGAATGTAGAAAGCACCCACTCAAGGAACTAACCTGGCTTGCATGGTTGTTGTTTTGCTACGCGTTCCTATATTGAATGACGAACTTTTTTTTTTTCTCCTTTTCCTTACCTTCCTTCTGTCTCAATCCTGTTCTCCCCCTGGGTCAAAGGGTATCACCACCTGACTGCAGAGAAGATGGTGAGCTCAGGGAGGCTACAGAAAAGATCACATTGATAATTTTTCACAATGTCTCCTCACTGTATTCACTTCATGAGGTACTGGCCGACATAGATGCTTCTATTTTGAGCGGGCCACCTTCTCCTCCCACTACTGAAGGGCTTGTTGTGATATGAACTTCCATTATGAGAGAAGTTGACTTTGTCTCCTGAAAAGTTCAGGAGACTAATTAATTTCTGGGCAATAAAATATTTAAGTTTTTTATTGAATTATGACATTTCTCAAAGACACAGAAAGGTAAATGAAATAAAATCGCAGCATGCAGGCACCTGCCATCTAGATAAGATTCTTGAGATAGGATCTTATAAACTTCAGGTTTATAAAAATAGCAATCAATTTTAAAAGATATGAAAAAATTATTTGCAGCCTTTTGTTCACTGTCAAAATATCTTCTCTATATTTTTCTAGTATTTTAGGCTGCAGGTTGTGCCTCTCTGAAGTAAATAATCTAGCTACGAGGATAAAATTACATTATTTGATAGAACACAATTGGGACATGTAAAGAAGGGAAATAGTGTATACAGGATGAATTCCATTTTTGACTTCCTGAAATGCCATTTGTACGTTGAGCATTGGGGAGAAGATTATGGAATTCTGTTAGTTTGAAAATAAAATCATTGCCTGCTCCAGGTAATCTGGGTCTCTGCTGGCCTCCTTGTCTTCCTTCTGCTCTGCCTAAGTGGACCCATTGCTCCAATACGGGTTATTACAAGAAGTGAACTTTGTAAGACTGTTTACATAACCGATCATTTCTGCATTGTCAAGTACATGTTTTTAACTGCCCATGTTTCACACGTTTTCTTCTTTAGTTCATAAAATATTTCAGGGAGAAGTTAAATGGGAGGGCTATCCGATGCAATCTCCTCCTGGAGCTTCCGAAAGAGGTGGAGTGATCTGTCCTCTGGCCAGTAGGGGGCAGAGCTGTGTCCAGACGGCACAGCCCATGCTCTTCCGTCACCTGCTGCACCACACCACCTCCCTTCTGCTGATTAAGAAAAACAACCCACCATACATTCTGGTATCAAGAATGTCGTAAAGTTTAAATTGGCCTATCTTGTAATTAACTACATTTTAAGGGTTTGGAGGTGGGCTAAGCACCCCGCTTCAGCATATTAACTGTTTCACAAGGAGGAAGGGGAATTTAAACAGAAGACAAAAAGGGAAAACATGTTCTTTATTTGGTGGCAATGAAATCTGTTGCAATGTTATTGGATTATAACGGCCCCAATTTTTATCTAGAATCTGTGCCTCTGGAAACACAACCCTTAAAAATGAATAAAAATAATTTTCATGGACTTTTTAGGTTAACCTCATAATAATGGTATAGAAAAGTTACCTATCCGTGGTTCTTTTATATACATTGGGTTTTTTTTTTTTTTTTTGCAAAGTCTTTTCTGAGAAATACTTTTTTTCTGCACCTTTGTTTCTGTAGAAAGATCCAAACTCTTTACATTTGGATTTAAAACTCTCCATTATCTGATTATATTTCCAAGGACATGGATTACTTTTTTTTTTTTTTTTTTTTTTTGGCCTCCTGCTTCCAAATTGGACCACCTAACACAGCTTCACTGCTGTTGGTTGGACTTTTGTTTATGATTTACTGATGTTCCAAACTCGACTCCTATTTCTAAAAGCAGCTCGAACGCTTCTTGCTTCATGAAGCTTTTCCCTAGCTCAATTTCTACATCTACCCTCTGCAGAATGAATCTTTACATCCTTAGTGTTCCCATAGTATGTTATTTATACTTCTAATACACTAAATAAATAACTGTCTTGTGGAAAAGTCGCCACTTTGTCAGATGCATTTTACTTAATTATTTCACTTAATTATAGCTCATGGAACATTCTGCATTATTACTTGGCTCAGCATTTAGCTCTTTCACTGGAATGTAAGAACCTTAACCGTGAACTTTAATGTCCTATTTGTTTTTGTGTAACCCACTGTATTGTTTTGCACAAGGTAAGGGTCCCAGATATTTATTGGCACTGAACTGATAGTGCAGTCCATGCTGACCAGAAGGGATTGAATTCCTAAATGTCAATACATTGTTCCTTGTCCTCAGATGAAGGCTCTGGTCCTGACCCAGCAGGCACTGCTCGCCTCAAATTCCACCTCTGACTTTGAAGTCTGCAAGCCACCTCAGAACATTAATAGGCAAAGCTGTGACTTGCTGGGTAATAACACATTGCCTCGTAATAATCATTTTCAAATGAATCAACAACAGCAGCTATTTGCCTGATCTAATTAGCATCACCTTTTTTTGAGCAAGCGGAAAAAGGTTGGCATATTCTGTATGATGCAACACGCAGCAAATTATATAGACAAGGCAACATCACAGGGTCAGGCACTCACCTCCATGGCTGAAGGCTTCCTGGCAGTCTCCCTCCCCCCATCCCCCCTTTCTCCACTAGCTCAATAAATGGCTTGCATCATTTCAAGGATGAGAACGGGGAGGAAATCCTTAACTTGAAATCTGGCCTAAAGATGGTTTCTGTATTTAGAGGAGACTCGCTTCACAGGGGCATTGCAAGAACAAAGGTGACATTCTCTTCACATTCAAGAATATTTGGGAAGCAACTTAACCTGAATGAGAAGTTAACTCCACTTATTTACCTGGGAAGCAGAACAGTGTTACCCTCTTGTCCATCCTAAGAGTTAAGAGGCAAGGCTTTTGTTTCTAAAGCCTCGGCCGCGGATATTGCGGGGTGGGGGGGCTTGAAGGGAAGACAGACGGAAGGGATGCCTCCATCTTTAGGCAGAATAAGAACCTGAAGGAGGATGTGTGTACAGGGAGCACAGTCTGCTAATCGCTGAACATAGTGCTCCTTGTCACTTGGAAGGCATAGTGGCACCTTGGATTGAGGACAGCTGACTGAGGTTTTGGGGAGGGAACTCTAAGGCAGTGATATGCTAGAGCCGGCTTGTCAAAGCACATCTCTTCGAAATGGCATCATGGTAGACTGACAACTGGCCTTTCTCCATGTCTTCAGGACCGTGTAAGACCCCCAGACTCCCGAGAGACCCTAAGATGAGGAAGGGCCCTCTATGCCATCTGAAACTGAATGCTCTATCCACCCTGGTGAGGTCGAAGCCAGATAGAATTTGGTTTCAAAAAAAATAAAATGTGGGCTTTAGAGCCAGACTTCTTGTATTCATAAATCCGGACCTGCCGCTTGCGAGATGTGCCTCGCTAGGTGGGCAAGTGCCTCTGTTGCCTCATCTTTAGCACGGGAAAAGTGTGTCATCTATCAGGTTGCTGTGAGGTACGAGGGCTTCACACATGTGAAGCCTTTAGAGGAGGGCTTGGCACAGATTAACCACCATCGAAGTGTTCCTTCTCATCGTCGCTGCGCAGGGGGTGCGCTGGAGCATATTCATACATGCTGCATTGATAGTTCTATTATTCTCTGTGTGTCCTTGGTTTCCTGTCCTCTTCCACGCTGTTGATTTTCGATGGCTCACTCTTGGACGGTAGGTGTCAGCGTCTACACCTCTTTATGTTTGCCTTCACGTTGCCTCTGTGCCCTCATAACCCTTCCTGTTACCGCGAGTGGTGAACACGTCCATTTCGTAACTCCTCATTCTGTGCCCTCCACCCCCAGGTCCTGACACATAGCAGAAGCACACCACACACAGTTTTTAGGTTGAATGGAATCTGGATCTGTTGTAGGGGTTCAGCAGAGAATGCAGGCTTTAGTCAAGGCTTTCTGATGGGGTCGATGGTAAAAGAAACAATCACCGTCATCTATTAAAGGGTTTGAAATACTGTGGCTTCTCAGTCAAGAGGAAACCAGCCCTGAAGGAAGTCGCTGCCAGAAGATCACGTGGATCTTTAGAAGCAGAATTGGCTCCCTGCTCCGTTCTCCAGGTTAGAGAACAGCGCGTGCTTCTGTCTGCAGAGGGAGCAGCCCAAGGCCAAAAGACCTTTGCCAAAGCAAGGATTCAGAGGGATGCCCCAGGAACCAGATTTTGGGGGCAGGGGACAGCTGTTTCAGAGTATGCAGAGATTTCAGTGGGGCCTGAATTTGTCAACTAGGGCAGCCAGAGACCTCTTCTCTCCTCCTGTGGTTCTAGGAAAGCACCCAGCCGAAAGACCCATGTCCTCAAGGCACAGGGTGTTTCTATGAACTTCATGGCTTAACAGTTAACCAAGTATCCTCGTAACAGCTAAGTTCTCTCTGCTTAACAAATAAGAACAAACTGCATTGGGAAAGACAAAGGCTACATAGGGGTTGGTTTTCTGGATTAATATTCCAGTATTCATAGTACCTTGGTACTTAGTATGTCATTCTGTTCAGTCTGTACAGGAGTCTCAGGAGATACACGAGGAGGAAACTGTGGATGGAAGAGGCGCTGACTGACGAGTCCGAGGACAGACAGCTGACCACTACCACCCAAGGCTTTGAACCCTTCTTTGCGACCCCAAGTGCCTTATCATTCCCTCTAAACGTGAACAGTTTCAAAGTCAAAGAATGGTTCAACTTGGGCCACAAAGGAATAGGAGTAAATAAACAGGACGACTGAGGCCGAAATAAATTCACTTAACTCTGAAATAATGGCCACAGGAAGGAGTTCAAAACCAACACTTTGATTTTTAAAAATGTGAATCTCTGGCTATCAAGGTTAAAACCACGGCACCTACAAGGCCAGTGTGAAGGGGAAAAAAAGGAAAACGCTGCGTAAAATTAGCAAAAGAAAGAGGACCATTAAAACAGCAGGAAGGAATAAAACCCAGAAAGCATGAAACAAGATGAAATCAGTCGGTTGGCTCCAACTTCCAGTTCTGACTGTGGGGAGAGGCCCAGCTCCCCTTCTCCAGGGTAAGTATAAATCTAGACAAAGTGACAGAGAAAGGTTAGAAGTAAAAGGCAGAGCGAGGAGTTATCTGAAAAACGCAAGTAAAGGTGGCCAAGGACACGGCATCATTAATAGCAAATGTAGAAATCAAAGGAAAAACAAAGCATTAAGCAGAGGACAGCTTTTAAATGAAGGTTAGAGTCTCCAGTGAAGATATAACAGAGGTGAGCCTTACACACAATAGTGGGGAAGGACATTAAAATGCCATCTTCAAAACCTAACTTATCAAGTAGGCACAAACTATAATGTCGTTTAGCCCAACCTCCCAAACCACAGATTCTGCTGCTTTAGCGACATTATTTGAGACCCTTGGCCAACATAGCCTCCTGCCCTGGGGGCCCAAACCCTACAAACAGTTCCAAGGGGTTTATTTGCTTCCTTCCACTCCCCTTCTTTGTGATGCCTGTAAACACACCGCACAATTACAAAGTCGCAGCCGCACGCAATATTGGAGCAGAGACACCCCGTTAAATCCGTTCCTGACAGCTGCGAGCCCCTTTTAAATTTCAATTATAAGATCAACAACTGTAACCGCTAGCAGACCGTTACCACCCAGGGTTCAGGGAGTTCTGGGGATGGCGCAAGCCACCTGGAGAAAGGAGACCTGGTGGGAGAGCCCCCTGATCTCCTTACCTGACCAAACCTGCCTCCACCCCTGAAGGACAAACTCAAGAGCAAACCTGGAAGGCTCACACCCTAAGCAAACCTGAGGCCTGGGGCTGGAGCCTGTATCAAGAGTCGGGCCGGTTCCCTGACTGCTCCCTATTTTCTTTCCTTTCCCCTTGCTGGAACTTGGAAACCAGCCTCACACCGGAAGTTAGGAAAGACAAAGACGCCGGATTCCCTGCAAGTTCTCAACTCAACGAACTACTCCACAAGTTCAGCTGCTCTGGCTCTTTGCAGACAAGAGCGTGGTATGGTCCCCAGCAAGGGCAGCCGGCAGGTGCCCCCTTGGCCCGTGGCTCTGGTCCCCTGTGGGAGGACGCACGCACACAACGGTGCTGCTGGGCTCCCTGGGCCTTCACCCATGACCACAGCAAATGGGGATGTTACCTGGTTCATGCCAGTCTCCACCTGTGTCCATGCCTGCTGGGTCATTAGTCAGACCCAGCTCCCGACACTTCCCAGTTCAGCAGCTGAAAAAGCACGCTTCCACGCCGGGCCTTGCTTCCTAGAATCTCTCCGCCCATCCAAATCCACCCCAGGGTCCTTGCTTTTAGGACTTAAATTAGACTGACTCTCATCCCAGGAAGACTGCCCTGAGTTTTCTAGTGTAAAGTCCATTTAGCAAATATTTATTGAGCTTCTGCAGAGATCTGGATTCTTTATCTTCAAGGTCCTTAGAACTAGCGGATAGAAAATTAATTATCCATTACCTTACCTTTTGGTTACTGTTGTAAAGTACAGATGTATATATCTCTTTCAGAAATCACACATCGGAAAGTGTTGCATTCCAAAGGCTTTATACATCTTCCCCCAGAGCTGATTTGGCCATTTGCAGACCTTCCTCAAGAGAACAGCCTGTTATTGCCATGTTCGCTTCAAACCCCGGCCACCCATATTCGTTCCCTTGAGAACTCTGAAAAGCCACATTTCACAGATTAGGACTTTTATAAAGAAGTCTCACTAATTAGCCTGGCTCCCCAAGCCTCGGATCTAAAAGAATCTGGTTTAAGAGGAACGTAAAGGGACATGAAATGTTTTTAAATTTTCGCAGTTTCTCAGGCATTCTTCTTGACTCTACGCATGCTCTTGACCTGTAAGAACACCATGAAGCCAATACTGGTAGCCGTGGTTGAGATAAATTGAAGAGAATATAGTTGGGATGGTGTGTCTTTGAAATTAAGTTTGAAGAAATCACTTCGATGTTAGCACTCAGATATTTTCTTGCGAAATTTATGTTTATGGTAAAGCATTTGCAAATTCATGTGTGTGTGTGTGTGTGTGTGTGTGTGAGAGAGACATCGAAGCCAGATGCACTGTCACACAGCACTCCTCCAATGACCCCGGGAAGCCCTTTACCGTCTTTGTGAGAATATGCCTAGCTCATTTTATATTACTCCAAGGATTTGCTTTTACAGGACCTAAACTTTTAAACCAGTATCTTTCTTTCAGTGCTTGAAATTCACACTCGCCTGAAAGATGACGTGTGACGTTCCACAAAGGATGTCCTTATTCAGCTCTAGTCTGTATATCAATATTTTGTTAATGAGATGTTTTTTTTAAAAGAAGTGTTTAAACTTCTAATTAAAAAAAGTCTTTATCTGTATCTGACAAACAACAGCTCATCTTAAATCTTATTTCTTGTTAAAAAAAAACTGTGAAGTATTTTGGCAATAAAGATTTGAAATTCAAATTTGATAAAAATGGATTGCTCTCCCAGAGAAGCAGGAGTTCTTGTGTATTAGATAAATAGCTATTAGTAATACAGTGCAACAACCTGTCAGCTACAATTCTGAAACTCCAAAAACTTTAAAGTTTGGGCAACTTATCTGGCAGCAAAACGTGACCCAAACCAATTCAAGGCTACTAGTATCTTGAATTCTACTTTTTGTGAATATTCGTAGGTTTCCCTGCAGAAATATTAATGTGCTGATTATAGAGTGCTGCCCCACACCCTGTTGGGGATGTTACATGAGTTCATCCACCACGTTCCCTTTCTAAGCTGTAGATAATTTGAAATTTTGAAACATATCTTGTCCAGAGGTTTTAGATAAAGGATTTTGAGCCCGTAAAATCATACTGTAGTGGGTGCCATTATATTTTTCTTCAGGGTTTGACCTCACCATTTGTTCTTATGGTAAGATCCCATCTATCCACACACAATTTTTATATAAAATTTGCCCGTGGTTGCAAAAGAGAATGGGGGCTAGTCCGTGGAAAGAATTTTCTTGCCAGTTTCCCCCGATCTTTGTAACTATCGGGTGTCTTACCCACATCCTCAGTTCAGCTCGACAGGCACTGCTTGCCCACTCTGTCCAGGCTGTATGTGGTGCCATCAGGAACGCAGACGTTAAGATATTGCCAGCCATGTACAGCAGTCTGGTTGGGGGGACAGTTAGACAGGTAAATACTACTCATCTGTAGTGACAGGTTGAATGTCATAAAGGGCAGAATTAAAAACAGAATACTAAGGGATCAAAGAGGAAGAGTCATGAGTGTCAAGGGAGGCTTCACAGAGGAGGTGACAGTTGAGCTTATGCATTTGTGCCTTTTCTAGGATGTTAAAGTTTTCAGATGCAAAAGAAGGGAGAGATGCTATTCCAAAGATTTTCACTGGTCAGAAAAGCCCTGACCTTTACTACTTTTTTTCTTTTTTTTTTAAAGATGCTAGTATATAATAAAAGAAAGAAAAAAATTCAAAGCAGGTTTACAAAAATTGAGGTATAAGGTTTACTTTGAATGCCCTTTGCATGAAAAATGCCATGCAATACGAAATCATGGGATAAGTGTGTTAGATTGCAAAAACGTGTTTATGTCTAGTCTTCTACAGGAGTGGTCTGGTTTAGTGACGTATAATGGACACCATCTTTGAATCCCATCAGTTATCCCTGTGACTGAATGTATTGACTTATTTGGCGATGAGATAAATGTCTAGGCATCAGAGCCCCTATGAAAGTGAGATCAGTATGAGATAAAAACTTCTGAGCCCCCTGGCATCTGTCGCCTGCCTTCCCCCCACCCCCAAGCTTGTTAAGCCTATGATGGTTTGGAGGGATCCAGGCAAAGGAGAGAGCATGGACAGAGGCACCGATGTGTTCCTGTGTAGCTGTATTCTGGGGGAAGATGCACCGGCCCTACCAAGTTACGCGCAGCTTTGTGAACAAGCTTTGCTTTCTTTCACTTTCGTGCCTTTTTATACGCGGACCACTCCCTACACAGAATATTTGGCACCAATCCCAACATCATCCAAGAGAAGAATAAATTGATCTCTCTCTTGTCCTCATTAGACCTGAATGTTAACTACAGAAATTATCACGCTGTATTGTGGTAATTCCAACGCGTGTGTGTGTGTGCCCCATTGAGGGTATGAGCCCTTTATATTCCGAGGAACTATCAGAGTGGCTGGTGCATCATAGCTCTCAGCAAGTTACGTGAGTGTGTAAAAGACAGGTTGAGGCCAGATGGTGGAGTGTCTTCGATGTCGAGTGGAAGAAGCTTCAATTTTAATTTGCACATGTATCATTCCGGATATGATGGATTATACTGCAGTAACAAGCAACTCCCAAGTTTCAGTGATTTAACACCAAGTTTCTTTCCTGCTCATATCACATGTCCACTGAAGGTTGGCAGGAGGGCTCTGCTCCTTGTAATCACTCGAACATCCTGGCTGATGGAGGCTTCATCTTGATGTGTGTTTCTAATGATCACCAGAGCAGAGTGGCAAATCACATGCTGCCTCTTAAAGAGTCTGCCCTTTGTCATTTCCACCCATGTTGCTAGACCAAAGTGATTCACACAGTCATACCTCATTTCAAAGGGGGAGAGAAAGAACAATCCTATTCTGGAAGATCAAGAGCCAGACTTCTCAGGTCAAGAGTACTAATGGCAACTTCAGTGGGGAACAGGGAGTCCTGTGAGATTCTTAACAACAACAGCAAGCAATATATGGTTGAACCAATAGATAGAGTGTGAAAGAGCACACAGATGATCTGAAATTGGGTGCCAGGGGAAAGTGAGCTGGGAGACACACTGGACCAGCGGAGAGCTAGAAGGTCAGGGTTCTCTGAGCAGTCCTTGCATGGCACTGTGCGCTCATATTAAGCAAGATACTTATTCTGGCTTTGCTTCAGTACCTCCAAGGGGAGAAGAGATACAGTGATGGTAATGTAGACAGCCTTCCTGTTAGTCTCAGGGTTAATGAAAGTTGGGGGAGGAGGTACTCAACTCCCTGTTTTCTATTCAGTTCTGAGGAGAGCTGCCTCTTCAACAAAACGAACATTTTTTTGAGTTCACAGTACATTTCCACAGTGACAAATTTTGCCAAGCTCACCAAAATTTGAGCTAAACCTGAATAATAAGTTGACTATGTATTTTATGAATTGGATGCACATCCTGCCGCGTTTTCCAAGTGGTTCTGACAACAGAATCCCTCATCTACAATACCCATCCACAGCCCTCATCTATAGCTCCCTTGTTGTTCTGAGGATAATATATTGATTGAGCCTCTTTCAATGGTGTTCTTTCCATGCTTCTCACATGAGGAAGAATTACTGCTGTTTTCCCCAAGGGACCTAAAACAACTGCATTTTTACACATGTTATTTACTGTATACATTCTAATATCAAAATGGTCAATTCATTTATAATCTTTTTAACGCCTTAGAGAATAAAAAGTCTGTTCTTAATGTTTGTAGGGGGAGGCTCTTATTTTCTTTTGTAAGTTTTACTTTGCAACCCATTAATTGATCTTGTGTCCATAAATAGTTAACATTAACTATGCACAATTAGCATATGATAATGTATGACACATGTTTCAAGTGACTATTAGACAGCATAATTATACTGAATATTATTGCATTCAGCTACGTAGGTCCACTCACAATATGATGGATGGTATGTTCATCTCTACTGAAGCCATTTACCTGGCCCAGAGTGATGATTTTAAAACAAACACAGAGGGAAATAAATGCATGTAAGTTAAATACTGTTAAGCACGAAGGAGTATTTCCAAGTAGTAAGAGCTGAAGGGCAGCTGACCGGTTCTTTGGCTTTTAGCTAGAAGATTGTTTCAGATGCATATTGTAGGATTTTAGAGCTCAGCTTTAAAATCCTTCGGAACTCAAAGGCTGTTTTATGTAAAGTGTTCTGACAGGCAAAACGATTCCTTTTTAAACATAATTCACCTCTGCTCTGCAGGCTTATTGTGGAGAACAGAAACATCCACACGTAGTAACAAACAACTATTTTTTACACATGCAGAATTGAAAGTGCATAAGTAGAAGAGAAACCCTCCTGCATTGTGGTGTTGGTCCAGAAGCACTAGGAGAAATCCAGCAAGAGAAATAAGGCTCGGGTCAATCCTCTCACCCGCTAGAATTATTAACAAGAGTTTACCTGTCTTTTCAAATGTTCTTTCATTAGAGCTTTTGAGTTTTCTATTCAAGTAAAATGAGATAAATGAATAGGCTATGATTGAACTTTCACTTTCTAGTTAAGAATTCACTATTTGAAAAGTCTATTAGCCTCCAAAAATGAGACTTCCTTTAAAAAGAACCACAAAAGCCCACAGTAAAGATGACCTTATGTTTCCCATTGTGAGCATAGCAAATGAGTCTATCTTGACTTGTCACACAAACCAGTTTTTGTACCTGGACTTGATCCTGCTATTAGTGTAACTGGGAAAGCCTCATTCTGCTCCCCGCCCCTCTTTCCCTGTATGTCCTCCCATTAACTTTGAGGGACCCATCTTGAGAGCTCTTGGCTGGTTTCTATTTTAAGAACCTAGTTCAGCCATTATAATTAGTCCCCAGTTTGTCTGGAATCCTGTCAGGCATTCAAAAGATTCCAAAGATCTTAAACAAGTCCTTCTCCTATTTTTCCACTGAAACATCCCTAATGGCAGAGGAAAGTCAATTCATCTTTGGGGGCCTGGGGCCCTAACTCAAAATGGGAAATGTCTTTGAAGCATTTCTTTTGCCATAAAGTTCTGTATACATGTTGTATTTCTCTGTGTACCACATCTGACTTATTTTTGTAACCCAAAATCTTAATGTTCTAAATTAGGTATCAGTGAGTAGATATGTATATGCACAGGCAGAAAAATTTACAGAATAGTGTGATTCCGTTTATATATTTGTGTAAAACATTTGAACATCTTTGTACGGAGCTGGTCCTGGGCAAAGTTTACTTTCCACAGGAATGCACTAATTTTTTTTTTGCACCAACTGTGAATTAGTGCAAATCTAAAACAACAAATATAATCCAATTTTGAGAGTAAGAAACAGGCTTTCCTCAGGTTGCAGCTGTGGTAAACCTGACCAGACAGAAACAGATCTTGCTTTTTCAGCTTTTGAGTTGGAAAATTGTACAAGCTTTACACTAGAAGAAAAGATAGATTCTACTGTGCTGCACAAATTAGGAATTCTTTCTGTAGTGCTTGTGCTGAATGGTTATATAGACTAATTTTGAATAATTCCGTCAGATACCTTGGTATAATTTGTGGTAGAAGGCTCAGGACACATAAGAGAGGATTAAAAGGCAAACAAAGATATCCCCTCTTCCCACAGTCTAGAGAACTAGAGGGTCTTTCTCAAGTTAAGTTGAATCCACCTAATGGTTCTTTTTTCTAAAATGCATTTCTGAGAATCCATCTGTTCCCTATTCTTGGTGACAGCCTCTGAACCAGGTGAAGGCAGGCTTTGCATTTCTCCTTAGTCTTCGCTAGATTAAGCAGAACCATTACCTTCAAGTATTCCTCAAAGCACACAGTTTCCTTTGGAGGCTCAGAAGTTTAAAACTTGCCGCCAATGATTGCAATCTTCTAAATAAGGTTTTACCATCACAGAGAATAATGATTGTCACTCTATATTTGGGGCTCTGGCTCAAAATGGGAAATTTCTTATGAGTCATTTATTTTATCATAAAGCTTCCTATGCATTTTGTATGAACATGCATAACACATCTGGATTTTACTACAAATGGATGTTTTAAATTACTAATCATCAAGTAAACTGGATGGTTCAAAAAACCCCATGGCCCCCATCGCTCGGAATGTCCCCTCGCACATCACTACCATACCATCCTAAATGGTGTGTTTTCAGAAGCGGTTGTCAGACAATTGTTGCAATGTTGTCCTTAAAGTTCTCCAAGTACAATGTCATTCTCCTAATCATCCAAACACTTGATAAACATTTGTGCACCACTCTATCCGAGGCCCTGGGATACCCTGAGAGCCTGACAATCTCAGTTCCTGCCTTCCCAGAATTTACTGTCAAAAGAGGGATTCAGACAAGTAAACAGACGATCCCGAGGTAGTGTGTGCGACGCTGGGATGGGCCAGAGGACCCAAAAGGTGCTCACCTAACAGATGCTTGGGGGTCAGAGGAGGCCTCCTGGAGGAAGTGATACCTAAGTCCCGATTGGAGGGACCAGTGAGAATGAGCAGGTCGTGGGGGAGGGAAGGGAAGGTGTGTTGGAGCTGCATGAGCTCGGTCCCAGGGACAAAAGCAAGCATGGCCCACTCGGGGACTGGAAGAAGGGCAGTATACAACCCCTGCAGCTGGGGGTGAGGAGGGTTAAGGTTTGCTGTTTGGGAAGATAACTGGGGCCAGAACATGAAAGGCCTTGAAAAGCTTGGTAATAAGTTTAGACTTAGTTCTAAAGGTCAGGAGAATCCACTAAAAGCTTTGAAGCCAGGAACAGATTGGAAGTGGTCCACGAGACTGGAGGCAAGGAGGCCAGCCTTAGGCATTGATTTTTATTTTCTGAGCTTCAATTTCTCATCTTTGAAATGAGGACAACAGCACATATCTCAAGGATTGCTAGGAGATTTAAATGGAATATTAGGAAAAAAAGAAGCTAGATCGGGGTCTGGCATATGTTAGGAGGCCAGTAACACACCCTGACCCCTCACAAGTCTGCGCTGTCGTGCTTGTATTAGAGTAACATGCTGGTAACTGACTTGATATTGAATCACCGAAAGATCCTTTAACTATAACAAGGCCCATATGACCGTTCAGTGAATGACCGTGCCTATCAGCCAAAGGGCAATCGATGTCCTTGTGCAAGTTATCAGAACTGTGAGCCACAGTTTGGGGACTGCTGGAAGCAACAGCCTTGGATGTTTTTCTTAGTCTTCTGTCCTCTTAACTCAGCACGTGTGTTACTTTTCATATTCACTCTTTTCTTTCGAGCTCATAGATCGTGTTTTTATGATTGCTCGATTTTTGCTACCATATAAACCATATCCATGGTAGAGTGGAGAAAAAGGGAGGGAGAGGGAAAGAGAGGAAGAGGGGCTGAGAGAGGGAGAGAGCCAGCGGAGGTGGTGGTAGCCGGACAAGCACAACTGAAGAATGACACTAGGTCTCGGTGCATGCGATGGAGGATAAAACTGCCCTTTAGACGGTGGAAAACCTTATGGCAATCAAAAATAAACAGTGACACAAAACACTAACCTATTGATAGTTGAAACCATATTAGCAATATGCATGCTTCAAATGTCCATTTTGAAGGAAAGCGTCTTGGGGGGTGTGGTTTTCCGCAGAGCTATACAAGTAGATTTATATTTGTCTTCATTATTTTACCAAGTAAATTTACATAGTAAAACCATGCAGTAGCAACTCTATTATTCTTGATATTACTTAAAAAGATAATCTGGCCATGGGGCGCCTGTGTGACTCCGTTGGTTGAGCATCTGACTTGATTTTAGCTCAGGTCATGATCTCGGATAGTGCGATTGAGCCCCACGTCAGGGTCCCTGCTCAGTGCAGAGTCTGCTTCTCTGTCTCCCTCTGCTCCTTCCCCATCCATGTGCTCTCTCCCATGCTTGCTCATGTGCGCTCTCTCTAGTAAATAAATAAAATCTTAAAAAAAAAAATCTGGCTAGCAGATACAGTCTGGAATCCAATGGCAAAATATTCTCACCAGCCAGGGATTCTTCTTCTTTTTTTTTTTTATTCTTATGTTAATCCCCATACATTACATCATTAGTTTTAGATAAAGTGTTCCATGATTCATTGTTTGTGCATAACACCCAGTGCTCCATGCAGAACGTGCCCTCCTCAATACCCACCACCAGGCTAACCCATCCTCCCACGCCCCTCCCCTCTAGAACCCTCAGTTTGTTTTTCAGAGTCCATCGTCTCTCATGGTTCGTCTACCCCTCCCG
>NC_138371.1:52149561-52166523 GCF_054177405.1 Leptonychotes weddellii | reverse complement strand
GTGTCTGTTGGCCATTTGGATGTCTTCTTTGGAAAAATGTCTGTTCGTAGATATAACTTAATCTTCACCACAACCCCAAGGATTAGTCTCTATTATTACCCAGATTTTATAGATGGGTAAACTGAGACACAGAGAAGTGACATAGCTTTCTTCTAGCATGGAGCTCATGAATGTCTAAGCTATGACTTTCATTAGGCGACGTGACCGCTGAGTCAGCACACTTCACCATGTGCGGGTCCCAAGAGTCGGGTAAAGGAGGCTGTCTGAGTCATATATTATACCTAAAGATGAAGGAAAAAAACAAAAAGAGGACAGACACTACCTTGGCCCGGGCAGTTGTCTGTGCCAACACTCTCAGAGGGCGAAGGATCTTGTGTGAGTGCGTGCGTGCATTTGGAAGGGCACATGGCATATTTAACCATAAATGTATTGAAGGGTTGGGCTTTGGATGCCTTGATTGTCAGATTTCCACAACACTATTCTTGCTCAGGCCTGAGGGCCCTAACAGGGAAGTCCCTAGAGTATAGACCTTCCTTCTTGTGGTCTTAAAAACAACTGGTTTTGTCTACTTAGGTCTCCATAAAATACAGTCAGCTTTGCCTTTTATGAATTTCCAATGTCATTTTTCAAATTTGCTTTCCTCTTAGAGAAAATCCTTTTTTAAGAAAAGATTATCAAACCTCTAACAGCTAAACAAGTATATTCTGGAAGTATTAGTAATTTTACCCAAAACAAATGGTGAATAAATATTTTATAAGTCTCTTGAATAGAGAATCCCAGTTCTTAATTTTGGGAATAGTTTTTATTATTTGTGAAGATTCAGCTATGCCTCTCCTAGGAATAGGTTGTACATTTCCCTGGCCTTGGGGCAATAGGATAATCGCTGGTCCATTAAAATAAGCGTCAGTGCACCATAAACTAGTATAGTTTTTATTGGAGGGCAAGGAATGAAGTATGAGTAAGATGCACCACAGTGTGAATAAAACATATTAGGGACCAAGGAGCTATGGATTTAAATTTCCACAATTTTAACCCATAGTTCTCTAGTGCAACAATCTGTGAAGACAGGAGGCATTTCCATAACTCTGTTGGTGGCACGCTTGACCCGAACCAATGTGATGCTCTTTGTGGTCCCTGAAAACCCTTTTTCAAGTGCCTATACATATGCTTTGCTTTAGAAATTTTAATGTGTTTGATTACTGAGTGGTGCCCAGGTCCTGCTGTAGATGTCATAAAATAGACAGTGTATACACAGTATTAATTTTTTTAGTGGCAAAATTCTAAATTCTGAAAAACATGAGGCTCCAAGGACTTTAGATACAAGATTGTAGACCTTTTCAAAAAGGAGCATTTGACTGACATATAAATTCAGCAAAACACATCACTTAATCTGCTTTTTAAAATTCATCCATCACTGTGGCGCCTGGCTGGCTCAGTCGGTTAAGCGTCCGACTCTTGATTTTGGCTCAGGTCATGATCTCAGGGTCGTGAGATTGAGCCCCGTGTCGGGCTGTGCACTGGGTGTGGAGCCTGCTTAAGATTCTCTCTCCCTCTCCCTCTGCCTCCTTCCTCCCTCTCACTCTTTAAATAAGTAAATAAATAAGTAAATAATAAAATAAAATGCATTCATCAATTTAATTAACAAGTATTTATTGAATTTTAAGGCTGACGACATAACTGTGATTAAAACTAGAAACAATCTAATGAGAAAGGCAAAGCATTTAATTGTCGCACATAGGACTATAGACACACAAAGTCGGTTAAAGACTCAAAAGGACTTTTGCTATCACCCAGCCTACAGAATACATGTTTAAACAACTTTTAAGCTGATTGTGCCGGCATCAAGTTTCCACGGTGCTGGAGCTAAAACGTAAACACGCTTCAGTGTAGATGCAGTGCTTCGTTGCTTCAAAGTAGATGTGTATGAAACAAGGATGTGTGTGCCGACCCACAACATGGAAGTGTGAGGTAGTGGAAGGAATGCCATTTGCTCAAAAGAAAGAAAGAGGGCAAATATACTGAATTCTACCAGGCATGGCTGGAATTCGGAGTATTTATTTCAATGTCTAGTTAATAGTGTGTGTGTGTAACTTGTTTAACATTTGCAACTGCTTGCAATATATGCCCATCAATCCTGTAAAATAGGTTATAGATGTGATAGCCGAGGCTCAGAGAGGTCATGTAATTTGCCCAAGTCACATAACTAACAAGTGGCCGAGCCCTAAATTGAACACGATACTGCTCCTGGATGCTCAGTGTCTGTTCGCATGTGGGGCATGGGTCAGTGGGGACTAAGGTGGCGGGGACAGCACGGGACAGTGAAAGAACTCTGGATTTGTAGCCCGGGGAACTGGGTTCAAGTTCTGATTTTACCACTAACTAGTTCCGTGATTTTGAGCCTTACCTGTAAAATATACATGAATAATTACTTCTTCTCTGGGTGGCTGTGAGGGCTGAATGTATAACCTCTACACTGGCACAATTAAACATCTGAAAACAGTGTTGATAAAGCTCAGAATGATGGGAATGCTATCCATACCCTGTGGGTAGGAGTGTAAACTGGTAAACCTTTGGGAAATAGTTTGGCATTATCTTGTTAAACTGAATATGACCATCACTCCATGACCCAGAAAATCCACAAAAACAGAACCTTGTGCACACGTACACCAGCATATGTGTATAAGAATGGTTTTCTGCAGCATTATTTGTAATAGCAGCAACCTGGAAACAAGCCAAATGTCTACCGACAGGAGAATGGATGTATCAGTTGTGGAATATTCACACTATGGAACATAAGAAAATAGTGAAAGGGAATGAACTCTAGTAAATGAACTTAAAAAAAAAAACAAAACCATGGTTAACTTTTAAATCCACTGTTGAGGGAAAAAAAAAAGCAATTCTCAGAAGAACACATACAGTGTGCTACCATTTTTTTAAAGGAATAAAACAAGCAAATTAAAAACATCTTGTTTAGAAATAGAGCCATGTGAGGCCAAATTATTTTCGAATAATAAGGGGATAATAAACTCAGAATTCAGATTGTAGTGACCCTTGTGGGGGGTAAGGTGTAGCTGGGTGTGCGGGGGCGGTGCTCTGAGATAAGCACATTCATAGATTTAACATTATGAATGATGTTCTGGTTCCTCTACTCGATGGTGGGGTCACAGATGTCAATTATTAAAAATTATTTTTCAGGGCGCCTGGGTGGCTCAGTCGGTTAAGCGACTGCCTTCGGCTCAGGTCATGATCCTGGAGTCCTGGGATCGAGCCCCGCATCGGGCTCCCTGCTCAGCGGGGAGTCTGCTCCTCCCTCTCCCGCTTCCCCCTCTTGTGCTCTCTCACTCTCTCTCTCAAATAAATAAAATCTTAAAAAAAAAAAATTATTTTTCAGAACATATGTATTACACGTAATCTTTTTGTGAACATCAAATGCTACGTAGTGCCCATTAAAAAGCCCTATATAGTGCAACTCTAGGTCTTTTGAGGAATTCTACCCCCTGCTCCCCCTGTCCTCAGCATCTTGTCTAGAAGTAGACACACACAGTAGATGCCCAGGAGGGATTTATCACTTCAACCAATAATACTTGGCTAAAAAGAAATTTAAAAGATACAATATTCATAAAGTGCTTTGCAAATGAAGAATGCGATACATACAATAGGTATGATTAAAAGAGAAAACTTACGGTAATACCATTTAGTTCCCACTCTCTCAAGACTGAATTGCTTTAATTAATGATCTTGCGAGGAAATGCCTGCCAACACTTGCACCGCAGATGCCTAAAGCCCTCCAACCCACTAGTTTCTGATGGAACACCGAAGTTAGGAGTTTATTTCCAACCTGTTTCTTCTCTTCCTTTTTAAGAGTAGAGCGAATGTTTTCTTTTGTCGTGATTGGGGGTGTTGGCAGTGCAAGGAATACTTGTCAGTCTGAAAATACTGAAAATGACGAGGAAAGAAGAAACACACACTCTTCTTCAAAAACACTTTTCTCCATTCCGGCGGGAAAAACCCAAGGTGGCTGTTAAGGCGATCCACATTATTTAGCAACAAAGAGGAAAGATCTAAGTGTGCAGTATGCAAAGGCAAATAGCGTGCGTTTATCCTTAGGTGTTGTGTGTTACCTAAACTTTGTCATTCACCCATGACGCAAAGCGTGATGAGAAGATGACTCTTCATTTTTCCCACTCATGGCCCGCTCTCTGTGATGTTATTATTTCCTCTTTTACTTAGATTTTAAATGTATCCTCAGCTCAACCTCTTTATTTTTGACGATCTCTTTGCCCTGCGCATCTGGACATCGCTCCTTTCTCCAGAATAAAGAGGGAGAACTCAGATAGAAATTCTTTGTATGACTATCAAATGACAATTAGAGTTTTGTGTGTGTGTGCCTTTCAATGCCGTACTGTATTTTCCTTCCTCCAAGCCGAGGCAGCCCTGAAGTGCAGTTATAAGTCTGTTTACACCACCCAGATATCAAATTGACTTGCTAATGGTAACTCTTCCTTGGTATCCATGGGTTACTGTGTCATGTGATTTGACATCAAGTACAGACAGTGCTGATTAGGAGCATCCAGCTCTGTCCATCTCCGTGCATCACTGAACCATCTGGTCATTTATTCACTAATAAGCCCCTAATGGCCCAAATATTCACCGGCCTGTCATTGTGACATGGCATAAAATGCCTACATCTTTCAACTCGCTTTGACATGTTGCTTGTTTCACATCAAAACCCGTCATTTACAGGAAAAGAGCTCAGAGGGGTAAAAACTTGACCTAATCTGCAGTGTTAACACAAAGACAGAGGCTTGGTATCTAGTAGCCTGACGGAAAGCATGTAAATGGGCAGGAATTCATTTTGTACATTTTTTTTCCATTCTCATTTTACAACATTCTTTAAGTTTGGTATCATTCCTAATATGGGATTTTATGTGGGCTCTGCATCGAAATATCTATTCTGTATCTGTTTAAATAGTAAAGAGTGCTTTAAAAGGAAAGAGCTTTCTGGAGACATGGAGCTTGCCTGCTTACATTTAAATGGGTAGGGAAAAAAATAATACAGTATGGATCCAAAAAGCCAGTGTCTGTGATTCTCAGAAGACTATGGTTTGTTATTTTAACACTCTTATTCTCCATCCTTCTCCAGCTTAATATGATGCTTTTACACATTATATCTGGATATCATAGGAAATGTGAGATTATCCATGTTTGGAGCATTTGATACGATCACCAGGGCAATAATGAAAGGTTGTAATCCTTACTTTCAGTCACAACCAGTAGGAAAGAGAGGCCAAAACTCTGCAAACAGACTGGCATAAGCGGAGTTAAGATAATAAAAATTAGAAGGGGTTAAGGAGGGGGAAATGCAGCATTCTAGCACATTCAGTGCTGTTGAAATCTTGGTCCTTAAGTGGAATGAAAACATCTTATAACTGAGGTTCACTAGCTGATTTTAGGTGGTTCATATTTTACCGATATTACTGAAATGGACATTTTTCTCAAAAATCTCCCTACCCCATGTGTCTCCTTTTATTATCTTGATTTAAAAAAAAAAAGTTTCTAAAACTCACATGCTGGCATAATTTAGGTGTTGAACATCATTTTCCCCATTGTCTTCCCTCACCCTTCATTGAGGCCCAGTACCCTACCTATCCTCCACATCAGTAGGCTGAGAGGACATAGCATTGTTCTGAAGATTTCTCATGGCCCTAGCAGAGGGGGGCTGGTGGTGGTGCAGAAGGCCGATCTAGGGCTTTCCAATTTGGCACAAAAGGTGGCATGGACACACTGGTTTATTTGCAGCTGGCTGGCTTTCTTTGTGGGCACAGCAGAGCCTGGATATAGTGCGGTTGGTCCCAAAAAACCCATTTGAAGGTTGGCTCACACACCTGTTGGGCCCAACTGACCTAGAGTTGGGCCCAAACCAGCACCCCTTTGTTCCTATTTGCTTCCCATGGGAGGAAGCCAGAACCAGAGCCTCCTCTGAAGGATGACAAGCAAGGTAAAACTCACCAATGAGCCTTCGCAAGTGCTCTCTCCAGTCTGGTTTTCTGATTTATTGATGTAGACCTTTTCAAAAAGAGCAGCTTTCAATGCTGATTTGAAAATAACCCAAATGCACTAACTGCCTCAGCAGCAGCTTTTCAAAATTTAATTTTCTTTGCCCCTCTATTCAGACACAGTCGACTATGTTGGTCGTTAACTTCCTCATCCTCTTGTGACCACTCATTCTCCCTTTGTAGCTTTATGAAAGTTTCCGCACAGATAATGCTCAGTCTTTGTATCACTCTACAAGACCACAGCAAAGCCTCTACACTGTGAACCCACAGTTTTACAATGAAGGAAAACTCAAAAGTCTCCTTTTTCTTTTGGGATCTAATATTCCTGATTCCTGGGATACTCCTCACTTAAAATATTCCTTCCTGTCATGCCCTTAATCAGCCTTGCATGAAACCAACCTCAAGGCTTAGTGCTTTGTTCAGACAACTCACATTTATTTGTTTACCCATTCAGTTGACAGACACGAATTGAGCATCCAGGTTTTTCTAGACGCCAGGGATGCAAAGATGACTAACATGATACTCCAGCCCTTAAGGAGCTTACAGTGTAGTAGTTTTTCCAGGATATGGGATTTGGGTGCAGGTGGGCAGACATCAATAAATGAGGGTTATTGGGGAAGACAAAAGTTGGGAATTACCAAGGCTTGGTCATGCAGAAACAAGTTAACTACAAAACAATAAAAGAAGAGAGAACAGTTGGAGGTAGGATGGGACTATAGAGGAGGATGGAATACCTGGGTGCTCTTGAACCTTCATCCTCTTGTACACAAGGACCCACATAGCCCACTCAGTCACCTCCCAACTTTCTCTCCCTCCTGTTCATAGCCTTTCCTCTCAGCACCAGTAAGGGAAAAGTGTCTTCAAAATAGAAAAGTATTTTAATGGATTAAAACTAAAATGATAAAACACACACACACAAAAAAATAGAAAAGTATTTTAGCATGGAAGGGAAAGAGAAGGAAAGAGGGAGGGAGAAAAGAGGGGGGAGGGGAGGGGAAGGAGGAGGACAATAACAACAGAGAGGTAAGGAGGGAGGGAAACTCTTGGAGGAGTGCCAAGCTCTCTGAACCCTAAAGCCTCTGAATTAAATATCTCAAAGTCCCTTACCTTACAACAATAATCAGTGGCTTTTCCCAGCAGGTGCTCATTGGCCAGCCCTATGCTGGGATAGGAGGAAGGCCTAGCATAGGAGACGAGCTCCTCCCTTCTCTGTCTCATCATACGCACACCTTTTCACCTCTCCTCAGTCCTTTCTAATATCTATTCATTTAGCTTTCTCTTGATCTCCCATCCATATTTTCCTCCATGATGTGTCCTCCATGCTTTTCTGAAGAGTTGGGGACAGATGGGAGGGGTGCCTCAGTCCTTTCTAGTATCTATTCATTTACCTTTCTCTTGATCTCCCATCCATATTTTCCTCCATGATGTGTCCTCCATGCTTTTCTGAAGAGTTGGGGACGGGTGGGAGGGGTGCCATCAGAAGGGTTATGTCCTTGGCTCTGTTCTTCCAGCCAGGGGGAAGGATTAGAGAGTCACTCATCAGTGGGATTCCAAGATTCTCACAAGATTGCTGGGGTTACAAAAGTGATTACTAGAATGCACTATTTTGTTTGTTTGTTTGTTATTCCTGATACATAGGATAATAAGTGCCTAGGAGTCAGGAGATCTATTTTGTTCATCTAAGTGTCTGACTGTGAGTGGCTGGTCATTGTCCTCCCACTGGACTGCCTAAGTGTTTGGAGAACCACTAATAGAACATTCCTGTGAAACCTTTTACATTTCAGAAAACTTACAGAAAACAGAAACTGAAATCGTGGGTACACACAATAAGGTTATCTAAGTAAATAAAAAGAAATCCGATTTCTTTTTTTTTACTCAGGTAAATATGTAATATAAAATTTACCATTTTTACCATTTTTAAGTGTATAACTCAGTGGCATTAATTATAATCACAGTGTTGTATTGCCATCACCACTATCTATTTCTAGAACCTTTCATCACCGTAAATAGAAACTCTATATCCATTAAACAATAGTTCCCCATTATTCTCTCCCCCTAGCCCCTGATAACCTCTAATCTACTTTCTGTCTCTATAAATTTGCCTGTTCTTGGTGTTTCACATAATTGGAATCCTACAGCATTTGTCCTTTTGCATCTGGTTTATTTTACTCAGTGTAATGTTTTCAAGGTCCACCTATGTTGTATTGTGTATCAGAACTTCATTCATATTTATGGCCTAATAATATTCCATTGTTTGTATAGATCACATTTTGTTTACCAACTCATTTGCTGATGAACACTTGGGTTGTGTCCACCCAATTTCTTTGATTTTGTTTAGAAGATTATCGAATGATGCTACTCAAAACTGGGGGGCGTGGGGCGGGGGAAAGAGGCATCACCTAATTAGAAAGGCAATAGAGGATATAAAGAACTTGAGTCCTAGTGTTAGACTTGGGTTCCAATCCTGTGACCTTCCTACCAAATGCCCAATTTTACACTTACCTTGGGTAAGTCAACATCACCTCTCTGCACATTAATTTCTTCATTTTTAAAATGGGAATCATAATACCTATTCCACTGAGTTCTTGTGAGACTGAAACACAATAATGTAAAGCACTTTGTACATTTTTGGCATATAGTTAGCAGTCAATAAATAGAAGACATTTTTCTTTCTTAAGTGAAATCTGAAAGGTGAGCATCTCTCACAATATGGGGTTTAGAGGAGGTAGTTAAAGAACAATAAAGGAGAGCTTCACTGATGAAAAGTTTGGGAACTATTGAGGCTTAGTGGTCTCTAAGGTTGTTTCTAAGCTCTAAAGTTCTATAACTTGGTTAAATTTTCAGCTTGCCTCCAATGACCTAGAGGAAAGAAATAAAATGCATTAAAAAATCAGAGAGGCAAGTTCTATTGCATCATTGACTCCTCTGGAACTGCCTTTAGCATATGATTTAGAGGCAGTGAACAAGCAGATTGTCTTAAGATTAACATCATTAAAACAAATTTGTGAATGCCCATCTATTTGTGTGGTACTTACCAAAGCACTGTTTGTAGATCCATTCATTCACTCTGTGCTAATTATTGAAAGTTAGCTCAAAGTCTCTCTTCCAGAGGGACTCTCTGTTGGGTGAAAAACATGATAAGTTAAGGAAGCATGCAAAGCAAAATATGATAAAAATCAAATGAGTAGAAAAGGAAATAATTCCTCTAGGATCTCAGAGAAAGACTGGTTTACTGGAATAAGATTTGTGAAGGATGCCAGACATTATGAGTACCTTGAAAATAGGGTGGGATTTGGAAAGACAGAGATGACAGTATGAGTACTCAAAATGGAGCTAGGATAGAAAAATGCATAAAAATAGAAATGAACAGAAATATATTTAAAGGACTATAAGAGTAAGAAATCATGACAGTTAAGAGGATGGAATTTGAAATTTACTTAATATCCATTAAAAATTTTTATTGATCATGTGGGTCGGGTACTGAGTTAAGCACTGGAGAGTAGAAACAGTCCTTACCTTTGTAGAATTTACAGTCTATGTCTATTGGCATAGACAGAACTATAGGCAACTGTATCTCCACCAATTAGTAGCTACCTGAACACGAACAAGTCACTTAATTTTTGGTAATTCTTAGTTTCCTCATCCACATAATGAGGATGGTAATAGCTCTACAAGGTTGTTGTGAGGATTAAATGAGATGATGAGTTTGAAGCACGTAACCTAGTGCCTAACATACAGTAAGCCCTCACTAAATGTTAGCTGCTGTTGCTTGGTGTGACGGTGGTGGTGGTAATCGTAGTAGGACCACTTGGAGAGACGGGGAGAGATTGTGTTGGCAATAGTGGGGATTGTAGTTGGAAATGGAATTTTGGCCAAATCCATGAAGCCACTTCAATGTCTGACCAAAGACTTTGGATTTTATCTTTAGGCAATGGACAACCATTGAGGATTTTTGGGCAAGGAAGTAAAGTGGCAACACTAAGCAGAACAGACTTGGATTGGGGGCATGGAAAAAGAACAAAGATAAATGAGTCTGTTAGGATATCAACTGCAACCAAAGCTGCAATGGACAAGAGAAGTGAAAATGGAAATTAATAAAACTCTAAGTTTTCCAAGTTTGGTTAACTGAAAAGGATGCTGGTATGATGGGACCAAGCAGGAGAATAACAAATTTGATTTTACAAATTGTTGGATTTGAAGAAATCCAAAAACATTCAATTGGAAATAGTCATCAGTTAACTGACCATACAGATTTGAGGTTTGGAAGAAGTTAAGAACTAGAAATATAGTTTTGTGAATCATTTAAATAGAGATGAAGCCAAATGGATGACTTCTCCAAGACAGAGCGTATATGGGTAAATGACTGAAATCTAATGAAACCTTGGGAAAGATGCTCAGTGGAGCATAGGATGAGAAAGAACCAGCGTAAACCTGGTCAGTGTAGGAAGAAAATCACCATCACAGAGGTCAAGGGAAGAGAAATTTGAGGGAAGGTAAAAGTGGGCACTTCTAGCATCTCACTCTGCTAGAGTTCAGTAAAATGGAGGCGAGTCTTCTGAAGTCAACCGCAGAGGCTGCTTGCTGTGCCTGGTGGTGCCATTTGCAGGGTCTCCTGTGTTAATGGTACCCTAATGAGAAAAAGCAAATATGAATAAAGTAAAGCATCATTAGGAATGGAGTAGCCTGTGATGATCTAGACAACCCCACCTTCTTTGAAGGTCTGGGGAAGAGTTTGAGAGAGTTTTGTGCAGAGAATTAAAGGATAAGATCCAAAAAAGACTGACTTGGGTTATAAATAGAAGTTGATTATACCAAGTGTATGAACTTAAGATTTTCTTAAGTAATGCGTATCAGTTGTTTTTGCCACCACTGTGGTTGTGGTCAGGGAAAAGAAACTGTACATTCAAGAATCCACATTGTTTAACCTGTACCACCTGGTAGCCAGTGCTGTATGAAAGGAAAACCATAGCTGGGAATAATAGAGCTTTTGTGAACTAGCTTGGCTTAGGAGCAGCAGGGGAGCTTGCTGTCTGGATTGCTCTCCCTACCTCTTGCTGTGACAGAGAGTCAAGCTTGCCAAAGCAAATTAGCTTAGGACACTGGTTCTTAAACTTGAGTGGACATCAGAAACACCTGGAGTGCTTTTTAAAACACAGATTGCTAAGTCCAACCTACCAGGGTTTCTGACATTGTAGGGGTGTGGTGAGGCTCAAGAATATGCACTCCGAACATGGTCCAAGGTGATGCTGCTGCTGCTGGTCCTGGCATTACACTTCGAGAAGCACTGGCTTCGGTAGAAGAAGGAGATAACATTTATGGCTACAGAAAAGTCAAGGAAAGTGAAAACTAAGAAAAAGCAACTCATTGGCTTTAATAATTGCCTTTTGGTAACTTTTGAGATGGAATTTATTAGAATTTTAAAAATTACAAAGAGCTTCCAGTTCAGAGCTGGTGAAGAAATAAGAGTAACACATATATACTGTTGTACAGTAAGTCAGTTTCACATTAGGTACATAATTCTAGTGGGAAATTAAAAAAAAAACTTATCCATTGAATCAAACTTGAATATGTCATTCATTCACTCATTCATTTGTTCAACTTATTCCTTATTACAGAGGGAGAGTGAGCAGAAAGAGATGACTCTCAAGTGTCATCCTTGACAGTGGGTAGATGGTGGTGCTTGTCACTGAGATGGGATCCCTCATGAGAAGGTCAGGTCTGTGATGAGATGGGGAAGATGATGGGTCAGTGTTTACTATGATACACCACTGCCCACACTTAGGATGGGATCAGCGTGTCATAACCACCGTGACACAGATCCTTAGGAAAAGAGGAAGATGGTATTTTTTCAGTCTTTCATACAATCCCAGAAAGACCAAAGCAGCTTATATACAGATTTCATACTGATTCAATAAAATGAAAAGTTTATTTAAATTTTAATGGAAGTATATTGGTATCAAAGGGGAAAATCTAACCACTTTGCCTTGAATAATTTTGCTGTGTCAATAATTTGTCACCTTTCAACATCAAAAACAAAGGTCCTTCAGACCACATGGGCTTTGTGAGGCTATAGAGTGTATTCCCTTGGCCCTGGTGAGGAATTCACCTGAATTAAATCAAAGAAATGGGGACTGATTACAGAGTCAATTTTCAATTACCTGTACTAATAGAATGGTGGTGTGGGTAATCCCAAACTGTGGTTAACCAAAAATCACTTATATTTGCTTTTGGACTGCATTATTTAAACTATTTATAGCAGTCGGGATCCTAACTATATTTTTCTTTTGTGATGACTAGCAGTAATTTGCACCCTCCCCCCCAATTTCACGTGAATTTTTGGCAAATGGAAGCGGCCCAAATACGAGAAGTGAGAAAGAAATATCATTTGGGGAGTTTATATATCCCACACATCATCTACAAATTTAATAATTCACATATATAGATTTTTTTAAAGGTCTGCAAGGATAGAGATTACAAATCTCCCTTGATAACCCGTTTCTCCATTTAAGAACATTTACCATTGGGAAATGATTTTCCAATGCTAATCCCGATCCTTCTGCTGAAATACAAACTGATCTTTCCTTCTTTCCTCAGTGGGGAAAAAATGAATAAACAAGTCCTGTCCTCTGTGGACTTGACTCTGATAATGCTGAAAACTCCTCTTGACTCGTCTCTTTTTCAAGTGGAACCAGCCCCATTCTATTTGTGTGCCTTATTTCCTAGCCAATCATGAGCGGCTCCCAGAAATCAAAAATCATTAAAAATCATGAAGAATGTAACATTTTCTGAGAAACAAAATAATCTGCACTTCACCAATAAAAACCAAAAAGATTCTGTAATAAGGAATCAGTGAAGAAATCTTACCTGATTTTTTTTTTTTAATAGAGAAAACAGGGCTAAAGAAGCACAAAGGAGAAAATTGAAAGCACCTGTGATTCCAGCAGCTGGAGGTAACCACTGGATCTCTGAATCCTCAGACATCCACCGCAGCCCTCAGCGACTGGAAGAACTTTGCAGGGCAGGCATTCTAGGCAAGACCACTCTATTACATATTATAATGATTAAAAGCTACACCCTCATTTAGAACCTGATGACCTAGATAGAGTCACATGGAAACCACAGACTCCTTTGGTGCCTTTAGTCCAAAGTCTACACTAAAAGCAAGTGAGACAGCCTCCTTGGCCTATCTCTGTGGGGCACATACCCCCTCTCACTCCTGTGCCTCAAGACCAGGTGTTATCCACAGAGCAGCGGCTCTGGCATCTTCTGGGAACTTGCTAGAGTTGCGCAATCTCAGGCCCAGCTCAGACCTAACCTAATCAGAATTTGTGTTTGATCGCGATCCCCAGGTGTGACTAGATGTGGACTCAGTGGTATGGCTGCTCAGTTGAGAAGCGTTGCTAGAGCTTATCGATTGGCTGGTGAGTGAAGGCAAACAATAAGCAAAGAAGAGCACAAGGAAGAACATGAGGAAGAAGAGAAATTCTTGGCAAGGCCTCGAGCTGAGCTGCCCCAGGTGGCTCTGCCCTGGGCCTTCCTACGTAGGAGGCCTTTCTCATCTTATTGCACCAAGCGCACCTCAAAACATCGAGAAATGAGTTCAAGATTAAGTCATGGTCCACAGAAACTGGTTTAAACACTTCCTTCCTTGCTTTGAAGAACAACCCTTTGGTACCAGGGCCCAGCATACATCCTCTGGCCTCTAATGAGTTAGACTCCTTTAGGGGAAGGAATGGCACCAGGGTATGAGGGGTCTTGGGCACCCCCTAGAGGCTAACAAAGGGGCCTGCATGCTAGGTCTCTTCTGTTCAGATGCCATACTTGGTGCTTGGGTCTATCAGAGGTTTGCAATAAAGAAGCACAGTGTCAACATCTCCATGTCTACCTTTAGCCCACTTCACTGTCACGGTTTCTCTTGCCTCCCTCCTTCCCTGCCATGTAAATGAAATTACTCTCTTTGCTAGTTTTTTCCCCCTCTTCCTTTGTTCTTTCCTGTACTCCTCTGTTTTCTGACAACAGGAATGACAGCAGTTGCAACAAGACTTCACTTTGGCAGGAAATGGAAATAAACCTTGGATTGGGGGACAGGAAGGTTGGAAAGAGGGAAGGCCAGAAAACTGATTCCCACGTACACACATATCCCAGCAGACACGTGTGTGCACATGATTATACTTTTTTTCCTTCAAAACTTGGATCATACCAAATTGTTTTATATCCATTTTTGTACTTAACAATACTTTATAAGCCATTTCCCCAGCTCAGTAAATATTCCTATAAAACATGTTTAATAGTCTCATAGTATTCCAATGTGAACACATCACAGATCATTCAGTGAGTCCCCTATTGTTGGGCATTCAGGTTGTCTCCCACTTCTTTCATGTTCGTAAGTAATGCTGCAATGAACATCCTTGTACATAAATCTGTTCCCACATCTCTGGTTATTCTTTCAGGGTAAATTTTGTTTGACTTTGATAACAACAATAAACAACCTGACCTTGGATTGAAGTATCTTTGTTTGTCCTGTACTCATTTATATTATGGCTTTTCTCCAAAAGAAAACACATGGTAGGGTCTGAATGTCAGGTTTTTAATAAGCAGGTTTCACAAGATTGACTCTTGCACTTACCTGAAATTTCAGCCACAGTGAATTGCAGTAAAAAAATGCCTGCATTCTAAAACTCACCTAGGACAAATTTACTCCAGAGTATCTCAGGATTGGGACATATTGCAGTATGGTGACTCTCAACTCAAAAGGTGGCATTCTATCTTTTTTCAGATTTTTTTTTATTCTTATGTTAATCCCCATACATTACATCATTAGTTCTAGATGAAGTGTTCCATGATTCATTGTTTGTGCATAACACCCAGTGCTCCATGCAGAACGTGCCCTCCTCAATACCCAAGGGTGGCATTCTATCTTATGCCACTTCCATAAACTCTGCTCTTCCAGAAGGCCTAATGCTCATTATTTAGGTTGAAACATTGACCACAAATTTGCAAAGGCTCTTTGTGGTCCCAAACCTTCTTTATTTGGAAGCATAGAGAGAAGGAGAGTGATTAAATTATCAGTATGTAATCTTCATGTGCACAAAGCCATTAACAGCAATAATAACCATCCTTTATAGAGAATGTACCATGTGCCAGGTACTGTACTGAGCACTTTACAACCTGTACTAATTGTCTACTGTTGCATAACAAAGTGATCCTAAATTTAGCAGCTTAAAACAACATTTATTGTCGTGGTTTTGGTGGGTTGGGAATTTTGGTGTGACTAAGTGCCTCTCTTAGGCTAAAATCAAGATATCCACTCTATTACCTTAAGGCTCAACTGGGAATATATACATCTAAACTCACTCATGTTGGCCTGACTCCATTCATCCTGAACTGTTGGACCAAGGGCCTCAGTTCCTTGCTGGTTGTTGGCTGGGGGCCCCCCTCAGTGGCTTGCCCCTAGGTCTCTCTTGGACAGTTCACAACATGAGAGCTGGCTTTCATCAAAGTGAGCAAGAAAGGGCAAGCAAGACAGTAGGAAGAGTCTTTTTATAAATACATCCTGGAAGTGACTCCACTTTTGCAATATTTTGTACACTAGAAGAGAGTCACTTGGTTCAGTCCATACTCAGGAGTAGCACATGAATCCCAAGAGATGGGGGTCTTTGGGAATGATCTTGGAGGCTGCTACCACACAACGATTATCTTATTAATTCAAACAACGCCTCTTTGAAGTAGACACTGCTAATCCCCATTTATGGATAAGAAAATAGGCACCCGTGGCCAGTTAAGTGAAGAGTTTGGGATTCAAACTTCTTTCTCTGACTTCAACACACATCTGCTTGTTCCCTGCACTATGCTCTCAGTAGGATGCTTTATCCATAAAGGCCACAGGGTCCTAGATAGTTCAGTAGAGATTTGAGTCAACTCAGCCTCTTCGGTTTACTCTGGCACTCTTGATGTATTTTCTCACTATCTTCCAATGTTTAAGTGAAATTGCTCAGCTTACACTAATAAGAGAGGGTAGCATAACCCAAGGATGTTAGGTTGTAGATGGAAGATCCAGGGTTGTTCAGATGCCTACCTTTTGGGGGGTTCTGGTGAAAGTTAACTGGCTTCCAAATCTCTACCCAGAATTCTTGTACATCTTTTTCATTCTCGGCTCTACATTGCATATTAGCATTGAAGATGATTTGTAAGATAAATATCATTGGGGAAAAATCCCCACGGTCAAGAATTAAACACATATGCGTGGTTCTCAGCACGTTCTCTAGGAGTTGTCTATTCATTTTCCCTAACCAGTGGAGCTATAAATCTGGCCTGTGCTCAGCACACTGTATGTATTTTGCTTTATGAAGGCATAAATCACCAAGAAACAATTTGTGTTTGATTTTTTGGACACTTAATTTGCTTAAATGTTCAGCAGTTCATAGACGTAAATTGTGCTGGGCATAGCTCCAAGTGGAGTAAGCTGAGAGCAAGAAGCTATACATATTAGGATGTAATTCAGAGGAAAAATCATCTTGGCTAGTCAAGTAAGTCCTCTTTATAAGTTACGTATAAATAATTTTTCTCCATAGGCAATATAAACACTTAGTAAATACTTCTAGGGGAGGGAGCATTGTAGTAAATTAAAAGAAACCGCACACATAATATGCTTCTAGGAGCATATTCTATGAGTGATGAGCAAGGGATGTGCCATACCTGTCTGGCATAAGGTGCCCGTATAAAAAGTGACCATATCGAATATTATGCAGCCATCAAAAGGAATGCGATCTTGCCATTTGCAACGACGTGGATGGAACTGGAGGGTGTTATGCTGAGTGAAATAAGTCAATCAGAGAAAGACATGTATCATATGATCTCACTGATATGAGGAATTCTTAATCTCAGGAAACAAACTGAGGGTTGCTGG